>NC_071570.1:40334296-41042279 GCF_026979565.1 Vidua chalybeata
CCCTGCATCTTATGACAGGTTGCTCCCTTTAGAATCCTCGGTTTAGGGCAAGTGGGTGAGGGAAGAGGGCTAGGACAGGGAGAACTGGGGTTAGAACTGGGGTCCTGTTTGTCCCTAGGTAGCTGTTCTGACATTTCATATGATGATTTTAAAGTATTTTGAATTTTCATGGCCAGAAACACAAATTTGGACAGGGATGAATCCCCTAATTGCAACAATTCATTGCCTACCAAATCCCAAAATTGTAAGTCATTAATTTTCTCTGCTGAAACATTGAGGAAATGCCAGAACAACCACCAGACAAACTGTTTAACTTCTTTTTTATTAAACTAATTCCCCACCCCCGCAAGGAGACACACAACTTGGTAGTATACCCCTTTTTGGGAAACCGACAGCTGGGCACCCGTGGCTGTGATGGAAAAGTTGGTTTCCCAAATAAATCACTGACCCAGGAAGAATGTAATAAAAGCAAAGCAAAACCCAGCAGTTGGCAGCCTGCCAAAAACTTGCTGCACAGCAAGAAGAAGAAGGGAGCTGCAGTAGATGCAAGTGCAGAGCCTCCACAGAGGGAGCAAACTTGGCTCTCTGCCTGGAAGACAGAGAGAGAAAAAGGCAGGCTTAAAAACAACCCCACACTCAGTGAGAGGAGGAAGAGAGAGAGAGAAAAAGCAAAGCTCCCAGAAGGGAGACCTACCAATCCTGCAAGGAAAGAAAAGGTCCCGGGCAGTGTCTGCACGGAGGACTGACCTCTGTGGTGCCACAGAGGCTGTCAGTCCTGTCCCCAGGAGCACCACCCACTAAAACTGGGTCTGCTCCCACTGGGGTAGCTTAACATCCAAGAGACGAATACCGAGTGCTGCCAAGGAAGAGTCCAAGGGAATGTCCGCCCGTCTCCTCCGTGGGGTCCGGCAATGTTCTCAGGCCCCATGTTGCATGCCAAGCTGCCGCCGTGCCCACCAGAAGCCCTCTTTGGCTTGCCCAACCAGCTGGCATGGTCAGCTGCGGGGAACACTCCCCTGTTCCTTCACGAGTTTCGGGGAGCAGCTAGGACGGTCACCCACCCTGGGACAGAGGAGATGCAGCAACATCCTATGGAGAGAAGAGTCAGGCTCTCAGTTGAGGTTATAATCCAAAGTTTATTGCAGAGCTTCGGGGAGCTCCACACCTCAGGGTAACAGCCAATGAAGAACCCCGATCAGGGCTGTGCAACATATTATAAACAGGGGAAGGGAAAGGGGAATGGATCACCCACCAACCAGTAGGGAAGTTTGGAGGAGTGGAAGGTGGGGAAACAGACAAATACAATGTCCAATGGGGAAGTTCTACAGGAAGGGACCTTCATGGAAGGTTCTGGATAGGTGGGATGGGGAGCCGAGTGACGGACAAGGCACCAGGGAAGGGACAGGGGAATGACTCAGCAGATTCGAGGGAGATTGACATCAGGGGAAAAGGAGGGATTCAGACCCAGAAATTGATCTGATTCTTCTGCCAGTCTCAGGTGGTCTTCTGACATCTTACTCATTTCTCTTTTAAATTTTCAAACTTCGGTACTCATCAGTGGTGCATTAACAAACCCTATCCCCCCCTTGTGCTCTCTGCATAGGTACCTCTCTCAGGGCAAACATGGACATATATTTATTAGCATATGAGGTGGTACTTGAAGAGGGGAAAATGGGAAATTTTGGACATCTCTCTTTAACTGTACTAGCTCTGTAATTCTTGTTCTCTGTGACAGCTGATCTGTCTTATGAGATTTTAGCATCTCAATAAAACCAGCCCTGCTGTTGCATCCCAGGACAATGAAGAGGATGCTAAAATCAGGATGCCCTGGGAAGACATACATCTTTAGGACAGGGCGACCCAAAGAAACAATCTCCCACAGTTCCTTGCCCCATTATGTTAATGATCCCAGTTACATGATCTCTGTTCTCCTCCCCAGTTCCACAGTGTTCTTCATTCCCATTTACCCCATTGGTCCCTATTCTTTACATCTCCTCCCCTGAATCCCAGTTGGTTGTCCCTTTGTAACCCCGCCCCTCTACCACCCCTTGCTGCCTTTACTCAGTGGCCCTCAGATCTGATGCTCTGCCTCCTTTGTCCCCTGGAAAACCCTGGACCCTTCTGTGTGTCTTGTCCTTCTGTTCCTGGACCCCTTCGGTGTGTTGGCTAATAAACCACCACTGAAACTACAAACAAAGAACCCCTCCTGCCTGCTTTTTCCATCGACCTGCAATCACCATTGGTAGTGTGACCGTCTGATGCTTGCTGAGCTATCCCTTTCCTAGAGGAGACACTCTTGGGAAGGTGGCAGCTTCTGCCACGCTGCTTCAGGTTCTCCCCCTTTTTTACTTACTAAAAATGCCTCTCCGACATTTCTCTTGATAAACTTAATGAAACATGAAAACATAAGTAATAATGACAATAATTAAAACCCACAAAGGAGCCCATTATTATATATGATGCCCACCCTGGAATGCCTCAATGCCCAAACAGATAGTCCATCCAGTCCACGGTCTTTTT
Organism: Vidua chalybeata; assembly: GCF_026979565.1. Classification (NCBI taxonomy): domain Eukaryota; kingdom Metazoa; phylum Chordata; class Aves; order Passeriformes; family Viduidae; genus Vidua; species Vidua chalybeata. The sequence continues at coordinate 40,336,817 of NC_071570.1, forward strand.
CTCTGGGTTGATCTCCTTCGCTAAGTCTTGAATCTTCCTGGTATTCAATTGGATGGATTGGCTGTGGAATGTTAAATTAAAATAACGAAGTCCCTCAAAGTCCTTGCACCCATGGCCATGGGTGAGTAGAAGGAAATCAACAGCGGCTCTCTTTGGGAGGATAGCGTGCCTGGTGGTCTCCCCATCTTTGAGCAGATCCCTCAAAGCAGCGGACGTCGCATTGGCCTGCTTACTAAGCCAACACCCCAGTGAGAAACCTCACTGAGGGACTTAGCAGCAGCCATCCAAGGTAAAAATAGGGAGGCCACGACCCTCTTTTATTTACTCCAATCATAAATTTTTGAATCACAATTTTCATCAAATCCTATCTACTCTCTCTTTTGGCATGCCAATCAGTTTTGTTTTCTCCAGTCATTAATTAAGATAATATTTGGGCTGAGGGTAGTAAGCTGGCCAAGGGAACATGGCCCTCCTTGGAGGTGATGGAACATCCTTCCAAGCTCTATCTCCACAGATAAGGAACAATCTCCAGGAAAGTGCTATGGGTTGGGGACCAGGCTGGTTTCTTGGAAGGTCAATAAACCAGTGTTTGTTACAAATTTTATTGGCATGTTTTTCATTTCCTGCTCGTTTACTGTAGTTGAATTGAAAACATTGTGGTGCTAGGGAAGACCCCAACATGTCCAATTCTTGTGTTTCCTCTGGTGCATGCAGCAGCATCCTCAGCCACTTGTCCCAAGCATCCATCATATTGCATCCCCTACCTATGAGCAGGCCCTTGTCCTCTTTGAAAGGTATTCCCATCAGGCACATGGACAGAAGATCCTCTACAATGTCCATGGCCATACAGAAGTTGTCCTGTTTGAGGGACTTTGCGAGGGTAACGCAGACGTTTTGTCTGGGTTGGTGGATGATCCACGCAGTGGTGGTGATTGTGGTGAGGATCATCCAGATCATCCAAATGTTAACACTGAGGGGCATCCTGATATTTCTTTGAGGTGGCAGGGCTGTAACCTTGAAAATTGTTAACATAAATAAGAATGGGGTAACTGGAAGGCTTATAAACGAAATTCTTCCTCTCAGCCACCTTCCTCTTTTCACACCCCCTGTTTTTATTAAACTGAAAACATATGGAGTAGGAAGGGTGAGGAAATAAAACTGGGATCCGAGGATGGGGAAGAAGGGGAATAAACAGGGCAAAACAAGAGAAGGACTGTCTGGTTTGAGTTGGTCCTGTTAGTGAAAATATCAGAATGCCAACAATGATATTTGGTGTTGTTTGTTTCTTCTTTCTTCATCGCCATGCTGCTGTGGCTTGTTGCTTGTTGGTCTCAGCGTGATTCGCTTGGTCCAGGTCTCAGGATGCTGTAGCTGGGTCCAAGTGACATTTGATAGATCTTCCTGGGATCCATCTGGGGCCTGCACCTGTTGACACACAAGCATACACTCTCCCCAACATGATTAGTGGGAAAGGGTGTTGGATCTGTTTAGTTTCGGGATTCTTGATTAGCACAGGCAGCTTCTTCTCAAGATGAGTTTGGGTGGAATTAGAGAAGTGCCTGAGGATGGGAGGTGTGGTTCTGCAAAGGATTTGTTTAAGAAATTGATAACATATAAAGCCTCGCAGAGCCTCTCGATGTGCTATTCTGCTTCAACCCCCTCCACACTGCTGATCAAGAACCCGTTTGATGGGGTTCCCATCAAAGGACCATTACAGTGGGTCCTTTCCACTATGGACTGACCTGTGGGGTTATAAGGGATGCCTGTGGTGTGTTTAATACCCCAGTGGTCCAGGAAGTCTTTGAAATTTTTTGAGGTGTATGTTTGTACATTTGAGTGAATGGTGTGCCCTTTGTTAACAAAAAAGGAGGATTAGTGCAAGTAACTGAAACAGTAATTTCGTGATTAGGGTCAACTAAAACAATTTATGGAACTACAGAGATGGAATATGGTGTATATCGAACGTCCCTACCAATAAGATGTTAGTTGGTTCATTCCTGGGGCCAGTATAACTTGGTGGGACCCTTACAATGTTCTCATCATCTAATAGGATAGTTAAAAAACTGTATGGTAGTTGTCGTGTTTCCTGGTTTAACTGATTTGTTCTTCAGTTCTTACATATGACCGGTGATCCTGGTCTTCCGAAATGTTCCTTCTGGGAATTGGGTCTCCTGAATGGTCGTAAGACTGGGACAAAATGGCCTTCTGTTATTTGCCAAACACGCTTGACAGTCTGTTTCCTGACAGGTACTGTGGACGATGGGTTCTGTTGGTCTTAGAAGAAGGGTAAGGGTACTGTGCCTGTGTATGTCCCATTTGCCAACAATTAAAGCACTTGATGTTATTGTATGCAGCCATGACCTCCCCAACACCCCTACTCACTGCCAAGGTGATGGTGTGTTCAGGGATGTTAACTTCATGAAGGTCTCCACCATCTGAGAGATGATGGGCTTTGCTTCCAGGGGAAGTGCTCTAATCACCTTTTTATATCTTGACTTTGCGTTGGCCACTGCCAGCTTCCACAGCAACTCCTTCTTGGCTTCCAGGTTGTCTATTTGCTTGTCAATAGCATCCTTGAGCCTGTCAAAGAACTTGATAAATGACTCATCAGCACCTTGGTGAATGTGGGAAAAGTTTTGTTGAGGTGTAGAACCATCAGGGGTTTTGTGTCGCTCTCAGGCTGAGGCCACAAAGATGAGATGGTACTGGCTAGCAGATCTCCTTTGGTGGCCGGGGAGAGCCATGAGAGTGGCCTCTCCAGAGTCTCTGGAGACCAGCTCATAGTGGTGTGGGCAGTTGCATGAGTTAAGCTGCCTGTATGAACGACGAAGATCCCGAAGTGAAGAAACAAGGGAGAGAACACTTGTGTGATGTGACAAGGAAACTTTATTCCTGACGGAGTGTCCAAGGCTGAGCACCAAGATGTTTCCTATTACCATCCGAGTAGCAGTTGCATCTGGACACTTTTCCTTATCTCCTGTTAATGGGCCCATCAATGTCTCGCCTCATGACTCAGAGATAACACTCTCCAAGAGCCAGTTCTGTTTAACAGGTGATTAAGAAGGGGGAGAAGCTAGGCATTCCCACCTGGATAAATCCAGGAATTTCTAGACAGAAAGGCAGCCTTTCCACAGGTTTCCAAGAAGACACAGCAACCACATCTGCCACTCCAAGAGGATTGCAGCCACTCCAATTTGGACTGCTACCAGCACGCTGGCCAAAGCGGGTGTCAGGTTGTATTCTGACTTTGCCAGTGGTCTTCTTTTTGTATCATTGTGTGTATTTTTGTCTTTTGTTTTCCCCTTTCCCAATAAATTGTATTTTTGACTTGGAGTCTCTCACTGGTTTTGCTTTCAAACCAGAACACGGAGATCAGGGACAAGTGCCTGTCCCTGACAGGCACTAAACAATACTCTGTATCAGCTTATAAAGGCTGTGGGCGTACATGGGAGTGAGCTAGGAAAACTTGGGGAAGAGTGTGGGGCTCATAACATCCAATGGGGATTAAACAAGGGAGGGATAAGGTCTCAGGGACAAATCATCTGTAGGGTACAGGGTAACTGACAGGGAACATTCTCAAAAAAAACTGGGTGGGGGGATACAGATTGGCAAGGGAGGTGAGTTATGCAACTTGGATTGACAAAATTATATAAGAATAACTGGGGAGGAGTGGGGAGATTGGCAGGTTGAGGGACAGGCAAGTGGTGGGAAACTGTGGGGTAAACAACTTGGGAGAAACCAACTGTGAGGGACAGGAATAGGAATACATGGATGATACCAAAAGAACTGACTAACATTACATAACTAACTAAGCAATTGTAAAACACAAAAAACATAGGGACATAGATTACCACATTTCCCCCTTTTTTGTTTTAAAACAAAAGATGGTCTTGGAGGAGGAAAGGTTTAGTCTCTTTTCACACTTCAGTGCCACTATTCCTGTTGCCTTCCCACCGCTCTTGTTCTTGGGTGGCTGCTGCGGCGACAACGATCTGGGCGGGTGCCTTAGACTTGGTAGCTCTGGTGCTGATTATTCTTCTCAGGATGCCAAAAGAAAATGAAATTAAAAATAAAACTACAACAAAGTCTTTTAAAATTGAAATTGTTGCAAACAGGCTTAGAAAGAAACTTTAAAGTAACAAAAAGGAGGCAGGTTAATTTAAAAAAATATGACTGTTTATTACAAAACTAACAACTGGAAGCAAAAGCCCCCCCCCCCCCTCCCCGGCTAGTACGGAGACTGTTTCAACAACTTAGTAATTGTAACCTAGGGGTGTTTCCAGGGAAACCGACTCCAAGGAAAGACGCGGGAGTTAGACAACCCAGGCCTTTTAAAAGTCTCTCTCTTGTCTCCTGATTGGGGCACTCAGGATCTGCGCTGTGACAGGTCTATTTCTCCGTTGCTGATTGTCTTATAAGTTGGTGCAGTCTTGGCCAATCATTTTGGAATTCTCGCCTCCCATTGGTTGGTCTCTCTTCCAATCTTGATTTAAGTTGTGGTTGTGTTCTATGATGTTCTCTGCCCCTCCACAAAGATTGGCACCCCATCTCCTCCCCAGTTCCACTCTCCCTTTATACATGAACAACAGTACTAGGTTTTAATATAACTAATCACAATTTGTTACTTGTATTAACAACATTTAATTTGTATTAACAACATTTAACTTTGTAGCAACATTTAACCATTGTTAACTATGTTCCCCAAAGGTTTAAATTTTATTTTTGTTCATTACAGAAATCATCCAACCGGACAGGGTCCAGTTCTTGAACAGGTCCCTGAACCAGTCCTCGTTCTCTTGTTTTACACTTCCTATGAGGTCTTTCATCTCTCAGATGGACCAGTGGACACTCTGACAAATTAAAACAGCACAGCCCCATGAACTCCTGGCATCCATGGCCATGCGCCAGGGGCAGGAAATTGATGGCAACACCATTTTGAAGAGTTGCCTTCCTGGTTATCTCCTCATTCTCTAAGAGGTTACTTAGGGCTGTCGATGTTAAATTCGCCTGCTTCATAACCCAACACTCTAATTGGCCCAATTCACTTAAAGATTTGGCCACTGCCACCCAGGGGAGAAAAACTGAGATGGTGACTCTTATTTTGCCCAATGATAAATTTCACTATCACAGTGTTTGTCCAAATTGCTTGCACCCCTTTTTACTACTTTTGAGTTGGCCCACCAAATTGGAATTTGTGTCACGTTGGGAGAAGCTAGGGATAGACGCCCCAGGGTGCATGGACCTCCTAGAAGATGGGAGGGGATTCCTGGGTATGCTCAGTTGCCGCAAATGAGGAACAACCCTTTGTCCAGCTTCTGAGCCTACGAATCTCCGGTGGAAGGAGCCCCTGCTTTAGTGATGTATTTGCACCACTGGTCAGCCCAAAATTCCACCTTGTGTTGTTTAACACTTTCGTATAAGTCTGGGCATGAGTGTGAAATCACATTGTACGCAATACTCGGCCTTTGCAGAGCCCAGCAATTCGAATTCTTGTGACTCCGCATCGGCAGTGGGCAGATCATAAACCCACTTTCTCCAGAGTACTAGGGGGTTAATGATGGGTGTCTTGGCGTACTCAGAGACCCCCCAGTACCTGTAAATCTCAGCCCAGGTGTTCGGTGGATTGTTTTTATTAAACTCGTCTCAGATTCTGACCAGGGTGCGGGGGTACTCACTTAACTTGCCAGGAATCCCAACCAGGAAGGTTGACATCGGGTTCTCTGCTGCTGACATCGATAAGCATAGGGGGTCTTGCTGTAGGGCATGGGCCAGGGTAATTCATACATTTTGGCGGGGCTGTGGGATGATCCATGCATGCGCCAAGGACTGGTACAGGGTCTGGAAAAACTGGAACCAGGTAACGATGGTGAACACTAAGTACTGCATAATGATCTCCTAAAAGAAAGGGCATAACAGAATAAGAATACAGAGAAATAGGACATGCTGTTTGTCGCTATAGGAGAGTTACTGGGAGCAAAGAGGAAGGGAAGGATTAGGGATCTCTTCTTCCCTTGTGGCACCTGTGGTTTGACGCAGTGGTGTCATCTGTGGGGTCTTTGGTGGTATTAGGGACGACACCTTCCAGTAGACTCGCTTTCTGCTCCCCAGTGTAGGGCCTTAACCCGCTTTCTAGGGACCCACTTGACCCCTGAGGGCGTGGACACGCAAGCGTATCCACATCCCCAGGTTACAAGTTTAAATGGATCCTGGATCTCCTTAGAGTCCAGGTCCCTAATCGGCACTGGGGGCCTCTCTTCCACTCTGGTGCTGCTGAAAGTGGCACAGGACCAGCGGCTCAGGTCTGTCAAAGACACAATTCAAAAAATTGATGGTAAAAAGTGCCTTGCACAGCCTGAGCTGCAGTGACAGAACATGGACATCTCCCCACTGGCGAAGGAGGACCTTTTTGAGAGTTTGATGGGTTCCCTCTATTATAGCCTGGCCGGTGGTGGGGAGCAGAATCCCTGTCTGATGTTGAACCCCCCATTATTGTAGAAACTCACCGAACGCCTTGGAAATATAAGCTGGGCCGTTATCAGTTTTGATAGTGGTGGGGACCTCCAAGGTCACGAATGCCTGCACAAGGTGTTTCTGTGCATCCGCAGCCTTTTCTCCCGTGTGGGCCAAGGCGAAGACTGCTCCGGAGAAAGCATCCACTGATACATGTACATATTTGAATCTTTTGAATTCAGGTAAGTGAGTGACATTGGTTTGTCACACCTCGTAACTGCGAAGTCCTCTAGGGTTCATGCCGGAACCCAGAGATGGTAGAGCGGACTCCTGGCAGTTGGAGCATGTGGCCACGATAGCCTTGGCCTGGTCACGGCGCAGGTGGAATTGGCAGACCAGACCTAAGGCATTTTGGTGGAATTGTTGATGGCTCAATTTGGCCTGCTGGAAGATGTTAGGCTGGCCAGCCAGCTGTAGGGTAGCAGCCAGAGCATCTGCCCTGCTATTGCCTTCTGAGATGAATCCAGGGAGGTCAGTGTGCGACCTTACATGCATTATGTAAAAGGGTTGCTCTTGGTGGGAAACCAGATGAATTAACTTTGACAGCAAATATTACTGCATTGGAAACTTCCTTGAGCACTGCATGCTCTGCCCTGGATACCACACCTGCCACTTATGTCAAATCAGTAACGATATTAATTGGTTCCAGGAATCTTTCAAAGGTTCTGACTACTGCGTCCAACTCAGCAACCTGTGGAGAACCCTCCACAACTTTTACCTCGGTCTTCCACTGCTGAGTTTGAGAGTCTTTCCAAGTCATCACTGACTTGTGGGACTCTCCAGACACATCAGTAAAAAAATGGTCAGTGCCTTTAATGGTTTCTACTTCAGATTTCTTTTGGGATCAATTTGAACAATTGTTCAAATTCAACAAGTCTCGAACAATTTGTGGCCTGGTTGATGGATAGAAATTTTTCCGGTATAAGCATCCAGGGAGAACTGCAAAATCTTGTTGCTGTGGAGCAAGTGCTCAAGTGTTTCCTTAGACAAGCTCTCAGTGGATGTTTTAATCGGGAGATTAATGCATGTAAATCACACCCCCAGCAACTGCAGGCGAGCCCTGGCCTGCATGATCAGCTGGGCCATCAACTCCTGTAGCCTGGGGATACTTTTGGACAGCTGATGACTAAGGAAGACCCGCCCTATGATTAAGACGGCGTCCCGTTGGTCTGTGTCCCATTGAAAAATCAGCCCTTGGAGGTGCAGCAACTTACCTAGGATGATAAATCAGAAGGGCAGGCCCTCATGGCATCAGTGGGTTTGCCAGCCTGCCAAGGTGGACTGGACTTTCTCCAAATCAGTCCTGGCCTCCTGGCTCAGAGCCCTCAGGGAATCCAGCTCCTCCCTCCCCTTTAATAAGTTCAAGAGAGGGGATAGATCCCCCGTGGTGAGCCCCAGCCAGGGCCTGATCTAGTTTAAGGACCCACACAGTTGATGGAGGTCCCTCAGTGTTCGTGGGTTGTCATTGATCAGCAGCTGTTGGGGCTTAATGGTCTTGTTGCTGATCTCGAGGCCCAGATACTTCCAAGACAGCAGTCTTTGAACTTGCTCCTTTTGCAGCTCAAATCCAGCTGCTGACAAGGCCGTATTAGTGTTCTCCAACGCCTTTGCAAGTACGTCGTCGCTGGGGGCACAAACACACACATCATCCATGTAATGATATACTACACAATTTTCCCACTTGGCACACACTGGGGACAGAACCCTGGTGACATACCACTGGCAGATGGTAGGGCTGTTCTTCATCCCTTGCAGGAGAACATGCCAGTGGTAGTGCTTCATGGGAGCCTCTCTGCTGATGGAGGGCACAGACAAAGTGAAGCATGGTACATCAGCTGGGTGCAGGGGAATTTGGAAAAAACACTCTTTAATATCTATTACTGCCAGATTCCAATTTTGGGGGAGCATAGATGGGGATGGCATCCCTGGCTGGAGAGATCCCATGTCCTCAATATTTTCGTCAGATAATGGAGGAGGCACCACCTGTCTTTCCCCAGCTGTTGTGGTGTGTTTTTATGTTCATAAGGGTTGGATTGAGATAGTTATTTTATCAATGTTAATTAGGTTAGAATGTTCCTTGTATCCCCCCATTTCTTTCCCTCACAATTAGTTCAGTCCAAGTTGTTTACCCTAGAAGTTCCCGCCACCTGGCTCCCCGGTTAACTGTCAATCTCCTCACTCCTCCCTGCTCTTTCCTTGTTTGGTTCTGTCACTCAGAGTTTGTCAACACCCGTCCTACTGTCAATCCTGTAACCACCCCCAGTTTCTTCTAGAAGTGTCTATGTCAATCACCCCAGCTTAGCTTGTCTATTTGTTCCCTGATTTTGTACCCACCCCTGTCATACTGTTATTGGTTATCATGATTTATGTATTCTCCTTATGGTTTACCCCTATTGGTTGAGACAGGTTTATACCCCTGTCTACCCACTCCATATTTAAATTGCTGTAACCCTTGATTTTGCTGACACTTGTCCCTGCTTCCACCCAGAGAAGACCTTTTCCCTGCATCACCTAGGGGAATAAAGACTCTTTGGGCACGCAAACAACTGTCCGTTCCTTCGTCTCTTCATCTCCTCCCAGTGTGTTTTGGCTATCTAAGCTGCATGACCCATGCCGCAGCACTCAGCACTACCAGGGTGGCTGGAGCCGTTCCCCTGGAGTGCCCACTCTTGTGGTGGCCACCCAGCTTTATACGAGCAGTGCTAGCCGGTGCATTTCATCTGCTCGTGGCTGTGGCAGGTAGCCACCGCACCCAGCTTCTTAATGACAAAGACCAGGGAATTACAGGGGCTATTGGTCTCTACTATATGGCCTTTGGCCAGTTCGTCCTCCACAATCTGAGTGAGCACTCTCAATTTTTCTTTACTTAGTGGCCACTGCTCTACCCAGATCAGTGTATCGGTGAGCCAATTGAGTCTTTGGGTAGGGCGCTCCTCAGTGGCTGTGCCTAAAAATCCTGAGGGGCTGGCAGTTCTAATTTGGTCCCCCACTGGGACATGGCATCTCTCCCCCAGAGGATAAACTTGGAATTTAAAATGAATGGGCGCACAGAAGCTGATTGCCCATTCGGCCCCTTAATTTGTATTATGCTCTTTGATTGTTGTTTTGAGAACCCCCTACACCTAGAATTGTGCTGCCAATGCTTTGCAGCTCCCATTGTGTGGGGGAATTACCGTCACATCTGTCCCTGTGTCCATCATCCCCAAAGTTGGATGGAATGCCCTCCGCTCTTAAGTCCACACCACACGAGGCGCTTCTCCTCTCCCAGTGTTTTGGTATAAAAAATGGAAAGGTCCAGATCATCACACATAAAAAGTGGCACTGGGACGGCCTGTGCAATGATCTGGCCTTCCATCAGGAAGATGGTGGGGTGGACACAGTGCGCCATGAGATAGAAGGTCTCGGTATCGAGTGGAATGATCTCAGGAGGAACCTCTATCTCTTATGGGGTGTACGTGGTGTCCCCAGCAACAAGGTATTTGCAGCTCAGAAGCTTGCGGCTGCTGGTTGGTTTTGTACATTGGATGTGGGGAAGGAGTTCTGCCACCGCAGTGATAAAGTGCTAGTCCTAGTTAGAGAAAATAATAGGTTTGGTGAGTCTAAGCCAGTAAGGTTGTCATTTATCTGTAGTATTTACTTGTCCATCAATCTGTGGTACAATTTTGTGTACCATAGTGTCCCTGCGGCCTGCCCCATTTTTACCATCACACAGGGCAGGTCCATGCTCCCTCTAGTTTTTTGGTTGGTGTGCCCCCTCCTTTGCTTCTCCCCCCACAGGAGGGGCTGTAGGGGCAGCAGTTGATAAAATATCCCTCTTGTCCACAGTGGAAGCATCTGAACCCCGGCAGAGGAGGGTCACTGGGTGGTCTTCTAGGGGTGTCTGATGTTGTTGCCACAGCCCTCTCCTTTTGTGGGTTCTTCTTCACAAAGTCTTCCACCATTAGGACACTTTTTCTTGCACATTCCTCAATTAGCTCATCTAAGGTTGGCGGTGGTGAGGCCGGGAGTGCTAGGATGATTCTGCGGCACACTTCGTTGGCATTGGTTGAGGCGATTTCAAGTATCAGCTGTTCTTGCAATGCTTGCCCCTCCACTCTTTTTTCTACTGCTGCTCTAACCTGGTCCACAAAGTCAATAAAAGGCTCTGTAATAGATTGCTTCAGAGCAATATATGAGAGGATGGTTTTCTTGGATGGCATGCCAAGGATCGCACGTTTGACAGCATCCTTGGTCATGTCCAAGATGTCACAGGAGATCCCCGCAGCCTGCTTTTGTGCCTGGCTCCAGTCACCTTCACCAATAAGGTGGTCTATTGTAATGGGGTTTTCTTCAATGCTGACAGCATAGTTGACACTCTGCAAGATATCTGGGAGGAGGTCACCTGCTAACCTCCTCCACGTTCTTTCCCATAATTTATACTCTGATTGAGGGAGCAGGCAACTAAAAAGACGTTTTAAATCAGCAGGTACTAATGTGTTAGAATTGAAAGTTGTTTTTAAAATGCTCTGGAAGAATTAGCTTTTGGGGCCAAATTCACGTTTGGTCTTGCAGAGCTTGCGTATGCTGTTGTATGGATGGGGACGCCACCGTGGGTTTTGCCCTCTTGCATTGTATGTGACTGGAGCCAGGAACAAATGGTTGTTGTTACGAGTCCCTTCCTGTTTTCCAGGCCCCCCCACCCCGGCCACCACATCACCATAGGAACCGGAAGGCAAGGCATGGGAAACAGGAAGTGGTGGGCGGAGCCTTGAGGCTGGGTGACAGAACCTGGATGGTGATTGATGGACTGAGTAGGTGGGGCCAATGGAGGGGCCATGGGAGAGTAAGAGCGGTCAGGTGATGCAGTGTCAGGAGGAGGGGCAGAGGGAGGTGTAACACACTGACAGGTGGGAGGGGTTGCCACAAAGGAAGAGGAGGGGTTAGGGAAGGAAAGGGAGGAGAAGTCTGGGAAAGGCACGGGAAGTAGGAGAAAGGGATTCTGGGGAGGGGAAGTGCCTGCGATGAGGCATCAGCCATTTTGAGATGGTGATTAGCTGCAATGAGGCGATGGCCATCTTGTGGTGCCTCTCCGGGGCAAGCAGGGAAAAGGAAAGGGTTTTGAGGGGCAAAGCTTCCTTGGGGAAAACTGCTGGGATTTTCAGCTGGGTTAAAGGGACTGGGACAAGGGACGAGGGTAGGGTCCCTGGCCATGTGGCCAGCACAGCCAGGGCAAGGGTATCGGGGGACTTGGGGAAGTCAGGGAGACAGTGGCAGCCTTGTGTCAATGATGGACAGGCCGCTCCCCCCCATCCACCCAGTGTAGGGGAAGTAGGGGCAGGAGAAGAGGGCATGGAGAGAGGTCTGGGGAGAACTGGGGACTGAGGAGACAGACATTTTTTAGCTTCCCGAGTGCTCAAACTACCATCTTTAACAACTTCCATTATCAACAAAAACAACTTCATGTAACCATCCTTAATCATAGGGTCACCCCTCTTGGTGCCCTCTGTTAAAAGAACATCCACTACTTTCCAAAACTCTCTCTTCCTGATGTCTCAAACCGACAAATCTGGGAATCTATAAAACATCTATCTCATGATAGATAGGTATAAATCTCCCTCTGTTGAGTAGACAAGAGTACACCCATCATTTTCTACCCAACTTGTTTCACCCATCCACTGCAGGAAATGAGAAAAATAAAGACAAAGGGTCTAGAAAGCCATCGGTGGCAGACTGCTTGCACCATGCACAGTGCGTCCCTCTCACCCCAGGGAGCACGGCTGCCCGCAGTGTGGAGTGCCCTAGCTGGGACCTCCCTTCCTGTCTTCACTAGGGGAACTCACCAACAGTTGACCACTAGAAAAGAAGCTGCAGCAGGGGTCTTCGGTTCCAAAGATGGCCTCTGACACACAGGACGGGGGTTGTTGTCTTCTTCCCCTGGGAGCACCACTGAGCAAAAATCAGCGTGCTCACACAGGGGCGTTAGTGCTGCCAGGATCTAATCTGGAGGACCGATGTCCTTAAATACAGTTCACTCCAATGAGCTCTTCCCTGTGAGGTGATGATCCCTCTCAGGTGGGGTCCCTCACGGTGTCGCTGGTGGAGTGAGTGGCAAGAAGAGCCCCACGGGGTGCACCAACTGTCGCTCTCAGGCTGTGGCCACGGAGATGAGATGGTACAGGCTAGCAGATCTCCCTTGGTGTCCGGGGAGAGCTATGAGAGTGGCCACTCCAGAGTCTCTGGAGACCAGCTCGTAGTGGTATGGGCAGCTGTGTGAGTTAAGCTGCCTGAATGAACGAGAAGAATCCAGAGGCAGAGAAACGAGGGAGAGGACACTTGTGTGACGTGCCAAGGAAACTTTATCCCTGATGCAGATCAGGAACAAGTGCCAGTCTGTATACAATACAGGCTGTAGCAACTTTAAAAGGGTGTGGGTGTGAATGGAGGTGTACTAAGAACAACCAATGAGAGGAAACTTGGGGAGGAGTACAGAACCCATAACAACCAATGGGGAATAAACAAGGGAGGGATAAGGTCTCAGGGACAAATCACTTGTAGGGTACAGGGTAACTGACAGGGAACATTCTCGAAAAAACAGGGAGGGGGAATACAGATTGACAAGGGAGGTGGGTTGTGCAACTTAGATTGACATAACTATATAAGGATAAATGGGGAGGAGTGGGGAGATTGGCAGGTTGAGGGACAGGCAAGAGGCCGGAAACCTTGGGGTAAACAACTTGGGAGAAACCAACTGTGAGGGACAAGAATAGGGGTACATGGAACATACCAAAAGAACTGACTAACATTACATAACTAATTAAACAATTGTAAAACACAAAAAACATAAAACACAGACTACCACACAGAGCAAGTGATAAATCTGAACCTGAAGGGACTACTTTTAAAGGATAGAGGGAACACGGGGAGGACACAACCTTTGACCAATAGGAAGGCATTCGGGGAGGGGTGCAGGGTAAGAGCTCCCCAGTAGAAGCCAACATGGGGAGGGAGCAAACCTTACAATCCAATTCTGCTTTGAGGAAGGGATGAAAAACAGAGAACACTCCAGAACCAATGGAGTGTGCTATTTTTGACAGACAGGGGTAAGACGAGGGCACAAAGGAGGTATACAGGTGGATTGACATACATTTTGGAAGGGAAAACTGTGGTAAACAACTCAGTACTGAACCATTAGGGAGGCCAAATGGGGTACATAGAATGAACCATTACAAACTTATAACAAGGAATATTAAAGCATACTGCAAAAGAACAAACTGTAAAATAACAGACTACCACAATCACTGTTCTTTCTCTCTTTGTTCAAACTTCTCATGGGATCACAGCTACTTCAACATTTGCTTACTTTAGCATAGATGCCTTTGCTCATGTGTACAATTGGAACACTCTATCCCCCCATGCTTTTTTCACGAATTAAAGGGATATTCCAGTATATCACAGTCCATCACCATGGCCTTACCAAAAGAATTTCAGCCTAAGACTAAGGCATCTTCTCATTCTATTCCCATCTGGGACTTGACTCCTTCTTTATTGACTGTGGTATCTTCATGTTGTTTCTCTAGGTGTCTTCACTCTGTCCTTTTATCTCACTCGAGAGGGGGTCAATGCTTTGCAAGTTTCATCTGTGCAGTGAAAGAGTTATTATCTCACCCAGGCCTGCGGGTGGTCATGTGATTCTGTGCCAGGGGTGGCCGGAGCACTCACGGTGATGGATCTGAGGCCACACTGAGGGGCTGTGCCAGGATATCAGAGGACCCGGGTCAGAATGGTGGCGGCCGCTCTGGCCGCATGGATGTTTTCTGGCCCCTGCTGCATTCAATTCCAGCCATGGGGCTGTTAGCTTCCCCTCCTCCTGCCCAGCAGCTGCTGGGGCCCAGCCTGGCCCCTGCCTGGCCATGCAGGTCACGGTGGAGGGGGCCTGGCCCAGCCTGTAGCTGTTTCCTGGGGCCCAGTGGACCCGGACCCAGACAGGCTGGCAGCAAGGTAGGGCTTAAGGTCAGCAAGATATTATCAGCCATGGCCCAGCCCTACCTTGGCTGGGGTCCTGTGGCCTCCCCTCCCCCGCCTCGCCACTGGGCTGGGAGTGGGGGAGAACTTATCTCTCCAAAGGCTGGATAGCAAGAGAGCTTTTCCTGGGGTTGTTCGTTTTTAACTGTGTTCATAGAAGTGTGTTCAGCTTTCTAGTGGTTTAACAGTTTGTCAGTTCTCAGAGCTAGCCAGCTCAGATTTTCTCAGACAAGGAGGAAGCTCTTAACAGCTCCTTTCAGAAAAATAATTTCCATGGGTGGTTGCTGTGGTGCCGGATTTCTTCGGCCCAACTAGCTCCCGACACCATTGGCGAGAGTTGGCCACCCCCAGATAGCTGCTGAATCCAGGGTGCAGCTGTAAGGCACAGCTGCTCTATGGCACAGGTGGACTGCGCTGGGGATAGGACTGTGCCAAGGGCAGGAACAAGGAACAGGCAGAGGTCTTCCGTATGTTTTACAAAGGTGTTTATTCTCCAGAGGGTCAGGGACAGAAAGATACCAAAGAAAGGCATACATCAACTTATAAACAGGGGAGGTCCCAGGGGAGGATACAGTCTTTAACCAATTGGGAGAAACTGGGGGTAGAACACAAGGCAGGGAATACAATGTTTAAACCAATAGGGGATTACAGGGGAGGAGAACAACTTAAACAAATCAATGGGGCTTTTAAGGGTACAAAATTGATAGAGAAGTTTCTAGAAAAAGGGGCAGGCGTGGGAAGGGATTGACATTCAATGGGAGGAAGAACAGGAAACAAAAGGGCAGGTCCTTGAGGAGATGGACAACTAGGGCAAAACCAACAACACGGGGGAAAGGAACAATCCATTGGTAATAAAATATGCTATAAGAATACAAAATGGGAGGGGGGTTATACAGCTGACTAAAATAAAAGTTATCACCTTACCCTTAAATACGGTAATTTCCCATATTGGCTAAAGCACCACAGCAGGATGGTGTGAGGGGTATATCCTGTGTATTTCTTTACTTTGTATTTCTTTGTATTCATCCCTGCCTGTTTTTTTACTACTTGATGGGGACTGCTTTTTCTATTTAGGGTCTTGTTCCAGAGGTAGCTGGATAGACAGCCTATTCAAAAGAACTGCCAATGATGTTTGCTTGCCTTCACCAAAGCTTTCCTTCATCATTTGTCTTCACAGATTTTCTAACTTAGGAAGCCACTCTTAAGGTCACATATAAGGTTCACTTGCACAGAGGGACAGAGTCACAAGAAGAGCTAAAAGCACTTTTCCTACTGAAGAGATCAGGAGTCTTCAGGTCAGCTGGAACATCAGAAAGAGATGGACCCCAGAAAAATGTGTGCTTGAGTGCCAGCAGCAGTAAGCTGGTGCTCTTAGCAGAAAATAGAGAGACTGTGAGATAAAATAGAAACACAGACTCATAGAATCATTTAGGTTAGAAAGAACTTGTACTGAACTTACTGAGACCTTGGTGTTCAGTACACAAATGCCTCTTGAAAATACTAAGGTGCCTCAAGAAATTTTTATAAGCCAGCAGAAAATTCAGGGTTGTATGTTCTCAACATTACAGATGAAAAAACTTCCCAGAACAAAGCCTCAGACCTTATCACAATTGCATCCTGAAAGGAAGCGAGGCTAAACAGTGCCTAAAGCCAGCTGAAGTCTGCTTGGAAACCTTGTCTCTTGTTGCTCTAGGTATCAAAATAGGAAGTAAACAGCTTAGAAGCAGTGCTGAGAATGGTTTGGAGGAAGTACAGCTTCCTCTCCCTGCACTTGCTAAGTTTGCTTATCTTCCTTTCTCTCAGCATGGCCCCTTCACTCATTACAGCCAGCAAATGTTGCAGAGACCTTGCAGAAATGGCCTAGAAAAATAATATATATGCAAAAAAATCTATCACCAGCTCACAACTCTGAGAAGCCTTGCAATGCTCTGCCTTAGAGCAAGAGCTTGAGGATATACTTCACATCACTCAAAACATCTCCATTTCAGCCCCAAGATTTTCACCAAAGATACACCTCAAGCATTAGGTGGTCTTAGATCTTTGCAGAATATGCAACCCGATTCTGACTTCCGGTGTCTTTACATACATACAACAGCAATCACTAAAACACTTTGAAGTACTTTACAGGCATTACTTAAAGGGAAAATACAGTGTTTCTGGAGTTTTCTTTGGATTTTCTTTGGATTTGGGAATAAAACCATCCCCAATCTGCTTAAGCTTGTAATGTACAGGACAACCAGAGAATACAATGCTCTTTTCATTAAAGTTAGAGGCCTTTATGAAAGACATTATGACAGTAGACCTTCTGATGGGAAAGGATGAAGTGCCATAGAAGTCAGTGGGCATCATCCCTTCAGGCAGAAGTCAAAGCAGAGCTGTGTCACTGTCCTCTGTGGCCAACTGACCCGACTTATTATTAGTGCCTTAGGGGGGTTAGAGTTAGTTTTTGGTTAGAGTAAGGATTAAATACGTGATTTTCAAATGTAGTGGTCTGGTGAAATTCACATGAAGTAGTAATGTGGTTCAGCTGCAGAGCTGCTAACAGTTCTGGCATGAAGAAAATGCCTGATGGACAGAAAGGTATTGCCAAAAGCTGCAAAAAGCAGAAATGCAGTATTTTAGCAGAGACAAAAATGGAAAAAGGAGAAGAAAAAAAAATTAACCTGGTCAGCTTCATTCCAGTTACTAAAAACTATAAGGTCAAACAGATAACTCTCACCAAAATAAGGAGGCAATACATTAAATACATGGATTTGTTGAAAACAAATGACATGAAACCATTCATTGTGAAAACCTGATCTTGTGTTAAAATTTGAAATTAAATTTTAAAATGTTCTCTGTTCATTTTACTAGTCAGCCTCCAGATGGTAGTCCAAGCGAAATGTCAGTTTTCTTTGTAACCAAACAAGGCATTGGGTGAAGAGAAACTGGAAATGTCATTTATATTGATTTACACAAAACCTTACTAGACTTTCCCAGAAGTTAATCATAGAAACATTTTCTAGATGCATCAACAATTAAATGGATGCTAGACAGATAGAAATCAGACAAGGTACGTTTTAGTTTTTCAATACAAGGAAAAATCAAACAGGAATCCTGGTAAATTTGGCCTAAATGGGGACC
This sequence comes from Vidua chalybeata, assembly GCF_026979565.1. NCBI lineage: Eukaryota > Metazoa > Chordata > Aves > Passeriformes > Viduidae > Vidua > Vidua chalybeata. The sequence goes on from NC_071570.1 coordinate 40,354,451, forward strand.
GATTTGGCATTTCCATGAATGATTTAGCCAGCAGGATATGAAATATTACTATTATTAAATAGCTGCTGGCCAGGAGGAGGGGTGGCACTAAGGAATTTCAACAGATAAAGGTAACTGAGCACACAAAGAAGGGAAAAAGGTTGCTTGTCCAGAGGAAAGGATGACCAGCCAAAACATGGCAGTTGCCTTCAAATACCTAAAATGTAAATGCAGAGCAGGAGGGCAGAGCCTGTTCTCCCTACACTTCAGCACAGGCAAAGCTGGCTATGGCTTTAGGAGGTCTAAGTCAGTCAAGCATCTGTGGGCAATTGATACTGCCTGGGGCTAGCACAGCACTCACCTCCCTCTTAGCTGTTTAGTTTCTGATTTAGTTGCAATGGAATAGTTCCATAAGCCAATAAAAAGGAAGGTAAAATCAGAGGTAAGTACATAGGAAATCTACAGACATTTCGCTTGGACTACCATCTGGAGGCTGACTAGTAAAATGAACAGAGAACATTTTAAAATTTAATTTCAAATTTTAACACAAGATCAGGTTTTCACAACGAATCATGCAAACATTTCAGATTGATTGTTTCAAAACAAAATTAACTATTTCTAATCAAGACATTCTAATAATGCTGATAGAAAAAATTGTATTTTTATTTGTTTTTTTCATTTTCCTCAAAACCTCATGACTTCAGTCCTTTTGCTAAACAAATATTTTCATTCCATAATTACATTAACTGGACAAAACACTCTACCGGACAAAAATGCTGCATCGAACTTCTGCTGGCTGCTATTACAAGAGGCAAACATTAGAATATGTGGAATTTCAGCCTTTACAAAATTCTAGAAAATCTGATCAAAATTTTGAAAACATTCTAGCTTTCATTCATCGGTGCACTCACAACTTTTAATGGCAGATTTTTTACTGGGATGCATTTAGAACAGCATTTTTTTACACCATTGAGTAAAATCCATCTAAGAAGAGAGAAGTCACAGAATCACTGAATTTGCTGCGTTGGAAGGAACTCACAAGGACCCTCAAATGTAACTCCTGGCCCTGCCATCATCAAGGACTACCCCAAGAGTCCCATCATGTCCCTGAGGGCATTGTCCAAACATTTCTGGAACTCTGTCAGGCTGGTGCTGTGACCACTTTCCTGGGGAACCTGTTCCAGAGCCCAACCACCCACCTTTTCCTAAAATGCATTCTAACACAACTTCAGCTACTTCCCTTGGATTCTGTCACTGGTCACTGCAAAGAAAAATTACAGAATCACAGAACCAGTCAGATTGGAAAAGATCTCTGAGATCATCAAGTCCAGCCTGTGACAGAACACCATTGTGTCAACCAGACCATGTCACAGAGTGCCACATCCAGTCTTTCTCTAAGTATCTCCAGGGACAGCAACTCCTCCCTGGGCAGTCCATTCCAATGCCTAATCACCCTTTCAGTGAATAAATTCTTCCTAATGTCCAATCTGAACCTCCTCTGGCACAGCTTAAGGCTCTGTCTTCATGTCGCTGGTTGCCTGGGAGAAGAGAGTGACACCCGCCTGGCTACACCCTCCTGTCAGGGAGTTGTAGAGAGTGTTAAGGTCTCCCCTGAGCCTCCTTTTCTCCAGGCAAAACAACCCCACATTCCTCTTTTACTCCTCAGTCTCTGCCCCTCCTCTTCCCCTCATGAGGGAGTTGTAACTGCAATGAAGTCTCCCCTGTCTTCTCTTCTCCAGGCTGAATAGACCAAACAACTTCAGCCACTCCTCACACAGCTTCCCCTCCAGACCCTTCACGATCCTCGTTGCCCTCCTTTGGACACTCTCTAATAGTTTCATGTCTTTCTTACATTGTGCCACCCAAAACTGGCCCCAGCATTCGAGATGAGATCGCCCCAGTGCAGAGCAGAGCAGGACAATCCCCTCCCTTGCCCGGCTGTTGATGCTGTGCCTGATGCCCCCAGGACAGGGTTGGCCCTCCTGGCTGCCAGGGCACTGCTGACTCGTGTTCAACTCACCATTGACCAGGAGCCCCAGGTCCCTTTCCATGGCACTGCTTTCCAGCCTCTCCTTCCCCAGTCTATACAGACAACAGGGGTTGCCCCATCCCAGGTGCAGAAGCCAGCACCTATCTTGGTTGAATTTCATACAGCTGATAATTTCCCATCTCTCTAATTTGTCAAGGTATCTTTCCAGGATCTCTCTCCTTTAAGGGAGTCACCAGCTCCTCCCAGTTTTGTATAATTTGTGAATTTACTTAGCATTCTTTCCAGTCCTAAGTACAAGTGATTTATGTTGAGGAACACAGGGCCAAGGATGGAGCCCTGTGGAACCCACTGGTGACAAGTCATCATTCACTCTAACCCTTTGTGCCCCACCTATGAGTCGGGTGCTCAGCCATCACAGGATGTGTTTATCCAGCTGTGAACTGGGAATTTTGTCCAGAAAGATCTTGTGAGAGACAGTATCAAAAGCTTTGCTGAAGTGCAAAAAGATAAAAATAACATGCCCTGGCTTCCCTTGATCAGCTATGTGGGCTACCTTGTCATGAAAGGTAGTTAGGTTTGACAAGCAGGACTTTCCCCAGATGAAGCCATGCTGGCTTTGATCAATGATTACATTGTCCTCCAGGTGTCTTTCAATACCTCCCAGAAGAATCTTTTCTCTGATTTTATCAAGCACTGGAAGTGTGTTTGACAGACCTGTAATTTCCAGGCTCCTCTTTCTCACCCTTCTTGAAAATCAGGACCTCTCTGGATTCCCAAGACTGCTCAAAAATCATCCAGAGAAGCTTTGCAGTGACACCAGCCAGCTTTCTGGGCATTCTCTGATGAATCCCTCAACAGATTTGTAGGGATCCAGATGGAGCAGCAGATCCCACATGTGTTCAGAGTCAAAGGAGAGTTGATCATTCTCGCAGTCGTGAGAGAGATTTGGGAGTGCCACAAGGTAAAGAAAGGCTTTAAAAACATAACTTCATAGATCCTTGGATTTTTATGATGCAGCTGAGTGTTTTCTGAACCTTCCTGATTTAAAGTTGTAAGGCTTACTGCCAATATGCAATGACTGAAGGGAATGTAAGAGGAATGGTACCACAGCTGCCACTTTTGTCTCCTGGACTATCCAAATGTCAGGAGGAGCCTCCATGAAAAATGCAAGTGATAACAGAACTGGCAAGGATGGCCTGATGACACATTTTGGTTCTATGAACCTGAAGTGAAATGAAGCCTTCCAACATTTTGGCATGCAAGGCATAACTCCAAAAGGCTGCATCAGATGACTGTGGTATGTAACCAGCATTCCTCAGGATGAAAAGGCAGCATCTGAGAGTCTTTGTGGCCCTCAAGCCAAGACAAGGAAAAAGTAGGAGCTGGGCAAAACACATTCCTCAGGAACCCATACTGTTGTGCACATCTCTGTATTTTTTCCATGGCAGACACTGTTGGCTTGCAAATCTCACCAGATGCCTGTGGCATTTTAGGAGCATCCAATCAAGCCATCCTGTATGAGGCAGTCACTACACTTGGTATTCTAGTTGCCATCGAGATTGTTACTTCGTGTGATCTCATGTAATCACCTGCACTCCCTCTAGACAGAGATTTACTAACAAGGAGAAACTTCCACCTATTTTTCCTGCTCAGTGATGGCACTGAACTTCATGGCTATGGGAAATGTAAGACTGGCAATGTTTATGACATCAGGAGACAAAATCTCTTTGAAAGCATGTAAATATTGGTAAATTGAACCATTTCAAAAGGAATGGGAAACTTGTAGCCAGCCAGAGCCATGGAGGCCTACAAAAAAACTGCTTTTCGGGATACTGCACTTCTCTGGTCAGCATCGCACAGTGCCTCGTTCAGCCCAATGCAATATCCAGTCCAACCAAGCCATACTAGGACTCCTCAAAGGCTCATTTCCCAACTTAATCTCTTTCTCTAATCATCATACCAGATTTTAAATACTAAAAGCTATGGTCTCTGAACTAATTTTTCCATCTCAGATGGCCTGCTCTGACCAGACCTGCCAACAGTGCCCAATGGCAAAGGTCTGGAGCTTGACCTTCCCTGGCTCTCTAGGGGACACAACCCAACTAGGGCTCTCAGGCAGGGAAAACAATCACCTGGCTTCCCCCTTTTGCCTTCCCTTGTGCCATGGCCCAGACGATGGCAGGACCCAGCCAGCATCACAGGGATGTGCCCTGCCCTCGAAGGTGGTGCCCTTTGTGACAGCAGTCTGGTGTGACAGCGGCTGTTTGTGATGCAGTGCTCTAGAAGAGCACCTCCCTCAGGAAGCAGCAGCTGCCCAGGGCAATACTGACAGGTCTGCAGCAGAGGATGCTAAAGACAACCATGGAGAAGGAGGAGCAGCTGGGAGCATGGCCAGCACAGGCATGTGGCTTCGTTGTATCAGCTTCCCTGAGCGATGCAGGTGCAAGGACAGGCCACCAGCAACAAGCAGCACAGCAGGAGCCACTAGGGCTATCAGTGTGCATTGAGTGCTACCAAAGCGCTACATGGCTGTGGGGGCACAAGAAGCAGGGGCCTTTTGTGAGGGAGATCATCGTGTCCTTTAAGAGGAGCCCTCCCGAGGACCTGGACGGAAGCTGCCCAGCCAGAAGCACATGCAGACCGGCCCACCTCTGGAAAGCCACCCAGCCACAGCAGCAGGATGGCCTGGAGGACAGGGAGGTACAACAGCCGGAAAGCCAGGGACAGGGTTTCTCTCTGAGGTGCTCTGGGGGACTCAACGACACATCTATGCAGGTGAGTGCCAAAGACAGAATGGGGTGGCCTGAGATGGGACGGGACAGGGGACAGTGGCTGGCTGCCCCTCACCACACGTGACAGGAAAGTTCATGGAGGGTATCTTGAATATGCAGGTAATGCAGGAGCAGCTAGGAGCCCAAGCTCCAATCATCAAGCCAGTGGCCTTGATCAGGGAACAGAAGCATGAAAATGCCACTGATGCAGAGCTGTCTGAGGAAGAGGAATGGGCAGATGCCATAGACACAGAGCTCTCAGAGGAAGAAGAATGGGAAGATGCCATTGACACTGAGGTGTCAGACAAGGAGGAATGGCAAGATACAATAGGCACAGAACTGTCTCAAGGAATAGATGCTGTTGGGTCACCTCCTGTCCACCACCGGGTCAGCTCCTTGGGCCTGGAGGACAACACTGAACTAAGGGAGGGTCCCAGCTTCCCCAGCAGTGTGGGCAGAGAGACTGCAGGAGAGGCAGCTGACAAACTGCTGAGAGCATCTCCTGCCCCAGCAAATGCCCAGCTGGCTGATTCTGCCCTGCTTGTAGCTCCCAAAGAAGAGGAGCATCATACGCCTCTCAAACATGGGGAGGCAGAGCCACCAGCTTCTTCTGCCCCTGTGGAGGCTGCAAGAGCAGCAGGGGCAGAGAACCAGGCACCTGCTCCACATGGCCCCACAGCCGATGGCCCAGCTCAGGTGGACACAGCCCAGTCCATGGAGGCTGAGGGCCTGGATAAGGCTGTGCTTATAGTCCAAGGACTTGATGAGCCATCAAGAGAAATGTGGGGCCAGGAACAAAGCAAGGACAAGGTGACAGGAGACAAAGCTACAGCAGAAGGGCCAGAGAATCTGGAAGTTGGCCCGCAGAGCCCCACAACCGATGCTCCACTACTGCTGAACTCAGCTGATTACATCAGAACTGAGATCATTAAGAGGGCCTGGCTTATGATCCAGGAACCTGTACAGGAGCTAGAAGAAGAGTGGGAGCAGGAAAGAAGCATGGATGAGGCAACAGCAGCAACAGCCAGAGCAGAGGGGCCAGAGAGCCCACCACATGCCCCACATAGCCCCACAGTTGACACCCCACTTCTGCTGGACATGGCTGACTACATCAGGACAGACGTTGTTAAGAGGGCCTGGCTTATGATCCAGGAACCTGTCCAGCAGCCAGAAGAAAAGTGGGAGCAGGAAGGAAGCGGGGACAAGGTGACAACAGCAACAGCCAGAGCAGATGGGCCAGAGAGCCCACTACATGCCCCATACAGCCCCCCAGTCAGTAACCCACCTCTGCTGGACATGGCCAAGTACGTCAGAGCTGAGATTGTAAAGAAGGCCCATCATTTGGTCCAGAGACCTTTCCAAGAAGTGAAGGAGCAGCAGGACCAGAAACAAAGCTCAGATGAAGCAATTGCAAGACCTGCAGGATGTGCCTACAGCCTTCTTGCCTCTACTGTCCTCAACACCCCAGCTCATGAGGGATGGCTGAGCCATGCCCTCAGACTGCGGCACAGGAGAGAGGCAGAAGAGGGAACGAACAGCCGATACCACAGACCTGCAGGACACAGCCCAGGAGATCAGAACTGAGATACTGCGCAAGGCTATGCTCGTGGTCCAAGGATTCCAGACTATGGAACAGCAAGATCGGTGGAACAGCAAGACCAAAGGAGCAGGCAGAAGAATAGAGAGAGCTGGAAAAGGGCCCAGGTTAGATGATGAGAGTTACAGACACATTTAGGATTTGATGTAGACAAATTTTGATGCTAATAAAAGTTGTTACTTTACCAACAGTGCCTCTCTGCTTCATTTTGCCTTTTCTGTCCCTCCTTTTATTCACAGTTCCCAAGGGTGCTGACATGAGATCTTCATGGTGCTCATGCTCAGCTCCTGTCAGATGAAGTGGTTATAGTTCAATCCTATCACTCAAAATGTCCTTCTTGCCCAGATTTAGGAGGAAGCAGAGGAGACATTACTCCCACTGCTAGCACTGAGATCCCTTCCACAGGACATGGCAGGGCTGTAGCCAACCTCCAAACTGCCCTTCTGCCCTTCCCAGCCCTGAAGAGCCTCTCTGCACAGGAATTCTTCGAATGTTTGTCTCTCCCTTCTTGGCAGTGAAAACCCAGAAACCTTTAATGAAAGTCTCATCTTCACAGCTCCTTGTGAGGGTAACAAGAGGCAGTGGGAGCACACAACCTTTGTGTGCTCAGCCATAATGGCTTGAGCATAATGGCTTATTTCAGAGCAGTGACTGTCAGTCACATTACAATACATATTTTGCCAACATAATCTTTTCATTTTATTATATAGAAAAGTTTGCTCCACTGTACTTTACCTATGTCAAATTTTGCAAAACTTACCTTTATGTCTGAAGAGATTAATTGTTTTCCCAGGCCAAACCTAACAAACACTTTCTGAGAACTGGGATAATTTACTTTTATTTATAGAATCATAGAATATGCTGAGTTAGAAATAATTCACAAGTACGCCGTGGAATCCCACTAGTGAAAGGTCAGCAGCCTGATGTCACCCCAGTCACTGTAACCCTTTGTGCTCCATCTACGAGCCAGCTGCTCAGCCATCACAGGATGTGTTTATCCAGCTGTGAATTGGGCATTTTGTCCAGAAGGATCCTCTAAGAGACAGTATCAAAAGCTTTGTTGAAGTACAAAAAGATGACACTAAATGGATTTCCTAGACCAATTCAGTGGGTTACCCTATCGTAGAAGGAAATCAGGTTTGATAAGCACAACTTTCTACTTATGAAGTCTCACTGGCTGTGATCAATGACTGCATTGTCCTCCAGGTGTTTTTCAACACCTCCCAGAAGAATCTTTTCTCTGATTTTACAAGGCAGTGAGGCTGACAGGGCTGTAGTTTCCAGGCTCCTCTTTCTCACCCTTCTTGAAAATCAGGACCTCTCTGGATTCCCAAGACTGCTCAAAAATCATCCAGAGAGACTTTGCAGTGACACCAGCCAGCTTTCTGGGCATTCTCTGATGAATCCCTCAACAGATTTGTAGGGATCCAGATGGAGTAGCAGATCCCACATGTGTTCAGAGTCAAAGGAGAGTTGATCATTTTCGCAGGCCACTAAGACCCTCTTGGTCAATCATCAATGGGTAAGATGGAAGCACAGACTGCAGTAAACACACCTGCCTTGTCTCTGTCCTACAGGAATGTGCCCCTTGTTGATGGAGTGAACCCTTTTTCTCCTTAAAAAGGAAAAAAGCCCAGAAGTTTCTCTCTTCAGTTTGGTTAAAAGACAACTCATAAGACCCTGAGGACTTCACTTCAAACTTAAGGATAGCCAGTTGGACAGAAGCCAAGAAGTCACGCCTAGGCAATTCACTAGAAAAATAAGAGAACAAAAGAAGTAATCGCTTTTGTGAAGTGTTTTAGCAAGACCAATAACCTCTTGCCCTAGCTCAGTTTTTCTCTGTAAAGAGCTTTGTTATTTTGCCTTTTATTAAAACTTTTCTGTTTCCAACACTGTAACAGAAGCCATCCTGCTACTTTTATGCCATCTGAAGTAGCTAAAGTGTCCCTCTTGGTAAGATGACCACCCTCATCCTGTAATGGGCTGATGTCATTTCATCACAGCTTTTTGCTATCCATATATTTGAAGAAACCTTTTCTCCTACAGTTTTCTGGTCAACTTCATTTCAAACTAAGCTTTGGCTGCACTAATTTTCTCCCTACAGCAGCAAGCATCTTCTGTGTTCTTCTCTGTGATGCTTCTTCTGTCCATAAACCTTCCTTTTTCACCTTAATTCCAAGAGAAGGATCCTGTTCAGCCAAGCTGCCTTTTGCCTCATCTGCTTGACTTCAACATTTAGGATTTGCCTCTTCTGCGTGCTTTGGAAATTAGAACTACCTCCATCATAACCTCTCTGTGGCTAAGATAAATTATCATCTTTGTTCTGTTTTTTTAAGGGACAAAACTGAAATGGGGTAAAGTATTCAAATAATGAAATGGGCCAAATCATTCAAATAACAATTTACAGAAAAAAAGAGACCATTTTCAGTATGTCAGGCTTGTGAGAAGGTCCCAACATATTGAGCAGGCTGAAGTCAGTTGAATACAAAATATTAAATTCATATAATAAACATTACATATTTTCTCCACACAGACAGCATCTCTAAAGACCTGCTGAAAGCAGAAGCCAGTTATTTCTAAGTGGGACATGCTCACATGTATCTCCAGATTCCAGTAGGTACTGGGACAAGGTAAATACCCAAAGAACCGTCCCTGGAGTTTGGAACTTTCTGTCCAGCAGACACGAAGGGTGAGAAATTGCATTTTTCCTGAGAAAAATGGTCGAGCAAACATCCATTTCCTCTCTTTAAAATGTAGTTGCTCTTCTCCAGACATGGCTATGTCCAAAGGAGAAGAAGCATCCTACAAGCAAGAGGCCTCGTAACCTGCAGCATGGAACAGGTATAAAACAGGGTGTTTTCTTCTTCCTCTTTCTCTCAAAAAGGCTTCAAATGGTCTTGTTTTCATCCCACTGTAGAAAAGTAATAAGATGAAATATTTAAAAATAAAAGGGGACAGAAAAAAAGTTTCCTTCCAAGCTTCAAGTTAGAGACTGTTAAGACAAGCCATTCCGACCTCACTGTTTAAATTTCCTATCTGCGAAAAAACAGACTCTGTTTTTTTTAGATGGGAATTACTTACCTATGGAAGCAACAAACTGCAAAGCCACCCCCCAGAAGTGGCAATGGCAGTATCACATCAAGAACCAGACCTTGAACTGGATCAGTGCTCACAGCATACAAGAAATTCTTCAAAAACACCCTTTTCTTGCAGTCTAACACTGTCTTCTCCTTTCTAGGCCCTGCAGTCACCCTGTTGGGACTTACTTTATACATCTTTATTTAAAATACTTGTATATGCAAGGGAAGTTCTTGAAGAAAAATAATAATTGCTGTGAAAGTCACAAGTTTTGTGTTGGGAATACACATTTTTTCAGGATTTTGGCTATGTAACAGTTTTCACCACATTTCTCTAACAATAAAATAACTCCTGCTACAGAATGGAAGTTGCCCTAGAGCAAAGTAAAGTAAGTTATATTTGCATTATGTAAAGTGTTTTGTGATGTGACTATATATGTATATACACATACTTCTATTAAAAGGAGAGAAAAATCTATTTTAGTTCACGTTTGGAAGTTGGGATTAAGCGCCAAGCTTTGATTGAAGGGAAAGCTTAATTTGAACACCTGAACCAACAAGAGATATTTCAAAATCCATCCATACATATTGCATAGCTTTTATTTGAAAGTTCAGAAAATAAGGTGGTAAGAATTTAAGTACCATGTTAAATCTTCAGCCAGTCTTTCCACTCAATATATTTGTTAAAACAATGTGCTGAAGCAGCAGGAATTTATTATTGGGCTTTTCCACACAAGACACACCTTGGATTTTTCCATTCTAAATATTTTAAAACAAATGCATAAAGTAGTAAAGGGTTTTATAGAAAAAGTTTCAGTTATGATGTAAGTTCAAACAGCAAGAGTAATGAAAATACAAAATATCAACTCTTGACCTATATCTTAATTAGTTTCAGACTTTTAGTCTAATATTTTTAAGTGGTTTTGATATCAACAATGGTATAAACTGAAATCTGCAACAGACATTATACTATGGAGAGAAGTCAGTTATCATTAGCATATATTTGGAGTAAGTTTCTGGATTGAATTTGTTTAACTAGCTGGGTTTAAGTATGATTTTTATAAATTCAAAACCCTGGTATACCAAGCATTTGTCCTACATAACTGTGAGCTAACATCCCACTGTTGTTGGCCTTGGGTTTATTGACAGACTAAGGGGTTCTGAGACACAGAAATCATTACTGTGTCACAAGAAGTAACAAATAATGCATATTTTATTGGGAGAGATGAAGTCAGATGATAATTTAGAGAGCCTGCACACCTAATACCTTACCAGGATATACAGTGCCTTTGATTTCTGAAATGTACATACAGAACACTAGAACAAATGTAGAGGAATCAGACACTTACACAGCAAATACACAGGTACAGCGAGAGGTATACCTTTCAGGTTTCATTGTCAGCACTGGCACAGTGCAGCTGGTACAGGAGCTGCAGAGATCAAATTTCCTCTTTTCCTTGTTGGCTGCAGCACAGATATTGGTTTCTTGCTCACTGGTCCCTTGTATGCCTCCTTCTTTATGAGAGATAAACCTTTCCTGATGACCATACATATCAACTTTGACTTTAGAAAGGATGGCACTGTGTTACCCAAAGAAACAGCTAAGCTGTCATGAAATTACACTAGAATTTAAAATATACATTTTCTAGATTTTTTACTGTAAGAATTTGTTTTCTTACCTTACTTATTTATAATCCTGCCTTTCCTCTAGTAGCATCCTATCATTCCTTCCTGAAAAAAACACATGGAGAACATGTTATTAACCCAGCACCTACACAAATCAGTTTCCAGGCTCAAATCTGGAAAAGGCAGACCTCTGTGAAGCTTGTAATACAGGTTTCATTTATAAGTCCTAGGTTTTAAGATACGTCTGATGGCTTCTTTTCTTCATCTTCTAAGGGGTATAAAACACAGTATGCAAGCTGTTTATAAGGATACTGAAACAGAAATCATTGCACACTGAGATCAAGCAGCTGTTGAATCAGTAAAGCCTGAATTAACCCAAAGACTTACAACCAGGTTTGCATTTTTTAGAGCCTCTCATGTTGCACATTAGCTGGGCTGTGTGAGGTAAGCCATGGTATTCATCAGATTTCCAACACAGCTTCTTGGGCAGTGAGTGAGCTCCTGGCTAAGAAATTATATAAATAAATTATACTTCTGTAGTGTTTTGCATCATTGTGGGAGAGTTCTTTTTGTGGAAAGAATAGAATGAAACTTTTTATAAGGACATAAACGACACAGGCAGCAAAATATGTGAATTTCAGTAATTATGTCACAATCATAGCATGCTCCCAGAAGTAAATCACATTTTTTTTCCCCCAGCAGGCTACTTATTGCTGGGTAGAATCCACTGCTTGTGGGCAAACAGGAAATATTCCTGTCAGCTCAGGGCCCAGTTTGCCATTTCATTTAACTCATTATTTGGAAAAGAGAAACCAACTGTAAGAAATGCAGAATAATGCCTGCACTCAAACAAGACTAACCTTGCTCATTTTTATGCTTTAAAGTTGTTGAAGAATCTGTGCTTGAGCAATTAAAGCTTTGGTAAGGGCTTGCGGCTCAAAGGCTGTTTAGAAAATGGCTTGAACAACTTCTGGAGTATTTTGTGGCAAGAATAATTAGGCAGTGAGGTCAGCATATGTAAAAACAAAACAAAATTATAGTTTCATTACTGCTGCTAAAAATCCCCAACCTGTAAAGCTTGTGTAAAGTTTCATCAATCACAGAAACTTACATAATCATTAGAGGATCTGCCCTTTCGAGATGTGGTAGCACTGAGAGATCAGATTAAGCTTTCATAGGCTGCTCAGTGAAGAATTGGATTCTGATCAACAACAAGGAGGCAGAATACTCTAGGATGCATCTACATTTGAAATTACTGAAAATCTGAAAATGTGATCAGTGAAAATGTTGACCTGGTTTAACGTCTTAGAAGAACATTTGAAGGAGAAATGGAAGAGATTGACTCATTAGATAATACTGGAGCTGAAACTTTTGGCAGGAAGATGGTTCTGTTCACAACAGATACTGAAACTATGTGTATGAGAAATGGCACCTCTTCAGCACATTTATATTTAAATATCAAAGTGTTTAATCTTTTGAGGGAGAAGTAGTAGATCTGTAAATACATGTTTTATAAGATACACTCTGCCCCAAACATGACACATAGGTTGTAAGCCAAATAGACCATCTTCAAAGAACCTGGCAACTGAAAATTAACACTGAACAAGGGACCAGAATGTCTAGAAGAAAGCACGGCTGCTTGCTTATATTATCTGGGCAGATTTAACCCCTAAAATCCAATAATTTCCTGGCAGAGCACACATAGTCAAAGAGGATGATTTTTACAGCCGGGTTGTGCTCACTCCTCTCACAGGTCTGCTTCCAGCCACTGTGCGAGACACTTGAGAATGAGCAATATCTGCACTCACACTGTTCCCAGTGATCTGCTTCTTCCTTTCTCAGAAGCTGCACCAATTTGCCCTTTTCTTAAAATTGTTCCCAAGCTAGAAGCCCACATCCTAGTTTCAAGAAACATGACTTGCTGCTTAGGAATGTAAATCACTTTGCATCCCGGTCTTTGAGAAACAGCCCATGGAGTGGGAGAATGATCCTCTTTGTTCTACCCCATCCTGGGGGTCATGGGTGGGTGACCTCCACACCCATGAGCAGAAAGCTCCTGGCAGAGGAGCAGGCAGGAAACCAGGGCAGGTCAAATTTTTTTGTGAATGTGTTTCATTATCATGGTGAAGGCATGCCCTCCAGCAGGCTGCAGCAGGGAGAAGGTGGATGATGAGATGGCAGACAGAACATTTCAGTGCCTTTCAAAAGAGGGCATTTGAGGGCTCTCTTCAGGGCTTTTTTGCCCCATTTACTTCATATTCATAGGCACTATATGTGCAGAGGCCTGGCTTGCTGGAAACTCCTGGGCTAGGCAGCAACAGTGCATGAGAGGAAAGCAAAGGATCTCCTGACATGTTTTTAAAATGTTTTGTCAAAGGTTTTAACCTACCAGTACAAACAGATTATCACAGCCTTTAAACAAAGAGCACATCACAGGGTCAGGGCAGCTACCAGCGAAGTACCATCAGGAAAGGATGGCATTACTCTGAATCCACAGGAATACCCTTCAGCCCCTGTGGATCAACAAGTGATGAAACAAACCAGGCAGTGCTTCTAATCTTCTCACCCAGGCACACTCTTCTCTCCTATGAGTATGAGGTCTTTAAAGTAGAATTTCTACTGGGACAGCATATCTAGGACCAACAGAATATTTCACAAAGCTGTTGAGCATCACTTAATGTGATTCAAACTGCTGAACCAAAATTTCAATTATCATAATCAGTGAAAATTATATTGATTCAAGTAATTGCCCATCATCTATGATGGAAACCTTAAGTAAACAACGGAGTTATCAATAGTTACCACAAAACAAAATTCACATTCCCACTTTGCCCTTTCATACATTTGAGGACTGCCAAATTTCTTTACTTTTAACTAGATGGCTTACTGATTCCAACAAAGCCAGGAAAACATATGCTGGGTTATGCACATGAACAAAGAGAAACAACTGAATGTTGTTTGTTGAAAAATATTTGATTATGTACAACTCTATTATTTTTATTTTGGCAATAACTACAAGCCAGCAATATCAGAGTCTTCAGTGAGGACAGTAAATAGTAATCAGTTGCTTAGAGCAACATTCATAAATTCACATATTTATGAATGAACTGAAGTAGACTAATCATAAAGTCAATTATCATGCCTACTAACGTGCTTAACTGGCAAATGTGTGTCCTGGCTTGTAAGATAAGCATATATTCTATTTGCCATCTGTCAGAGGTGGGGCAGGTATCTTCGGTTGGGCAGTTTTCTTATCTCTTCCAAGAACAATGTCTCCCTGCGGGGAGATATCTTCTGTTAATGGGACATTGAATGGCTCACTGCGTGACTGAGAGAGTTACATCATCCCATCGTGAGATGCTCCACCCAGAGGGAGGAGCCAAGCCAATTCCTACCTGCATAAAATCAGCATTTCTTGGGACATCAACTCAGCCTCTTCACTGGATTCCCAGAGGAAGACCAGGCCCATCTACTCTATCACCAGACCTTCAGAGAAAACTACACCCTTCTACTGGATCATCGCTTCAGCAGCATTTCATCTGCCACTCCAGGGGGAGCAGCCACCATTTTAACTGGACTATCACCAACACCCTGAGTCCTCAGGGTGTCAGGTTTCTGACTCTATCAGTAGTTTTGTTTGTACTAATTACATTTTTTTAAATTTTTTTTTTTCCTAGTAAAGAACTGTTATTCCCATTCCTGTATCTTTGCCTCAGAGCCTTTTTATTTTGAAATTGTGGTAATTTGGAGGGAGGGGGTTTACCTCTTTCATTTCACAGGAGGCCCTTGCCTTCCTTCACAGACTCCTGTCTTTTCAAACCAAGACAATGTGATTGTGAAATTTTGCCAAAGGACTACAAGGAATTTCAAGTAAAATTAAGCTCAAGTAGAGAAAAATCAGATGCAATTTCATATTCAGATCTCTTAGAATAAAGAAAAAAACTCAAATGCTTAAAAAATATGATAGTAATTGCTTGAAATCTCAACATTGCTATTATTAAATAATTAAAAATAGCTTTTAGGGCTCCTCTAAGGAAATCCTGTCCCAAGGGTAATGCTAGGAATACAAAGATAATGTCATATAACAATTTCTGATCAAGGCTATGGAGTACTTCTGTTTACCAGTGTAGCTGAACATTTTTTCATTGTAAAAGTTCAATTAATATAATTTCATCCAAAGAGATCAGTAAAATAATGCTACAAAATTGGAGAGAGAGTATTGCTCACATTGGATTTGCTGCATAAACAGGTTCTGAGTTTGTTGAGCAAATGCTGGAATTTCATCTTTTCTTTATTCTAAAAAGCTACATTTTTCCTATCGAGAATACATATGTATTTGTTTTGAAACTCGGGGGCTCCCTTGTGGAATCTGAAGCAAGAAGCATTGATTTATCTGATTTCTCTGACACTGAGCCAGCTGGGTGGACTCCATTACCACACCAGTTCCCTGAGTGTCTGTGGGAAGCTGGTCAGAAGAAGCGTAGGGAAGCTTTTGGAGAAGGAGAGGTTCCTGATCACTCTGATGTTTGGAAAAGCTAATACTTTCCCAGTATTTCTGACAGCTTAAAGGACTCTTAGGAGAATCATAATTTTTAGCTGGGGAGTTCATCTCTTTCTTCACATCCTGCTTGAGAAGAAATTTTCCTGTGAGTGGATGTCAAACTGTTCAAGCCAAGCTCACGCTTTTGCCATTTCTCTGATTCCAGTTTTTTGGTTTTGAATCTGAAGGATATCAGTCGGGATCATGAGAGAGAACCTACTGTTGCAGCTGCTGCCAAGGAGCAGACATCTTCTTTAAACACAGGAAGACTGTATTCTTCTTTTGTTAAACAAGCCTCATGTTCATTTTAAAGTATCATAACCATAAATATTATGCCCTAAATAGAAAATTTCATTTGAAGGGTCTAACAACCTAGAGAAGTTGAAATATAGGTTCCAAACAGTATAGTCTCTGACTAACAGCACCTCCTGTGGTTACTTCTCTCAAGACAAAAAATAGGGGGGTTTTGTTTGGTTTTGTTTTGGCTTTTTGTTTTTTGTTTTTTGTTTTTTTTTTTCCAATTACTGCCTGAATAGGAGCTCCCAAGCAGAAAAAAACATTCCATAGAGACAATAGGTGCAAAAAGAAAAAAAAAATTAGCTGTGCATTCTTTTGGAATTTCAGGCTTTCTGGGAAGATGTAACTAATTTGCACTGTTTTAGAGTAATTGTTCAGTTGCAGAAAATTTCTCTTTCTGAATAAGAATTTCTTAGTGTTTACTTGGCTGGTTAATTTTGAGTTATTTACTTAGGAACTCTTCTATGTATTCACCCTTTTCAAGTTCATAAAATATTTTCAAACAATAAACATGGCACTAAACTTGCTAATTTCTAACTAAGGAAGGATTCTCAAATGCTAAGCCTCAGTATTTCAGCAATAGCAATAGATTCTTGATTGCAGCCTTCCTGAGAGTATCATAAATATTTTTGTCAGTGTGCAGTTCTACCATTTGCTAAATGATGTGACATTCGTGGTAGTATCAAAAGTCCAAATCATAATATCTTGCCAGAAGGCTTTCAGGCAGCTCTTGGACTGCATTATGGTTTCTGTTTGGTGTCAAGCAAACATAACATCAGTATTTTCCCTGCTGACTACTATTTACTGACATGATTTTCTGGATGGCACAACAAAAGATACAACATACAGAACATACTATTATGAAAGAAAGCAGAAACAAATGGAAGTGTTGCTTATTTGGTAGTTCAAATTATTTTATGCCTAAATCAAGAAAGGATATCCCTGCACACAAAACAGGGAACAAATTCCTGTGCAGAGAAAGCAGCCACAGAAGCCCAGCAAAGGATATACTGTAACATTAATTCCCCATGTATTCTCTGTGCATGTCTGCACAGCTATGACCAAATAGCAGGATGTGATCCTGGCAGAAATTATTTGTAGGTTGAGTTTTTAATTTAAAGCTAAAGAAAAATGTGCTGAGAACATTTATGCATGTGATGCTACGGAATTATGTATAACTTGGCTGCTACATGGGATATCAGGTTCCTCCATAAGCACAGAACCCTCTCCTTTATATATAACCCAAAGTATTGAAAGGTTGATATGTTTAACTGATTCCCATCAGTTGTTGTTAATCTCTGTGTGAAATATGTCATAAAACTCACTGATTTATAGGTACTACTCTTCCTTCTCAAATCAAAATTAGCCATGAACTTGAGTTTAATTTTTTTATTTCAGATTTGGTTTTGTTTATCCCAGTCATTATTTTCTAAAAACAATTTTTCCATTAATCAGTAAAGTGTTATGAAAGAGATCAGAAATGTGCAATAAAGTGTGAGAACTAATAATTAATAATAACTTTAATGAAAATATTGCTTTTCCGTCATTTCTTTTCTCCAAGGACAAACTGAAAGATGTAAAATTAGTCCTCTTTGTCAAAATTAAGCAACAAATCTTCCAAGGGGAATTTTCAGTGAAAGCATATCCAAGCAGAAAAGCTGAGTGCTTTTGTGGTTCTCTAATTATCTGTGAAGCTGTCACAGAAAATTTTATGACCCTTTTTTGAGATGTTATAATTCTCTCATAAGTGTATTGGACATAATCCAAACTCACCTAAGTATTTTCCAGGTACCATGAACATCAGTGCCCTCCATGCTAGCATGAGTTGTGTAGAAGTACAGCAGATACTTTTCCTCTGTTTAGACAAAAAAAGGGCTCTTTCTTCACATATAAATGGGACCCTCTTGGGTACTGTGTGTAATTTTTTAAGCATCTTAATATGGTTAACTAGTTCCTTTGTGAAAATCTGACTTCTATGTTGTGAAGTAGAAATGTAGAAGCTCTTGAAATATACAAATACTTACATGGATACTTAGGGAAATTTGTCCACTCTTGGTGGAACAGTTAGGAATTCCTGCAGCTCTTACAGCTCCCCTCTCTCAAGTTCATTATCTTCTGCTAAACTCAGTCTTTGAAAAGATGTTAAATGGATTAAGTTCATCCCTCTCAGCTGGTGATTGTTCATAAGGTTAGAAGTTCATTAATTCAGTTTTCACCAGTGCGGGAGGGAGGGAGGACCCAGCTTTCTGGCAAAGAGAGCACAAACATGTTCATGGAGAGATTGAAGCCTGTCTGTCAAATCAGTGGCTATTTAAAGACCTTTTACAGCTCATTTCTATGTTCCTAGACCATGGCTAGATCATGAAAAAAATAGTCAAGGGCAAGGAAAAGATCTTTAATTACCCATTGCCCTCTGCAAATGGGATCACCAAGGCCATGAGCTTCTTCAGCAACCACCAGCAAAATGTTTTGGCAAGAGGTCAAACCATAACCACATGCCAGGCTCTCTCTAGCCCCAGCTGCATCTCTCCCAGAGGGACAGCAGCCTCCAAGAGTGCTCTCCTGGCAGGCTCAGTTCTGAGTCATCCTCCAGCCTCCAGGTCCCTATGACAGCCGTGGTTTTGAGTGCAGGGAAGAATAATAGCTAAAGAGAGAAGTTTACACTGGCCATATCTGTACTGGGTGCCCTGTGCACCCTTCTGGGTGTCTTGTCTTTACAGGCCTAGCTCTTGTCTGGTCCCAGGGGCCAAATGCCTACTTGTGCCTCCAGCTCTCCTGATGTACTTCCATCCTTGTAGCACCAAAAAGAGAGCCCAGTTCATACACCCTGATACTGCTCCACGATGCAAAACAAACCCAGGGAAGTGGGAACAGGACATTGTCTTCAAAAGCACTGCTGGTCCACACATCATGCCTAAAGGTCAGAGTCAACCTCTCCCAACAAGTGCACCCACTGTCCTGCTGGGGCAGCCATTCCTGGAAGGCTCTCACCTTCTAATTTCTTTCCTAATCCACACAAGTACCAGTAATTAGCAGGAGGTGACTGACTTGACCCCATGGCACCTCATGAATCTTTTTCTATTCCTCATGGACTTTGCTTCTCTCATCCCACTGGGAGATTAAAGCCCAAGGTCTAGATAAGCAGAAAAAATATTTCCAATCAATTTTTCATTGTGCACCTGGGTGAAGTAGGGATCAGAATTAGGCAGACAGTTTATTTACTACATAGTGGTTTATCCCTTCCATCTAGGGGAAAGAATTTTCTGTGTGAAGGAAAGCAGCACTTCTCTTTGCTTTTGAAGCCAGCATCTTCCAGCAAGCAGCAGATGATACATCTCTTTTGGAGTTCTCCATATAAAGAATAAATTATTGGCAATTATTTACACTGTTTTCATGTTTCTGCCTTTCACTTTAGTCATTGCATTAGGTATTGGTATTGCAAACTCTTGGTGACCATGGACACAGTGGAATGAGAACTAGACCCCACGGTGCCACAGCAGGTCGAGAGGGGAAGGAAGGGTCACAAACTGCAGCATGACACAATTATACCTTTCCACAGTGCCCAAGACACATCATCCTTTAAAAGATAATTACTTTCCAAGGGGAGTGTAAACAAAGGTATGGTCTTTAAAAGAAAATAATTTGCTTCACAAACATTTTGAAGCCTTAAAAGAAGACTGACCTCTGGCCTCTGGGCAGCAGTCTGACTGGCTACTGTAAACCAGCAAAACAGCCAAAATGCATTTCACTGAAAGTAAACAAACTCACAAACCTAAGCATTCAAAAAAAATTTTGAGAGCATAAAATAAACTTTTGCCAACAGTACGGTGTCTATTTCAATGAAAGTCTTAGGTGCTATTATTTTAAAGAGAAAGTTTTCATGTACAGTGATATAATCCAAATACTGCAGTAAGCTTTGCTTCAATTAGGAGCTCAGAAATTCTCCTGCCTGAAAGGAAAAACAAAGGACACTTTATGCTTTAGCAGAGGTGAGGAGCAGAGGAAGAGTTTCTGTCCCAGGGAATTTGCTCTTTTTTGTCCTGAAATGTACAGACTGTGTGACTAATGTCCCTTTGATTCTAAAATACCTCAGTGACTTAAATGGAAAAGCCCTTCTTTCCTCCACGGAAGTCCTGATACCATTTCCTTATGCATGGTCTTTGACATTTCTGTGCAATTCCAAAAAATCTCCCAGCAAGCTGCCTGCAATATGCTTCTCCTCAAGGAGTTTCTCATATCCAGGTGCAACACATCTGCCTTAACCATCCAGCTTGAAAACATTTAAGTTCCTCTTCTACACTCACACCTCCTTTCCCTGTTTTCCTCCTCTTGCAGCCAAAGGTGCTGTGCAGCCTGCCCAGAGCTGCACTGAGGTATCCCTGCAGACTGACCCTCTGCAGATGGCATGAAAAGAGTTCCACTATGAAAATGGAGGGCAATTTTAATTATTTTAAAGTGGGAAGTGTAAAGTTCCATGTAACTCATCCTGTTCCTCTGGCTTCAAATCAGGTTGTACCAATGGCTCTGGAGCAGATGACTGAAGTCAAGAGCAGTCTCTGCACCAGTGGACGTTTACCCATGAAGCTATAGCCAATATCCTATCATGTTCCCTGATTCCTTTCCTAACCTTGTGTTAGCCTGAGAAATGTGTTTACCTATTCCTCTTCACTCCCAAGGAAGCTGAGTGCAGCAGTGATAACCTCCAAACAAACTTTCAGGTTCAAAATGAGGAAAAGTACAACAGAAAAGCACATTCCACTACAGATTCATCTTGAAAACAATTGCTTAGAAATGTTATTAAATGCTGCTTTTGTGCAACCTGTATTTATGTTAGAAACAAAAAAAAAAAAAAAAAAAAAAAAAAAAGAAAAAAAAAAAGAAAAAGCAGTGGTCTTTCCACTTCCCTTCTCCACAGGTCCTTATCTACTACTTTTGAATTAGGCCAACATCTCAAAATTCTTGTTGGTTTCAGTCTATCCATTTTCGTCCATTGCTTTTCTTGCTTTTGTAGAGAAAACTGTGAAATGCATATTTGTGCAATATATGCACAAAAAAAAAAAAAAAAAAAAAAAAAGATAAAAAGATAAAAAACAACCCACAGGAGGCCTCACAGCAAGGTTTCACTGATGACTTTTCCACAGAAAAATGCTGGCCAGTCATTCTGCATCTTGTGGTTCTGTCCAGGGGTGCTGAGACCTCCAAAGTCAGTTCTGGAATTTTAGTGCCCATACCCAACCATGCTTGAGTGTTTCCTCATTACAGCTCCATCCTCTGTGGTGCTGGTCATCTCACCACCATCAAACCATAGCTCCTACACCTCACAGGGCTTGGGACAAGCACAGCAGATTCATAGCCATTTTCCCTCCATGCTCTTCCTTTTGGCTCTTTGGTGAGGATTAAGGAGGTGAAGGAAAGGTGAGCATCTCAGGGAATGTGATGGATTACTACTCAGGTGAGAGGACTTCTGCATTGTTGAGTTTTTTTAAAGATGATCAGCATTGGTGGCATCTGGGAAAGGACTGAGATGCAAAATGTCATTTGAGCAAACAAAAAATGGTTTATCTACAAAACACCCTGACAAACAAACAAAACAAAACCAAAACCAAACTGACAAACAAAACAAACAAACAAACGAACAAACCTCAAACCTAAACAAAACTTAATGGAGTTGTCAGAATGGCACAGTAAAGCAGAATTGGAAGTTAAACATCTGAGGGTTCTTCCTTGGGCTGGTCACTGTTGAAGGCAATAGACATGGTTTAGTCAATACCAAAAACAAATCCAGAGTTTTATTGCCATGGTCTCAGCATGGTGTCATTTCTGTACAGGGTGATTGGACAAAGAGAGACCTTGCCTTTCTTCCCAGACAGTATGAAAATAGAAAATCACAATGAGAGGTAAAGATTTATAACTAATAAAGTATCTGTGCACATTTATCACTTTTCTTCTCTGAGGGATGTCATAGTGATTTTATGATGCTGCTAAGGAGAATCTTTGGCTTGGATTGGTTTGGAAACACAAATTCTTTGCATATCATAGTCATTAAGTAGCCTAGTTTAGGATTACACAATGTTAACCCTGACCTACATGTATTGGAAACCTCTTGATATTAAGAGATTTTTCATTCAGTAACCAAAGAAAGTAATTTTTCACCCTCGACCCGCACTTCTAAAAAAAATAAAAAGAACAAAAACATGTTTTTCAAACCAGCACAAATGCTAAATGCAAAAATGAACATTTACACTAAAAGCAAATTATCTAAATTCATGCAACATCATTTCTTATATTAAAATTGGAACTATTCCAACAATTGTTGAAAACAATTGAGGAAAACAGTGAGCCTTGGAGCTCAGAGTACTTAAGGGCTGCTGTGGCAAGTTTCATGATCCCACTGCTGTGCTTGGAGAGTGTTGTGTCATCGCAGTGATGCACAGCTGCAACGTTGGAGGGCTGAGTACGTAGATTTGGGTTTGGCTACAGTCCTTGCTGCCCCCAGCACGGCACAGATGTGCACCCTTTTCCCCTTGTTCTAAATGCTTGAAGCACTTGCAGCAGCGGAGAGTTCCCCTTCTCAGGGGGAATTTGTTCAGTGTCTCTCGCCTAGTTAACTGAGTGACCAAGGAGTCCAGGGTTTAAGTATTTCTGTAAAGAGATTATCACTACAAGAGCTTGATTGCAGAAACAGAAGTTTCTAACAAGCAATTTTAAGTAACAAGTCAAGGTGCAGGATGAGGAAAGAGCTACTACTTGTGTTGTTCCAAAAATTGCTTATTCACATTCTCATGCAAAACTGTCAGTACCACATCCCCTGGGTATTTTTAAATGAACAGTTTTTTTGTCTATCAACCAACAGTTGATGAAGTTTCCTACAATTTAAGTATGTAACACGAGCATGACACACAGGGTTTCTGGTAAGAAGCTGTGTTCTGGTTTCCAGCTCAAGCCCCAGGATGTCACTCTGGGCTAAGGACGTCACTGCATGGCAGGTGTCACCAACTGGGGCTGGCAGGATAAGTGGCTGTGAGGTCAGTCCTGGCTGTGGACATGGGAGCACTGCTGGGGCTGCAGCCATGGGCAGGGATACAGGAGCCCTGCAGGATGGCCTGCTGAGCCAAGGGTTTGAGTTTGTATACAGCCAGGATCAAGAAAGGATTTTAGCCTACATTAGAGGATGTTTTTTAGACTGTGCAGGAGAGTTTCTTGTCCTTCCATAAAGAATGGTTGAATTGGAGGACAGACACAGGAGAAAAATGAGCTGTGGTAAACTGCAGAGACACTGAGGGAAATATTTCTGAGACAGAAGGGAAATGTGTTGAGAGGAAAGAGTCAGGGTGAAAGACAGAGCAAGTTGGTGAAGGGAACTAGTCACATGTGCAAGAGTAGGAGCAACAAACATGTAAAAACACTGCCTGCTCTTTGGGTTTCACACCATGGCTTACACAGCTCCCTCTAAATGTGAGGTAGCCACAGCAAGTAAAACATCAGGAGTAAAAGATCCCACTGCAGAGATATTTTACCATTTCCATTTGAGATGAACTGCTTGGTAGGTTTTTTTTTCTTTTAAAATGACATTGTTTTCTGGCTCACAATTCATCATTAATTTTGCCTACGAGCCTCAAGGAAAAGCAAGAGAGTCTTGGCAAGGAATGTTACAGTTGCAAAGCTTCTTCTCGTGGTCTCCTGAGCAGAGCTGTGCTCCTCCAGTTGCATAGCCCCCCGTTGTGCTTCTGCAGCCTGCAACTGATGAATTTGGGCTTGTTCAGAGGGGGTTTGGGGGCACATACAAGGATCTCCCACAGAAGACAGTCCTCCACAAATTTGAGCTACAATGTGACTCCTTCCCACACACTGCAGCTCTCTGCGAACTGCTCCAGTCTGGTCCCGTCTACAGGGTACAGTCCTTCAGGAACAGGGTGCTTCAGCGTGGGACCCCTGCAGGGTCACAAGTCCTATCAACAAACCTGCTTCAGCACGGGCTCCTCTCCACAGGCCACAGGTCCTGCCAGCACGGGCTTCCCATGGGGCCACAGCCCCCTGCACATCCACCTGCTCTGGTGTGGGCTCCTCCAGGGACTGCAGGTGGATCTCTGCCCCCTCCGGACCTCCAGGGGCTGCAGGGGCACAGCTGCCTCACCATGGGCTGCACCTCAGGCTGCAGGGGAATCTCTGCTCTGGCAGCTGGAGCAGCTCCTGCCCCTCCTCCTTCACCGACCCTGTGTCTGCAGAGCTGTTCCTCTCTGTGTTCAGGTTTTTTCCCCCTTCTTAAATCTAATATCCCAGAGGTGTTGTCAATGTCATGGGCTGGCTCAGCCTTGGCCAGAGCGGGTCCATCTTGGATCCATCTGGCATTGTCTCAGGGGAAGCTTCTGGCAGCCTCTCACAGAAGCCACTCCTCTATTCCCTCTGTTAGCAAAATCTGGCCCTGCAAGCCCAAATCAATAAGAAATCATTATTTGTATGGTATTGGACCAGATTACATCCAGATTCTTCCTCTGTTGGAGCTCAGTTGTATTTTATTTCACTTGGAATAAAATAACAGCCCTGGACCTGTCTTGGAGGGGTGGGTTTGCATTTTGGATCATTGACTGACAACTGGCAGAGGAGGACCCCTCCTGCAGAGGTACCACAGGGGTTTTTTCAAGGGCGTGGAGTTGTGGGAGAAGGAGAATGTTACATTTTTTTCACAACACTTAATATATAGTGACTCAGAGATCATTGGGGTCTCATTTTGGCTTCATTCAGCCCACTGTTAACTTTTTGCCCCTTTCTCTAAAAGTCAAGGATGGGTGACACATCATTTGGCTCTGCAACTCATGCTGTGGCTGGAATTTGTCAAGTTAGAACTGAACAGAGTAAGTCCCAAAAGCAAAGCTGTTCTGGGGGTTTGTGGGATGGTTTGGTGGTTTATAGTTTGTTTGGGGAGTTTTAGGAGGGTTTGCTTTTTTTGTGGGTTTTTTTGCTCCCATTTGTCAACATGGGTATTTTGCTGCAGCTAAGATCTGTGGGCAGCAGCTGACGCTTTAAAACTGCTGTCAAAGCCCTGAGGGCACCAGTAAACCTTACTGACCCTGACCAACATCCCACAGGGCCTCCCTGACACACACAGCGCCCTGAGACAAGTCAGGGGATGGATGAAGACAAGGATGGAGCCATTCCTCTGATATCAGCCTGCTTAGCTCACTAGCAAAAATGCATGCAGGGTATGAGGGAGAACCAGAGGGAAAGTAACCAGAAGAAATTGCTGAAGAGATTTGTACGGAATGTAAAAGCACAGCAAACTGTGTTTTTCAGATTATTGCAAATGCAACATGTAACAGAAATCCTCTTTTCTGCTCATTCCAGCAGAATTTACTGTTATGGAGGTAGTTTGATAAACTGTCATGGACATGTCAGGACATGACCTGGGAAAGGTCCCAGGTCTGTAGCTCATAGGGATTAAAAGGGTGCCTGGTGGAAATCAGTACTGAAATGTTCACCAACAACAAGCTGCATGCGGTTCTGAGGAATGTGACTGTACCCACCTCAGTGGGCCAAGGCAGGAATTTAATGGCCAGAAGTATCACCCAGTGCTGTTACTCTGCTTATGTAGCAACACTGAACCTCCTCCAGCCAACTGACAAAACAATTTTTTGGCCTTATATATAGCAGCACAGAGGAAACAAAAGTAAAACTAAAACATTTTTCACAGTGGTGCTGTCTCTTTTTAAACGTTTTAACTCTTCCAGACAAACGTGTGGTTCAGAGAGCACTGAGATTTCTCAGCAAGGCCTGGAAACACAGACCTGTCGGTGAGCTCTCAGGTATCTCAGATATGAGCAAAATTTACCTCGGTGGTTTTCCAGTCCCCTGCGGTGTTCTCAGCTCCCATACCGCGGCCGGCGGTGCCCTCTAGCTGCCGGGGATGATCTTGGTCCCGCCAGCCTGCCCCAGCCTTCCGAAACAGCATCGGCTGTTACCGCTTCCGCTGGAAAACACCTTTGTTTTCACTCAAGGCATAAGATAAAAGGCCAGTGTTTCTGCACAAGTTGTGTTTTACTGCGCTTTCAGCCTGTTCGTGTTTTATTCATCCTGCTTCTCACCTTTCTTCTGATTTCAATACGTTCTGGTTTTAGTAAGATGCTTCTGTGATTGTCTCTAAACCTCTTTCTACAAAGAAAGAAACATTCCCCCCTCTCCTCCACCAGCAAACTATCATCAGATCCTCTCTGATGTCC
Organism: Vidua chalybeata; assembly: GCF_026979565.1. Taxonomy (NCBI): domain Eukaryota; kingdom Metazoa; phylum Chordata; class Aves; order Passeriformes; family Viduidae; genus Vidua; species Vidua chalybeata. The sequence continues at coordinate 40,380,542 of NC_071570.1, forward strand.
CAATAAGTTGACAATAAAGAAGATATTATCTATTCCGATTTTTATATTTCTTTACTACTATTCAGAGAAAAAAAAAAAATAAATAACTTGGGCAATAAGAAAACCTTTTCATGCAGATGAGTACTGTTACTCATGTAAGTGTCAGCAGTTCTAAAGAGGATTTCATTGTGAAAGAGTTCACCTCTCAGCAGACTCTGTGAGCCACAGGAGACCTCCTGGACACTCCCATCATCAATGGATCCAGGCTCCGAAGCCATCCAACGCCTGTGCAAACAGAACTGGTGTTACACAGGCAGTGTGCCCTGCCACAACATCCCTGTGCTGGGCTCACATCTTTCCAAAGGGAACCAGTGCAGCACTGCCCAGGGATGACACTGCACCTACATGGTGAAAAACTGACATGAACTGATCTCAGGTTTCACAGAAGCATCAAAGGATGGCCACGTTTCTGCCATGACTCATTTGTCCTGAGGTACTATAAGCTGCTAGCAATCTGGCCATGGGGGAAGATACCATGTTCTGAGTCATACAGGGCAGATGTGAAATATCTGCAACTCAGCTGGTGCCCATTAGCCACTCATTACCTCTCTGCCTATTCCAGGAATTGGTCTATACCTGCAGAATATGGCCCATGCATCTGCCATGGTGTGAGAAATGCAGCCAAAAAGCCTGTGCTTGACACTCAGGAAAAGATCCGCTGGGAAAGGGCTAATGGCTTCTCCCTGAAAAATCCCATGCTGTGCAACATCAGCAGCCAGCTGCTCTAATTTTGCTTGGGTGTTGTCTGTGTCTGTGCATTCATTACTGCAGAGCATGTCAAGGCAGAGGTGGTGGTGTGAGAAAAGAAGGAAATGGATGGCTGAGTTAAGGACAGACCAAGGTGAGCAAGCTGGAAACCAAGACTATGTGGATAAGCTGTTGCTAGCACATTTGTCAGAAAACTGAAAACCTCATTTATGTGGCATGTTATGAATGAATGTAGACAAGTCCTGAGAACTCGGAAGGGGGGTCTGTAACCCCTGCTGTCCAAAGCTCCTCTATGCTAGAAATTCCTGTGTATTACCAAATGTTCATCCTAGCCAATTTCTTCAGTATCAATCCCAGCAATTTCCTTCTGGACAGGATGGAAATCTGTCCCCCACCTGCACCCTGCTCTGTTTGCTATGCAGGTGATGAGGCAAAATGTTGGGCTGTGACTGCAGGGCCAGTGGCTCAGCCTTTCACATTGCAGTGAAAGCTTGATCCTTTGGACTGTAAGAGCCTATTTTCAGGCACTTATAATGTTGCCAAACTATAACCATTCGGAATGCAATTTTCCATGCCAGGTATCTGCCTCAGGCTGAAGTTTTTGGAAAATGTCCACAAACTTAGCCATTTCCAATAATGAGGGTAAGGAAAAATTCAATGTTTTGTCCAAGTTAAAAAGCAATTGTGACCTTTCCTTTGAAAAGCTCTGGCAACTCTCTTCCTTGGAGAGAGTTTCCTTTCATCGGAGATATCCCCTTGGCCCTCCTGAAAATCTGCCCAAATCTGGCTTTTTTATATGCCTTTAGGAAGCTGAATTTGAATATGCTCAGGGGATAACTCTGAGATTCCTTTCATTTTAGCAATTGAACTCCTGAAATTTTCATCCTTGCTGAGCAGGTTCCAACCACAGTTCAAGCAGGACTTCCTTTGCAGTTTCAGCTGCAGACTTTCACAGCCCATGGCGAGGCCAAGCACCTGAAGAAGGAGAGCCAGGAGTCCATCTCTTGCACTTTTGGTGATGTTCATTGGGGTGAGACAATGTGGAGGAGAAAAATTCCTGGATTCAAATGCAGAAGGGACAAGAGCCAGATGTGTGGATAGTGATGGGGGAGTGAAGACTCAGGAATCCTCCCAACAAGGCAAGGCAGAACAACAAGGCTGGGGATGGCCCGTGGATGTGACAGGCAGTGTGAGGTCAAGGCAGGACCAGGGTGGGAGTCAGAAGGATGTGGTAGCTGTGGAAAACAGGGGAAATGAAGTCAGAGGGGCAAGGAGGAGCCCAGACAAGTCTTTTCTCACCTGGGATCTTGGTTCCCTGGAACAAAACACAGAGCCTGGAATCAGAATTTTAGCCTGCCACATCTAATATGTGAAATGCACAGCCTCAGCCCAGACAGCAAAATTAATATGTATTCTTTCTATTAATCTTCACAGCTGGTGAGTGAAAGGGACTAATTTCCTTCACATTTGAATGATGCTGTAGAAGTTAATTATTTCTGAGAACTTGACTATAATAAAGGCAAAATATCATGGGAAGAAAAGTACATTAGAAATCAATAACTATTTAGGGAAAAGCATGAATAGCAAGACATAATGAAAAGATGTTTTACAGCAGAGGACAGAGTTGGAATTCCACAGCTAACTTTAATTCCAGTGTTTCCTTAGCTGTTTGCTATTGAGATATCAAAGTCATGTGATATGCTTGTAATGCTGCCTTTCCTTTACTGACTAATTTTGTTGTCAGGGCTGTCATTGTCCACAGGTACTGACTACCAGCTTCTGCTTCAAAATATGGAACAACAATGAGCATAGATACCAATGAAATCTGGGATCTGGTGTTGGGATGGGTAATTAAGAGATTAAAAATCTATGGCACAAGTTGTCCAGAAAGGCAGGCAAGACTGAACAAATCTTCTGGAAGGCTGATTTGGATTGAAGAAAAGAGATGATTATTTCAGAAGAGGAAGTGATCCTGGGAAACTCTCCTTCTCTATATTGCATTTTCTTCTAACATTTTTTTCTCAAGGATACTGAGAAATGTATACATGAAAGATGCACGTCTACATCATATCATTAGATTTAAATTCACTTCATAGGAATTTTCATTTCTACTAGAAAATGTCCAGACTCCTGCAAACTAAAAAAACTTTTAAAACTCTGACTAACAATTTTGGAAAAGAACTTCTGATGCATCAATAGGCTTGTGCTGACAAAAGGAAGCATTACAGCCCTCAGCACGTTTGCCTGAAGTTCTTTGTAGTGTATTGAATGAATGCTTGCAGCTGTGCCACAGGCATCCACTCTATTTGGTAAAACAGGCACTGGGGATGCTAAGGACAAGCACGTAACCCAAAATTGTGGGGACCAGGCTAATGGCAAGAGTTTGTTAACATTGGAGTGCTAACAGCACAGTAAATGTTTGGTACTAAAGGGCTGGTTTTATAACAAAGGGAAGATCTGGACTTTCACTTGAAGTCACAACTTTTCACATGGACTTTCTTGAGGTCATGTGAAGGGGACTTCCTCACTGCATGACTGCAGGGAGCTTTATGTGTCCTACTCAATGACTGGATATAAAACTCCTGTCTGGGAGAGTGACCTCCAACAAGCCCCGCTACCTCCAGCAGCTTCCCATGCAGCAATAATATTCTCAGCTCCTTGCTGCTGTGATGGGAAGTGCATAAGCACTGGAGCTGAATGGGATTTTTTCTTGTGGGAGATATGTCTTTTATATGCAGTAGTGGCAGTAATTATTGGGCAATTTTTACCCTAAACCATCACCACCAAAGCAGCCTATATAACTATTATTTCCCAAGAGATCTCTGGATCTGGGAAGGTTTCACAGCTGCTTATTTGCATGCCACTGGAGAGAGGACATTTACCATGTCCTTACCATTTACCTTGTTTGGATTTTTTTTCTCACTGCCCGCATGCTTCTAGAATCAGTAAAATTTTTTCAAAGCATCAGAAGTTTAGAAATGCAGGAAACTATTCACACCACTGTCTGGAGTGTGGGTTCAGCTTAAGTGAATATTCAAATGTTTCTCCAAAGCTTATCTGGCCTAGCCAAAACATCCTGAATTTACAAAATTGGGCTGGGCATTTTATGAGAACAGGATGTCTTACAAGATTTTCAGAATTTCCTCTGCTAACAGAAAATACCGTGAGGTCAGCTTGGAAACCAGAATAATTTATTTTGATTCAAAGTGGACCATAATGTTTCCGGATCCTAAAAAGATTCATAGTGAATTGGCTTGTAGAAATCAATTGAGAGTGGAGGAGAATGACTTCTTTTATTTTGCCTTCCTTAATCCAGTTTGCTCTTCTCCAAAGGCATCCAAAATAACTCCTCTCTTGGCAGATGTGTTTCCCATTTCAAACCCAGCCCTCCCCTTGCTCCAACATTGCCTTGCAGTTGGAGCACCTTGTCTAGAAACAAATTATTAACTTTAAATTCTAAACCAGCAATTAATTTTCTTAAAGGTCAGACAGATCAAATGATTTCCACATCAGCTCAAAGCTCCTCCATCAAAAAGGAGATGAAAGTACTGATGGTGTTCCTGATCCTTATTCCAGTCTGACATCCCAGATTTCAAAGGCTACCCTTTGGTTTGGAGGCTGAGGATGGGCAGCTGGATATCTGGAGGGGTTTTGCTGTGGTGCTGATGATCTCTCTGCTCTTTGAGCACATATGTCAGATCTTTAGCATTTGTGCTCTTTAGAGTGGCCTTTCTTTTTGCTCTGTCCACAACTAAGCTGGGTTTATCTGGAGCAAAACCTGAAATGCCACCTCCCAGCAAAGCCCAGGTGAATCTGTGCTGGGAGACATGGCTGGCATGGTTCTGCTGAAGGGGAGGCACAGCAGCACAGCACCTCACAGCACCCATTACACCTGCACCTGGCACACACCACCCAGGCTCCTGGGGAATGTTTCAACACAAAAGGGTACTTGCAGTTCTTAAAAACTTTCCCCAGAATAGTCTGTTTTCCTCTTGTTGCCTGTAAGGAGTGCAGACACTCTGGTGGCTGCAAACACACAAAATGTAGATCCCAAGTGTGGTGGAGCTCAACCTTGCTGTGGCCCACTGGATAGGGCCAGGAAATCTGCAGTGGCTGCTCGCATCTGCTCTGCCTTTCAGTTTTCAGCTTTTATTTGTTTCTCCTCTGGTGAGTAGTTGACTCTGATGATTAAGCTGTCCCTTTAATGGCCCAGAAGACTGTCAGGCCCTGATTGTTTGCTTTGTGCACAGACTGTCCCATTCCCTGATCCGTGCCAGGGGGATAACAAAGGTGACCAGAATGGGGCTGTTCTTCTCCTGCAATGCCAGTTGAGAAAAACATGGGTGTATGTGCCTCTCCTGGGAGGCAGCAGCAGCAGCAGTGTTAGAGCTTTTTTCACACTCCAAGGAAAGCCAAAGCCAACTTCAAAGAGTATAACACAGTGGCTATGGCTATCTCAGAGAACAGAGAGATCTGGCCAAGTCTGGACTGCATCCACACATCTCAGCTAGAGAAGCCGCAGCCCTGCCATCATGAGAAGAAGCAGTCATTGATCCAAATAATAAATGTGTAAAAGCCCCTTTAATATCCTGCTCTGAAGTACAGCTTTTTATTTTAAAAAACTTGCTCAATGTCATAACTTGGAAAAGTTAAAGAATTTGAGAGGGAAAATCCCACAGCTGCAAACAGATGAGAGAATGAGTTCACTGGCCACTGAAAAGGGAACAGTAGAGAGTAACTGTACAGCACCACTCTAGGTGATCTGCAATGCTTCTTCCAGTGATTTAATTTGTACAGCCTGGCTTCCTAACAGTAATGTGTTGAAACCCAAAGATGGTACAAGACCAAGCCCTTGGGAATGCATTTTGGAGGGGATGGTGTTTGGCCTGGTGATTTAAGGTGAACAAGTTACCATGGATTTAATTTTACTCCAAGATAAATAAGTCTTCCTTTCAGGACATCAGAACTAGCTAGCTAGATACATATATAGGCAAATATCTGTATTTCTATCAATATATAAACTTTTATGACAAGAAACTACTTTAAATGAAAAGGGAAGCTCCCTTTAGCCAATAGACCAATCATTTCTCACAGTGCAAATCTGAGATCAATGAGGCTGACTTGTTGGATTTATAAATTAGAGCAATGGCATCAGACTGACGTATTTCCACTTACTGAAAATAGGTGTTAAGTTACTTAACTGGAAATTGAATAAAGATTTAATGATAAATACAGCTATTTACCAAAGCAGTGTATTTGTGAGGTGGCTACTACAGCAAATCAAAATTTTCTTTAAAAATATCCCTAACTCAAGAACACATACTCAAAACAGTGGTTAACACAGGGAATTCTAAACAGATCAAAGTAAATAATGTCTAAAAGACTTTCTGGTCTTGAAATTTGCAATAAATATGCAGCAGCAGAGAGGCTGTTCTTGGGTTTAAGTGGCCTAGTTAGTTCCTAATGCTTGAAGCTGAAGTAGCATCTTTGAAGCTGTGGCTTAGGTGTTACAAAATCATGTAGGTGGAAAGGGAGGGTTTATTCAAATTCCTTTCTTCTGTCACACCCTGGTATGGCTCAGGCTATTGGAGAGGTACAATATTCCCTGTACATGGTGGTGTCACCACTCAGCAAATACTTGCTGACCACAACAGAGCCTTGGGTCAGATATGGCTGAGCACAGGAGAGATCTGCATTCTTTCCCTTCTGAAAGGTGAGATGTCCTTTGAACAGCTGTGTGTATCCTGCAGTCATCCCCTTCAAACGCAAACAACTGCCTCCCTCCAGTGCAGTCCAGGCAGGGAAAAGGCAAAGCTTCAGCAAGAAAAGGCCACTCAAAATACAGGCATTTCCTAGTGTCCTCCTTCCCCTCAGTCCCTGAAGATGTCTTTCAGCAAAACACAAAGCCCATCTATGACCTGAGAGTGCATAGGGCACCCAGCAGTAAGTGGAGTGGGGGAACTATTGTAGGGCAGCTCATAAGGAGATTTCTCCTTAAACAAACTGTATTTCTCCTTATTCCTAACTATAGTGGAATTAAAATAAATCTAAAATTACCAGAAAAAACTAACAGAAAAATGCAGAGGGCAAGGGAACAAAAGATCTGGACCTGTGTCACCCTTGCTGCCAGATGTCTGTCCTGTGTGCTCCTCTCCTGCACACAACGTGTTCATATTTCTGCTTCTCCTTGTCAGAAAACCTTGGCAACAAGCTTCCTAACCAGTTGAAGGATCCCGGTAAATTTTCAGGAAATGGCATCTCTCCTGTGTCCTGGGATAGTACACAAACCTCACAGCTCTTGTGGTAATGTTTAACTGGGACCTTTTCACTGTGAGCTGGTTATTAACACGTATTTCACACCCCTGAAAGAATGTTCTAAGCCTACAAAGAAAGACATTGTGTGCTTTGTTTAACAAATGACACTATTTCCCTTCTGCCTAGCAACCTGGCCAGAGGATTTGTAACAGGGAGCAAAGACGGTGAGCAGGACAGAGCAACTCAAAGGAGCAAATAAATCTCATCCCTTCATTGCACTTTAGGCAAGAACTTGTAATAAGATAAAAAAGCATGTCTCTCTTAATCTAATAACTGTAAAATAACTCCAGAAACTCAGATGCTTACCAATCCGTCAGAACTGTAAGAAAATACAGCTTCCAACACCATTTCAAAATACATTTTTTGAAAGACTGGTTGATTTGCATGTATTTCCATGCAGACAGTAAGATCATCACATTATCATGCTCTTAATTTCTGATGAAATAATGTAACAATGTCACTTCAAACATTAACATATCCATAATTCTCTGACATTTCTCACATATCTTCAAAGTCATCTTTCTCTAATCATCTCTGACATGCTGAAACTCATAGTATATATGTCTTTTAAAACTTCCTTATTTTATGCCTAGAAGTGATCAGGCATGTTCATGGTCAAATTGTATGAGTCAGGCTGTGCAATTCACACAGAGGGTGCAGTGGTTGAAGGAAAGAGTCTGGCCAAGGACTGAAACTGCCAGCTTGACCAGTCACTGATGTGCAGGTGTTGTAGCTGCAGTAGAGCTGGGGAGGAGAAGAGAGGACACTGCTACAATATACCTAGATACTTTTGTCGATCCAGAATGAGATGACAACTTGGTAAAGCACTGGGGAGACCACAAGGCATGTCAGGAAATAGCAGGAGCTGGATGCTCTGCAGGGGACAGCAAGCCAGAGCCAAAGGTGACAGCAAGGCCATGAGGGAGGTGACACCAAAAGCACCATTCCTCGAGTCCATAGATGGTCAGACAGGGTGAGCCACAGCCCTTTTTCACTGAGGCTTGTAGTGATAAGACAAGGGGGAATGGCTTTAAACTGAAATAGAGTAGGCTTAGATGAGAACTCTGGGAGAAGTTCTTTACTCTGAGGGTTCTGAGGCAATGCTACAGGTTGCTCATAGAAGCTGTGGATGACCCATCCCTGGAAGTGTTCAAGGCCAGGCTGGATGGGGTTCTGAGCAACCTGGTCTAGTGGAAGATGTCCCTGTCCATGGCAGAGGGGTTGGAACATGATGATCTTTAAGGTCCCCTTCCAACCCAAACCATTCCATGACTTTATGATTCTCAGACAGATCCACAGTGATGAAGCAGAGCAGGGGCCAAGCTGCAAAGGCAAGTCAGTGGTTTAGTGTGACAGTGAGCAAGGTGCATGGCTGGACACTGGCATTTCCACAGCACAGCTCAGAATGGCACCAATGGCCTGTACTTTACTGGAGCCGATGGGCAAAGCAGAGGAGACCTCAGCCAGGATTCCCACATCTCTTTCACAATTACTCTTTTCTCAGCATGCTGGGAAAGTGCCTGTTGGCACTTTCTCAGCATGCTGGGAAAGTGAGTGCTGGCCAAGGAGCCTGGGCAGCACAAACCCCTGGGTGTACACAGGGCATGGGCAACAAGTGTGACTTGACACTTTGCCAGCTTCTTCCTGGGATGGAAGGAACTGAGAGGTGTTGACTGTGTTCACACACATCTCTTTGGGTCATTAAAGACCTCATTAAAGACCCCCTCCTGTTAGCAGGGTTTGAAAAACTCACATGGAGGCGGCACTTGGTGTCCCCACCAGCAGATGCTTTGACAATTGTGAAATATAGCTCAGCTTAAGGGGAGATTAGGCTAGTATTTAGGAAAGAAATCCATTGAGGGTTACTAAATGCACAGAAAACCCAAGCAGCTGAAGAAATTCCCAAGTTCCCAAGCTGAAGGCAGAGGTTTGGGAGGATGGTCCAGGGAGGCATCCCATTTGCTTTTTCTGGCTTTGCTTCTCACTGTTTATCACAGCCACTGCTGGAGACAGGATACTGAGCTGGAGGAGACCTTGGTCTGACCCAGGACAGCTGCTTTGATGAACACACAAGTGACACTAAAGGATCAATTTCATCCCTTTTAGACTAGGAGTGATTCAGACTCCCTGCACAGAAGAACATCAGTGAAAGGCTTGGCTGAAACTCATCTTCCTTCATTCATCACCCAAAGACCATTCCCTCAGAATCCTGTGGCTATGTAGGATCAGCCTTGGTCTTAATGTTGTTTCGAATCCTACTGCAAAAAGAAGACAATAAAAAATAATTTGTGAAGTCCTTATCTCTTCAAGAATTACAGATGAAAGTTGAAATATCATATTTTCTCAAATAATTGCAAAACTGGACAAGTAATTTGACTCCTGCTGAAATGATACAGTATTGTAAAAATCTCCTCTGAGGATACATGTAATGGTATTCTTCATAAAAACAATCCTTAGATATGTAAAAAACTTATCCTTTGTACAGACGAATGTTCTGGTTTGTTGCATAAGTCATCAGGTCAGATGAGAATTTTTTTGCAGATACATTTTTCTATACTGTTACATTATCTCCTGTGTATGACAGAGAGGTTCTAAATAGGCATGGCCCTGTGAATGATCTCAGAGTCCCTTTTGCTGTCTTTTATTGCTCTGCCTGAAAAGGCAGGTATCTGTGCCCAAATAAACAAACTTCATTAGGGAAAAGCTAAACAAAACATGAAAAAATTCAAAATCTGTCTACAAGTGGCCCAGCACAGCATGCCCCAGCTAGAGTTGTCTGCACCCGGTTGGCCAGAAGACATCAGAAGGTGTCTGGAAAACAGCTGGAAAAAAGCAGGCTCTCACAGCCACACACAGGCAAGGGAAAAAAGTTAGGAGAAATATAAGTATTAAGTGAATGTTCAAAGCTTGGCCCAACTTCCATTTAATTGTAAGTGAAAGTCCTTATTGCAGGACAGCACAAGAGGGCCTCGAATTTTATTTTCCCCTAGGATGGCTCTGTGAGTTTTTGAGCACTACAACAAAACTTAAACCCAAAAATAGTCACTGTGTTTGGGTTCTCTTTCAAAAACTGGGATTTAGAACTTAGATTAAGGTCTCTAAGCAAGTAGTGTAACCCCAGGTATCGGATAATTAAGCAATACATTTCGTTTTGTTTCATTGGTAATCCAGCTATATACAGGAGTGCACACACATATGCAAAGTAGCAGTGAACTTCATTTTTGTCTCCCACATCACATGGATTCTGTGATTCTTTTAACAGCAGCATTTGTTTTTCCTTATTCCCATTGTTTAATTTTAATAAAAACAACCTGCAGTCCCACTCGCAAACAGCATAAATCTCCCAGTTCAGTAATCTGTTCAGTCTAATTGTGTTTGAGCTGTGAGGCAGTATGAGAACTCAGGCAGTCCAGGAAGTGTTTATGGAGATAAGAGATTTGCAGAGAGAGGAGGGGTGGGGGGTGAAGAGTGTGATTCCTGTGGGATTTTGGTTGCTCTGGGGCTCAGGGGCTGCAAAGAGGGCTGCAGGACCACACAGCCTTGGTCCCCTTGGAGGGGCTTTGTCCTGCTTTGAGGTACCATGGAGATGCACTGAGCACCAGACTGGAAAGGTTTGGTCCCGTGTGCGTGTCCAAAGTCAGTCCTGAGGGGCTCCTGGCAGAGTCCTTCACCTGCAGGACTGTCACCTGCAGCGACATCAAATCAGGACTGAAAAACAGGCACTTGGGGAGACGTGAGCACCTTCCATGTTGCCTGGAAAGCTTGTGATGGGAGAGTTAAAGAAACGCAGAGCGCATTGCGTGGCTTACAAACAAAGGCCAAAGTAAACAAAAAGCAATAACTTATCCCTCAGAAGTCATCGATTTCCCCTATTCTCACACTAGAGTGCTGCAGCATCAGGAATCTGTATCCGCAGCCAGCACCAGGAAATCCTGACTCCCGTGGTCTAAAGCTCAACGGGATCATTAACTCTGACAGATCAGCACACAGCTGGGAATGAGACATGCGGGAGCCTCATGTGGGTAGAAAGGGCCCTAGAAAAATGATAGTGAATGGAAAAGGGTGTCAGGCTGTGTCCTCTGCTGCTTTCACACTGGGAGAGTCAGCCACAGCTTCAGAGGGCAGTGAGAAATGTGAAACAAGATGTCAAGGTGCTGAGAGTTTGAGTTCTGGAACATGGATTTTATGAAGTTATACACAGCAGGGAAAAGAGGGCTCTTTCTAAATTGCAAAAATAATCAAGGAAAACTTAATATTAAATGCTTATTAACTAATTAAAGGTGTATACAACCAGTTTCCAAATTAATTTGCTCTGGAGAGCTTCGAAACTCTTGGAAGTTGTTGAATCCAATGTCAGAAAAGCACAGGAACATAGAAGGTAGTGACTGCCTTCCTATTTGCACACGATGAGCAAGTAATTTAATTTAATGCAAGTAATACAGGAAGTTTCCTGAGACCAGCCAGGGGACACATTGTGATCCTGGAAAGGAAGGTGTTGAAGAGGCATGAAAATTGAATAAATTACTGATTTCATGGTCCCTGTAAAAGCTGTTGAGAACTAGGTAAACAAACTCATTTTCCCAGTAGCATTAATGTAGTGGGAAATGAAAGAATTAATTTGATTTAACTTGTGACAGAACGCTTATAAACCATGCTAAGGGCTTATGTCTTGCAGATGGGGTGTTTTTAAAAGCATATCCCTTCTAGCTGTGTTGCCTTAGCTGTTCAAAGCTGAAAATTTCTAAAGACATTTCAAGGAATATGGTTTAAATGCCTGCCTGGAGACATGCAGCTGTCACACAAGTCTGCCTGAAGCCTTTCAACAATGAAGGCAGAAGTCAATGTTCCTTAAATTATGTAGATTAACAGAGAGGATGTGGAGATGAAGTAAGAGTATCAGTGGGCAGTACAAAACCACTAGGATGTCCTGGCTTCTTGATTTGGGTAGCTAAACAGGACAAATGTAAAAGCAAGGTTTCCAGGTTTGCTGTTTGGACTTGGCAAATCTCTGCTAAGATACAAAAATATATGAAAGCCTCTACAATATTTTGGAACAAGCAGCTATCAAACATAGTCCAGAAGAGATTGCTGAGGGACAATAATGCTGGAAGCAAAAATTCACAACAGGAAATAAATGTTTAAAATGCAGGTGCTGTGTCTGATTGACCAGGGACATAAGATTGAGTTACTACAGATTAAGTCCTTAACTCAATGTACAGCTGCAGACAAGAGCTGCTTTTGAGGTGATAGCAAACACACTGCACTTCCAAATTTAAAGAGACAGGTTTTTAATTGATCAATTTAAGATACACCTTTTCCCATCTTACTGCTTTTCCAGTGCTTTCTCACAAATTGGCTCTTTCATTTATACAGCCAAAATGGAATTGCTGGGTATCAAGGACACCCTCACACGGTTCACTGTCATCATCTCCTGGCTTCCTTTGGATTCCCCCTATGGCTTTGACATAACAGCTTACAGAGCCATCTAGACACAGGCAGGTATGATTTTACGTGATGAGATAGAAAAGATGATATGAAGCTCTTACTTGGACAGTTTGTAGTAGACCCTCATCTCCTCTAGAGCAGTTGCCTGGACACAGGCAAATGCACATTAATCTTTTAATCACACATTTATGTTCTGCACATGGCCCAGCAGCAGAGTGCTGGTAGTTTTACTCTGCCACCAAATTGTCCCAGGCTTTGCCTTGCTTCGTCAAGGCACCAGATGTACTGGGGACTAGCAGATATGATGTCCCCTGCTGCTCCCCTCTGTTAGTTGTGTGCAACAGGGCACACAAACCCTGTCCTTATCTTCACCCATTTCTTCTATTCCAATTCAATTCAAGTTGGCGTCTTATCTCCAAAGCCTCTCAGGTAAGTCCTGACAAAACCATGAGTCAGTTCCTCAGATGAATTGCAGATACCTCTACTGCCCTGATCCCCTCAGGTCGCTGTCTGGGAGGTCTCCACCTCAGCACAGGGAGAGTTACAAGAAACACATGCCTAGGGTTCTATAGCCTGTGGCCTGCTGTGGCACAGCTGCTGACTTCCTGGATACTTGCTGGTCCTGGATACTTTATCCTATGTCCACTTTAGAGCTATTGGGATTCTTTTGGGGATTTTTGCTCTGTTCACAGAGCAGCCAGCCTGGCTGTGCTTCCTTGCCACACCTGCAGAACAGGAAATGGCCCAGTACCTCACAGAAGAAAGGGCAGAGGCCACTGTTCATGCAGTGCATAGAGAGGATGAAGAGGACCAACCCCACAGCTCTTCCTCAGTGCTCTGAGTAAAACCAGAGCCTGGTGGTGGGGCCCAGCAGAACAACCTATGTCATTTTTGTGTGGAAGAGCCTTCAGCCTGACTATCCCGTCAGCAATACCCCATCACCCAGCAAACTGCTGTGTTCATTGGCATGCTCCCCTGTTTATTTAGGTGTGACAGGTTTCCACTGTTATGTGGATCAAACTTGCCTCAATAGGTTCCTTCCAAGCACTGCTTGTGTGCTGTTTTGTTGACATTTCCTAGGCAGGCAGGGCACCAAGAAGATTAATAACATTCATCCAAATGTTTTTGCAGAGGTCGGTGCAAGAAAGAAATACTGGTTCTGACCTTGCAGACTTGAGATACAGATAAGAGGCATTCAGAATGTGAAGGGACTTAAGTCTTGTTGCAGCAGAGGGAGAATGTTACCATCCACAGGATTTCAAGCTGTTTTTTTTTTTTTTTTTTCTGGAGGCTCAGTGCTACTCCCTCTAATGCAGAACCTCAGGGCAGAACTGCTCTGTACAGTTGGAGCCTACAAAGGAGGGTGGTTGAGCACTGCAGAAAAAGCCTCATGCAATGTGTCTCTTCAAAGTATCATCTCACCATCATCTTCAGCACACAGACTGTCCAGTTCTGTTCATCTTTAATCTATAGTTTTCACCTGCAATAACCTGAGGAGTGATACTGGGACACTGACACACACAGTAATACTTTGTGATCTCAGTTCCAAAGCTTGCAGGAGGTATAGCTGGAACAACCACAGCAGATTTTAGCTCTCTGGAGCCAGAAAGGACATAATTTACCTGCTCCCTAAGAAGAATCTGTGCTGGCACTCACAATAATGTAAATTTAAAAAAATTAAAATAACCAAACTTAGAACAGAATTGAAAAAGAGGAAGATGTACATGCAAGGTTTTGGGTGGATTTCCAGCACCATCAGGACCTCCTAGGAGCTTCTGTATCTCAGGACTAAACTTTTCCATGTGCAGTTACGTGTACTGATGATTGGATTCCTGACACACAAACACACAGTGGGGCCCCATCCTCAAATACCAGCCCTTCCATTGGCTCTATTCCCAAATGCCAAGGGGGATCCAGCCTGCCTGACCCTGAACATAACATGGCACAATGCTCACGGAACTGAGAGGCCTCTGGCTGACCCCATGAAGGCTCCTGAGGGCAAGGTCTGAGTTTTGCACAGCTGTGTACCTGGCTCAAGGAGTGACCTGCTGCTGGGGATGTAGGAAGACTTGCTTCCTTGCCTTCTGCAGGTACAGCAGCCCTGTGACATCACATCTGTCCACCTGATGGCAAAGCCACCACTCCTGTAGAGTCACTTGTAGCTTCAGAGCCATGGAATTGCCACAATGTGTGCCACCAAGGCCATTTTCAAGCTGTGACTCAGTCACAGACAAACTCCTTTTTCCTGGTCTGCTTCCTGTTTTCCCACTTCCCTCAAAGCCTAATTTGCCTCCTGCATTAGAAGAACTGCAGAGAGTTTTCTTCCTGCTGCCAAAGTGGAATTCATTGTCTTTCACTGTGCCATTCTGGCCCTTGACACCTTCTTGTGCATCCTATTCTCCCTCAGATACATCCATGTAAAAACAGTCTCAGCATTCAATAAATATCCAGGTAAGAAATACCTGACTTCCAACATGTTACCCTGTGGGGCAGTACCTGGGGTCCCTGCATCTGAATTATGTTTGTCCCCTTGGCCCTTGAGGCCATGCTGGTTTTGCCATCTACACCTGGCTGCAGTTTCCCAGCAGCTTCTGCCCAGGGTTCTTGTTCTTGGTTGCTTGGTTTGAGCACTTCATATTCCAGCTGAGGAGCTGGATGATGAAGAAGGTGAAGAACCTTGTCCTTTCCACCCTCCAAGACTTTACTACTCATGTCCCTAACAACCTGATCTAATTAGATTGGCTTAGAATGGAGGTTGGATTCAGTGGCCTTTGAAGGTGCTTTTAAATTTAAATCACTCCTCAACTGCAGTGCCTGCAACAGGGACTCAAGAAGACTAGCAGTATATCGAAGTGGATGATCAAGGATGAGGTTAAACATGCAGCAGAGGAGTGTGAGACACCCCTGAGGCCACAAAAGCAAGGCTGAGGGCTGGCAGCTGGGCAATGAAACCACTCGAGAAAGGTTCAGCAAGCCATTTAGTGCCAAGAAGGTTGAGGACAATCAATGATGTGGAGCCCTACAGTACCAGGGAGGAAGCTGGTAAAGCAATCTGAGCATTTGAAGAAATCACCTAAGCAGAACTGCAGCATTTGGCAAAAGAAATATAAAACTTTATCTTTAGTAAGGGCACTTTACATCATCGGGATAGTTAAACATTTAACACTGCACTTACAACGATCAGGAACTCCTTCTCTGCTTTTCTTGGATGAAAACAAAACAGTAGTTCCATGAAGAAGAAAAATGTTAAAATGTATTAAAGACAGCACAGTCTGTGCATACACAGCACCCCATCAATACAGAAAAAAATTAGACAGGCATGGGTAAGGACTTTAATACAGTTGACTTAATTCTTTTATATTTTGACCAGCACAGATTAAAGGTATTTGTCTCCTTTTCTTACTAAATACAAACCCAGATCTACCATTATCAAGTCTAGAAGAGAAGGAAATATTAAGGTAAGGTAAAGTAAGGTTCATGCTGGTTTTGGATGAAGACAGGGTGTGAAACCCATGAGTGACTTCATTAAGAAAACAAAGATTTTCAAAAGAATTTACCAACACATAGACAACAAGTGGAAGAGTGCAGAGTTACACTTCCAGGGCCAGTTGGGCATGGGACATAGGGAGATTTTATGTGAAGGCTTTTTGTTTTCTTTCTAACAAGATATGATTCTATGAGTAGAAATCATGTTTTTGATCCTTTTCATAAGCCTTTAAAGCCACTTGTTAGTGTTGGACACTAAGTGGGATCTTGGCAAAGAAGTAACAAAGGAAGAAGCCTAACCATCATTAAAACATTCCACAGGAACAGAGTAAAACACATATACCTTGTGACAATTATTATCCAGAAAAAGGTGGTTTCCTCTTTGAGGGATACAAGTGAGGTCCAGTGATCTGCCCTCTCAGTGAGGGTAGGGAGAGGAGAGCCATACAGCTGCAAAGACCTGAGGATTATTGATGTATTAGAAACCACAGAAGAACCTAAGAATGGTTCCACATGAATTAGAGCTTCTTCCCACAAAAAGGCTGTGGGATCCATATCCCAATTGAATGCATTTACACCAATGCACGCAGCATGTGCAAAAAACAGGGGGAACTGGAAGCCCAGGAGTCGTGGATAACTTGCAAGGAGGAAATTCTAAAGGTACAGGAAAGTCCCCATGTGCTGAAAATTGAGCCAGCAGGGGAGAAGATTGGCCCAGCTGAACAGAGAGCTTTGGCTGACAGGGGGAAAAAGAGAGTTCATATCTAGAAGAAGGGGCAGGTTACTCAGGAGGACTAAAAAGATATTGTGAAATTATGCAGGGAGAAAATTAAAAGGATCAGAACACAACTACAATTTAATCTGGCTACTGCTGTAAAAGGCAATAAAAAATGTTTCTATAAATACAACAGCAACAAAAGGAGGGCTAAGGAGAATTTATATCCATTACTGGACGTGGTGGAAACATAGCGACAAAGGATAAGAAAGGCTGGGGTGCTGTATGCCTTCTTTGCCTCAGTATGTAATAGTAACCCCAGTTGTTCTTGGGGTACATAGAACCCTCAGGGTACACAGCTCACTTCCTGTGAGCTGCAAGACAGGGATGGGGAGCAGAATGAAGTCTCCATGATCCAAAGGGAAATGGTCAGTGACCTGCTGCAGCACTTGAATGCCCACAGGTCTGTGGGCCAGATGGGATCCACCCAAGGGCACTGAGGGAGCTGGTGGAAGTGCTCACCAGACCTATTCCCATCATTTACCAGCAGCCTTGGCTCATCAGGGAAGTTCCATCTGAGTGGAGGCTGGCAAAAACAATGACCATCTACCAGCAGGGCCAAAAGAAAGATCCAGGGAGCTACAGACCTGGCAGCCTGACCTCAGCGCCATGGAAGGTCATGGAGCAGATCATCCTGAGTGCCATCATGGACACACACAGGAAACCAGGGGATCAGGCCCAGCCAGCATGGGTTTGTGAAAGGGAGGTCCTGCTTGATGCACCTGACCTCCTCCTGTGACAAGGTGACCCATGTAGAGGGTGAGGGAAAGGCTGGGAATGTGTCTACTTGGACTTCAGCTAAGCCTTTGACACTGTCTCCCACAGCATCTCCTGGAAAAAGCTGGGTGTGAGTGCTAATCTGCTGGAGGGCAGGGAGGCTCTGCAGAGGGATCTGCACAGGCTGGATCCATGGGCCAGGGCCAGTTGTGTGAAGTTCAGCAAGACCAAGTGCTGGGTCCTGCCCTTGGGCCACAGCAACCCCTTGCAGCTCCTGGCTGGGACAGCGTGGCTGGAAAGCTGCCCAATGGGAAAGGACCTGGGGGTGCTGGTCAACAGTGGCTGGACATGGACTGGAGTGTGCCCAGGTGGCCAAGAAGGCCAAGGACATCCTGAATGTATCAGCATCCTGGCCAGCAGGACCAGGGCAGTGACTGCCCCTCTGTGCTGGGCACTGGTGAGGCCACACCTCAAATCCTGGGGGCAGTTTTGGGCAATTTATTACAGGAAAGACTTTGAGGTGCTGGAGTGAGTCCAGAGAAGGGCAATGGAGCTGGGGAAGGTCTGGAGCACAAGTCCTGTGAGGAGCAGCTGAGGGAACTGGTGGTGTTTATCCTGGAGAAAAGGAGGAGGCTTAGAAGGAACCTTGTTACTCTCTACAATTACCTGAAAGGAGGATGCAGACAGGTGGGGGTCGGTCTCTTCTCCTGAGTAAACAAACAAAAGAACAAAAGGAAATGGCCTCAATTTCTGATTGTTTAGATCAGATATTAGGAAAAGGTTATTCTCTGATATGCTATCTCTCTCAAGCACTAGAACAGGCTGCCCAGGGAAGTGGTGGGGTCACTGTCTCTGGAGGAATTTAAAAGTTGTGTAGAAGTGAAACTTAGGGACATGGCTAAGTGGTGGAGTCAGCAGTGCTGGGCTAATGGTTGCACTTCATGATCTAAAGTTCTTTTCCAACCTAAATGATTCTGTGACTCTATGATTCTAAGCAACAATCCCAACCAGCAACTATCTGCACTGACAGCTATATTAATTCATCTGAACTTGGATGGAGAGAGGGACATCAGACTTTTAACTTCAAGTTACTTTCCAAAATCAACATTCGCCAAAGTTTTGTTGAAATGAACAGGCACAGGGCCAGGATTGCACATTCATACCACTATGTTCAGCTCCTATTAAAGCTAAAGCAAGATCTGCCATTAGCTGGAGTTGGGGTTTTTTGCACACAGCTGATGTCTGGTGAGATTTGGGAATGGTATTTGAAACCTCATGACTCTGAATCTGGTTGATTTATTATATCATTAACTTATGTTTTTCATGCTTTTGAGATCTAGTTGTATAGCTGACAAATCTGTTTTGCTTCCCCATTCCACATCCAGCTTTTAGACACCTAATTTTACTCTAGTATAATCACACTATTTATTAACCAAGACAGTCTCATGGCTTGAAATTCATTCCAGACCTCGACCTTCCCAGAAAAGACATGTGATGGACTCATTTCTTCAGTTATTTTCTTACATGAAGTTGCATAAACTGGGCATGGGGCTTGGAAATCAGGTACCTCTTAATTGCTGGATAGATGACAGCAAGGCCAATCTGTCCAGCTGGAATGTGTTCCCAAAGGTCTCTCCTATTCCACCAGTTTTCCAGACTGTGGGGTTCTGGGCTGTACCTTGGCAGCCTTTGTGCCTTGCCTGCTGACATCTCACCAGCCTTGCCAGAAGTTGTTTCAGGGAACATAAAGCAAGACTGCTATGTCTGTCCACCCCAAAGGCCTGGCACGAAGCATCCCAGCCCTTCCAAAGCCTCGCGTGCTGCACACAGGGAACCACAATGCATACTCCAGCACCTTGTGACCCACTGTACTTTCCATTGCTTTCACAGGATTATAAGGAACTGAAGCTTCATTAAAATCTTGTAATTGAGCTTCATATTTCTTTGCTGTTTTCCTCAAGGGCTCACACATTTCAATGTGTTTTGGTCACAGACTGTGTGGGACTGGGGTGAGAAAGAGGGCGGAGTGAGGTGCTTTCCTCCTTTCCCAAAACTGCAGCCACATCAAAACATACCATATTTTTTATGGCAGAAATTGCATTTGTCACAACCCAGAAAAAATCCCTTTGCATGCTGCTGTTTCCCCTCATGGTAACACTGTTGAAAGCCTCTTCTCCACACTGTGGCTCTATGTTTCACATTCCTCCTCTCTGAACAACACCATGGGTCTATCCAAAATCACACCCCTTGGTCTTCACCTCAGGTCTGTGGATTGCTCCAGCAGGGCAGAAGCACTGTCCAGGTCAGGACAACTTGGCTGACTGTCCTGCTCCAGACTGCAGTGTTCATTCACAGATCCAAATGATGAGGATGTCCCTGCACAGCCCTCATCTGCTGATTTGCTTTGCCTAAGTTATTTTCTCTCATTCCCAAGTAAAAAACCCATCCTGCTTCAAACAGCCACCTGTGGTCCTGGCTTTGCTTCTTTTATACCCTTGTTTTTCACTTTTTCTTTGGTTAGCAACTCCACTCTGCATCATTCAAGTAATGACTCCTTTCACATCTTTTGTCTCTAAGTTTCACCCACTTTTTTAAACTAGTTTAACCCCAGGTTGGGTTGGTTATGTGCTTTTCCTAATGCCCAGCAGATTCTCTCACTGCTACTTTTTTAGTTGTCCTCCAGTGGATTCTTCATCCCCAGAGATTCAGGCAGAGGCATGGCATTAATATTCAATGTTGGCAATAGTTCTGACCTAAGCAGCAGGCTGGACTGGATCTTTGGGTTACATAGGAGTCTCCACACCACTATTTCTATGATTCCTGCATGGCACAGCACCTGCAAGGGTGTTTTCTGTCACTCTGTGTTTGGGACCTCTGAACTATTTCATCATATAGTCTTTGAATTACTACTTTGTGCAGGGTCTCTGCTTTATTAGGCCTACTTGTTCATGCTCAGAACAAGACCTCCACAGGAACTAAAACAGTGTAGGATTTCAATGAAAAATGATGTTCTACTAAAACTCAAGCACACTGACAACCTGTCTGCCAGGGAATAGATTTAACAACACTCCTCCATCACTTGATCACGTGATGCAAAACTTCCAGCAGGCTGTGTCCTTTCCTGCCATCACATAGTTATTTTGTTGTTAGTTCCAGGCTGGAGAGCCAGTGGAATGCATTCTTGCAAAGCCTGATCTTAAAACAATTGAGATTTGTACAAAGTATTGGATCAGAATTCCAGAAATGGGCAGATGGCAGAAAACAGATTGTGTTCTAAGAGAACATATTAGAATGTTATAAGAAGCAATAATGAGTAAAATTTCAAAGTGAAACATTTAATATGCATGACATACACTGCATAATTACTCACATTCTTAAAATGAAATGGATAAATGTTTTCAGCAAGCATCATCTTCCAACAATTCTTTCAAGTTGATGCCAAAGGAAAAAAAAAGTAAAAAAGCAGCTAGTAAAATTTCTGTACAGAACATACCAATATTGTCTCCAAAGCTATCAGACATGTTTTCATGAAGATTAAAGTCAGGTTAAGAGAGAGGCATCCAAAATATATTTGTTCTAAGGGTGGGGATAAGTAAGTGAATCATGTAGGACCACTGTTTCATGTAAGATATTCTGTTTCCATTAGAAAAGGACTGTGCATGAGTTGGAGTTCCAAACCATATTTATCTGTATTTACAATCCTAATTTAGCTTGAGCTACGTTCAGATCTGATCAAATGTCCCACTAGATGTGACTCCCAAATGGGTGAATATTTGCAGAGGAGTGTAAAACTCTGAATGTTAGTGTAGCTGGCAGCACCAAAATCTGTCTGCATTTAAAAAAGATGCTTCCATCTCAGGTTTGCAGAAACGAAACAAAAAAAACCCCTCATTATCTACTTTCTGAATGCCTTTTTATTACTAGCCACATCCTTCTTGCACACAGGACTCTAAGCAATCCCAAATACTGTCTAGTCAATGTCTACCCATCTTTCAATTTCAAGTCTGTCTCTTCTTTTTCTGTCTCTTCACCTGCTATCTGTGCAGCTCTTTCCAGGTAGTTTTAGAAAATACATTCCAATCTTTTTGCTTTAAGAAGTTGGTGCTAACTTTACACTGAAATAATCTGTTGTTATTGCCCCACCCTTGCATCTATCTGTTTCTCTGTCTAACCAAAATTTTATCATTTCTTGTCTATAAAATGCCCATCGCATGCCAGATGCTGACACAAATAAATAATAATGTTCAGTTTGCAGGCTGGGATCATATCTAGGTTTTACAAGAGAAAAAAGACTTTAGCTATTGACCACTATTATTGATCTCTTTCTGAGCAGTGATTTCAGATGGCACCTTGGCTACTCTGCAAATACCTCAATCAGGAACATTCAAAATTTGGGCCTGTGATTGCTGAAGTGGTGAGTGCAGGGCAACAATCAGCAGCCAAGATTGAAACAGGCCATCTAACAAACCAGGATACACACACAGCTATGCAAAACTGGGCAGGGAAATCCAGCTTCAGGACTGGGCAGGTCTTGGGAACAGAAGGGATTGCTGCAATTTCAACTCTCAGGTTCATGCATACAAAATGTTCACAGATTCTTTGTTATGCTCACTTTTCACACCTTTTTCAAGACTTCTCCTTGAAGCTGGTGGTGTTCTTGCTTATTTGAGCAGTTGTTTTTCCTCTCTCAGCTGCTCTATTATTTTGTGTATTTTTTCCAAGACACTTTCTTCTCCTTTTCTCTTTCATGTTCTTACATGTTCTGAACTCTTACATGTTAATTTGCTTGGTCTTCTCATCATTTGAGATATCAGTCATGGTTTGCTACCTATTGTTTGCAGCAGTAACATATTGCTTGCCTACACTTGTAGTTGGACACAAGTAAATACCATGGAATTTACCACCTTTGCTCCATCCACTGACCTTTTCTATCTCAAAGACATGGACACTGACATGGCTGCAGGTTCAATTGCTTTGTCCTACTTTTCTTCCCTTGAGGAAGCTCCTGTCGTGGGTACCAGCTGGTTGACAGCTTGCCATGTGGATTGAGTGTGAGTGATCGGGACAGTGAGGTGTCTGGTTCTGTCACACACAAATGGATGCTGAAACCACCCACATATGTCATGCACAGGGTCTCATATCCTACATCAAATCCTATTTAAGAGAAATTAGTAGGTTAATATATTGCTGAGGTCAGTAGTTAAAAGGTAGATATTGCCTGTGGTATTAAATCATGGTGAAAATCATTATCTCATGCTATAAACTGTTGGGCTGGACGATCCACCAGCCTTATAAGACAATTCTCAATGTGCCTAATTATGTGCCAAAAATACCAGCCTGATATTTTGAGGAATGAGTGGTCTATAATTTTCCTTCAGCTTTTCTCTTTCTAAAAATGATCTATGACATTTCTGCAGTATTTTCTGCTGATTACTTATTGGGTTACTCATTATGCACTAAATTTCCATGTGAAATGCTGTTTTTATGGCATGTTATCCAGCCATGTAGCTATGAAGAGTTAGAGCTGTAATACCTCCCTGACCTACACTGTTCATGAAGAGCAATGCTCTGTGCTGCAGCATTTCATCCCTAATTGCTCCCAGAAAGAGCTGCAAAATGTTTAAAATCAAGTGGCAATTGACAGTCTCTGCGGAAATCTAGATCACTACTTCATCCTTAAAAGACTCTGAGATAACTTCACACAAGACATTCACAAGACATAGAAAAAAAGCTAACTTTCTTTTCAGGCACTTAGGGTCAATTTGTTTCAGACCTCTTTGTTTTCTTCTGGATTCTTAACTATCTTAATTCTTCTTTCCTGCATATTTTCTACTTTACACAGTCTAAAATTCTTCAGACAGCGACTGTCTCTTTTTTCATGTAAGGAATGTACCTACTGTGCCCTCAGTTCTCCAGCCCATGGCCTCTAAACATAATGACATAAAAATATTATTACTTAGGATAACAGAAAAATGAATTTTCCTCAGAAACCTCATTGATTCCATGTGCCCCAGTGTGTGACCTGTTTTTGTCCCCTCCTTTTGACCGATGACTCGGCATATGAAAGAAGATGCTTGATTCAGAGTTACCCTGCAGAGACTCGTTTGCTATTCTAACCAAGTTCTGGGAATAACAGCACATTTTTCATCTTGGAGAAACAAGATACAATAATAAAGAATATTAATCAAATATTGTATTGTGTTCTCATCTTTGGTGAGCCTGAAACTATTTTCCACACTAAAAGAAAATAAATAATTAATAAAGAAAGCTGAATAAACACAAGCTGAAAAACATCTTATAAAGTTACAAAGTAAATTGCAGTGTATTTTTATAGTGGCCTATGAAATGCTTATAAATATTGTTTATTTTCAGTACCATGGACCTCTGAACATGCAATAGATGACAATTAAGTATCCGATTAATTTTTATAGATATTTTTCTCTACAGAACCTGGTTGCATATTTCCTGAAGCATGCCACATGCCAATTCTTCTCTGTCATATGAGATGCCAAATGCCATCTCAGCTGAAAAAAGTGTCCTACAAAGACTAGAATGTATCACTCAAAAAAATAAGGAATTGTAATGCCAGTGTGTTCACTGTTTTTTAAAGGAAAAGCATCATGTTTTAAAGCATTCAATATATGCAGGAAGCATTCTTCAGGATGCCTCTCCTGGTGTTTTTCTTCTCTTACTGCACTGCAGATAACCCCTTCTTGTTATTTCCCCTTTTTTCCATATCCTAAGTGTAGTTTCCCTGCTCTAGATACATTTCAGCACAATGGGAAAAATGTTTTGTCCTGTGCAGTGTGTAGTAATTTCCTCTGAAATGTCCTCTCACTGGAAAAAAGAGCCTGTGTCTGCCTGGCAGCACAAAGTCCCATTTTCCAATGGTCATGCACAGCTCACAGGGTGCTGCTTGGTTCAGAGACCATTCACGCAGGAGGAAAACTGGTGTTATCATGGGAAGGTAGCCTACAGGTTGTCTCAAGGAGGACAGATGAGCCCACATGTCCCACCCCAGCCAGAGGGAAACCTGCAAGTTTGGATGTTATAACACCCTGGCTACACAGTTCTGGTTCAACTGCTGGTCTCTGCATGAGACAGTGTATAAATACACACATAAATTAGAAATTCATACCAGTATGACTCTGACTTCCAGGGAGGCTGAGCCCAAAACCAGCCCAAATAATCAGACATTTTAGCCCTTGTCTTTAAGAGCAATTAAAAGCCTGACTCTGGAGATGGTGTGCTTCATTTTTTGATAGATTCAGAACCTACTCATTGAGCAACCTTAGATGGGTTCAGATTGGTTAGTTTATTTATCTGATCCCCCACAAAGCAAGAGCAGAACCATTCTCCAGTGTTTTACAGCACATTATAGTGAACATTTACATAAAAGATTTTAACAGCTATACAAAATTCAGAGAAATGGGTTATCATCTCCTAAACCTCAGTTTTTAGCTTCTTGTATCTATGTACTTGGCATAGGCTGCAAGGAAAAGAGTTTTGCTTTGCATGATGCATTTCTGACATATTTTGTTAATAGGTTCTTAACAGGGAATTCTGTGGAATTCCCTAATTTCCTGGTTTTATTGTTGTTTACTACATGACAGAGGCACGTGGAGTAAAGGGATTCAGCTGCAATCTTTACATCTGCCTGCTCTTCACCTGGGCTGTTCTGGAGTGCTGGGGCTCAGCCTTGGCCAAACTTTTACTTGGAGGGTGGGAGTGACACTTAAGGTAAAGTGACAGACTAATTGAAATAGAAATAGTGTTACAAAGTAAAAAGTAATTGTAAACTCAGATGAAATGTGTAGGTGGTACCAGATTTATCAAAATACCCGAGGAGATGTAGCCCTTTTATTAACCACAAAAATGAGTACCAAGTGGGGTGCCATGGGATTGCTACTGAACTGTTGTTTGGAGGACTTGGTGGTTTTCTCAGTATATCTTCTCAAAGCTGATCTGGGTCTCAAGGCCCTCAGTGTGGCTCTGACCCCCCTCACACAAGTTCCAGTTGGCCACTGACCTGTGTGAGCTGGAAGCCCTCCAGTCACCATAGGCACAGGACAGAGCTCTTGGGCTTGAACAACTAAAAAGGGCAGAGGGCTCCTTGTTCAGGTGGTGATTAATCCTACTGGAGCAAACAATTACACTGCAGCAGAAATGAGGAAAGGGATCACTGGAGGGTGGTTTTCACTGTGAGTTTCACTGCTCGGGCTGGCAAGGTGTAGGACAGAGGTGCAGCCTTGAAGCGTGGGTGAGCCCTGCATTGATCCAAAACTGCAGGCAGTGTACTTACAGCCAGATACACAAGAGCTGTGCTAGTGCAACATCACAGATCCAGTAAAATTCACAGCATCCAACTGAGTTTGGACCAAGGGAGATGCGAGAACAAGGGAGCCATCTGTTAGGCTCTCATCTTCAACTGTAGCTAAGAAGCAGCTTCTTCCTCCATGACCTGTGCAATAGCTCTGCATCTGTGCTATCTTGCTATTTGGAAGGAGCTCTTAGGAAAAAATAGAACATAAACACTCCAGCAACATAGAACAACATACTTTTTGGCAGATCCTTCTCAACCAGACATGTCTAGGTCTGCAGGCAGTGGGTCGTCTGTGGCCAGTGGACATTTCAGGGAGTTGAAGCATGCACCTGGAGCAGCCCCAGCCCACTTGCTGCATTAGCAAAGATTCAATCCGTCATCACTTGGAAATAACAATGGAGAAGTGGCTGGAAACACAGGTGCAGAGTGAGGCATGACAGGAAGTTCCACTGAAGTCATAAATCTGGGGGGAAGAAGCAGATGCTCACCCCATCCCCAAAACTGATTTTTCCTAATGTGTATCAGGCCAGGCTTCAGTTGCCCACACACAGGGTACATGGTGGGAGCTGCCTGGCACACTGAAAGAGATGACAGGGAAAAGTAGTGTGAAGATGCAATTTTCCAGGAAATCTCATGTGTTTCTAAATTCTCCTCTCAAATACCATTCCTTTGCCTCTGCTTCTTCTGCACTCCCTCTTTCCACCTCTTTATTGGCAGGAGACACTAAAGTGGGAACAGCAGGAGTTGGTGGAAGGGCTGCAGCCTGACCTCTCCTACAGGAAGGTGTCCCACCAAAACGATGTTTCATCAACTACACTGCTTTCCTCTTTTCATAAATTTGAAGGCGTGAACAAAGACCCTTCCCTACTCACCATCATTCAACAGGAAAAAGAAAGGATGGGAAAGGAAAACAAGCTGAACTGCACATGTAATTTGAAATTTATTTGTACTGTTTAGAGGATTTGGGGGATTTGAAGACCACCAGTCTCTGCATCTCTGCATGCTTTGGGATCACAGCCACACAACAGAGCAGCCCCCCTGCTCAGGGCACAATGTCACAGCTGCATCAACTGCAGGTGTCAGTGTACCTGCAAGGGTGTCTGCAAACCCATGAGAGTTGCTGGCAATGGTTCCAGGGTCTCTGCAGCTGGAAGGCTGGTGGGCTACCATTAGCCAGGATTGTTGTGCATGCATTGCTAATCTCATCTAAGTCTCATCTGCCCCTCTCCAGGCAAATGCGGCAGCCTATGCAAAAGAAAGTGGTGGAGGGTACATTGAAATATGCCTTAATTTTCTGCTTTCTTGGTTCATTGGTCTGGCTGGACCATTCAATTCAGATTTTGGCCACAAAATTTGGGCCTTGCCCTGTGCAGATTTGAGATGTGAAAAATGTTCACACCTACGTGTCAGAGTTCAAAAGTGCTTCTGCATATCCTGAGCCAAACACAACCTGAGAGCCTCATCCCCCAAGAAGAATCAGGAAAGATACTGAAGCCTGAGCTCAGGAATTAAAGGAAACTAGACCTCTCTGGCTTTCCTGCATGGGAATGCAATGCAATTCCAGAGCATTAGCTCTAATCCCATCTACAAGGCAAAGTTACACACTAAGGAGAGCCAAGAAAATGCTCTTAGCAACAGCGATGTGAGTCTGAAATTTAGTATTTAGATTCTTCTGACAACTCAGATTACTCAGTATATCAATTAATGTCCCTGTGCTCCAATGATGACCCCCTTAACTGTGTTAGTGTGTTTATGGGAACAAAGTACATTTTGTTGCATGTTCATATATGTGAAGTATTTCACATGCTGGGCCTAAAAGTTAGACCAAGCACAGTATCAAGCACCAAAGAGATATAGTCTCTCAGTAATTTATGTTATATAGGAAGAATAAAACGCTGTTTTGAAGACAGCTTGGTAGACTATGAAAGGCATATCAAAGGAAAGACAGCATTCAGGACTTCTGGTCCCTATCACTGAGGAGTTACTCTCTCATACATTCTAACACTAGTATTTTCTAAATAATTAGACATCTCCACATCAGACAGGCACAACACAGCCACTAATTCAGAAGGCATAACATTTTATCATGTAAATGTGAGCCAAAGAAATAAGCTTAACTTCTGATTAGGTCTCAGATTCCAAAATAAAAATCCATCTTGAGTCTTTTCAGCTAGGAGAAAAAAAATTAACACAGTTTGGACACAGTTAAAGTTCAATGTAACCTTTCCTAAGGAAAGCTGAAAGCCACTAGAACAGCATTGCAGACAACCTTCTACCCTTGCAGACATTTTTCCAAAGAGCCTGGTTTACTGTGCCCAAAGCAGCACTGAAGTCCAGAGAAAATAAAGTAACAACCCACGTGAGACACCATCAGTCACTGATTTCAGAGGATTCATGTAGCCCATAGAGATTACACTAAAAACTGCTGCAACTGAGAAAACAAGGTCATGTTTCAAGAGTGTTTGACTGGAATAGCTCATCAGACACTGGCTTTGGCCTTTCCCCCAGGAACTGCAGCAGA
The DNA here is from genome assembly GCF_026979565.1 of Vidua chalybeata. NCBI lineage: Eukaryota > Metazoa > Chordata > Aves > Passeriformes > Viduidae > Vidua > Vidua chalybeata. Next base: position 40,408,871 of record NC_071570.1, read on the forward strand.
TTTTTTTTTTTAGTTTTTTGCTTATGTAAAGCAATAGGCTGAAATAGGACCTGTGTTCAAAGAGAGTAACATAACACATGTTGCCAGAAGATGAACAAACATCTCTGATCACTGAGGAGCTGCTGCAGCAATGCAGTGTAGGTAGTGAGGAGTTGGATATGTCCAATTCAGCACTCCTGTGTGCTGACTTTGCTGATTTATAAAGAGGGATAATATTATGAGCAGCATCAGCAGGAAATCAAGCAATTGAAGATTCCTTTTTAGCAATGGGGAAACCTCTGATCCCATCAATTTTTACTTTGGAACAAATTAAGAAAACTAATTGCCTTTCTTTGCAGAGCAATAAGTAGGATAAATAATTCCACTGGGATACACATTCTGGACATAAAAAGCTGCCTAAACTACTCCTGATTCCTGTTTGCAATGATGAACCAGATTTAAGTAGCCCATATCTAGGGTTCAAAAAAGGCAAAACTAATCATACGTGAGTCAGTTACTTCACCAAATGCAATAGCAAATGAGGGTTGTGATTTTCAAACCAGACTGTGAACTGGATGCTGGTTTCCCAGTGAGAACCAGAAGGATTTGGGTGAAAAGGATCATGTGATAAGAGAGATGAAGATTAGCATTTTAACCTCTGCGTATTATCTTACTGACTTAAGGATCACCCTTTTAAAACAGGGTAAATGGTGTTATGTGGCTCATATTACACCGAACTAATCTTCCTGAAAAAGTTGTTTTCTTTCTCATCCCCACTTGAGCCCTAGAGAGGTTCCAACACATACAAGGTGTGCTGGGGGTCACTTACCTACTGTGCAGAAGAGGCAGCAAAAGAAAGCACTCTGTTCTTTCTATGTGTTTTTTTTTATATATATTTCACAGGCATAAATAAATGACAAAAGATTGTGAGATGTCCAGACGTACATTTTTGTGGGGTGCAACAGAGCTTTAGTCAGATATAAACAGTCCTGAGACTTTACTTTCCAGGTTACCCCATTCCTTCCAAAGGACTTCAGTCCCTTAACTATTCAAAATATGCTAGGATAAAACAGAGTTTATCCCTCATTCATATTCTTTAAACTGAGGATTAATGTCAGGGTGTAGTTTTAAAACCCAGATAGAGATGAATTATGCCTACATCATTACCAAAAAGAGTGCACTCACTCTTTACCCAATGCCCTGCTCCAAACTCCTTCCCTTTCCTCTCAGTCTCCACAGCCATACAGACAGGAAGATATGCACTGAAATACCTGAATACTGACCCATCCCACCCCCAAAATCTAAAAAAAAAATCACCTGAAGCTGATCTTAAGGCATTGTCCTTTATTTGTCTCTGGGTCACCCCTGCAGCCTGGGAGTCCTCTGTTGATCCTGTGACAGCAGGCACACAGTGCTGTGGGACCAGCACTCCCAGAGACCAGGGCAGAGAACACACAGGAGGTGAAGATGAATGAGAATATTTATCAGACTCAGAGAGCTAAGAAAAAGAAAGAATGAGATATCAAGATGCAAATTGAGAGCTGTGCAGGAGACAGCAAGAACGGGTGAGGACAGGAACACAAAATAAAGGGAAATAATCTGCCCTGAGGACAGAGACAGGGAGCTATGCACTGCAGGCACAGAAATGCAATTTGCTGGATGCACAAGAAGCAGAAATTGAGAAAATAAGTCAGCAGAGCTCCTCATAATTGAAGAAGTGAGGAAGAGCCAGAAAAAGCCATTTGCAGCAGATACAATTTACTAGTTAATAAAAGTATAGTGCTAAATATTGAGCAATCCAGTCTACACCTGTTAAATTTATTTAGAGGTAGAGAATTCTATTCTTTGTGCTTCCTCAAAAGAATACACTGAAACATAGTAAGCAAAGCTTAGTGCTCAAATTTTTAGTTTTGTCCAGAAGAAAAGATGCTCCTGGGTATTTTGCTAATTAAGATTATGGCCTGACTGAGCCAATAAGATTAAAGTCAACAGGATTTTTGCCATTGAATATGCCTCATTGTTTGCTTTTGCTTTCGAAGACTGATGGCCAACAAAACCTTTTTAAGAAATATGGGAATATAAACAAAGTGATGCTGAGAGGTTCTACCTCCAGGTTGATTGACTTTATGAAAGATAATATAATTTGTATTATTAAGAGATAATAAAGATACTGCTACTTAGACTAAATTCTTTCACCTTTTCCCTTACTTCAAGTTCAAGCCGTTTCAAATTTAAGGGACAAGTAACATCACAGCTAAGAAAAAAGTTCTCTTACTCAACACACTCAAGAGTGAAAGATGTTGTCAGATTGTACCTCCCATGGAAAACAGAGGTAGCAGAGCAGTTGTAGAAGGGCTGGGAAAAAAAAATCAAAAAAAGGTCTCTGCTAGACCTTGGAAGAAAGATTTTTTTGTGAGCTTATTAGCTTATTTCCCCCATGTACAGACTCATTTGTACCATGTGTGTGATTCTGTGATGAAGGGGCACATACTGTATGTTCAGTAAACTTTAAATCTGGAAGAGAATTGACTATGCCCTTGTCACACTAAGTCCGTGTTTCCTGAAAAAAATATTCATCATTTTTTAAGATGTCACAAGACCTCCTTACCTTGCATTTTATTTATGTAATTACTTATTCCCAAATCAGAATAAATTATTTCATTCCTTTTTGGGTTTTTTTCCCCTTCTGGCTACATCAAGAATGTGCATTAATAACAATATAAGTGTAGTCTGTAGGATTCCAAGCAGGAACATAGAAAATCATAATGGATTAGAAACTTACACCTAAATGCTTGCTTTTCACCCTGACACTCAAGGACCCAGGTTATTTACTGAGGTATTTTGCATAACTGAATAGAGGAAGTAATTGCTATAGAAATGGATACAAAAGATCCACGTGGATCAGGTGGATAAAACAAGAAATAACGTATTAAGAAAACATCTAAGAAAAATCACAAATTAGGAATTATCAAATTCTACAGGTTCTGTGGGTCAGCTCTGCACAGGAAGCAAACTAAAAGGAGTCAGGCAAATTTGGACAAATGAAAAAGAAATTTAACCTTAAACCAACTTTAAGGAAAGTCAAGTGCCACAGAAAGGCACATGTACATCTAAACATTATTCTATCTATATGTTTAAGATAGATTTTGATACTTTTTTGATAATATTTTTTAAGAATGAACTAAGAAATTGCTCTTTAGCTACAGCCACTTTTTATCAGTCATATGTTGCTTAATTTGCAGATCTTCCAAAAATAAGAAAAATATTATTAAAAGCTGAAATAAAATATTTTTGAATTATATTTCAATAAGCTAAGAAAAGATACCCAGGGCCAAATTAATCTCTGTTGCCATCACACTGACCACAACAGAATCACATTTGGAAACTTCTGCTTTAGCCTTGCCAGCCATGTATCCACATCTTGCAAAACTCAGAATTAATCCAACAAGCCACATTTCTGGTACTATTCACTATCCTGAAAGTTCACTTGCTGTCATAGCCACTCAGAAGAGAACTTTGCTTTTCAGTTCTGTCACTGCATAGGTCTGAACTGCCAGTTATCAGAAGAGCAACAGCGCTGGAGAATAGTCTGGAGCACAGGTCCTGTGAGGAGCAGCTGAGGGAGCTGGGGATGTTTAGCCTGGAGAAAAGGAGGCTCAAGGGGGACCTGATCACTGTCTGTAACTCTCTGACAGGAGGGTGTAGCCAGGTGGGGGTCGACCTCTTCCACCAGGGAACAAGTGACAGGACAAAGGGAAATGGCCCTGAGTGGCACCAGGGGAGGTTTAGATTGGACATTAGGAAAAGTTCCCCCACAGGAAGAGTTGCCAAGCACTGGAACAGACTGCTTACAGAAGTGGTTGAGTTACCTGGAGATATTTAAAAGACATGCAGATATGGACTTAGGGACAGGATTTAGTGGTGGGTTTGGCAGTGCTGGCTTAATGGTTGGAGTCGGTCTTAGAGGTTTTTTCCAGCCTTAACAATTCTGTGATTCTTACACATGAGGACCTTGTCTCTCTGCTTCACTAATGAGTGAAAATGTGAGACAGGATCTGTAAGAGCCCTGACTCTGTTATAAAACTGCCCTTGATTCAGACCAATGGTCCATTTAGTCCACTATTATGTATCTGGCAGTAGCAAATGAGATACATGGCCTCATGAGAATGGTACTTCCTGCTGTCCATTCCCCTATCCTTTCCCAGTATCCAGAACCCGGGATGTTAGTGAGTACATTTCTCTTTTGTTTCTTCCAGATTCCCTTTATGCCTTTGTCACATCCTTTTGAACCTACCCCCATCATCCCCTGTTACAATAGGCTCCCAAAGTGTTTTCCTAAAACTGTCTCCAAATTAGCTTCCTCCAGTGCCACCTACTTCTTGTGTCGTGGGAGTTGTTCCATTTTATTTATCCACCGCCTTCTGTGTTTCCTAACTTAGTTGTAAATCTCCTCAGCCACCTCCCCATGGTCTGGACAGTCACGGTGCTTGCTGGGGCCTCACACAGGTATGGATCTACCTGTTGTCCAAGAGTGTCTGCCTCTGAATTAAGTGAGTGAACTTCTTCGTTTATGGCAAAAAGAAATAGGCAAGAATTGCCTAATTCAGTAAATATATCTTCAGGATGAAACCCAGATAGAGAGTAAGGTTTGAAAGGCAAATATTCAAGATTCCATTTAGTCTTTGAAGTACTTTTTCTACTAGCGTATGAAGGAATTCATCACTCATATTTAGGGACTCATACTAAAGGTACCAGTATTGCTCTTAGGCACAGACAAGATGGATTTAGCTAAAATAGGAGGTTAAAGCACCTCCCATAGAAACTCTGTGAAACCTGTGTCCACAAAACAGCTGGCAGTGGTAGATTATAATGCCTACCTGGACCTGAATTATGCTATCAAAGAAGATGAAGCCCAAATAACAGCCTGGGAACAATCAAACTATACTAAAGATCTCTGTCATCACCTTGTCATATTAGACCTTTGCAGCTGAGTCTAACAAAGCACTCAGAACAGTTAGGCTCTGCTAGGTAAAGTAATCACAGCAAAATGAAATAAGTAACAGTCCTCTAACTGCAAATACTATTTAGAAATTGTCAGTGAGATTCATACATACATTATAGGAACTGCCAAGGAATGAAATCCACAGTAATTCTAAAACACATCACAAAGTTCTGTCAGGCTCTGTGGTAAGCAAAAATCTAGTTTATCTTATTGACAAGCCTAGATAACATTCTCCACATCACCTAGTTTATCTAGCATGAAATACTATTTTGTAAAGCAAAGGGAAAACAGCTGGTATTTTGTCCCCTTCCAGCTGCCCTGCAAAGTCAAGCATCTAAACAAATTGCACTCACATTTCAGAAGTCACCGGCCTTCCAGGCTGAGCCATGTGCCAGATTTTAGCCTGAAAGATACTGGGGGATGGGGAAAAAGATACCAAGTGTAAATTCCACTGGGGGTTATAACAGAAGCTCTGAGAGCACAATAATGTAAATGTAACTCTGTCACCTTGGGTGCCGCTGGTTCAAGATCAGGTGCTGCTGAGATATGTCATTTCCAGCTATTCCTTGTGTTACTTGCACTCAGTGTAAACTCTTCCTGAGGACTCAGGGCCTCATTCCTGCAAGTTGATTCTTGTGAGTCTGCACAAAATCCTATTATCTTCAACAGGGCTTTGTGTGGGTGTAAGGGTTTGCCTGAACAGATCAGTTTGCAAAATCAAAACCTAAGAGACTGCACTTAAGTGCGTTTTCATCTCTCTCTCCTCCCTGCAGCTGGGCTTTAGTTATCTCTCCTCCTAAGACATCCTTCCCCTCCAACTCAGTCAGTCAAGGCTCATATCCCAAGTTTCTCTGCACTGAAGTCCAGACATTCTTGCACGTCATCTTTTTACACTAAGGGCAATATACTGCACTCATCATTTTTTATTTTCCTCATTACCAGCCACCTCTTTACTCCCATTAAAACAGACCAGCCTAGAGTCAGCCTCAGCTCATGATAACTTTTACTCACAAAGACAGGTCAGAATCATAGCTGATATTTTCTTGAACTAGAGGAGATTCATGATAACAGATTATCCAGGCCAGAACTTGATTCTTTGGAGACATATATTAATGGTCAAATTCTATTCCAGAATAAACTTCTTTTGGAGTTGTTTTTGTACTTAAAAAATACTTGTTTGTACTAAATCCTATAAAATTAATTTCTAAAGAAAAGCTATTTGATTTTCTGTCATTTGAAGTCTGGTGTATTAGACTTCATTTTGAATATTTTATTCCAAGACCAAACTTGAAAAACTACTGGCAGTATTGAGGATTGTACTAAGTCTCCATGGTTTCTGAGCCTACTTTCCACTTCATTTGTTGTTGATTGTGATGGTAAGATTCAGGCTGGTTTGTTCTGATTCAAAAGACCTTTTGCTGGAAATTATTTATTGTGCAGAAATTTATGTTTGTTTAATCTTTTGTAAGGACCAGTATTTTCTGAAACCTTACACTGGATGCAAGGTCTCCCTTTGTATCACAAAAATCTGCACAGGGCAGAAAGCCTAAAATATTTCACAGTCATTGGGTTTTAAATGTGAGGAGAGTCTGTTTTATTTCTTCACATTTCACTGTATAAAAATAGATGCCGTTTTTGAGCTAAAATCTCTGTTGGTCAGTAGAAGTATTAGCACACTTATTCTCAGCAATTACCACCACATCTGGAAGTCCTAACTACATAGAATATTTGCTTGCTAAAATGCATCTTTGACATAGTCCCACGGATAATAGGCAGTTAAAGTTGGCTACTACAGTCCCCCTTCATAGTAAAAATAACTTCAGCAGCAGACTTATTAATAAAACATGCCTTCCCACTTGTACTATAAGAATCGTATCACCTGGCCTCTCAATTTATTCTATAACAAGCCTTTCCCTGAAGTTGTGTGTAAGTGTACATGGTAAGAGGTACATTGATTAAGGTGGACTACTACAAGAACTTTTCAACAAAATAAAAAACCAAAACAACCCTTTTTGCTCACTTTTCCTGGCTTTGATCCTACAACACCCAAGAATCATTGTAACTCCACTAAACCCATTGTGCTGGTTTTGGCTGGGGCAGTTAGTTTTCTTCACACTGGCTGATATGTGGCTGTGTTTTGGCTTTGTGCTGAACACAGTGATGATAACACAGAGATGTTTTAGTTACTGCTGAGCAGAGCTTACACAAAGCCAAAGCCTTTTCTGCTTCTCAGACTGCCAAGCCAGCGAGGAAGCTGGGGGTGCTTGGGACAGTGGGAGGAGGCACAGCCGGGAAAGGTGACCCCAACTGACCAAAGGCATATTCCAGACCGTCTGACATCACCTTCAGGGTATAAAGTGGAGGGAAGAAGAGGGAAGGGGGCATGTTTCCCATTGGAAATGGGGACATTTGTCTTCCCAAGTGACATTTAGATGTGATGGGCACTGCTCTCCTGGAGATGGCTGAACTCCTGCCTGCCCATGGGAAGTGATGAATTAACTCCTTGTTTTGTTTTGCTTGCATTTGTGGCTTCTGCTTTCCCTATTAAACTGTCTTTCTCTCAAGCCTCGAGTTTTCCAGCTTTTACCCTTCCAATTCTCTCCCAGTCCCACTGGTGGGAGTGTGAGCGAGTGGCTGCCTGGGGCTTGACTGCTGGCTGTGGTTAAACCATGACAACCATTTATCACTCACCAAACAGAGGTACTTTGTGACCCTACAAACAAACAGGACCACAATTCACTCAAAGAGAGGCCCCAGCTGGGACATCCCAACTCCCTTCTGTCAATTTGCTGTGCCCAGGAAATTGGTCCACATGCACCTACCACAAAAAAGGAGTGGCTCACTTTTACCATTCCTTGGTTCTGTGTAATTCTGCACCCCAAAGAAAGGTGTTATGCATCATAACTTCTGAGACACATAAGAGATTTAACAAAGTCAGGGGCAGTGGCACTTTCAGATTGACAGGATTTAAAGTTCAGAGTAGGATGGGCACTCTCAGCTTTTGATAAATACTGAAGAGATAGTACCTGCACACCCTACATGCAGGGTAGATTCATCCCTTCATCCCTTCATGTATATTCAGACCAATTTATCTCCAGCTTTCCACCTAACAATAAAACAAAAAAGATATTGAAGTGTATTACAGCTTAACAAGACTGACAAATTCTGATTTTTTCTGTAATTTAGTTGGTCAAAGTTGAACAAATTGTAATGCACACCTTGCCATTTTTTCAGTGTTAATTCTTTTATTCTCTCTTCTCTTCCCAAAATAACTCTAATTATATTGAAAGAAAATGTCAGTGGTTTTTTAATTACTTCTGGGCTAAGACCAGGTTTCTAAGTGGAAGCAAATTTTCATGTCCAAGTTATAACCTCTGAAAAACAACTTATAATGAGAATGCTGACACAATTTTCAGTGCAGTGACATGAGTGGTGGCAATATAGTGTAGTCCAAACCTGTGGGAAATAAAGTATTTTGTTCCAGGAGGATATGAATTTCCCAACTCAGAATAAAGTATACGTCTGGTATTTACTGGACTCTAACAAACATAACAATTTTGCAAACACGCAAGTGTTTCGGGGAGCATAGGATTCAATCACAATTCAAAACCTCTTCATATCAGACACACTTGAGACAAAGAGATTCATAAGCCATAGGGGCTACCATCTTTTCCTCCTCCAGAAAGTCAAGTGGGATTTACCCCAAGTGAATAATAGTAAGAGATAAAATAGGAGTTCAGCAAGAGATATACCTAGAAGAAGTGTTCAGAAGCGTACAGAAAATAAAAGATGTTATAAAGCACCTAAAATTATGCACTGCATTGTAACCATGCAGCATGGGAACCATAGGAACACACCAAAAAGGATGAAAATGTGAGTTTATATGTCCTTTGTGAGTCAGCAGATGTAGTTTCAATGCTTACATGAAGCAGAGCCTGAAATAAGCTATTATCATGTTATTCTTTATTAGTTGTTAAGCACTGATATTTTATTCAGGTCTTCACCAGAGAGCCCTTGTCTTATTGGATTTACAGTTGCAGGCCCTCTGCCATTTGTTCCAGCCAACTCATAACTCCTCTCAAACTCCTAATGTCAAGATGTATAAAGAGATCTGCCAAGACAAACCCAATGCTTGCACAAAAAACTACATTGAAGCAATCATGCAAGGCTTGAAACAGAGAAAGAGTTAACTGTACTTACACAAATTACTTACTGTGGGAAATAGAGAAAAAGGAAATGTTTAAGAGTGATGTGAATGGGAAGAGATGGATTAGTAAAACAATGGATTAGTCCTCTCTTGAGGACAGGAAAATTGGCAGAGAGAACTGCAGAGAACACTTGAGCTCTAACCAGGAAATAGGAAGGAATAGCTGTCAAAGCAAAAGGAGCAAGAGGATGTAAATCGAGTCTACCGGACAGGTAGATATTGTGCCTCCCAGTCAAAGAATGCAAACAGAAAATAGGAAAAACCTAATGACTCACATTTGTCACAGAGTTGTCCCTCTGCCTTTCTTTAATCTTGCCCTCAGCTGCACAGTCTTACCCTTGGGCTGACACAGGCATTCATGTGATGAGAGAGGGATCATCTTCTCAAAAGAAGACTACTTGCTTGTTCCTGTTGGCTCATCTTCTATCAAATTAGCCACTTGAAGAGCAATGGAGAGAATATAAGACTTTATCTTGCCTACACCAGTAACCAGTGAGTTACTAAATCAGTTTAGCCAGCTTCCCCCCTAAATGCAGCCCTAATGTGCACACAAAAGTTCTTCAGCCTTCCTCAGGGGCTCCATGATGTAAAAGCATTTTTTTCTGACAGGGAGCTGCCTCACTGACTCCACTGATAAGATTCAGACTTGAATGCAAGCACAATTGAACTTCAGAAGTCTTATTATGAAATCCTACTTTGTTCTCAGCCATTTGAGCAGGTACTGGTGTCTTTTTCACAATTTCTAAAAATGTGGGAAATAATTAGTAAGATTCACCCTGGTATGCTGCTAGCCACACAGGTGTCTCTGAGCATTTCATAAATATGAAAGGCTGTAGCCCTTAGGCACTAGTTACCAAGTCTCATCAACTTCACATCAGCACATTTTAAGCAGGAATGGCCATAGGTAGCACAGCTGTTTATTTTTAAAATAATGCTGACATCTAGTGGCTGGCTCCACTCGCAGAGGTCTGTGCAGGTCTGAAAGCTTCATGTGTCATTAGCCACCCTTTGGAGGCAAGAGGCTCAAGCTGGAAATGTCACATCTATCCTAACTATTCAGATTGTGCACTACTCATACAAAGAAAATGCATAGTTCTGCAGAGAACATAAGCTAAATTAAAAAAAAATACAGGCAGGAAAAAAAAATCTCCCTCTTTTGTAGTTGGAAATTACCATGTAAAAAAAGAAATTGGAAGCCAGATGATTAAAAGATGATGGGGTCAAAACTGCTACCAGCTGAAGCTGAAGAAAAATGGAGACCAGACTTTCCCAGAAATATCAATGTCTGAAAATAGTGGGATTTGATGATCTGAAGCAAGGCATGTCAAACACTAACCCTACCCCAGCTCCTCCTCACTGTCAGCTAAGAGCACTGCTGCTGCTCCTCGGCTAGCCAGGGAGGAGACTTCCTGGGTTAAAGTGTCAGAAGTGACCCATATATAAAGAGAACACATGCAGAAGAAGCCAGACTTTGAGAAACCCCAAGGACAGCCTAGAAAATGTGAAACATGGCCGGAGCGATGATTAACAGTGTCTTGTCCTGTCTTATCTGTACAGTGAGCTTTCTGTTGAGAGACCTATAGGCTGCAAATGAAATAAAATTATACAAGGTTGAACCTCTTTCTTATGAAGTCTTGCAAAGAAAAACCGTACATATCTCATTTTGGCCCCATACAGAAGCTCTGCTCACTTTAACTGCCAGAAAACTGTAAAAGTCTTATACAAATACAAAAAGACTCATACAAATGATTGCCACTGCTCATACACCTCTCCCTCACTGCATTTGCCTTCTGATGTATCAGAAAGCAAGGACAGACCTCTTGCTTATGCAGCATATTTAGACTTTCCACAATAACTGAAACATCTAGACCTTGAAGAAAAGACTGGAAATATCTGTATATTCACATGCCAACTAAACTGTGAGGCAGTTCCCTCACTTCAGAGTTATGCAAAGCACATCTGAGAATTTCACAAAATATTGATTGTTAAGAAGAGCATAGGATGATCCTGCCTCTCTCCTGGTGCAGGAGTAACATGGACAACCCAGATATGAGCAAGACAGCCTTTCTCACGCCCCAATTGCAATTGTGCCATTTTCTCATGAAAGGTGGTGCATGTTCATCTGCAAACAAGTTACTGGAGTAAGAAATGGACACCCATCTGGACTACTGTGCCCAACTCTGAGGTGCACAACATAAGGTCTTGGATCTGTTAAGAGTCCAAAAGAGGGATGTGAAGATCAAGAGAGATGGAGCACCTCTCCTTTGAAGAGAGAGCTGGGGTGGTTCAGGCTGAAGTAAAGAAGGTACATGGGAAACACTATAGCACTTTACAGTACCTAAAAGGGCTACAAGAGAGCTGGAGAGGGTCTTTTTACAAGGGCATGTAGTGATAGAACAAGGGTAAATGGCTTTAAACTGTAAAATGGCAGGTTTAGATCAGGTATTAGGAATAAGCTCTTTACTCTGTGGGTGGTAAGACACTGGAACAGGTTTGTCCAGAGAAGCTGTGGATTCCCCATACCTGGAAGTGTTCAAGGCCAGACTGCATAGGGCTCTGAGCAGCCTGGTGTAGTGGAAGGTATCCATGGCAGGGGAGTTGGAATTAGGTGACATTTAAGGTTCCTTCCAACCCAAATCATTCTGTGATTCTATGAAATACACTTCACATACCTCTTGCGTTACTTTTTTCCCATCAAGGTCCAAAGAGACTGTTGCTGTACTTGCAACAGTACCTGGTTTTCTTTCAAATCAGACTTTGCTGGAGGAAGGCTAGTGTCTACCTCTTCCAGGTGCCTGGGAGTGCTGGAGAGAACAGGTAGAAAAGCAGAAAGCAGGATCTCACAGGTGCCCTTGCTCCTGCTATCCCAGGAAGTATGCAGACTGGCCCTGAAAAGCTGACAGGGATGAAAGTTCAGGGAGAATGACAAGTAGGACCATACCAAGGTTACTGATATTCAGGAAAACCAGCACATAGTGAATTCACACTTCATGGCACAAAAACCACTGTATTTTGGTATTCAGTATTTCAGTAACAGAAAAACAAGTATGAGTTGAGCCCATTTCATCGGATGACAAACCAAGAAGCAATGTAGCAATCCAGATGTAGCAATCCATCTTCATCAAAATTGTAGATTTCATATATCTAAGAATAGTAAATGCTTAGTGTTGCATGAAATAGCAAAGTCCTGAGGCAACAGCGGCAATATGTGATCCATGTGATCTGTGCTGGTTCTCATCTCATTGCTCTCGCAGTTTTCCTACACGCTGAAACAGGATTCTTAGCAACAGGAGACACATTATTCTAAATATCTTGAACAATGAACATTGTCTTAAGATATTGCATAACGAGACAAAAATATATCTGCAAAATATTGGGCCGCTAACTCAACTAATTGACACAGGAACAAATTCAAAGTATTTATTGAAGATTCATGTGTCAAGAAGTGGAAAAAAGGCCTCCCACAGATATTTCATTTCTGAGTGCTGCAAATGCCTCAGCACTACTGGCAGCCAACAGTACAGAGAATTCAACTTGCTTTATTCATAACTATTTGCCATCCTTACCCAGTACTCCCTCTGAGGTGACTATGTTTTCCCAAGAGTCCTCCACTGAACACAGAGGCTGACTCTAAAAGAATGTATTTGGAAAGTTTAGAGACACTTTCCTACACAGTAATGCAGTGTTACTACAAGCCATATACAAATAGCTGTCCAGTTCTACAACAAATACTTGCAATGATATTTTCTATTCTACAACTCCACAGCCAAGAAATTCAAGTGAATGGAGTGACCCCTAGGTATCACTGGTGATTTATCAAGTCATTGTTGAGTTGTTAACTAAAAGAATTTGATTAATGATTTAATTACGATCAAATGATATGTAATTGATGATTGACTAGAAATTAAGATAGTAATCAAATGGTGATTAAGTGATCGCTTGAGGGTAATTAATGGGTGATCTGACAAAGACCTAGATTACGATTTAGCAATTCAGACAGCTGTCAAACACTGTACTATTTAACACTTTTAATAAATAAGTGGATATTGAAACAAATAAATAGATTTGATATATATAAATGTCACTAGCACACAATATACCTTTAGGCTGAAAATCAAATGCTCCTTACCTTACTGTAGAGATCAGACACTGGTAAAGAGTCTCTCAGCTCTGAGGAGTGACCTGGAGAGCTGTCCCTGCTGCCAGGGATGTCAGGGCCTGGCAACGTGAGAGCAGCAGAGCTCAGGGGCTGGAGGTGGCCACAGGAACTCGGAGGGCAGGATCAGGGACTTGCAGGCAAACACTGCCCTGGCGCTTGTGCACCTGCGTGGCTGTGGCAGCTTTAGCTTTGTCTGGTCCCAGCTTGGGCTACTGCTGTTACGTCCTAACGAGACACGGCTCAGGAGCTTCGGTCCCTGAGGAGATGCAGCCTCGCATGGCTCTCGGCGGGATCAGCCCGGCCGGCTCGTGGGCAATGCCTGAGCCAAGGCACTGCTCAAGCCCATCACCAACCTCACGAGTACACATATTTGCTGCATTAACTTAAGTATTGCTGCCAGCACAAAACTTGCATGTATATACAGATGTTTGTTTGTCTGAATATTTGTCAGAGAAAAATATAAGTCATCCAAAAGTCATTATTCAAGTTTATCCAGGAAAAATTAAAAAAAAATCTTACTTCTCTGAACTGTTACATTCACTGCTGAAGATTTGCCAACAGGTTGTCATGCTCTTTTATATGAAGGTTTTCAATTCAGATCTTGCATACATTGAAGTGAAAAGCAGTGATATGAGTTATTTCATTACACTTCTCTACACTTTCCATACATCCTGCATTCAAAAGATCCGTAATGAAAAAAGAGATGTTTGGAAATAGAAAAGTATTCCCCTACCTTGCATGAGGACTCCCATCCTAAATGCTGCACTGATTAATGATGCCCATGAAAGTACAGTGACTCAAGTAGAAACCAAATGCAAAATACATCTGAACATTATCTAAACTATACTATCAATTGCAGAATTAGAAATTTCTTGATTAAGTGCTAATCTCAATCCTCCTGAAGACAAAAAAAGAATGTTTAATTAATAATGCTAAATATCCATGCAAATTTTACTTTGGTGGAATACACAAAAAATTCTTAAAACAAGTCTGTTGTACCCTTTATTTGATACACCAGATCAATAAGTACTAAGGCTTTGAGGTGATACTGACCTAAAGCAGATCAAATTCCTTGCCCAGAGCACTCAGCACCCACTTTGACCCAAAACTTCCACACAAGAAGCTAACAGGTCTCTTCTGTCAACCAAGGACGTGACCTCCACTTGTGGAAAGCTTCAAAGTCCTCACAAAGCTTCCTAGAAATTTACCTATTTAGTTAAGATAATGGTTTCAAAGTGTCAAAACCATAAAGTCAGTTAAAAATTGTATCTTGGTATAAATTCACTCAGGTTTAAGAATTTTGTATTGGTAAATGTAGTGTTTATCTATGAAGATTTCTTTGAAGATTTCTTCAAACATTGCTATTAGGTTTTTCACTGACATTTCATAAAAAGAATACATCTGATGAACTTGTGTTTGAATAGAAGCCATTTCAAATTTAAGTGGAATGCTTTTTAGTGGTTTTGGGGTTATTTTTTACCTTCAAAATGCAAGCATACTGTTTCTAGATCATGTTCTGAAAAGGTTTCAAAGAATAACTAATTTCTTTATCTGTGCATTTTCCTCTCCTCACCTTCTCACATGGCATTACCACAAGCTTTGCAGTTTAAAAGACTCCTTTCAACAGTTACTCAGATTACAAAGCAGTCTCAGCCAGGTAACAATAATTTAATAGAAAATGCAGCCAAGCCTGACCTCTGCAAGCTGATTTTCAAAATGTGAAACTGCAGTACGTTAAAAATAAGGATTTTCATAGCTTCTTAAGGATCACAAGGAAAAAAGTTCAATCTCCTGAAATAAAGTGCCACAAAATCAAAACACCAAGGCATAAACACATTTATAGGAGTGATGGAAATACCTAGATAACTTGTTTAAAAAATTTTCCCCAAACCCCAAAATGTTTGTTCCAAGCATTTTAACAGATAAGCCATAAATATTCTCCTGTTACAATGAATTGTTTGGATAGATGAAAGGCACATTACTATTAAATATTAACATAGTAATTGCTGTGTTACTAGTTCTCCTACTACTGAAAGGGGACTATACCACATAGGCTGACAAATTTCTGAAGAAACAAAAACAAAACCAGAAAAAACAAACAAACAAACAAACAAAAAAGACAAAAATGGGTTATATAGAAACAGGCCTATGGCAAATTAATATTGTTCAAAAGTTTCTTTGCACAGGAGGGCAGTCTTTACATCATAAAAGATACTACAGGTCACTTTAGGAACTTTTCTTTCCATTGATCGAACAAACCATAGCAATTACAATCACCCTCACTCATGGCAAGGATATCCATCCATATGACAGCTCTCATCACTTTTTCCCCAGGAACTATCTCACTGGTGTTCTCCAAGCTGTTCATGATCACTTCATGGGGAAAAGCATTTGTCCAGTACTTTCACTGCAGACAATAATCCAAGTATGAAGAATATTACTTCCTTTGGGAAGTATACATGTTGGCATGAGTAATTAAATTAAGTACACTTTATCACAGTGCTAAAATTTATACATACACACATTAAATTACCTTCATTAGCAACAGCAGCTTTATCTGCCAATTACCACTAGGATACAATCTTTGAGATGCTCCTTGTCTTGTGATAGCATGAGTTTAGGCAGAGATACCTGTGTTCCAAGAGGCAGATGGATGATTCCAGTCAGAATACAAACAGTAGAGGAAATACAAAAGGAGCTGCAGATCTCAGTAAGTGATGTCAAATGTAAAGCAGAGGAAACAGCAAAGCTGTTTCACATTGATACAGCTAGCAAAAATCTTTAACGGTTACATAAAATCAATGCCACAAACACACTGAAAAGTATTATTGCAATATACACTGCATAGCTTTAATTTCAAGCAGCCAGTTGTTAGGGTAATGACAACCTCAAATTTGCCCTTAATATACCATCATCCACCTCTCTCTCAGATCTGGGGTGTGAGGGTATTTTAGTGAACAGATAAATTGAGGTTTAAGATGAACTAAGATGAAATGAGCTTTGTTTTCAACAGTGTAAAAATCATCCTGACACATTAGGCTATTAGTGAAAGCATGAAGTTTTGATTTCTTTAAGTGTGAAACAGCTCTTTTAGATAACATGAGTGAACAGGGTTATGTAAAGTCTTATGATTTCTTTACTTCAACAGTTTTCATCTCATTAATTCCTGCCCAAGTGAGCACTGGTAACTAACAGCAGTCTACTAGGCATGGTGACCAAGCAGACATGTTTTTCTTTTTTAGCCTTATCAAATACAGCTAGATTTCCTAGAACAGTTTGTTAACTGCAGCAGCTTTGAGTTCTACAGCAAGCTCCTTTAACTTTTAGGACTGAGAACCCGTCTCCTACTAACAGGTAACTTTTAAAAACCTGAGTCCTCAATACAACCTCAATCCCTACCTCATTTGACATCTGATCAATGATGAGCACATGAAATCACTGAAACCAGAATGGAAGTAAAAAAAAAAAAAAATCAGGCAGATCTTATAAAAAAATCATTAAATTTTTGTTAAATCACATGTGATACCAAAGGCACAGATGCCAGGCTCCTAGAGTACCCCCATGACTAGTAGCATGTCCATCTGCTCACATAATAGAAGAATTAAGCTTCCTTGATAAACCATCACTAAGTCAAGGACCATTTACTACAGTTTCTCAGCAGATGTTTTCACACTTCTATTTAACTGCAAACAGGGGACATGCAGCCTTGATTCCACAGTGGAATGCTCTTCCATGCACAGCCACCGGAGCTACAAAGATGAACCACATCAGTAAGGGGAGGGCAGTGATTAAGAGGACATGATGACCCCTTTGAGCCAGAGTAACTTCTGTTTCTGTGGCTAAACTATGCAAAATTACTTGAAGAAAACTCTGTTACGTTCAAGGCTACAGTCCACTAATTAATACACTCCCTACAGATCAGTCATTTCAAGTGTGCTAAAAATAAATAACCCTCCTGAAGAAGCCTATACAGACATAACTGACCAATGACAATAAATGCATGAGATTTTTCTACCATATCTGTGACAACATTTACAGTCAAAGAGAAACTCCACTGAAAAAAAATAATCAGCCAATCTCCTAACAGTAACAACTTACCAGCCACTTTCCCCCTAGCTGATATTTGAAAATGTGTTTGTAATCTGCTGCTTCTGTATTTATGCGATAGTTTTATCCTAGTGAAAAATTTTTATCCCTCTGGGCTACACAGATTCCTATCCGCAAACACAGACCAAATACAAGATAATTAAGTTTTCAAATTTCCAAATTACAACAGCTGCAAGAAACAAACAGCAAGTACCATAACGTTATAATGCAGCTAAAATTCTATTAAAAATAACACTATGTCAACAGAAGTCTTTTTTTATTTCCAAGGGTTCAAACTGTTATTACACATATGCCATTTAACCATTTTTTATTTTAACATTAAGGTAATTACAGTTGAAGGGCTCTATTTCCAGTGGCCTCTTTGCAGTGGACACCACCAGAACAAAACATGAAACATTCCACGTAACTAACAATAAGACATTTGCGTTACCAGAATTACAATCATCAACTCTTTTTTGCTAACAGATCACATAAGTACATAACCAGGGTCATTTTCTTTAGAAGAAATACCAAAATTAGTACTGCATTTGTTTATTTTCAATATGAACATCTCTACATACGAGCAACACAGTACACGACAGTTTGATTATCACACATACAGTACTTTGGCAGCTCTGTGATGTGTTTTTCTCCCCTAAGCTCCACAGAAGGCTTAATTTATAAAATATATTGCTAATATGCCCTGCATAAACACCAAGAATCAAATGTATCTTTCATCACCTAAATGGGAGAGGGAGCAGTGCTTTTATCTTGTATTAGACAGCTTCGTCATACATGCAATTTTCTTCCATGGACACTTCAACACATATCCTAACTAACACTGCAAAAAATAATCTTTAGTCAAAAAAGATTTGAATTTTCTTCTCAAATTAAAAGAAGCTACAGATGATTACATGACAAATCACTAGCATTTATTTAAAAATAATACTAAATTTGTCACACTTTTATTGAGGTTACTTGCATATTACCATCTTACAAGTACATCAGTCACCTGATCAAGTCATCCCATTTTGAGTTAGTTTGTGAAACTGACTTGTCTCTTTTGCTACCTACTAATAACTCATGGTTCGTGGTTAACAAATTCTAATTTCTTTGAATACCTCTACCATCAATTTCCACATGAAAACTAATCACTATATTAAAACTTTTCACTCAATCTCCCCAAATGACTTAATTTCCCACCTTCCTGAACACAACTGACCTATTAGCACAGTAATCTAAGGACACTCCTCCCTCTAATATAACCATGCACTTTGAAGTAGCCACTTCAAAGTTCTGAGGTAAAATGCATGAAATCTGGTTGCAAATTTTCAGACTTAAAGGAACAAATCACATTATATATATATTGCAATAAAAACCACCTAGAACCTGTCTATAGGGATCTGAAGCAATTTATTTCACTCATCTGTGAAACTTTAGCAGCTATTTCGTATTTATTCTATTTGGTCCAAATAGCCCTATATGTTGTTAAGAGTCACGCACAAAAGAATGCTGTGCCCAAAACCACATCTGTTAGCACAAACATCTCCTCACCCTTTTATTCACCCTCATTCAGTTTCTAAAAACTTAAGATTTCTTCAGCTATACAAAAACAGATCTTAATTTTATTTGTAATATGTCAACAATGGGTAAGTAAAAAAGCAGGTGAAGATATGTGACATATTTAAACTAAGCAACATGCACTTAATTTGATGAAGTCTCTCTTCCTCAGCCTTTAATACCTATTTGCATTGAATTATGAACTCTGCAGCACATAGACAGTGTATGGCACTTATAATCATGTCTGCAATATAAACAACTATATCAAAATGTTCTGTAACTAAACAAACAGTAAATCTTGTTTATCTATACAAAATTTAGAGACTATGTTATCATCAAATGGGAAAATTACACGAACTAATTAAGTTGGACATTCACCAGTTTTGAAACGTCCTTTTTCATGAAGTTGTTTTATCTTCTTGCTTTGCTTAATTATGTCAGAACTCCTCCAATTCTGCTTCTATTTCTTCACTGTAGTTTTATTGTGCCAGCAAACTTTGATCTTGCACCATTAACTTCCACCCTGCTGTGCCCCTTACATCTCCAAGTTCTCCATCACATTCTCCCTTCTCCCTTCCATTGTTTGTGACTCAGTGTCACCCAGAAGCCCTTCCTCTAGGGCAGCATCTTGTGTAACAGAGCTTACATGGGGCTTTTCTGTCCAGGGTACCGGGGCTGACCAGCCAAGCTCGCTGGGTCATGGTCCACCACGTACCGGGTAAGCTCCCCATGCGCGCTAAGCGCCTCTGCGCCAAGATAAACCAGCTGTGCACACATGAACCACAGGAAGCACCCCAAGCTTCAGCATGCATGATGCAGAAAGACGACAGACAGACATTTGGGCTGCAGCAGTTTTAACCCTGTTTGATTGTTTAACCCGCATTACAGTCTAATTTAAGTATCATTGTTTATGCAATACTTTCAAATGAACAAAAACCCTACAGACAGGTAAACCACTCCTTTTCCATAGAACAACTGGCTACTATGTATTCCAGAATGAATTTAATGGAAACCTTGAAGAGTGTTATAACTAATAATCACATTTGGAGCCTTTAAATACTGTCTTACTCTGAGGTATGTCTATTACTGTAGAAGTTAATGGTTCACATCTCAAGTCCTAAAAAAGGCTACTTGTATTTTCTAGGTCAAGCAAACTACAGAAAATGGGAAGAGAGAGCATGTGTTTTGTTTTCAAGTGTTATTGTTTAGCATAATGCTTCATGCAAGTAATGCAAAAAAAAAGCTCTATGTTCAAGACTGTTAACATCTGAATAAATAGGGTAAATTAGCAAATACAGTATTGAAAATTATCTACAAAAATGTGTTTTCCCAAGTATTCACTGTTTGTATAAAGTCTTAAAGCAGAAAGCTGCAGGGCAATACCAAAGAAAATGGAATGAAAGAAAAAGTGAAACTGAGACATTTCAATAAATCCCCTCATAAAACACATGAATATTTACTGTAAACTGAACTAAAATTAAAACAACTAAAGCTATTAGGTGGCCTTATCAGCAAACACCTTCAATCAAAAGGCCATAAACAAGTTTGCTTTACATATTACTAAATTTGTTTATTTTACACTGTGGGGTGAAAGCAACACAATTCCTTTTAGTAAAGTATACACAAATAGCCTCACTCAGAATACACTTTTAATGCACATTAAAAAAGTATTCATCTTACAAATTGTTTTGCAATCCAAATATACAATAGCTTGGAAAACAATATTTTAGAAAACTAAAGCCAATGTAAAAAGACTGCTTAATACAACTAAATGACATAAGTTTTTGTATGGCTCTGTCTTTAGAGTTTTCTTACTGCATCATCAATATCAGAAATCTGTTCCTTCAGCTGGTTCCACTGTTCTGGATTTAAAGAAATACCTGAAAAGCATTAAAAATAAACACTTAAAGACAAAAAGAAAATTGTGGTGCAGGATCTTGTGCAATTATTATAAAGGCTGCTTTCATACACTAAGCCTATGTTACAATATTAATACTTGAATTACTTCAGCAACCATCTTAATTACTAAGTGAAACTACCCACTTCCAATGCTTCAACTGAACTTAGGTTATTTCTAGACAAGTTTACAAAGAAAATGTGTGTAACACAATTGTACAAGTACTAGGATAAACACAAGAAGTGAAATACAACTCTGGCCTTGACAGAAAGCAGTACAAATGTCCTGGGTGGTAAGTAGGAAATAATTTATATTCCTGTTGGCTCCTAAAAGCTGTACCTATGCAGACGGGTCTCCTGTGCACTTTTCCAAGACTGTAATTCTGGGGAGGCTTTCCCCCCTTTTGTTTCTTAAAGCACTACAAATAACAGGTGCTCTAAGTAACCTTTTGGAGAGACTCCCTATCACTCCCTAGCACTCACAAACCAACACCAAAGTTACTTTTTACTTCAAGTTCTCTACAATTTCTAGTGATGTTCAACCAATAATCATTCAGTACCCCACAAATTATCACTTCAGTTCTAAATTTGATCTCATCTTCCCCTCAAGCTTGAGTACAGGGACATGTTTCATTTGTGCTTTGGTCTACTCATTCTTACCCAAAAATTTCTACACCCACTCTGTGAAAATGCAGGCTCCCAGGGTTCCCAGTCATCCCATAATTTCTCCTGTCAAGCTCTTCCAACTAGTTATTCCTACTCTCCCCTCCCAGTGATAGTTTTCCTTCATTGCTTTTTCCCTGAAGGTACAGCAGGACCTGAAAACAGCTGCAACTTTTAATTCCATCTTTGGAGCCCATAGCCTTTTCTTTTCCATCACTGTCTTATCAGAGCACCACTGCAATTTAAAACAGCAAGTAGCGTACATGGGGCTTCTCTAAGCAGTCTTCCATTGTGCTTCTCTAAGCACAAGTCTTCCATAAGTAACCATAAGTCTTCCATATCGTAACCATTATTAGGAGATTAAATGTCATGAAGATGTCCCTCAACCACAGACCAGATGAACCAAACAAAATTCAGACCTGCTGTTTAAGACACTGACAATAATTTAAACTGCTGGGTTTATTTTTGTTTTATTACAAAATTCTGACTGCTTATACTGGTTTCAAGACAGATAAGCAGCTTATGAGTGCATCAAGGAAATATCAGACTCACATATTGTATCAGATTATTTTTTTATCATAACAAAGTTCAGACTCTTTTGCTGTGTTGATATCTACATCATGTCATTTTTGTCACTCAGCCCACCCATCAAATCCTGTTTTTGTTTGCCATTCCAAGAGCATATACTATTGAATTCTACCTTGAAACACAGAACATGGAAGTCCTTAGCAGGTAGAGTAACCTTTTTTGTTAACTAGCAGCAAATCCAAAACTGGCAATTTTCCTGTAGAGCACCAGTGTATCTGTTAATGCAAACCTATTCTCAGTGGTTATTTAAGAAATGTTGAAAATGCTTCTCAGATTTTCGAAATTACTATTTACTGAGTTGCTCCTGAACACATCGGAAGAATGTAACAAACCTTAAAGTGATTGTGCATTATATTTCTTCAAACTTCAAACTTAGCAGCCTGCTAGTATATGAGGCTGGGGAAGGACAAGTTTGCAACAGCATATAGTGACAGGACAGGAAGGAATGGCTTCACACTGGAAGTGGGTGGATTTAGAGTGGGTATTAGGAAGAAATTCTGTAATGTGAGTGTGATGATGCACTAGCACAGGTTGCCCAAAGAAGCTGTGGATGACCCATCCCTGGAAGTGCTCAAGGCCAGGCTGGATGAGGCTCTGAGCAACCTGGTCTAATGGAAGGTGTTCCTGCCCACAGCAGGGACTGGTGCTGAATGAGGTGATCTTCAAGATCCCTTCCAACTCAAACCATTCTGTAGTTCTACGAATCTCCAGGGCAGAACATTTCATACTTACCATTCAGTGATGCTATATACAAATGGATAAAAAGTAGGCTTTTCAAAGAGAAGCAATATAACATTAAGCACAGCACCATCACTGCAACTGCAGTCCCCATCTTGAGATGTGGAAGTTTTGAAAATGGTACAACAGTGAAGCCTTTCCATGAAAAGCAACTGTGCAAGTAGCAACTAGAAGTACAATGGCTTGTGCTGTGCTACAGATTACAAACTTGGGACACTTGAGATATTTCCCTTTCTGCAAAAACATTTTTAATGATTTTTTTGATAATTAGTCATATTAAATGTTTAGGTTGTTTTAATCTAAAATTTAGAAGAAACTGAAGGACAAAATTAAAATCTTATAAAAATTATTATATATTTTAAGCTAATTCTGAAATAAGAAACCCAACCATAAAAAGAAATTCAGTTCATTAAGTTAACCAAGGGGATGGCAAGGGGAAGAAATATGGCAATGGTATAAATATACTCCCCTACGAAATTTGCTTGTATTTGACATCTTGATTTCCATAAATCATGGTGGATGTCTTTAGGAAAACAGACTCACTTAAGATTTTATCCATAACCTACAGATAAAAATAATCTTTTGAAAAAACACAAATCATAAGAACGTAAAACTAATACTCAAAAGTATCATGCAGCAACAAAGGAGAAAAATATTATATAGGAAGTTCTACTGTAAAGTGCAGACCGTGTTTCAATACAAAGTAACATGAAGCAGAACAATACCTTTTCTGCCAGGCTTCATTTCACCTTCTTGATCCATCCAATATTCTCTAATATCAATCAAGACTTTCCCTTTAAAGTCCCGAACACTGACATACCTCATTTTGCCAATCTGTCAAAACACATATAAGGGTCTATTAGGTATTTTACATATTAGAGCATTCACTTTCCCCAGCAGCATTAGACTCTGACATGTGACACTGCACATTGCAATTTATTTTAGACACCACAGAAACAACTAGATTAAAAGCTTAATTCAGAGTAGTCAGTAGGCTAATAAGTAACAACTTAAACTGGTTAAGCAGGCAATGCTCAATGCAAAAGTAGCTCTCCTAGAATAAAAATACTTGTATTTTTTATGTGCTTGCTTGTAGCAAGCCATGAATTTACTGTTTTCTGAAAAAAATTATTTCCTTTCTTCGCAACAGTTCTAAACAAAGAAGGAAAAAGGGAACACTTCTCCTGAATCTTAATTTTAGTCCATTCCAGAAGTACAGAAAGCAAATTAAGATGTACACATGTGATACCCTTCCCCTTTTCTTTTTTTTTTAAACACAGCAAATACAGATAGAAATGAAAGTCACCAACTGTCCCATGCCCACTCCCAAGTCCTCATGGGTACCTCACTGTACCACCAGGTCTTCAAAAGAACAGTCAAATCTTTTAAGTTTACCAGTATGTAGCACAGTATGGAAATTTGGAACTTGGATTCTGGAATTCCATAATTTTCAAACCAGTGTCACAACTGAATTACATGGGCATCTCTTTTTTTGGGGAGGGTAGAGTGGGGAGAAGCTGGGGAAGAATCATACCACCAACTATACAATACACTCTGTATTTGGGCTTATTCAATATTTTTCCAAATATGATAAAAATCTATCTATTCAGATAAATTCCAAGTGCAAGGTGAATTTGAGAACCAGAAACTAGATAATTAAAACATAATCAAATAAAACTTCCTGCAATCCTAAGAAATCCTTTGAATTCTGCAAGTACCTTCTGGATACATTTTATATAACAAAATAACAGATTCTAAATTTTAAAGTTTTAAAATAAAATAAATTTTAAAATAAAATATTCCTTCCAGGTAAAACACTACCTTTCAATTTCAGCTTCCTTTATCTCTTCATGTTGCATTTTGATACAATTTAAGGATGAGCCCTACACTTCTGGCCCAAAACCACTAGCATTAAGTTTGACATGAAAGACTGAAGAACTCTCCAATCAACTACAAGAATTCATAGATGTTTAAGTCATATGCTCTTATTTCACAAAATAGATGCAAACATGAATACTTTCTATTTGCTTAAATTAATTTTTCTTTTTCTGCAGATGCTATATGACATATAAAATTGATTTTATAACAATTAAGATAATGTAAGTCTAAAGCACTTTTCCTATTTCAAAGCATCCTTTAAAATTAGTAAAACATTACTGTTCATAAGACAGTATTTTAAATTTATAAAGTTACAATACAGATTTAAAACTCAAAGTAAAAGTATAATGTTATGGCAGTTTAGCTCTTTCTGACCAAACCTGGTACCCTACCCAAGTCCATCTGCATTCCTGGCAAAGAATATCCTAAATAGCCTACATGGACAATATTTCTTAGTTTTACCCTTTAACGCTCCAGTAACTTATAAGGTCACCTCCAGGAACAGCTTCAACCAGTAGCACTCCGCAGCACTGTTTTTTTTCCATGGTTATTGAAGAATATTAGTGCCTTGCCATGAAACTCCAGATTTGTCATAAGAAATAAAATCTAATTCAATAAAGCAGATTACAGCTGCATATACAGTATAAGGGTTCTAGAATATGAGTTTCAAGGATAAGAAAGACTCTATGTCTTAATTCAGCTACAGTAAGGTGAGGGGCAATAATGCAAAGGTTACATTTACTCAGTCATTAAGTCTACCTTAGATAAAAGCATTTCTCTGTGTAAATGCTGAAATTAAGTTAGATTTCACATCACACCTACATTTCAGATTAATGCTCCCATTAAATTTCAGACATTTAGTAGAACTGTATGCAAAAGCTGCCACTAAAATTATTAAGCATGCTTCTGAAGCACAGTTCCAACAGACATCTACACTTAAAAACACAAACAAAATCTAGACTTAACTCGTTAAGTAAGTAAATTGATGTTCCCTGATAGTTAGCTACCTGTAAGTCCAGTACAGGTTAATTTCTGAACAATTCTTTTTTCATGCACCTGCTGATAATGTTAAAGAGTAATTTCAGTGATTGAAGGTATTTTTGTATCTCTGTAACGAGAGCAGCATTCTAAGGGTTGCTGCACTGGGATTCTAAGGGTTGCTGCACATTGGCTGATATGTGGCTGTGTTTTGGCTTTGTGCTGAACACAGTGATGATAACACAGAGATGTTTTAGTTACTGCTGAGCAGAGCTTACACAAAGCCAAAGCCTTTTCTGCTTCTCAGACTGCCAAGCCAGCGAGGAAGCTGGGGGTGCTTGGGACAGTGGGAGGAGGCACAGCCGGGAAAGGTGACCCCAACTGACCAAAGGCATATTCCAGACCGTCTGACATCACCTTCAGGGTATAAAGTGGAGGGAAGAAGAGGGAAGCGGGCATGTTTCCCATTGGAAATGGGGACATTTGTCTTCCCAAGTGACATTTAGATGTGATGGGCACTGCTCTCCTGGAGATGGCTGAACTCCTGCCTGCCCATGGGAAGTGATGAATTAACTCCTTGTTTTGTTTTGCTTGCATTTGTGGCTTCTGCTTTCCCTATTAAACTGTCTTTCTCTCAAGCCTCGAGTTTTCCAGCTTTTACCCTTCCAATTCTCTCCCAGTCCCACTGGTGGGAGTGTGAGCGAGTGGCTGCCTGGGGCTTGGCTGCTGGCTGTGGTTAAATCATGGCAGTTATCATGATTTATAGCTGAGTTCAGTTCAACCTTCACAGAGAAGTTCACATACTTTTTATTAAGTAGTACAGATCCTTAGATTATATTACTCTATTGACTGACATAAATCAGTAAACATTAAAACCATAATTTGCAGGTCTCTACTTAGAATAAAAAGCACTGAAATGTATCTCTGTTCCTTTCCAAGATATGCAAGCAGACTTCCTCTGTGAGTTTCAGCAAGCACTTTCTTCATCCTTTTTCCTATTTTCAGTTTCTCTGCATTAAACTGTACACCCACAGTGCAAGCATAAACTCTCTTCCCTAGCCAATAACCATATGTAAGGAGCAGAAGACTCCTGTAAACAGTGACATCTGCAACAAAGCAAATTGTGAAATGCATCAGTGATCACCTAAATTTCATAATTACTGTGCTAAGCCAATCAGTTTCACAACATCATAAATTTATATGTTTATCTTCTTTCAGGAGTCTATGATAAGGACACTGGGAAATTATACTGGAAAAAAATCAAAGAACTTACTCCTCAAAAATCAAAGCCCAAATACGGTGAAACTCAAAAAAAAACCAAAAAAAACACCCACAAAAAAAAGAAAAAAAAAAAAAAAACCAAAAAAAAAAAAAACCAAAAAAACCCCACCAAAACAAAACAAAAAAAAAAACCAACCAAAAAAACAAAAAAAAAAAAAAAAAAGAGGGTTGGGAGGTGGACAGGACAACACAGAGACAACTTCTGAAATAACAATTTCAGTCAAATGCACAATCATGCAATGTGGCTCTGCTCTGGGTAGCTATTAATGAATTCCGACAAACCTTATCCGAATCAGGCATAGGTAGATGATGGGATTAGTCAAACTAACCAAAGCATATGCTGCCAAGCTCAGGTTGGTTTGAAGCCACAGACAGGAATCTAATGCATTAAGGCTAAACCCTTCCACATTAACACAAATAATGCCTGTCCTTAGGGCCTTGAGTAATACACCACCCATGGGAGTAACATAAATTTCTGCAACTTAACAGCACACAAATCCTTCATCAAGTTGCAGAGTATACCAAGTTCCCTGTAAAACCTACTAAGTCCAACACAGGCAAATACATAGATTGCACCTTGTCTCTTACATTGAACAAATTGTCTTCTACTTCCATTAACACTATTCTTTGTAAGTAGTTGCAAAAAAAAAAAAAACTTACACCAACAATTTAAAACAAAAATATAAATGGTACATATTTATGAAAATTATGAATTTTCTGACTGCAGGAGTCACAATGAACTCTGTATTAAGGGAATCTGTATGCTTCAAGAACACAGCCTGAGGGTGTAGAACAAGAAGACTCTTGGTATCACATCATTTGCAGCCACTCCCACACACAATATGGACACCATAGAACTTGTGACTACCCTATGAATGCTTTACAGCCTGATTTCCATCAGCTGAAGCCACTCTTGTAAAGCTATATTGCAAAGTCACTTCCACATCAGAGATCATTTTACTGCCATGAGAAAGAAACTCTCCAGAAAGGTTTCTAGTATTGCTAAGAGGCCTAGAACAAACAAAACTGTATTTAAAAAATTAACGAGCATGCCCTCCTGGGTAGTGGGGGAAGAAGGAGGAGTATCCTCAGACCCACTGTAGTTTTATTTCTATTGTTTAACATTTGCATGTTAGTTACTGCACAGAAGTTGATGTAGACTACAAAAACTGACAATGCCTCACCATAACACAATAAGTAATCTAAAAAATATTTTATTGTTGATTACTTCAAAGGTAGGCACAGACTGGGTAATGCTGATATTTTAGGTCAAGGTGATATTCAAAGATCTGTATTCTACTCAACACCAGAAGAACCTTGTTCTCATCAGAGTAATATGAGTCCTCTACTGCCTGTTTTTAGTAACTTCTTATTATCTTAGGTCGAAGAGGTTTCAAGAAACCAGAGCATGCATATTTTGACTTTTATTTGAAAGGATCTGGGTGTGTTTTTGCATCAGGGGCACTAAAAATTTTGAAGTTTTCTCCAAGGTGGGAATTTCTGAACTTACTACAAACATAGCATTAAGGTTATACATAGTTCTTTAGAGTTCTACCTGCAGTTCACCTCCTAAGTTATAGAATTCACTATTTCATTTTTCCTACAGGGTTCAAAGAATGTCCAAGCAGAACCAAAAATATGATACACTTCCTTCAATACAGAAGTCCAG
This sequence comes from Vidua chalybeata, assembly GCF_026979565.1. Taxonomy (NCBI): domain Eukaryota; kingdom Metazoa; phylum Chordata; class Aves; order Passeriformes; family Viduidae; genus Vidua; species Vidua chalybeata. The sequence continues at coordinate 40,437,555 of NC_071570.1, forward strand.
ACTCAGCCTTCAAGTGAAGTTCTCCCTTCTAAACATAACTGGAAAAGTAATAACTCAGACATTGAAAATAGCTGCTCTCTCTAGAACAGACTTTTCTCCCCCTGTACTACTTCACATGGCTACAGCCCAGAACCACTTCATTTATACCACTCTGCACTTGGGCCATCTCACTAGGCACCTTTCCCTTACCTCTTCACAAACTTGAGAATAAAAGCCTCAAGAATTTGTTCCTTTCCAGCCCGCTAGTCAGAGACCTTTCATAGATCTTGATCCACACCCCCAAAACAGCCAATTCTGAGCTGTGTATCAACCCTCAGCATACACTGCCACTGCCTTGGCTTACCCTGGGAACTGCAATACCCTGAATTCACAAATGCATCTTTATACTGAAAAACAGACATTCATCCCATCTTAAAAACAAGGCAATACCACAAGTTACTATCTTTATGGATGTTCATTGATAAGACCCTACATCATAACATAAAGGAACAAACAAAACTTATTCCAAGATGCTGTAATAACACAGGAGGCCAAGCTGCCCTGACCTAGTTAAATAGGAACAAAGAGTCCACATTTTGGTTTCCAAGAACATATTTTTCAAAAGTCCTAATTAAAAAAACATTTCCATGTAGAGACAAACCTGATCTAATATTTCAAGTATACTGATGCTAACTGTTGTATTTACTGACAAAATGACTACTCACAGATACCAGGAGCAAAGTCATGAGAATAAGATCAATTGATACAACTCAGATTCTTTTACTCTGTTGAAACCTGACCAGGCTTTTCTGAGCATCTCATCTGAACCAGCATATAATCCCCTTCGGCCAAGGATTCAGGAGGCCAAGCACTATATTGTCAGAAAGTTCAGATCACCTCATAAAATTTATACAGCATATGATGCAACATGTTACCTTAACTAGGCTCTGTGAATCATCAATTTTACCTGAAACATATTCTCATCTCTGTTACTGCTTTGCTTAGAAGAAGCTGCACCTTTTGAACTTTCACCAGTCTTTTGTTTCTTTACAGGTTTTTCTGGAGTTACTTGCTTTTTCCGCTTTGCCTTGAAGCAAAACAAAAAAAGAAAAGCATGAGCCACAATCACTCTGTATGCTACAGATAAGTTTACATCGTATATCACAGCCTACTATCAAGCAATGCACTTTACCACCTTCTTGCTGTGAAGGCAGGAATTCAATACTGAACATTTAGACTGGAATTTTAAAACTTCAAAATGAGCCTGATTCTGTTCTCAGTGAAGTAATACTTTGGCTTTCAAGAGATTTTAATCAGATCAAAATACATTTCTAAAATCCTTCTCTTTCTGCACAGTAACACTGTTGGTTCAGTAGTTTTAATAAAAAATTTAAGTCTGATGAAAATGGCACCCTCTTCTCCACTAAATGGAACAAAAAGTACAGAACAGCTTGCAGCACCTCAAAAAAAACCCCAAAAAAAACCCCAAAAACACATAGATAAGATAATAAATAATCTGGAAAGATTATTTATTAAGATAATTAGTAATATAATTAGTAAGATAATAAAAAATCTGGAAACCACCTCTCCCAGACCCTTGTTCTTTTAATAAGCATCTAATCGCTGCCCATGATAAATTAATGTAACTTCTTTAAGCATTCAAACAATATCACCTGTAAATCAGATTACGCAGAGAAGCACAAAGTTACTAATTCTACTAATGTAAAAACAGGAGACCAGATCTGTCAATGTACTGTACTATGTTAAAAGCTGGTGTCTGTGTTACCACCTAGCATTTCTTTAAAAAGATAAATTAACTAGTTTTTTTCTAAATCACTTCAATTTCTAGAATAATCTTGCTTTTGTTCAAAATGATTGGTACATCTATACAAATGTCTAACTTAAATAACTGAATTAAATGGGAACATATGATTTATACATTTACAACAGTCATCTTAAAATTTATCATCTCAAAAGACACTAAGGTTGGCTCAGTTTTTAAGTGAGAAACTAGCAGATGGTGTAACAGCAAATAAAAAAATGAAGCACAGAAAAAACCCCATGCAAATGAAGTAAACAAGTGACACAAGGAGCACAGGGCAAGTGCAGATTTTTGTTATGGAGAAGTAATTCATATAATAAAATAGCAGAGGGGTGGCTGTAGGCATGTTCTCAAGTTCAAATTCTTGCCACCAGAGCAGTTGATACAGAAGTGTCCAGAAGCTTGCCACAAAGCAGCAAAGAATCACAGGGCATTTACAATTATCATATGGAATGGCATGAAGAAAACAAAGTGCAACTAAAGAAAAAAACTTTTCTTCAGGGAAAAAATTATGCAATCCACCCACACTTGGAAGGTGGGTTGTTTGGTTTTTGTTGTTGTAGTTGTTGAGGTGGGTGGAAGAGAAAGTTTCTTTTAAGTCTGATAAATCATATGGAACGACATGCATGTTGTGGCATAATGCTCACCTAACTTCTTAACCCCAGCTTGAAACAAAAGAGTTAATACAGTAATGAATTGTATGTATTGTTCACCTTTTTGTCAACTTCACTATCTGAATCACTGGCAGATGAGCTTGAAGATACAAGTTCCTTTGATTTAGGCATTCTGGGAAAAGAAAAATAACATGAAAACACTATATAAGGAATGACATTCCATTTTGGCTGGAAAGCAGTCTTCAAACCTGTTTGTACTGGCTCATCTTCTTCAAGCCCTCCTAAAGATTTTCCTGCCTTTCCATTTAAGCTTTGATACGCACTGCAGATGCAATATCAAGCTCTCTTCCCTCTTATATCTCTTCTTCTTTTTGCTGCAAGTGCATTAAAACACAGAGCACATTAAATGCAGTGGTTTGGCTTCTGAACTGTCTACAGCAGAATGATTTTTCACAATTTTCATATATCCCTGGACATGGCAAAACCCACAATACAATACTGCCCTCCAGCTGAATCCTTTCTATTACATCCACAAACATGAATTATTAACACTCAAGCAGTATCTATACTCTGGCACGAGCATTTCATCCAGTTGGATTTAGAACCAACATGCTACACAATTGTCACACACATGACACGCAAGCTCCCACCTATAATCTAACAGTATGAAATACACCTCAGTTACAGAGAACTACAGCACTGCAATTAATATTTTCACTGCAACTTCAACACAACACTCACTGGAGACTAATAATTCACCAGACATTCAGCATTCCTTGAATGCATGCTGCCAGGTGTCCTTGCACGTCACCCTAGTATGCAAACATGTGGTTAGATATAGCGGTTACACATCTTCCCTGCTGCTAGAAACTCTTTGTAACAAATATACAGCTCATTTGGTGTTTTAGAATAAAATTAAGCATCCCTGAAACTGTACAATACAAACCTCAGCTAGTAAAGGCCAAGATAGTATTACAGTGTATGTCAGGGGAAAAAAAAAAGGAGTAACAGCGTACTTAAAAGGCAGTGGGAAAAAAACCCACATATGCAAATGAAAAAAAAAAAACCCAAAAAAAACACAGTAAAACAAAATAACCAAACCAAAGTCCAAATAACGCTAATGGATCAACGTAGTCCTAAAGCAGGGCAGGACCTGTGGTAATAGCTTGCAGCACAAGGACGGAAGCTGCAGCACTGCACAGGATACAGGGTGTGAGGAAGCACACACAAGCCACGCTCTATAATGGAGGCAAAGGAGCCCTAGAATGGGACAACGTGAAAATAAGCAAAGGGACGACACTGAGTCGGCGAGCCAAACGATGTTTCGGGGGATGACCCCGGGGTCCGCATGGGACGTAGAAAGGGACAATATGGAGGAAGGTGTGGGCGGAAACCGGAGGAAAAAGGGATGTGGGGTGGTGGGTGCCCCCCGGGAGAGGCCGTGCGTGAGGAGACACCGCAGCGCCGGCCAGAGGGATGGGATGAGCCAGGCCAAGGGAGAACGGGGAAAGGTAAAGAAAGGAAGACGAGTCGGGAACTCCAGGTAGGCGGATCCCAGCCGCCATCTTCCTCCCCTATTCCTCTTTTCCACGGCTCGTGTCGCCCCCCGACGATAAGAGTCGAGACCCGAACAAGGATGGGGGCGAGGGGGTGGGGGTGAGAACACCCAAGTCTTCCCGTGGCAGGGCGGCAGCGAAGAGACTGCGGGTTACCCGTGGCGGGGCGGAGGAAAAGGACAGCACGGAAAACAGCGGGCCAGGGGTCGCCAGCGCGCCAGGTCTACCCCCGGTCCGCGACGTGGGGGATAGCGGGGCCGGGCGCCATCTTATCCCTCTATAGGACTCGGTGCCCCCCAACGTGGCAGCTCCCCCTGGGCAGCGGCGGCTCGCTCCTCCCGCTCCACAGCAGGGTATCCCTCCCGCTGGGCACCGCAGGCACTCGAGGAACAAAGGGAAGCCTCGCCTCGGCGCCACCCATCCGCGGCTGCCCCGATCGGGCCGGGATGTGCCGCGGCGGTGACGGTGGGGGCTGTGGGAAGGGGCGCGCGGGAGAAAATGGCGGCGTGGCGGGGGCGCGCGAGGGGACCCAGCACTCACGTCCTGCTCCGCGCGTGGCCCCTCCGCAGCGCGACACAGACGGAACTGACGCGGCTCGGAACGCCCGCCCCGGGCCACTCACGTGGGGCGGCGGGGGGCGGCTTTAAAGGGGACGCGGCCCTTTGTCCCCTCGTCGCTCGTTCCCGCCTCGCCTGAGGGGCGGGGAAGGGATCATAGTGCTGGAAAGGAGATTTTACAGGATCGCAGAAAATCCCGAGTTGGCAGAGACCCACAGAGGACATCGACTCGAGCTCCTGGCCCTGCACAGGACACCCCAAGAGTCATACCCTGTGCCTGAGAGCGTTGTCCGAACACTTCTTGGTGCTATGACCACTCCTCTGGAGAGACTCTTTTAGTGCCCTACCACCTTCTGAATGAAAAACCTTTTCCTAGTATCCAGCCTAAACCTCTCCTGACTTGCCATCGAATCCTGTCGCTGGCTACGAGAGTGAAAAGATCGGTACCTGCCCCTTCCCTTCCCCTCGTGAGGGAGCTGTAGACTGCGACGGACATTAGGAAGAATTTCTTCTCAGAAATACAATGCAATGGGCTAGAAAGACCAGACATGGCACTTGGTGCCATGGTCCAGTTCACCTGGTGGTATTGAGTCATAAGTTGGACTCGGTGGTCTCAAAGGTATTTTCCAAATTGATTCTGTGGTTCTCTGAAGTATCCCCTCAGTCTTCTCAAAGCTGAAAAAAACCCCTACAATAATTCATAAACAGCAGCGTTTTTTCACGCTCTGCAGCGGTTCCTCGATGCCGCTGGGAGCAGCCTGGCCAGCGGCGTGAGGCGAGGTGCGGCTGCGATGGCTTTGCATAGCGAAATCACACCTGGGGCGCCGCTCCGGAACCCCTCCCGATGCTTCCCCTCCTGACGGTTCCCCTCCTGCCACCGGTGCCCCGGGTTTCCTTCTCTTACCGCGGGGCTCTGCAGCTGGCGACCGGGGAGCATCAGGGCAGCTGTCCGGGCAGGCACCGCGGGGATGGAGCACCGCGGATGGAAGGTTAAAGCTGTCTCAGCGCCTCTTTTAAACACCTGTATTTTAAAAGTTGTGCAAATAAAGAGCCTTCAAAACATACTGACAATGTTGCTTTTTTTTCTGTAGCGTGTTCACACGGTGATGCATCTAGAGCACCCTGCTGAGGAGGGCTTGACAGGGCTTAGTTTACCTAAAGGAGTTCTACTTCTGAGACACACCAAAATGGAAGGAAGGTGAGGAAAGGGCCCTCAGCCTTCAGCTTTGTAAGAGGCGATTTTTAGCAGCCTTTGCAGACTGTGATAGGCCAGGCATGCTGTCAGAGCATGAAGTGTCCTCATGATATGTCTTCTGTGTTACCTGTCAACTTACCTGTTGAGCCTTTCAGTTTATGATGAATGTAATGTTATGAATATATAATGAATATAATTAATGTTAGTAATGCTATTATTAACATTAAAATACAGTCATGATTCACACAAAACTAACACAGCTTGCTCCTCTTTGTTGATCACTGTTTGCAGCAATGGGTCATGTGTTGTGAGCAATGACAATTCTTCAGACATTCAGTACAAGTTGAGTCCTTTTCTCATTCTTACTAACTCTAGATTTATGCTTTTGCTACCACATGAGTACAAGTTTTTTGTAAATAATTCAAGCAAACTATAAAAAATAGGAAGTGGACTATAATCCCAGCCCTAGCTTCCAGATAAAAATTGATACAGGCTGAGTGAGGTAGTAGTTGATCAGCTTTCATAATTTCAGTAACAGGCACCTATTAATAAAGTGTTGAAAAGCAAAGGTCTTTGCCTTTCTTTTTTTTTAATTGCAAAGATCTCTGTTTATTAATATGGGCCAGAAAGGCAAACATAATGTTTCTAGAGGGAATAATCCTCCAAAATCAGCATGAGCAGCTGCAAGTTCTAAGCAGTGTTTCTGAAAAAGTACTTAAAGGAGGTGGACAAAGAGGTTTTCAGAGAGGATTCATGAGGTCCTTAGAGCCCTCATCATGAAGTAAACTGGCTTTTGCTGTGAGAAATTCACATTAATAGCTTCACATTAATAGCAGGAAGTAGGAAGTGTACTAATCTAAATAATACTTGGTAGCTTGCAGTTTCACAATGTCATGTAGATCACAAAATTAGAAGAAAAATAGAAAAAGATACAATTCTTACTACATCTCTGACCTTTGGAAAATAAAAATACAGTTGTTTATACAAACAGGTCAAAGCACAGTAAATGATATGCAGGCAATATAGTAATTATCACCACTGCACCAACACCTGACTTGTCAAGCCATGTAGTTGTGGAAGATGAACAGATAGAGTGTAACACTTAATGTTTAACTCCAACAAGATTATCTCAAAATAAGGACTATTAAGTTGTAAAAAAATAATTACTTTTTTCAACTAATTTACGCTAACTTTTCATGTTAGAAGCATAATGAGAGTTTGTAATCCCTGAACTTTATATGCTTGCTTTGCTTTTTTACAGGTCAACATTTGGTACACAAAGAATGTTCAGGTTTTAATCAAATCATCAAGGAATTGTTTATTCAAATCAACAATTCTTTATTCATTTTTAATCAATTCTTTCAGTCAACATAAATCAAACTTACTAAAAGAAACATTTTCTGCTGGCTCTTAATGAGTTAATTTCTCCTACCTGCATTATTTCTTCCAAAGCAAGCACCAAGTTTGCTTTTACATCTGAATTCCTAAATAGCAGGTCAGTGAGGGGAAGGGAAGGTTTGCTGCAACTGGGATTTCATGTTCTGCTTTTCAGGAATAATACATTTCTTTGAGAAATATTTTGGTCATTGAGTGTAACAGCAGTTTGAGCTTTTGGTGAATTACATTCACTATATTTTACTGTATTTAGAAGAGAAGAAAGAAGTTATTAAGAAAAAATACTGGCTGTAGAACAGTGGGAAAGAAGCCATAATTTTTCCAAGGTAAATCTCTGCTGTTATCTTCTGAGTGAGTCATCTATCCCCCCGAGGGGTATAGTTCACTTTCTGAGCTCTTAAAATAGACTTTTGTAATGGGTTTATTCCTTTATCAGACACTTTCCTTCTGTAGCTGCCTTAAAAGGGCTTAAATTCTTCTAGTTACTGCCTGATTGCCTCATTTCATATCCCATATGTCTTCGGTAGAGAAGAATGTTGAAGCATTTGTTTTTTCTTCAGTAATAGATTTTAGCATGCAGATTTGAATGGGAATGCTGAAAAATACACGCTAGTGCTTCTGATCACATAGCAATTACTAACTGCAAAGGATGACTCTGGTTAGAAATAGTAGCACTAGCAAGAAAAGCATTTTGGGGCAAACCTTAAGTGGGACAGTTTTTAAAGCTTTGGTGTTTGTGCTTACTAGTTTAAAAGGTGGAAAAAGAAATCTGCCATGAAAGGCAGTATTGGCACTAGTTTTATTAAAGTGTCAGGAAAGAACGAGTAACAGATGCTACCACACAGTGGTTTTGTTTGTGGAACTGGAACGTTTGTTTCTCATGTGTATCGTGTAATTTGAGTTTGCATCAATACTTGCATAACTTTCTATTATGCTTGGGAAGTAGGGATTTTTTAATGTCACAATTTAGTAACCTAAACAGTAATAACTTCCATCAGTGGTTTAATGGTCTGTTGTTATGGTCACTGTACAACGTCTAAACCCCGTTGTTAAAAGTAACACTTTTTTGCTTTAGTAATTAAAAAATGTGGGGTCTTTGCTGTTTTAAAAAATGTAATTTCACTCTACAATAAGAAGGTTGATAAGCTGGTGAATGTCTTGTCTTTCTAGCTATCTGAAATAATTTCCAGGTGAGAAGATAGTACTCGTCTCCATATGCTGATTGTAAATCTCGTTCTATTTAGAGCATTTACAGAGAGAGCACTAAGTATTAAATTACCTTTTCGGGAAATAAGAGCAGCTTTTGTTAACATGCTCTGTGCTGTGTTGTAAAGCTTTCACCTTCTGTTGCGTGGCCCTGCCCTCTGGTGGGCACGCAAAGGCTGGCTGAGAGCCTGCTTTTATGTAAACTGGAAAGTTGCCTCCGAGAAATCTTACTTAATCTTACTTAGCAAATCTTGAGATTTAAAAAAATTTAGTTTTCCCCATTGTGTTTCAGTCGCAGTTTTGCAGTCCTGTGGCAGCAGCAGAGACATTATCACCACCGTCTTGGATATTAAAGTAAAATAGTAGGATTGATAATGCTTGTTATTGTATTGTTGTTTTCTTCTCACCATATTTTGGAGATCTCTTCTCATACAGTTGAAATGAAGGTCAAAAATGTGTTTTCCTGAATGCTAGCTTGCTTGCCATTTTTGTCTGTGATATTTTTAGACACTTTGAACTTTACACAGATAAGAGATCTGTTGTATATAATTCCAAATTAAAGATTTGTGTTCCAGCATATGTTTTCATTCTGGAACTTCTTGGCTGTTCTTCTGTAATCTTATTAGGATCGGGGATAGAGAAGTTTCTTTTTCCTATTTAAAAAAATACCCTTACCATGTTTTACGAAAGCTTTTCTGTCTTTCTCCCTGTGCCACGACTTGCACTTTATCATTCCATATATTTTCCTTCCAGTTAAAGATATAGAAATCAGTAAAGATCAAAATGCCTTAAGGATCTAATCTGAATTTAGTACTGTTTCATTTTGAAGCAATCTGATACATGTCTTAAGGAGATAGAGTCTTGTTTTATAACCCATTGAGGTTTTTTAAGTATAGACCATGAATCTGATCCTGCAAGCTAGTAGTAGCACAAATAGATGTTATGTAATGGTTCACAAAGTCACCAGGAAACATCAGGTTCTTATTAGGAAACTGCTGGGGGAAAGACCTGTATAATACTAGTGGTTTGGGGCATTTTTCCCAAGGAGAAAGGAAACCCTTTTTCTTTTGGAAATTTATTTTTTTTTGTCCCATTTAAAAATGACTTCTCATAAACTATGTTATAGTCTTTTCAAAGTTATGTATGCACTCAAAATACAAAATTCACACAGGAAAGTAATCTGAAACTTCTTCTGAAATTGTAGCTGAATTGGGCTGCCAGATGGGAACTTATGCTCAGAAATATGCAGGGCTGAAATCATAACATAAAGGGTGTAGTATTTGAATTTTAACTACTAGAAACTACTTGGATGAAGAAAAGTTATGAAACCTAAGTCAAAAATCTCAGTTGTGAGTAAGAAAGCCTTGGATTTTTGTTGGGTTTTTTTGTCTGTTTGTTTTTCATGGAGACAAAGTTGAAAAGAGGGTAAATATTCCAAGTTTATTTGGAACATTATAATATAATACATATCAATAGTAGTATATATTAATAATGTTGATATATGTCTGTGGAGAGAGTCCACACAGCATCACTGAATTGATCAGAGGAATTGGAGCACCACTCCTTTGAGGAAAGGGTGAGTGAATTTGGTTTGTTCAGTATGGAGAAGGGAAGGCTTTGGGGTGACCTAACTGGGGCCTTCCAGAAGGGAGGCTACAGGAACAATGGAGAGAGGCTGTTTAGAAGAGCCTGGAGTGACAGTACAAGGGGGAATGGCTTCAAACTGAGAATGGGTTTAGCTTAGATACTAGGAAGAACTTCTTTACTGTGAGGGTGATGATGCACTGACAAAGGTTGGCCAGAGAAGTTGTGGGTGCCTCATCCGTGACAAATTTCAAGACAGGTTGGATGGGGCTCTGAGCAACCAGGACTAGTGAAAAGTGTTCCTGTCTATGGTAGGGGAGCTGGAATCAGATGATCTTTAAAGTCCCTTCCAACCCCAGCCAATCTGATTCTGTCATTCTATGAAGTTCATAAAGTTCATCTCATAAATGAATAGCAATGGCAGGACTACCTACTTTGCAAAAAATAGCTTTAGTGATGCAGTGATAAAAGGTATGTGAATGTCTGTGTGTGTATAGATGCTTATATTTTTAATGAAACATGTATTGAATATTGTCTATTTATCAGGATATTGGAAAGCTTATAACTGAAAAAACTTGAAACACAGTGGAACAAAAAAAACTTGTGTTGTCTTCTTGTCCAAGCAGCATGATCCAGTGGTCTAATTATGAACAATATTTAACAGATGTAAGGATATAGACATTCATGTAAATCATAAATCTATTTATAATTTGCATATCCTGAGTCAATTGAGATTTTAATGACAGAGCTCATATCTTCTAAATTCTTCTACAGAAGGTTTCTCTAGAGTCTTCTCCTTGAGTACTGTCCCAATGAACTGTGGATTAAAGCTTTTCTTTCCTAATCTATAGCAACTAAATATTCACCCAGTAGCCACTTTCTTCCCAGACAAGCACTTTGGGTAGAACCAAGAAGATTTCTTTTACTGTTGTGCTTGATTAGGACAAGAATGAACAGGAGGTACAATAATTCAGGTCCTGTGCAAAATTAATAATGACCAACAAATTATTGTGGATAATAATTTGTGAATTATTATCACAGTGAATTGAGAAGGATGTTTGACATCAGAAATAGCTGGACTTCATATGGAACTGCAATAATGTTAGCTATGAGATGAGAAAGTACTTTCCTCTTCTCATTTTATGAACAATAATATCCTTGCAGTCCTACTGCCTATGACCACAGCTACTGTGGGATGTGGGAATCTCTGCTTTTGTTAGGCCTGCGGGACATCCCAAACAGGTGTATTTTGAGTAGGCTTAGCTTACAGTAAACAAAGTTATATCTGAAATTATACTTTTTATTCAATCCTGTGTTTATTAATAGTTTTATAAGCCTTGATTAATTTATGAATAATGCACACTGTAGCACAAGCAAAATACATAAATGAGATGAAAGTATTTAAGCATAAAAGTTTTGCTTTGTTCAGAGTTTTGGGGGACGTCTGATGCTCAGAGGGAAGGATTTGCCAGAAGGAGCGGCAAAGCCATGGGGAACGGACGCTCATTCTGTGCCTTTGATCGGGAGGTCACTGCACTGGCCACAATGTGCTGCCCAGCGCGTTTCAGGAGTGATCTGACGGATTGCTGGCTTCTAGAAAAGTCACACGAATGGGCCCGGTGTGGATGAGGCTGTCGCAGCATTGCACGTGCAGTAAGCACACAGGAGCTACGGCGGGATTCCGCACACCGTATATACATATCTGTGTCTGTGCGTGAATGCGCTCGATGGGCGCCCCGAGCGCGGCTCCCCATGGCTGGCCAGCGGGACTACAGCTCCCAGCGACTCCTGCGCACATCCCGCGCATGCGGTCCCAGGGGCGCAGGCGGCTCCCTGTTCCTTGACCGGGAACCCGGCTGCGGTCGGACTACATCTCCCAGCGGCCCCCGCACACATCTCGCGCCTGCGCAAGCAGAGCCGGCCCGGCCGCACTTCGCCGTTGTCGCCGTCGGTGGGTGGGTGGGGGAAGGGAGCGAGCGGGAGGAGGAGGAGGGAGGGGGGGGAGAGTTGAGAGTTCACCCGCCGCTGTCGCTGCCAGGCCGGACTCATGATTCCCATATGCCCGGTAGTTTCGTTCACCTATGGTGAGTAGCGGTGCTCTGCGTGTCCGTGCTTGGGGAGAGGGCGGCGGGCGGGGGTCGGTCCTGAGGCCCCGACTCTGACCCAGCGCTCCCGCGCTCTCTCTCTCCCTTGTCCCTCTGTGTGTCTCGTTCTTTCCCCACCGCCTTCTCTCGCCGGGCCTCCTGTCATGGCCCCCGCCGCCCCTCGGTCGCCGCCGCCGCAGTGCCCAGCCGGCTGGGGGAAGATGCCAAAATGGCCACCGGCAACTACTTTGGATTCACCCACAGCGGGGCTGCTGCTCAGTACAGGTGAGCACCGCCGCGACCCCCCGGGACCCCCCGCAGGGCCCCTCTGCCCGGCCGGGACCCCGGGCAACTCCCGCCCCTTGCCCCGTGCCGTGGGTTGCGTTCGGACCCTCCCGCCGCGCCTGCGGCTGTGTGTTCTTATCTCCCTGTGTGACTGGGGGGTGGGAGGTGGGGCTGGCCACCGCCGAGGAGGAGGCGAGGATCTGCAACAGCATCGGGTCCCCAGGCCCTTAGTTTAAAATGGCCACTTGCAGTCAGTCAGCAGCACCGGCGAGTCACCGTGTGCCGCCCCCAGGCCCGTCTCCTGCCTCAGCTTCGGGGAACACAGGCCTTGCTCCCCAAGGCTTTGCTGTCACTGTGGGAGCCCAGAATCCCTTCTAACATGGGTTGAAAACCAACCTAAGGGAGGCTGGATGGATCAGGAAGAGATGGAGCACCGGAAAATAGCAAGGGACTTAATCCAATTGAAGTAATGTTATGATTAATCTGTCTAAGAAAGTAGAGAAGGTACTTTCATGGACAGGTGTCTTTTAAAAAAATGTTCTACCCTGATTTCTAAGACCAGGAGCAGTATTCTAGTGGAACTTGAGGACCTCTGACTGTGTTAGACAGTATACATACCTGTGTCTTACGTGTCTGGATAGATCTATCAATACAGATATCATACAGACATACTGCCACAAGTCTGGTGTCTTTGTAGTTTTTGTTCATCCAAATTGTGGCCAGAATGTTAAAAAGCAATTGGTAGCATCTATTATATCACAATTTCTGACATCATATTACTTAATTTGCTAAATACAGTCAGGAACATCTTTGCAATTTTGGTTTGTATTGGAGTGACACCTTAAAGTCAACATTTGAATCTTATGAATCTGTTTATTCCATAAATCTGCAATAAAGACCTTCCTCAATGCCTAAGTTATAGTAAATAACATAAAATCCAAAAGAATAAAGCAAATATATCAGAGATTATTAACAAATGAATGCAGAGGTGTACTAGTAGCTAATGAAAATTTCATACCTAATATAGTTTTAGGAATGTACACTTTTGTGGAGGTGTTGGAATAACTCAATTTTTTCCATTGATTTTTTTTTCTGAAAATGAATGTGAAGTACACTGAATTTAATTTACTCTGGTGTCTAATAGAGGATTAAATTTAGCTAATCTTCTAGTTCCTTTGGGTGCTCACAGTGTGTGTATGTGTTTACATTTTACATAACAGTTATAGCGAATATATGGGACATATATATAGAACTTCATTTTAAGTATAAAGGTTAAGTGAATAATAAGCCAAGATCTGTATGTCTGCAGTTTTGAAGTGCAGATGAATTTTGAAAATAATCTTTTATTGCAGGGCTGAGGTGATCTTTAGACTAAAGATTCTGAACAATTCCTTTGAAGCTGTACAATTGGAATAACATTCAAGTTTAATAGCTGATCCTAAGTGTGTTTTTGAGAAAATGGAAAACAGATCAAAAGAACATTTTTCCTTTGCTGTCATAAGTTTAAGATACTCTTTTATTTGCTATCAGTTAAAGATTCTACATCTTATAAATGATTTGTGTGTTTACCACATCTAGAAGTGAAGACAGGACCTTGTTAGGTCCTTACTGGTGTGTTTACAGAGTGCTACAAATAATGTTTTCCACTCCAGTATATTTGAGAAGGAGATGGTGGCAGGGGAAGATGGTAAGATTTGATTTTACAACAAGTCTTTAAGTTTTTTTCCAGTATTTGAAGTGACAGTTCACAGAATAAAAAAGTCGTGTTCTTGGAAACCAGGGCAATAAATAAATAAACAAATGTTTTTCTACCTACTTAGTGCATAGGTGAGCCTCATAAGTCTTAAAAAACAGAAGGTGTTTCTGGATGCTGAAGTAACCTGTGGATTCTTAAAAAGTTGCATAAAGGAACAAGTTGTTTTATGAGAAAAAAATCACACTTGCAGTTGAAGTCTTTAGTTCTTTATACATACACCATTTGGAAGTTCTGACACTGTAATTTTTATGGCAACAAACAGAAATTTTCATAATAAACACAATATTGGTCACATTTTTAAAGGTTCTCTCTTGCCAAAATGGCCGTGAAAAATTCCGATATGTTGGAAGAATATTAGTCTGCAATTCTAGATGACTCAATGCTCCCTAATGATAATAATAAGAATTTTATTGATTTTAGCACTTAGTTCAAAAATTTGTGCAATTCTTTTTAGCATGCACGTTTTTCTTGTAATATCTTAAAATACTAATATCTCAAAATACATCAAGTCTTCATCTGGAAACATGCAGAGAAAATAAAAAGCCTAAACTTTACATCAGAAAGAAGAGAGTCCAAGTAGACTGTTTAATTTCAAGGAAGAGAACAGTCTCTTCCAGTTGGAAGGGACCTACAGTCATTGTCCAGTCACTTGCCTGCCCACTCAGGGCTGGTCAAGTTCCAGCGTGTTGTTAAGGGCACTGTCCAAATACCTTTGAACACTGACAGACTGGGGCATCGACCACTTCTCCAGGAAGCTGTTGCAGTGCTTTACCAACCTCTCTTTATAGAAATGCCTCCTAATGGCCAGGAAAGCCTCCTGGTGCAGCTGTGAACTGCTCCCTCATGTCCTGTCCCTGGATTACAGGGAGGAGAGCTCAGCACCTCCCTTCTTCAGGAAGCTTCAGAGAGCAGTGGGGTCACCCTTCAGCCTCCCTTTCCCCAAACTGGACAAGCCCAAATTCCTCAGCTGCTCCTCACAACGAATTCCTTCCAGCCCTCCCACCAGCTTTGTTTTCCTCCTTGGGACACCTTCAAGGACCTTGCCATCCTTCTCCACCTGCAGGGCCCAGCAGGCCCCAGGTGAGGCCGCCCCGAGGCTGAGCCCAGCGGGACCATCCCCTCTCTGGGCTGGCTGTGCTGTGCTCGGTGCTCTGGGATGGGTTTTGTTGGGATGGGGTTTGTCCTCTGGGCTGCCCAGGCACTGCTGACCCACCCTGAGCCCAGCACCAGCCAGCCCCACCTCCCCGTGCAGCTGTCAAGCCACTCCTCTCCCACTTCATCCCTGTGCTTGGCATTACCCCATCCCAGGTGCAGAATCCAGCATTTGAACTTAAATTTCACTCCATTAATGACTGCTCAATACTCCCAGTCTATCTAGATCCCTCACCAAGGCCTCTTCCCTAAAGAGGATCCACAGCATCTCCCAATTTGAATCATTAGCCAAGTTGCTAATGGTGCACCCAAGTCTTGCTTGCCAGATGTAGCCCCGTTCAATACAGCCCTTTGCTGCCGTCCAGCCAGAGCACTGTGAATCTGCTCATCCCACAGCTGACAACTTGTTGGAAAAGGATGCTCTGAGGGACAGTTTTAGCAGCTTTAGTCAAACTGGAATTGCGTCCACTGCCTTCCCTTCATCCAGGATGCAAGTGACCTTATGATAGAAGGATAGGTTGGTTAAACAGGACTTTCCTTTGTGAAACTGTGTTGACTGTGGGAGATGATTGCATTGTTTTTTAACAATTAAACAAATTAAATAAATTAACCTTCCAGTAGCACTTAGTATCTCCATAGTTTTTCCAGGAGCTGAGGTTACACTAATAAGTCTCCAGTTCCATTTCTTGCCTCGTGCCTTTGTAAATGGGAATTACACTGGCAAGCTTCCAGTCAGCAGTGACCTGCCCAGACTCCTAAGGCCTTCAGTAGATGATTGAGAGGTCTTGCTGTAACAGCTGCTGGCCCATTCAGTACTCTGGAGTGAATCCCATCAGGGCACACAGAGATGTAGGAACATTCAGTTTATAAGCTGGTCCCTCAGAATTTGAGTATTCAAATTTGTAGATCTCCCACTCAGAAGACTCAAAGGAAAAAAATTGCTCTATTAAGTGATTGCTGTAAGGTGCTTTTAAGGAAAGTTTCTGTATTTAATTCTAGACTTCTTGTAGACTCTTTCTGAATAAACTTTCTGAATTGCAGTTCCTCAAAATGACAGTATTTTAATTTGTGTTATTAGTAGTAAATCATAGGATCATAGAATATCCTGAATTAGAAAGGACCCACAGGGAACATCAAAGTCCAACTCCTGGCCCTACACAGGACATCCCCAAGAATCACACAACGTGCCTGAAAATATTGTCTAAATATTTCTGGAACTCTGTCAGGCTTGGTACTGTGACCATTTCCCTGGGGAACCTGTTCCAGTGCCCAGCCACCCCCTGGGAGAAAAACCTTTTGCTGATACCCAACCTAAACCTCCCCTGACACGACTTGAGGCCCTTCCCTTGGGTGCTCTTGCTGGTCACCACGGAGAAGAGATCAGTGTCTGTCTCTTTGCTTCCACTTGTGAGGATGTTGAAGGCCACAGTGAGGTCTCCCTCAGTCTCCTCCTGGCTGAACAGACAAAATTACCTCAGCCACTCCTCACATGGCTTCCCCTCCAGGCTGTTTACCATCCTTATAGCCCTCCTGTGGACACTGTCTTACAGGTTAATACCTTTATAATATTGTAGCACCCAAAACTGGCCCCAGCACTCCAGGTGAGGTCGCCCCAGTGCAGAGCAGAGCAGGACAATCCCCTCCCTTGCCTGGCTGTTGATGCTGTGCCTGATGCCCCCAGGACAGGGTTGGCCCTCCTGGCTGCCAGGGCACTGCTGACTCGTGTTCAACTCACCATTGACCAGGAGCCCTAGGTCCCTTTCTGTGACACAGCTTTCCAGCCTCTCCTTCCCCATTCTATCCACACATTGATGGTTGCCCTGTCCCAGGTGCATAATTTAAACTAAGAAGACAGTGGAGCATAGAAGTCACTGTCTTCCTGGAATTCCAGCTTAACCATGGCCATGGTGAATCATTTAAATACTTTGTCATCCTTCACATGAAGAAGAAATTAAAATTTGTCCAAGTTTTAACATTAAATACTGATATTTGAAGTGGTTGTAAAGGCCAGGTTGATAGATGCTTAGGTGGTAGACGTTGGATTTGGAAAATTCAGGAGTACCGGGTTGTTGCTGTTTAGCCTCATCCAGTAGTACTGGGGGGGTACTACAAAAGATCTTGCTCACTTCCTGCCCACCCTGGATTGAGATAGGAACAGTTCATAGTTAAAAGAAAATAAAGTATAATAATTTTAATTATAGTAGTAATACTAATAAAAGTAATAGTAGTAGTGAAGGGATTAGGGGAAATAAAACTCAAGAGGCGAAAGCAATGCACAACACAATTGCTTATCCCCTGCTGACTAATGTTCAGCCTGTTCTCCAGAAACAATCAGCAGCTCCTGGCCAACTCGCCCTAGTTTATACATGCATCATGTATCATGGAATAACCCTTTGGCCAGTTTGGGTCAGCTCTCCTGGCCATGCTCCCATCCAGCTTCTCGTGCACCTGCTCACTGGCAGAACACAAGGAATTGAAAAGTTCTTGACTGGGAGTGAGCCCTGCTGAGGAGCAACTAAACTGTCTCTGTGTTACCAGCATAATTCTCATACTAAATCCAAATCACAGAACTGAACCAGCTACTAAGAAGAAAATTAACTACCCCAGCCAAAATCAGAATGGGCATACAGAACTTGATAATATTTACTGTTGTGACAGTATAATAAGTAAAGTTCCTTCAATTGACTAGATAAGAAGAGGAATAGATTACTGCATTTATTAATTCAAAAATACTAATTTTCATAAAATGTACTTGAAATCTTGTTTCATATTTAATCAAAGACAGCAAAAGAGCTAAGTGCCCTTTAAACCTGTAAATAATGTATTAGAAGCATTCTTGTTCCTTTCAGTATTATTGCTCCATAAAATTTCCTGCTACCCTACTCATTTAAAATGCTTTGTGTGCATTACCCAGTAATAATATCGTGATTTACTGAGGGAAGCATTAGATTATGCAAATAGTAATGCAGGAAATTTCTCTGAATAGGACCTTTATAGTTTGTGCTTTCTGCTAGTGGTGGCATTAGGGTCTAGGGTTATAAACCTGTATGCAATGCAAACTTCATTTGTTACTTATTGAAGTGACTGTACTAATCTGTCTGTTTAGGAGCCTGAAATGTGGAATTTGGTGGTACTAGTCATCTTTTTCTGTGTGTGTGCATACCATGTACCTCACCTGAGCCACTGTGTGACTACTCAGTTTGAAAATAACACCCTAATATTGGCTTGTCTTTCCAATATAAAATAATATTATCCTTCTTAGTTCAGTGCTGAAGAGAGGTATAGTTATGCTTTGAATCTCAAATGGCTGTTTAAAATGCAGATGGAGAGATAGGGCATTAAGTAATGTTTAGACAGAGAAGTGTGCAAATGTGATAGTTTCATTTAATTAACCTTGTATTATGGTTTTGGTTTCTGTTAAAAAGGTGGAGAATCTTTTAAGTGTTGTGAGTTTCATTTTGGTGGTATTCATACTGTGTCTTGCTCTAATGAGACAGAACACTAATGGGAGATGCTTGGGTAGTTAGGAATGATTTGTTAACTTTGAATTGCCTTCAAGCAGCTTGAATATTACTGAGTGTGGTGAGCTGTCACAGATAAAGGCAATTTTAGCAGTGCAAGTTCAGAACAGACCACAATGCCTGTGAGTCCAGGTTAAGATGCAATCATCTAGGCAGCAGAATGCAAGTGAACTCTTGCAATTACAGCTGGTTTGGAATCCAAATGTAGTGCACCATGTTACAGCATATTCAAGTGGTGTAAAACAACAAAAGAAGGTGAATTGCTACGCATGGATGAGTTTGCTATTGAGAATTGATTGGGGGTGGAGTGTTCTTTTCACAATTGCTAGTATTTCTAATTACTTTTGTCTTCAATATCTGCCCCAGTTAACTCTTCATCTAGATAACTAGTTTGAAAAGTATTGAGTAACTGAGATGTTAGGGCTGTAATTCTCACAGGCATACCAGACTAAGCTTAAGGTATCACTAAACATAATTCAGTCTTGTGTTGGTGAAAACGGGATGGTGAGGAGAATAGTGGGTGGGACTTCTTCTGCAGGCAGTATGTACTACTAGACTTGAGCAGTGAAAGTAGTCGGTTTTACCACAGGATGAAGCTAAAAACTCAGAATGCTTGCTCTGTGTACTTTATGCCCATGCTTTCTTGAGTTCCATTACATCTTGACACATACATTCTTAGTAGAAGAGGCTTCACTGAATATGGTAGAGCTGCGTGGAGCTGATTCTCTTTTGGTCAACCAGTGCTAGTGTTTAGTGCTGTAGTAAACATGCTGTTTTAGCTCAATGTACACAAGAAGCCTCCAGTACTGTTGTTTGTGAAAGGATTTTGATGGACTTCTTTTCAAATCAATGAGGTCCCACTCTCAAAGAAGATATGCCAACATTAGAAAGCCAGTAAGGAGCTCTGGATTTGTTAACCTGGGTTGTATGCCAGTATTGCAATAGGCTGTAATAGGGATCCAGAGAAGGTGGTGAATGAGGGGTAAAGGTGCCTTGAATCAAAGAAGCCTCTGTCATTTTAAGGAGGGAAAGCCTGCCAAGTAGTTGAAATTTGCAGCAGGTGCTTGTCTTTAGGAACTGAGCACTTTGGGAAGATTTTCTGTTAATGGTATAGCTGTGTCCTTTGTATCCTCTGAATGGGTTGATAGGCTTAACTGTGGGGTGTTAAATTATGTATGAAATTTTGTATGCTACTGAAATACAACAATGGTAGCTTAGAGCATAGTTACATTATTGGTGCTAGAAAAGCAAAGTTAGTAGCTTAAGGCAGGAAATACAGAATATTTTAACAATTTAGTACAATTTTCCATACTAGTGAAGTTTCCTTCCTTTTATGGAGAACTTGCCAATTTTAGCGTTTTTCTGTTTAGCATCTTCATTAACGGTCCAGATGTTAGGGCAGGGTGTACTCACAGCCAGCTTGCTCATGACAGAAAATGATGAGGAGTGACATGCAGAGGGACTTCAAAAATCTGGATAAAAGGGCTGCCAAGAATCTCAACAAGGGACGTTCAACAAGGGGAAGTGCAAAGTTCAGTATGAAAGAACAACACCATGCACTAGTATATACTGTGGGCCACTCAGCTGGAAAGGAAGAGGACTTGGGGGTCCTGGTGGACACCAGACTCGAATGTGAACCAGCAGTGGGTCCTTGCAGCAAAGAAAGAGAATGGCATCCTAGAATGCATTAGATAAAGTACTACCAGGTGGATGAGGGAGGTGATCATTCCCCTCTTATACAGTACCAATGAGGCCACCCCTGGAATCCTGTGTCTGGGCTTCAGTACAGGAGAGATACAGACGTACTGGAGAGAGCCCAAGAGGCCCTCCAAAGCTGCTGAGGAGTCTGCAGCATTTCTCTAATGAGAAAAAGCTGGGAGAGCTGGGACTATTTAGCCTGGACGAGGGTGTGGGGGATCTTAATAAGTGTAAATACCTGAAGGAAGGCTGCAGAGAGGACAGAGTCAGGCTTATTCTCAGTGGTGTCTAGTGCCAGGACCAGAGGCAATAGGCATAAACTGGAGCACAGGAGGTTCCCTCTGAATGTGGAAAAGCACTTTTTGAATACAAGAATGACTGAGTCCTCGTGCACGTGGCCTAGGTAAGTTGTGGAGTCTTCATCCTCAGAGATGCTCAGCAGCTGTCTGGATATAGTCCTGGATGTTTCGCTGTAGGTGACACTGCCTAAGTGGGACTGGATCCCTGATGACCTCCAGAGGTCCCTTCCAATCTCTGCCATTCTGTGATTTTGACAGGGGTGATGTTAATAGTTGTTCCTTTTTTAAGCAGATGTAACCTCTGAAGCTCAGTTCTTTTTATTTTGCATATTACCATTCAAGGCTGTTGAATAGACTTGAAAAAAATGAACCTTTAAAAGAAAGCAGTATGGGCAGTGGGCTGTCTGTTGTGTGTAGCCAAGAAATGAGAGGTTGATACAGAAGATATATTACAGCACTGTTACAGACACCTGCAGTATATACAAGGAACAAAACATGGCAGAATTTGATTAGATTTAAATCAGATTGTGAGACTAAATGTAGAGATTATCAAAGAAGAAAGGATGTTTTGAAAACATGAAACTGTTAATCTTTGAAGTGAGTTATTGATAAGCATATGGTTTAGCTGACTAGCGGCAATCAATAATTTTTAATGGCATGATGCAAACAAGTTTTTAGAACAAGGAAGGGGAAGGGAAAACTTGAAATGGCTACAAAACTCTGTCTTTTTGAGGCTTTATGGATTTAAACTATAGAATGTATTACTGCTGAAATTTAGCAGAATTCATGAGGGTATAGCACATTTGCATGCCTTCAGGTCTCTCTGGATTCTTAGCAAATTGCATTAGACTAGGAAAAAAGCACTTTTCCTTAAAGTTCTAAGAAGATATTAAAATATTGAAAATTTTGTGCCTGTAATGAGTGACAGGCTCCAGAAATACAGAGGCAAAGTCACTCCTAAAGTATAGTATACTGTAGTGTGATATTTCATTTCACCATTTTATGCTGTTTGTTGTCAAGTGTGTTTAGGAGACTAAAGCTCACCTTTTTTTTTTTTTCCTGGTTAATTCTAATTTTGGTTTTATTTTGCTCTGTCCATGTTCCATTAGCACATCTGAAACTTGATGTGACCAGTTATTCAGGAGTGCCTCTTCCTAGGTTAGGATCTGAAGCAATAGCAGATTGTGCTGCTTCTAGCAGTTTTTACAGAACTAGAACATACTTGTTTCAATCATCATGTTCCTGAAAGAGCTGCAGAACGGTATTTTTGCTATTCTGCTATTAATAGAGTAATCTATGAAACTTCGAGAAATGTGGCACTTAGATTTCACCAAATATGGTTCCTTAAATGCTAAAATGTTCCAATGTTCCTAAAAGGTACAAATAAAAAAAATACATCCTAATTAGTGGAAGGTTTTATTCAAGATACTCATATTTTAAAAACTATTTTAGAAGTTATCTTAAATATTGTACATGGAAATCACTTCTTTAAATTAAAAAAAAAAAAAAAACAAACCCTGGAAGAAATGTTTTAAAAGTTGTAATTTCTGAGGAATACTGTCTTTTGGGTAGAGACATACTTGGTTTTAGGCCAGATCCTAACTGTCTATCAAAACAGCACTCCTCTGAAAAATCAGAGATGTTCTTTGCTTCTTGGAGGAGAATTTTCAGTGTTCAGCAAGATAAACAGAGCTGAAATAGGAGCAGCCTTTGTGTGCATGTGTTGCTTGTTAATACAACAGCATGCTGAAGATAAGCATGTTATGTGCGCATGAGTAATAATTTCTTCTTTTTTTATTCAAATAAATGAATCAAAAGTGATGAAAAGCAGGGCTTATAGGGAACATATTCTGTGCTTCCTGTATACATGCCCTTTATGTGCTATATAATCTTACTTGGAAGTAGGTTGCCTTTTCCTGAAAATGTATTATTCCTCTGATGGTAACTGCTACAGATGGATTATCACATTTCTTAATGCATGACTTACTCAGCAAATACCTCAATGGGGAAAATAAAGTATCTTACAATCTTCATTCATCTAGCAAAATAGACAGCATTATATCAAAATGTTGAATTTTATTTATATTGCTAACATAAAAAACCCATAAACTTTTCTACTTCCCATTTAGTTTTAAACAAAATATCTCCACATTTTTTTTTCTAGAAAAGGGCAATAGCTGGAAATGAAAAAAGGCAAGACATAAGTGTATTGCAGAAGAGAATTCAATATTT
The DNA here is from genome assembly GCF_026979565.1 of Vidua chalybeata. NCBI lineage: Eukaryota > Metazoa > Chordata > Aves > Passeriformes > Viduidae > Vidua > Vidua chalybeata. Next base: position 40,460,490 of record NC_071570.1, read on the forward strand.
GTTTCAGAATTGCTCTTAATACTGTGTCATTCTTTGGAAATCCAGATCTTCTTTCAGTGTTGCTGTTGGGAAGTAACTAACAAAGGTTCTCCTGTATTCCATCTAGCAAGTTCTTATCTAAGCTGTTTTGGGGAATAATGCTGCTTATTTGCAAACCTACATTATATGGCTGTTTAACTGAGACAAACACGTGGTTGTGGAGCTGAAGAACATTGTTTTGTCAAGTGGACACCTGTACCTCATTAATTGCTGTTGACAAGTAATTTCTGCCCTCTACAACCTCTGACTGTTTAAGTGTGCTGCCAGCTTTTTTTTTTTTTTCTTTTTTGCTTTGAAAGTCGGCTTTTTTTTTTTGCATCAAAAACACTGCTACAGTGTTCTTGCTGAGGATCTTTAGGCAGTTCAGAAAAAGTTATTAATTGCTGTTTGAATATTCTGCTTTTTAACAAGAGAAATAGAAGTTAGCAACAGAATTATGAAATTAATCTAGTTATTTTAGTAAGAAATACAGAGTAGTGATTGCTAACACCTTCTGTTTTGAGAGTTTGTTCTCAGGATATAGACTTTTTGTTGCTGATGTTTTAATACAAGCTGGCCAAAGGGTAGAGGTTTCCAGGCTAAGTATCTACCTAGAATTACACCGGTTTTTGTAAATCTGTGCTGTAGCTTATTTGATTTTGTGGTGTAGAATTGTGCAGGGAGATCTTCGCAATTATTTGGTGCCTCAGTGATTACAATGGAGTCTTTGCAAACAAGAAAAATACTTTAAAATACAGTTTTATTTCAGAATGACAGTTCTGGGTTTACACAATGGGGTCCAATGTCAATACCATGTAAACAGCCAGTATATTACTCTGATATCAAACTTAATAAGTATCAGGGCAAAATTTGCATGTGCTTTGAGAAAAGATACTTGCATTTGATGAAAGGAGTTTTGTGCACAAGACAGCAATGTGGATAAGGCCAGTTTTTGCTTTGGCCTTTGCTCTGGGGTGAATTATGCAAGATTGAGAGGATGGCCCCTCACCCCCACCCCTAGAAAATCAGATTATCACGGAATTAGAGAAATATACTGTGGAAAAACATACATGGTCACAGCTCACTGCAATCAGTCTTGTCTAGCAGGTTCAATATCATAGTGGTATTTTACAATATGTGGTACTTGTGCTGATACTAATGCAACAGAAAGATTGGCGTTTCCCATTGTTAGTGTCAGTAGAAACTGTAATAGATGTTATTGAAAGATTTGAGTCAAAGGTGTTTCACAAAAAATACTGTGCACAGTAATACAGTATTGTCAATAAAGAGTTAACCTTTCATTTTCTTGGAGTTACTCAGTTAGAATGTGAAAGACAAAGACAAGTTAAGTATACACTGTGGTGTAAAACTACTGAATAGAGGTGATCTTGTTTGGGAAGAGGAAATAAAGAGGATAAGGAAATATTATAGATGTGGAAGTTTAAAAACAGGTAAGGGGGGACAAAACACTTTAGGTAAGGTCCTGCAAATGACATTCTGTAGTTGACTGAAATACATAGCTACAGAATCTGGAGCAGAACAATTGCGTGTGCATTGCAAACTGACTCTGGATGGGATAGTGAAATGCAGTGGCACAGGCACCTGAACAGGAAGATTAGCATAGAAGAGTATATTGTTCCCAGAAAACAGAAATTAAATCAGCTTTGCAGGGAAGCATTATTTCTATTACAATTAGAAAGACCTAAAGAAATAGGTCTGATACCAGTAAAATACATTATTTTTGAATGAAAATTTCTTGTGGAAGATGTGGTATAATAGTAGTACAGCAGAGTACAATTGGAAGCTACTTACAACTTCCTAAATTAAAGAATGATTTATTCTGAAAGTGAATTTAAACACTTCAAGAATTGTTATATGAAGTTGCATTGAATTGAGTGGTCAGAAACTGGATCTGCCTTTGTAGGTGTTGGTCTAGAGCTCGTTTGCTTTTGAAACTGGAGCTTTCATAAACTAAGGAAAAAATCCTTGACGGGATGCTCAAACATCATGTGCTGGTTTTGGCTAGGGTGGAGTTAATTTTCTTCATAGTAGTTGATATTAGGCTGTGTTTTGGATTTGTGCTGAAAACAGTGTTGATAATACAGGGATGTGTTCATTATTGGTGAGCAGTGCTCACAGAGAGTTAAGGCCTTTTCTCCTCCTCACCCCATCCACCAGTGAGGGCCCTGGTGGTGCACAAGAAGTTGGAAAAGGACACAGCCAGGACAGCTGACCCCAACTGACCAAAGGGACATTCCATACTATATAGCATCATGCTCAGTGATAAAACTGGAGGGAGAAGGAGGAAGGAGATGATGTTCAGAGTGATGGTATTTGTCTTCCCAAGTAACAATTTTTCTGTGATGGAATCCAGCTTTCCTGAGATGGCTGAACACCTTCCTCTTTTCTGGGCATAGTGCTGCACCTCAGTGTTTTGTGTGGGGCTCAGAGCTGGACAGAGGATTCAAGGCGTGGCCTCACTGGTGCCTGAGTACAGGGGAAAAAATCACTCCCCTGGTGGTCCTGCTGGCCACACCATTGCTGATACAGGCCAGGATTCCATTGGTGTTCTTGGCCACCTGGGCACACACTGGCAAATTGATGTTTCCATGCTCATGTTCAGCCACTGTTGACCAGCACCCCCAGGTCCTTTCCCACTGGGCAGCTTTCCAGCCATTCTTCCCTAAGTCTGTAATGTAGCCTGGGGTTGTTGTGACCTAAGGACAGGACCCAGCACTTGGCCTTGTGCCTCATATGACTGGCCTTGGCCCATTAATCCATCCTATCTGAACCCTTGTTTTGTTTTGCTTGTGTGTGTGGCCTTTGTCTTTCATATTAAACTGTCTGTCTCAACCCACATGCTTTCTCACTTTTACTCTTCCAGTTCTCTCCCTGCTTCCACTGTGGGGGAATGAGCAAATGGCTGCGTGGGGCTGAGTTGCCAGCTGGGGTTAAACCATGACACACTGGCACAGGTTGTCTAGAGCAGCCTTGGAGTCTCCATTCTTGGAGGTGATCAGCCTGTGACCAGACAAGGCCCTGAGAAACTTCCAGCTTTGAAATAAGCTGTGTTTTGAGCATTGGATAAGGACAGGTGACTTCCAAATCCTTGTGTAAACCGAAATTATTCTGTGAGTTTTAAACTCCTACAGGTTAATAAAGCAAACTGAATCAAGCTCAAAAATGCTAATAAGGGATATGAGAATTTATTTTGGGGAAGAAAAGAATTGATCTACAAAGATAAGTGGCTGCATCAGTGAGTTAGCTTCTTTCTTTTTGCAGTTGGCCATACCTATTGGTCTATTCTTAACTCATAGAACATACAGAGTAATTTGTGTAAGGTCACCTTTTCCCCATGGTGTTGAGGGATGTGGTGAAGAGCATGCATGTGGTTTTGATGACATGCCTAGATCTTTTGGAGACTTATTATCAAGACTAAGAAGAAATACTTGATGTGGTGCAGTATGAAAAATGACTGCTTAAGGTAGAGATTAGTAAAAGAATTGCAGAGAAGGAGCTGGTAGAAGTGATTAGTTTAATTAGAGGAACTATTATCAAATAGCAGTAATTGCAGTGGAGTTCACTAGGGATTGGTTGTGACTTTAGTATTTTTACTAGTGTGACATATTGTGCTATTTGATGTGAGGGAAATAGAGTCAGTACACAGGTAACTTTACAAGATTCTGCTCTGAGGAAGCTAGACTGCTGGGAAAGAAAGCAGTTGTCTGCAATAGAGTGGGTGGCACAGCTGAAACTTCATATGAAATGACGCATGAAGTTCTTGCCATCTGTAGTCAAAGAAAAACAGATAATATTAAGATAAGTGCACAGATGAAGAAAGAGTGGAATAAGGAGTTTGACAAAATAATCTAGGAGGAGCTAAGTTCATCTCAGCAAACATGATGAGGCACTAATCACCAAACCAGGATAAGAACTCTTGTCAGTTAATTAAAGAAGTTGGCACAGGGATATTTTTAGGTAAATTAATTACATTGAAACATAAGTCTGCTCATCTTAATATTAAAGGTTTTCAGTAAGACCATGGAAGAGAAGAATGTCACAAGTTTAGAGGAGATGTCACCATTAATTTCTATTACATAATATAACACAACTTTTAGAAAGGAAGAAGTCAGTTCTAGAATATTTTTCCTGCTGTCTTGCAAACTCGATCACTAGCTCTGCATGATGTTGCAGAAGCAAGGGGAACAGGTTTGCTAAAATAAACATGGTCATAGAACCTGTATTAGCCTTAGAAATCTAATTATTTGGGCTGTTAATTCTATGCCATGATAAGGAATTTTGCTGCTTAGTTGCACAAAAAATGAAGTTGTCTGTACCATAATCTTGTTAATAGTTCTGCTGGTAATGTTCGTAATCTTTTCACAATTTTAAATATTGAAGATTATCAGATATCTTTAATCATATATATTCTGAGAACAAAAGCATTTTCTTTGCTTAACTGACTGGTACTGTTGCTTTGTAATGTGTTGTGAGCACTGTATCTTATTTTTTAACAGTAACAGTTGTATGAAATGGGAGAACAGCCATGGTAGTGCTTCTGCACAAGTCTTCTGCTCCCTTTTGTGCTCCATTGCCATGTATATATATAATTAATATGGATTCTCACTCTCAGCAGACCTATTTTGTAAGCTGCTGTGTTTCTTAACATTTCTGCCACACTATAATATGACCCCTCACATTGTTTTCTGCTAGATCAATGAGTTAAATCAGTGCACTGAATGGCTTGACAAGTAGCATAATTAGCACAAGGGATGCAATAAGATGGCTTAGCCACCATTGGTGTTTGGGAGAAGGAAAGACTAAGAGTGGGAAAAGTGTGAAGTGAGACTTATCTTGTTGGCAGTATTAGACTGTTGATGTATTCAGCTACAGTTAAGCAGTCTGCTGTCTGTTTACTCAGTTTAATATGATTTTAGTAGATACATATGGACATGATAATTACCTCAGATTTTGTGACTATTTTGCACTTCTGTACTGTTGGTTGTGTAGCTAATGAGGCCTAATTTTATAGACTTTCATTCACTTCTACCATCATAAAAGAGTCTTCCTGAATTTTGTGATGGAGTCCAGTTTCTCATAGTAAGTAAACAGAATTTTCCTGTGAACATCAGGAAGGAGGGATTGCAAGCAGCAATGTGAGGTTCATCAAAGTGCTTTAGGTCTTTTCATTTTGTTCTTAGGCTAATAATTGAAAATAACATAAAACATTATTGTACAACTCACACTGAAGTAAAATTGGAGAGAATGCAAGTAGTCTTTTAAGCAATGAGGGACATGTGATGGGAAGAAGGTGGAGTCCAGGCATATAAGTCCATCAGTAGTAAAATTTTCTCTGTTTCTGCTGTGAGAATGGTTTGGATGGGGGGAGGGAGCTGCATGTGTGTGGTTTTTTAATTTATTAAAGTAAGTGGGTTCTACTGTAATTGAAATTGCAAAATCAGGTTTTCTAAAGACAAGTAAGAAAAAATTACTGAACACAAGGGAGTTGTGGAAATGTCTTTTGTGAAATTAAAAGTATATAGATCTAGCTATTACTGAACAGCAGTGTAGGAAATGTACAAAAAGAATCAGAATTATCACTGAATCCCCACTTGATGTCATTGTGCCAGATAGTGATATTTTACCTGCTTCACTTTATTTGCTTAAAAATCAAAATAACTATTTCAAGCTTCTAATCATAATCCACAGTTATACATTGTTATAGGACAACATCATGCAGAGTTACGTATCAGTACAGGACAATAATTCTAGTTTCTGTTCAAGTAATTAAGCCTTTGAAGCAATCAATTTTTATTTCTGCTGTTAGTGGATTTTTAGTAAATTGCCACATATTAGCATCCTACCTGCAAATTTTAGAGAGGCAGATTAGTCTTAGCATGTGCCTGGAAGATTGCCAGAGCTCTGGTAGTGTTTTTCTTGCTTGATGTGATTGTCTGCACTTTTGATGCTTCATGTTGTGTCAATGGACTTCTGCTTGAGCAAGTGGGGCCAGCTTCTAAAATTCTAACCATCTGTTGGAGAAGTCCCCTATCAGATATGTGTGTCTAAGTAATTACAACAGTTCTGAGCTGATTTTCATGGCCATCTTAAAAATTTCATTGCTTGAATATGGTGTAATGAAAACTTCATGCTAGTACAGGTCAGTAATAAGCTCTCACACAAAAGTAGCATTTTTCTTAATTTGACAGGTGTGTCACTTTGCTGAAGAACTACTAAAGCATTTAAAACTTGCCAGTCGGGAAAAGCTAACAGTTTGGGACTACTGAATTATTTTGAATGAAAGACTTGTATTCCACTGCTTAGAGAAAACTCAACACAAACACTCCCCCTTATGAAATAAATAATCAACTGCATAAAATACCAGGAACTGTAGAGATAGAGTAATGCATACAAATTGAAAGAGGGGACATTTAGGTTAGGTATTGGGAAGACATACCTTACTCTGAAAATGGCAAGACAGCTGGAACAGGTTGCCCAGGGAGGTTGTGGGTGTCCCAACCCTGGCAGCATTGGCCTTGAGCAATGTGGTCGAGTAGAAGTTGGCATGGAGGTTTGGACTAGATGGTCTTTAATGTCCCTTCCTGTGTGTTAACATTCTGTGATTAAGTTCTGTGTGTCCATCCACAGAAATTTAAGAATGATATAACCTTTTTCATGGGGATGGAAGATGGTTAATAAAAGCCATTAAATAAGAGTATGCACAGATAGAAGGCTGCTCCAGATCTGTCTGTAGAACAGGCAAAGTATTAATCAAATCTGGGATTTTGAAATGTGTAGGCATTAGCTTTGTACATTGGATTAATTACTTACTGTCTTCTGCCAATACAGCCAGCAGCCAGCTTCGGGTGTAGCCTACTCCCATCCAACCACAGTTGCCAGCTACACTGTCCACCAGGCTCCGGTGGCGGCGCACACGGTCACTGCAGCCTATGCCCCAGCTGCAGCCACGGTGGCGGTGGCCAGGCCTGCCCCAGTGGCCGTGGCAGCTGCTGCCACAGCTGCCGCCTACGGTGGGTATCCCACAGCACACACAGCTACAGACTATGGCTACACGCAGCGGCAACAAGAAGCTCCACCACCACCGCCTCCTGTCACCACGCAGAATTACCAGGTAGGTTCCTGCTGTGTGATTTTTAAAAGATGTTTTGAGAAGTGGAAGCCTGTTTGGAAAAGAAAATGTGATTTTGTGCAACTGCTGCTGCAAAGAAAAGCAGTGTCTTCCGTTTGCTTAGATCTCAGCTTGATGTGCAGTAAACTGGGCCATGGAGCTGAAAAGACTGTTCCAGTAAAGATTTTCAGTAGAGGTAGAAATAGTTCCTTTGTCAGATTCCTGGATGCCACTGGAGTCTAGTACCAAGCCTGTGAGGACAGAAGATTGCCCTAGGAGATAAACTACCCTATAGGTAGTTTTTGGATATCCTCTTCTGGGATCCCTGCCTGTCTGTGGATACAGGCTCTTGCAAAAGGGCTTTTGCTCTCTTTCATCTTGAAATACTGTCTTTCTTGCAATAGTTTTTCAACTTTTTAATTCTGAACTTAGCAGCGCATTATCCAGATTCTAATTAGCATTTTGGTTTGTTTAAAAGGACTATATTATTGCTTCATGTTCTCAATTATTTTGTATAGCTTCTGTAATTCATTTTATGAGGTCAGTTATTAGATACATTTGGAAAAAAAGAGAGTCCCCTAACTAAATAAAATAATTCCTGTTTACACAGGTTGGACAAAAAAAGATTTTGTTGTTGTATTTCTTGGAATTAAAAAGAATTTTAATACATCAGTGTATTGCAGCTCTAGCAGTTCTTGCCTGTTTCCTCTCAGTTGATCAGCTCTTTGTGCTTTACCATAAACATGGTGAGGGTGAGAGAATGTATATATATATGCATATAGTGGCTTCCAGGTCATCCCCTTCTAAGTTTATTAGAGGTCTACTGAGTTGAAAAGTTATCAAAAGAGCTAGTTGCATTGCCTTTGAAGAACAGATACAGTTCCCTAATGAACTAGTTGATATACCAAAAAGTAAAGAAGGCTTTAAAAATACCACTTTCATATTCTGAAAAATATAACCAAGGGAAATGTTAATGATGAGATTTTTAAAGCCAGTACAGGCTCATGTTTCTACCCCTGAGAATTTATTGGGACTTATAGAAATTCATGTTTTGTAGAGATCTGTAGTGGGTATTTTCATAATATTTTACAGAAATAAAATCTGATACTGTCATTAAAAACTATTGAGGGTAGATGCTTTTCAAAAATAATTTGATTGAGAAAGGGATTAATAGCATGAGGGTAATTCTAGTATTGAGTCTATAGAAGGCAGTTAGGGCTGTTTCAGGCCTGAAGTATCTATGAAAGTAAATTTAATTTCTCTAATGCATATACTATATGTGTAGATGGGGAGTTTTTATTCTACTTGAGTAGGCAGAAGACAATGCATTGTTAATTTGACTCTGCTAATCATTTTTATTACTCTAGCAATATACCTACAGGTGGTTTCTCTGTTTTGAATCCTTAGGATTCCTACTCTTACGTTCGATCCACCGCCCCAGCTGTGGCATATGACAGCAAACAATATTATCAGCAGCCAACCGCAACCGCAGCAGCCGTGGCTGCTGCTGCCCAGCCACAGCCTTCAGTGGCTGAGTCCTACTACCAGACAGGTGGGTGGCATGATTTAAACTGCTCTCATTACTCACAGTCTTGTTGACTACTTTAAGCCTTAAAAATAGTTGTTTGCTTCACATTATCTTCTTTTTTTAAGTTTTGTTGTGTAATCTCTGTCACTGTGTGGAAAGTTTTTCTGTGCCTAGAACTTCAACACTTGTGACGTTGCCATAAGTAGCTGCCTCTGAGGTTTGGACTGCCACTAAATAAACTCAAAACATACTTCTAGGCAAAGTTCTTACTGATTTGTCTAGAAACCTTGCTGAAGTAGTTGAGATAATAAGTGTTGTGTTCAGATGATAACTCAGTTAGAAATATTCTTTTGATTCTCTAGGTACTTCATGTATATAGTGCTCTAATTATTCATATCATGATTGCTACAAAGCATGAATCCTGCTTAATTTTTTTTATGTAGAATTAAGAGGAAAGTTTAGGTGTGTTTTTGTTTGGGTATTCTAGTAAAACTGTTGGATAAGAAGGTTGTTTAAAACCTGTTTAAAACCATGTTAAAAACATGATAGCACAGTTAAAAACAAATAAATTCAAGGCTTACTACTGTGAGCTCTGACTTGATTGAGATACATGGTATGCAGTGCATAGCCATGACAATAAACCAACCCAGTGCATAGCACTAAAAAGCAAAACAAATGAAACAAAACTCCCAAAACAAACGCCCACTTCTTACACATTTGTTCACAAGCGTGTTGTTAATTTTCCCTTAGTATGGTTTGCATTTCATTCAACTAAAATATGTCAATGTTTCTACATTTGTATTTTCTATCCTCATTAGCTCCAAAAGCAGGATATAGCCAAGGGGCAACTCAGTACACCCAAGCCCAGCAAACACGGCAAGTGACAGCTATAAAACCTGCAACCCCAAGTCCAGCAACAACGACATTTTCCATATATCCAGTGTCCTCGACTGTGCAGCCAGTGGCAGCTGCAGCCACTGTTGTTCCATCCTATACTCAGAGTGCGACGTACAGCACAACAGCAGTAACTTACTCTGGTAAGAATTTTGCATGTTTTCTTGCTGGGATCTTTGAAGTTGCTGCAGAAGAGGCTTTCAATGTTCACAAGTTTAGCAGTTTAGCAGTTCATGCTCAATAACATCTTAGTCTGCTGAGAGGTAGCAACCAGTTCAGTCATTACAATGGCAGAATGTTCTGGTGTATCTTTAAAAGAGTTTTGATGTCTTACGTACCTATTTTTTTAGATGTGAGAATATACAAAGTACTAGCATTGCTGACTGAGTACTAACTTATTGTAAGGCGAAAAGGAAAAAAACAAGGAATATAAGGAAATGCATCCACATAGATGTTACTCCCAGGAAATAGGAAGGGTACCTGCAGTTACAGAGACAGGGAGGAACAGTTCAGTATAAATCGTTTAAGTTTTGATTGTCCTGACCCAAAATGGAATGAGAAATGTGTGCTGGGAAGACTTTTAGTCAACCATTAGGAATTCAAAACACAGTTAAAGATGAAAATATGGTAACTTCATTGCCATAGATTGTAATTAACTGGCATGTTATAGCTACCCTGAACTTTTGTTTTCTTTTGTTTCCTGCTTAAAAAGGGATTTTTATACTTCCTTGAGATAGAGCCTAGCTTCCTTGATTTATTCAACTAGAAATCAAGGACTGTGTAGCAAGGTTTTAGTGAGTGAAGCATCTTCTCTGTACCAAAACAACTTAAATCACTGAAATAAGATGTAATAGCACTAGATGTTCTATCCTTTATCTTAATTTTTTTCCCTTCCTCTCCATATTAGCAGTCCTTGCCATTTGGAAACATGAACAGCAAATCTGGTTCTAGATGATTGCTTGCTTCATGTGGCCTTTGCTAAATCTTTCACTAAAATTCTTGTTCCATCATGCCCAGTCTTCCCAGATGTACCAGGAAATTTCATATGTTCTCTAGGGATGGTTTGATATATCTAACAAAACTGTGTGTCTGCAAAGATGTGTCTAGAATTGAATATATTCCAGCACAATTGTTGGCTGTATATTTGTCTACTCTGAAGCATGAAGCCAAATTCAAAACTGCCTGACAAGATCTCAGTGAATTACTAACATCTTGCCTTGCCCCTCAGCTGTTATGCAAGATGATTTGAATTAGTGTATTATGTAATTGATACATTATATATGGTGATGTAACATTTGTTTTTATTTTAATTTTTCAGGTACCTCCTATTCTGGCTATGAAGCTGCAGTGTATTCAGCTGCATCGTCCTATTACCAACAGCAGCAGCAGCAGCAACAGAAACAGGCAGCAGCAGCTGCTGCTGCTGCTGCTGCGACAGCTGCTTGGACAGGGACCACCTTTACTAAAAAGGCACCATTCCAAAATAAGCAACTGAAACCAAAACAGCCTCCCAAACCACCCCAGATCCACTACTGTGATGTTTGCAAGATCAGCTGTGCTGGACCACAGGTATCTGCATTGTGTATTATTCTACTGCTTTTTTCTACTATACTTTATTAATAATTTCTTCAGCTAAAAAACCTTACCCTCTTAAGAGTCATAGAATTGCAGAATAGCCTGGGTTGGAAAGGACCTTGAAGATCATCTGGTTCCAAGCTCTGTGCTGTAGGCAGGGACACTTTCACCAAAGCAGGTTGCTCAGAGCCCCATCCAACCTGGCCTTGAGCACTTCTAGGGATGGGGCACCCACAGCTTTTGTGGGCAGCTGTGCCAGTGCATCGTCACCCTCAGTGTAAAGAATTTCTTCTTAATACCTAAACCTACTTTCTTTCAGTTTGAAGCTATTGCCTCTTGTCCTATCACTCCATGCTTTTGTAAAAAGTCTCAATCTTTCCAGTACATAAACTTCCTTTATGTACTGGAAGGTCCCAATTAGGTCACCCCAAAGCCTTTTCCAGGCTGAACAAACCAATTTGTCTTAGCCTTTCCTCATAGGAGGGGTGTTCCATCCCTGTAATCAAGAGTATTTGTTAATTTTTAGACCTGATTCCATACTTGTACTAAAGGAATAATGAAATAAAAATTAGTACTATTATAGAAAGAGTTCCTGTTGGAAGACATAAAGATACACCCCCTGAGCTTGTATAGAGGAGCTTCACCTGACTTCAGAATTATTTGAAACTTTGAAAGTGATTTGTTTCTTTACCATAGGAAACTTCTTGTAAAATACTGTTTTGAAAGCTATGGAATTACATAAATTTTGTGAATGGAAACCTGAAAATTTATTCTTTGTTATATTTCAATTTCCCAGTTTAGTGTCACAGTGGGTAAAAGTGCCTAGAAAGTAGATACAAAGTCATGCAGAATGTTTGTCTGAGTCTGGCTAAACAGTTCTTTTACTTTAGGTAAACTTGTCATTATTTCCTAGCCTGTCTGCTCTAGATCGCCAGTGTTAATATAGGAACTAATACCAACTTCTGCATTTCATTTTCAGTACAGCTTTATTTGTGCACTACCTTCTTTTAAATTGATTTTTTCTGTTTATCTGGATACACTTAAAGTTTGAGGGAAGCTGAAAATCAAGAATAATTGAATGCAATGCAGGAAACTGCAGTTTCTGATCCTATTAAGTTTTCAGTGGTGGTATCTTTTGACCACTACTTGGTTGGGAAGTTGAGATGTCAGAGGAGAAAAACCTGTATTGTTTTACCTAAGTGTGGGATGCTGATGCTGGAGAAGAAAATTTTCAGGTCTTAGAAGTGGCCTGTTAATGCATGCCATACTGCAGAAATGTTCAGTGTAGGAGGTACTTCTTAGGTAAAATGTGTGTTTTCTGCCATGTTCTGTATTACATGTGTTCACAGGAATGATGAACCAGCAGTACAAAGACAGCTTACTGTGTGTTTTGTTTATTTAAACAGACTTACAAAGAACACTTAGAAGGCCAGAAGCACAAAAAGAAAGAAGCAGCATTAAAAGCTTCCCAGAACACCACCAACAACAGTACTTCTGCTCGTGGAACTCAGAATCAGTTGCGCTGTGAGCTCTGTGATGTGTCTTGCACTGGGGCAGATGCTTACGCTGCCCATATCCGTGGAGCCAAGCATCAGAAAGTAAGAGGTTTCTGTCTTACCATGCAAGTCAATGTATACGTTTGTCCCTAGCATTTTTTCTCATTTTAAGGAAGGAGAAAATACACAGAAACAGTATAATTTAAATTATTTTATTTAAAAATTTTTGTTCTTCTTTTCCTTTCAAACTTGTCTTTAGGCTCACTATTAGAAGGGCATTGTTGAAAGAAAGGGGGGGAAAATATTGCAGTGGCATCAATGACAAGAGGATATATCGGGATATCATCCAAATCATAGGAAGAAGGTGTGGAATGAGATGAGGGAAAGGAACCATTGAAAACATGTACTATGCTTCTGCCCCCTAAATTTTCTCAAGACCTTTCTTGAGATTCATCTTACGTGTCTTGCTGGGACAGTAAATCTTTCAGTGCACTTTGAAACACAGTAAGCTAAGCTAGTGCAAAGAACAGGCATCATTCTTTGATAGTTCCTGTAAAGAAAACTGTCCTCTGGAAGCAAGGAACAATGTCCTATAGTAGACATTATAATGAATATGTTTAGAAGACTTCGGGTACACATGTTTTTCTTATTGTTTGGATGCTCTTTTGTGGGCATCCTGGAATAAAAACTGAGCTGCACTGTGAAATGCTGTGACCTGTGTTTTAAACTCGGCCATACAATAGTGAGTGCAATGATAGGTAGAATATGTGTTTAGAAGTTACAGATTTTCCCCATAACTCTGGAAAGGTTAATGTCACTAACAAAATACAGTATTTATACTCTGCTTTTACAACTCTTTACATCTCAGGACACAGGCATCAGTAGCATTGTCCTACTAAAATAAATAAATATCATAGCATGTTTAAAATAATCTTTCTCCAAGAACAAAAATCAAAATTTAGAGACACTTGTCCAGTGTTCTTCCTTTAAAGAACAACCCAAGAAAGGGTTGTGCTCAATATCTCCATAGGTATATGAAGTATGGTATATATTATCCTTTTTTATTTGGATATAGTTTTCTCTTTGTGATAATCGCAAGCCATTGCTGGGTTTAGGTTCTTAGCAGTGTGAAAATGGTATCTCAAAGGGCTCCATTTCTGCCGTAACTAAAGAACTGTGTGCATTCTACTGGAAAAAAAGTAATTTTGAGCACTTTCTTGAGTTTAAATTGATACTATTGTGTGACATTATTGTGTTGGATTTCTGATAGGGAACATAAAAACTAAGAACAAAAGCCTAAGAAATTAATTTGGACAGTTGTGTACGTATCATGATTATGTATATGTTCACATTTAAGGCATGTCTCACAGGTTTACATTTTTTTTACTGCTGTTTTCAACACTTAGTCTTTAGTTTTGATTTTGCGTGGTTTTTTCGTATGGATTACTTGCATTGCTTTTTTAGATGTTGGTCAGCAGACGCCAAAAAGTATTATTCCATGAGAGACGTGTTATAGAAAGGCCTGTGCTTATCAATTTTAAGAATAAGCATGTACCTCTTTACTTTCTATGAGATACTGAAGAGCTCTGAAATACCTCATGAATCTTCCTTAAAATACAATATTTGCAACTAAGAGCAATTTAATTCACATTCAGCAACACTGTGTCTTTTGATTGCTATATTTGCCATATCGAGGCCAGCCTTAGCTTGGACGCCCGCTCGGCACAGCGCCCTGCAGCCCAGAACCCCCGGGCTCAGCGGTCCGCCAGCCTCAGCCTCCCCGGAGCTTGGATTACAGGCACAAGCCACCGTGCCCGGCTGCAGAGTAGAGCACATTCTTGACCTCTGGTCCCATCCTGACTGGGCCAAGGGCTACTGCATAATCTGGGCAAAAGCTTGTTGCTGCTCAGGGCCCCAATGGAAATTGTTCTTCTTGCGGGTGACCAGGTAAAGAGGGCACATGATCTGACTGTGTACTCAGGAATGTGCATTCTCCAAAAGCCTATGGCGCCTAAGAAAGCTTGCGTCTCCCTCTTGTTGGTTGGTGGGGACATAGCTGTGATCTTGTTGATGACATCTGTAGGAATCTGACGCCGCCCATCTTGCCACTTCACTCTCAGGAACTGGATCTCTCGAGCAGGTCCCTTGACTTTGCTCCTCTTGATGGCAAAACCGGCTTTCAGGAGAATCTGGATTATTTTCTCTCTTTTCTCAAACACTTCTGCTGCCGTTTTCCCCCACACAATAATATCATCGATATACTGTAAATGTTCTGGAGCCTCACCCTTTTCTAGTGCAACCTGGATCAGTCCATGGCAGATGGTAGGACTGTGCTTCCACCCTTGGGGCAGTCGATTCCAGGTGTATTGCACTCCCTTCCACGTAAAGGCAAACTAAGGCCTGCATTCTGCTGCCAGAGGAATGGAGAAAAACGCATGAGCAATGTCAATAGTGGCGTACCACTGTGCTGCCTTGGACTCCAGCTCGTACTGGAGTTCCAGCATGTCCAGCACAGCAGCGCTCAGTGGTGGAGTCACTTCATTCAATGCTCGGTAGTCCACAGTCAATCTCCATTCTCCTTCAGATTTACGCACAGGCCAAATAGGGCTGTTGAAGGGTGAGTGGGTTTTGCTAACCACCCCTTGGCTCTCCAGCTCACGAATCAGTTTGTGGATGGGGATCACGGCATCTCGATTCGTTCTATACTGCCAGCGATGCACTGTTGAGGTCGCAATTGGCACTCGTTGCTCTTCCACCCTTAGGAGCCCTACTGCAGATGGGTTTTCTGTCAGTCCAGGCAAGGTGCTTAATTGCTTAATGTTCTCTGCCTCTACAGCGGCAATTCCAAAGGCCCACCTGAGTCCCTTCGGGTCTTTGTAATAGCCGCTCCGGAGGAAGTCTATGCCCAGAATACATGGAGCCCCTGGGCCGGTCACAATGGGATGTTTCTTCCACTCCTTCCCAGTCAGGCTCACCTCAGCTTCCACCAGGGTCAGTTGTTGTGATCCCCCTGTCACACCAGCAATGAAAACAGGCTCTGCCCCCACATATCCCGATGGTATTAGAGTACACTGTGCACCAGTATCCACTAAAGCGTTATATTCTTGTGGCTCTGATGCGCCAAGCCATTGGATCCACACCGTCCAGAAAACACGGTTTTCCCATGCCTCTACCTGGCTAGAGGCAGGGCCTCTCTATGCCTGGTTATCCTTCTTTCCTTGGGCATATGTCTTGGAGGTTCCCTCGAGGGGATCAGACATGTCATCATCATCATCATACCTGGCTGTCCGGCTGCGGGCAACTGGGGCTGCTTTCCTTTTCTTACCTTCCTTCAATTCCTGGAAAAAATTCACTTCCGTGTCAAACCACGACACTATTTCTAAATATTAGAAAAAAAAGCAAGACATTTACCTGAGGACTCTCTTCAGCTTGGCTAAATAACGTGTAACGTCATTCAATATGAAGACTGGTCAAATATAGCAAATATTGTTTGGAACCAAAACAAGTTCAAAGTTTTGCCCTTTGGAGGGAGACTAAAAAGTGATGAGGCAACAAAACAGATACATTGAAACACTAGGAGCAAAATGTATTCTTGAACTTATCCAGAGTTGTAAGCTTGTTGTGTTTCTGTTCTTATCTAAACAGCTGTGGGAGTAAATGCCTGAATTTCTAAATTTCTAATGCAAGTAAGCAATGTGAGATAATAAGTACCTATTTCCTTGTTATAGATGACAAGAGCTTTTACATGTCCATATTTTTTTTTTTCCAAGACCACTTTTTGTAAAAAAAACCAGCTAAGTATTTATTTATATTGATTATTTTTATATTGATATTTTTGCTTGTGATACATTATTTTTACAGCTATCTCAGGGAGATCATGTTATGAATTTCTCTTCCTACTTACAGGTAGTAAAGTTGCATACAAAACTCGGCAAGCCCATTCCTTCAACTGAACCAAATGTGGTTACCCAAGCTACTTCCTCAACATCCACATCTGCTTCCAAACCAACTGCCTCTGCTTCAAATATAGCAACTAGCAGCAGTACAGTGAACTCCTCTGTTGCATCCTCTGCAGTGAAAATTCTTACTCCCATGGCAAACACACCACTTAACACTGTGTCCAACAACAAAACATCTTCAACCGCTGCTAATATAGCTGTAAAGAAAATATCTACACCGAAAATAAACTTTGTTGGCAAGTACCGAAGTCAGTCTTTATTTTGAAACCTAACCTATTCTGTAAATTTTTCTTAAGACTTAGTGCAGCAGACACAAATGCATTTTAGGTAACTCCATGCATGAGTTACTCTGCTGTGTTTAAGGGAATTACTGATAAGTGAGAATGTCTATAAAAGTTTTGCTTCAGAATTTTCTGTCCAGTTGTCTCCACCTGGCCCCTCTTGAATACTTTTCCCACCTTCATAAGAAACATTCCCACCTTTGGTTTTTTATGTAGTAGCTGCTGGAGTATTGCAGTTTATAGTCCTAATTTCAGTTCACAGCCTGGGCTGTTAACGCGCCTGCAATAGATTCGCAGTTTGTGATGGGCAACTGAAACATCCTTTCTCAGCGAAAAACTAACCATGTAAACTTTGAACTGAACATAACAGAGATGGGAAGCAGCTGTTCCACAATAAGCTATCTTGCTCTTCAAGGAGAGACCTATACAGTTACAACACTAGGGGTATACTGCCTTTACTAGTACAAACATCATAAAACTTTGAAGTATTTTTTTTTTATAAATTTACAAAGTAACAAGAAAAGAGATTATTAAAATACATTTTCTGAGTTGTTCCCCATTCAGTCCTGTCCCTTGAAAAATCAGGAAAACAAATAACAAAAATGGCGATTTTATAACGCAGAAGTTTTTCTTGTTAGAATAAACAACTTCAGTGTTTAAGTAACCTGAATGTTGTTAAATTTACTGTTAAAATATTTAATTGTATTGAAAATATATTTGAGTTTTGGTTGATTTTAAAATCTGATAGATTTCAAAAGACCTATAATTCTTTGCCCTGATCATAGATATTTGCAAATAAAATCTTCAGTTTGCACATTACATTTAATCACATTCTCATTTTATGAAGAGTAATAATTTAACTTTTTTGATTTCTAGGTGGTAATAAGCTTCAGACAACAGGAAGTAAAATGGAAGAAATGAAATCAACTGAAAGTGTTAAAACGCCTCCTGCTGCTACAGTGCAAACACAGGAAGTAAAACCTGACACAGCAGCTGAACCAGTGACTCCCACAACTCTTGCTGCCTTGCAAAGTGATGTACAACCAGTGGGCCATGACTATGTGGAGGAGGTATTAATATGAAAATATATATTATTTTTTAACTGTTATAGTGACACATAATCATAGAGTGATTGAGGTTACCAGGGACTTCTTTAGGTTATCTTGTTCAGTCACCTTGCTTAAGAAGGACCACCTACAGCGAGTCACCCAAAACCATGTCCAGATGGTTTTTGAGAATGTCAAAGGATGGAGACTCCAAAACGTCCCTGAGCAGTTGTGTGAGAGCACTGTCAGTCACAGTAAAACAGAGTGTTCTGATGTTCAGCTGTTTTTCGCTTGGTGCTAATTGGCTCTGGTCCTGGCACTGGGCACCATTGAAAAAATTCTGGTTCTGTCCTCTTTGCATCCTTCCTCCAGGTATTTATATTCACTGATATGATGCCACTCAGCCTCCTCTTCCCTAGGTAAGACAGTTGAGGTCCCTCTGGATGTTAGTGCAACCCTTTGCATATCAGCCACTCCTCTGAGTTTTGTGTTGTCAGCAAACTAGCTGAGGATACATTCTCCCCCATCATCCAGAGCATTACTGAAGATGTTACAGGACTGTATTGATGCTGGGGGTGCATTGCTAGCTCCTGGCCTCCGACTGGGCTTCATTCTGCTGATCACCACCCTTGGCCAGGCTGTTCAGACAGCTTTCAGTCCACCTCACTGTATACTTATCCAGCCTACGCATTAGCAGCTTGTGTAGGAGGATATTGTGGTGAGATTGTGTCCAAGGTTTTACTGAAGTCCACAGGGACAGTATTGACTGCTCTGCCTTCATCTGCCAGGCCTTCACCTTGGTGAAGTTGTGCTGAGTGCTCCTGATGGTGTTCTTGCCCTCATTGTACCTGGAAATGGTTTCCAGGATTAGCTTCATTGCCTTCCCAGAGATCAAGAAGATAAGAGTGACAATGCATTGACCCTGCAAAGGCTTGTGCATATATTTACATCTTTGTGTTGTGCATATTTCTTTTATGCTTCATGTGGTTGGTATGAGATAGGTGGATCAACTCTGATGTAAATTTTGCCTGATACACAGGTTTGTGATTTATTAGCTCACCATGTTCAAGCTTGAATTTATAGCTGTTTACTCTTTGGAATGGAAGAACCTTCTTCCCTGCACATTACCAAGCATAATGGTGTGTCTGTCAGAAATGAAGGTTCTACTTTTCTACTTTGCCTTCTTTCAGTTATTATGTGAACTTCTTAACATATCTTGTGACAGGTAGACATTATCCAGTGGCACTGGATAATTAGATTGATGTATAATTAAATTTTATATCAGCCTTATAAAATAAAAAAGAAATTACCAAATGTGTTATAACTTAATTTTCCAGGTAAGGAATGATGAAGGAAAGGTGATCCGCTTTCACTGTAAACTCTGTGAATGCAGTTTTAATGATCCTAATGCCAAGGAGATGCATTTGAAAGGGCGGCGGCACAGACTTCAGTACAAGGTAAAAATGCTAATGCTTCTCTCCGAAAATCAACCAGATACCAGCTAACTGGTCTGGTCACCTGTTCTTAGGTTTAAAGATTAGACAAAAGTAGGCACTCTGAGTGAACAGCATGTAAAAAAAGAGAAATATATTTCATAGTCAGTATAGTCTTTAAAGAATAATGCAAACTGTGAAATTATATTTTGGTTGAGGCTTTTTAAAATGTTTTAAATGCTGCTTGTAGCAACAACAGGTTCTTTATGTTGCTTACTATGAAATTTAAAGAGTATTAAATAGTATTGCTCAGTGTTTTTGATAGGATTAACAACACACACTCTTTGTGTTACAGACTTTTTAATGGTAAGTGCATTTGTGCAGTTCTAAAATTGCATTTTACTCCTTTTGATTTTATTGTCGATGAGTAGTGTATGTTAAATATGTCAGAACTACTCCATAACCTTGAGCTGAGGACAGGAAAGCAACATTTAATTCATTACTTTTCTGATCTAGAAAAAAGTAAATCCAGACTTACAAGTAGAAGTAAAGCCCAGTATTCGAGCAAGAAAAATTCAAGAAGAGAAGATGAGGAAACAGATGCAGAAAGAAGAATACTGGAGAAGGCGAGAAGAGGAGGAACGCTGGAGGATGGAAATGAGGTAATGCATTCTGTTTCATGAATGAATGTGACAACCTGCTGTCAGATTGTCTGAAACTGAACTCCATAGTTACTTATTTTAAATACTTAGGGAACTGTGTACTGTCTTATTTTAAATTGTCATTTTCTCACTGGGATTTTTGTTTGCTACTGTTCAATCCTTCTGAGTAATGCAGAGTTAGTAGAATTACTTTGCAATAAATGCAGACCTACTTTTACACCAATAATTCATGTTGTTACCATCTCTTCATTGGTTTTTGCTTATGTCTGCTAAAAGTTATTGAGGACAGAGAAGGATCTGTCTAGAGCAGTGTCAAGTATTAACTGCTGTATAAAGAGAGCCCTTTGATTGATGCACTTCAGGCGATATGAAGAGGACATGTACTGGAGGAGAATGGAGGAAGAGCAGCATCATTGGGATGACCGTCGCAGAATACCAGATGGAGGATATCCTCATGGCCCTCCAGGACCACTAGGTCTGCTGGGAGTTAGACCTGGAATGCCTCCTCAACCCCAAGGACCAGCTGTGAGTTTCTTAACTTGAGAAAAAAATTAAACCATTCTTACCAGGAGACACAGTTAAGAAATATAAAATTACTCAGTGCTACTCAGTTGTCTTCGGTGTTTCTTAATAAAGGATTTGGAAAAGAGAAGAAGAAATTTTATGCTAATGAAATGGGGTAGGTGTACTAGTCCTCCAAAATAAGTTCAATGAAATGACAAGAAGATGCTTTAAATATTGCTACTTATGAAACACAAGTCATACTGGGTTTTTCTATTTTTTTATTATTTGATTGCATTATACAGCATTATTTACTTAATTGTGGACAAATGTATGGATAAAAAGTGTCTGGGTCATCAGTCTTGGAGAATAATGCTTAATGGTGCATCATACTCTAGCAATGTGGAGGGCAGTACCACTTGACTTGACTCTGGCATTAGACTGATAAACACCTTATCAGGGATCTGAAAGGTGATGAGGATCTGAAAGGTGATGAATTGAATGCACACTGCTGAGGTTTGCAGCTGGCATAAACCTGAATTGCAGTGGGATGGGGAGAATAGCTGATACCTTTGATGGCAACCATCCAGAGGCACCTAAATGGGCTGTAGGAGTGGAACACTATGGAATTCTGCAAGTACAAATGCCTAAGGCTGCACTCAGAAAGGAAGAACCCTTTGCATTGATAGAGGCTGGGTAGCAGCTCTACTGAAAGGGATCTGGGGTTCCTGGCAAACAGCAGTCTGGGCATGAGTCAGCAGCGTGCCCTGGCAGCACGCCAGCAGCAGCCTGGCCTTTAACAGGACCACAGTCAGTAGACTAAGGGAAGTGATCAGCTTTCATTAAACCCTAACTTCAATACTACATTTAATTTTGGGCTTTTCAGTAGAAGATACATAAACTATAACAGGCTCAGTGTGGAGCTACCAAAATGTTCAGGTGTCTGGAACACTCGCCCTGTGAGGAGGGACTGAGGCATCTGTTCAGCATGGAGAAGAGAGAGCTTCAGTGGGACAGAATAGCCTTCTAATAGCTGTGCTTTATAAAGGATATGGAGCCAGGCTTTTTATAGTCATGAGAGAGTGAGATATATCCAGCTTAAGCAAATAGAAGGGAGATTTAGACTGAATACAGGAAATAATCTTTTTTTTTGTACAGGTGTTTTGCAGCCACCATCTTGGAAGGTTTTCCAAATCTAACAGTCTAAAGCCCTCAGCAACATGATGTGGTCTTACAGCTGACCATGTTTTGAACAGGAGGTTGGACTAGATGACCTTCTGAGGTCATCCTGTACATCCTGTACAATCCTGTGATTGTACAAAAGTAATCATGGATACTTTATTTTGCAGAAATATCCAAGTATTTCCCAACTGATAGAAAGGCAAGAGATATTAATGTTGAGGAGTATACCTCTGGTCTTGGGATTTGACCTTAGTTTAATTTTTATACGCTTCATGTCTTTTCAGACATGATTGATTGTGACAGTGTAGGCTGTTGAGGAAGCTTCATGTTTTGTTACATTTCAGAGATGTGATGTTTGAATATTCTGTTCCTTAGCCACATGTTTGGGTTTTGGTCATTTTGTCTCCTTTGTGAACTTGGAAGTGCACCCAGGTTTCAGAACACTTTTTGTCTGTTCAGCCTCTGCGCCGCCCTGACTCCTCTGATGACCGCTATGTGATGACCAAGCATGCTGCTATATATCCAACTGAGGAGGAGCTTCAGGCAGTCCAAAAAATTGTTTCTATTACTGAGCGTGCTTTGAAGCTGGTTTCTGACAGCATGACTGATCATGAAAAAAGCAAGAACAAAGAGGGAGATGACAAAAAGGATGGCAGTAAAGACAGGTATTTTTTAAATTACTTCTGAAGAATTTTATTGTTTTTCCTTACCCTGTTATCAGTGCTTCCAAGATTTCATCTCTTTGGGCTTTTATGCAGTATTTTGAAGTCTCAGAAAGATGTGAAGTACTATTTTATTTTACTTTTCTATCTTCAGGAATATTTTTATGATTTTTACATTGTTATTTTAAATGCAACTTTTAACTACAATTCACAGAGCTTTGAAAGGCGTTTTACGGGTGGGCGTTTTGGCTAAAGGTTTGCTACTCCGTGGAGACCGAAATGTTAATCTTGTTTTGTTGTGTGCTGAGAAGCCCTCCAAGACGTTACTCAGTCGTATTGCTGAAAGTCTCCCTAAGCAACTTGCAGTAAGTAGAATTTAGATGTTTGGATTTGAATTTTTATAAAATTACTGTGAAAATGTGTCCTTAAGTTAAATGTCTGCAGGACTCGCTGTGCTGCTACATGACATAGTTCAGGTCCAGTTTCTTTCCATTTTCTGAGTGTTTTCATCTGAATTCAGAGACTGCTGCATGTTCTGCTTCCTCTATATTGCGTCCATACAAGCATTTGCTCTAGCAGTGTAGTATCAATCACCATTTAACAGATTGCTTTTATTTGGGAAATAGAAATGAGTACAAGAAAGACCATTAATCAGTTACCATTAGCAATAGAGGTAATTACAGCACGTTACATGTTACAGCACACCTGCTGCCTCAAGGTCAAAGTTCTCCATTAATGCCAGTCTTCTGTACTTTTATCTTATTGTATGTGTCAGTGTTTCCTTATTGTATGTGTCAGTGTTTTGTAGTTCAAAATTAGCCAGCTAAATCTAGTCTGGGGTTTTTTAGAATTTGAACCTTTAAAAAAGTAAACAGGCAGTCTTAGACCATTCAGTGAAATATAAATCCTTTGTAGTATTTGCACAAGAAAGTGTAAAGTCTCTGCTCTCTGCTGAGCAAAGCCTGTCACTGTAGAGTGCTTGCTACAGCATTAGTATTTCAATGCAATCTAGCAAAATGCTTGACAGAATCACTGGAATGATCAGTTTAATGAAAAAATAGTCTCAAGTTTGCTCTTGTTTGAAGTAACGGAAGTAAATTTAACAAATGGACATCTTGGTCTGTCTTCATAGAAATGTTCACCATGTATGTTAGAAGATCACAGAGGTGCCTACAGCTTTCTTTTGGGGCTTTTTAGAGTTATTAAATAAAGTTGCAAAAAGCAATTCAGAATAAACACTTTATTAGTTAATCTTACATTTTTTCCCTGGCCCTTATTTGCCCTTTTTTCTTAGCATGTTGTGACACCAAAGCACAGGATGTACCTAGCAATACCCATTTGTAACTGTGAACATGAAAAATATGCATCTTTGCTTTTCAAAGACTTCTGCGTTCCAGTGAGAAACACCCTGCTGACATTTTAATTGGCTCGGAGGCTTTTCTTTATCTCAAACCATCAAGATTCTTGTTATGTAATTTATATTAATTTCCTTTCTGGGCAGCTTTTTTAATTGTAACTGCTTGGTTGTGTATTTTCATTAATAATTTGGAAACAATATGCAAGTCCGCATATCTTTATACTGTGTAGTGTGGTTCTGTGACTACATAGGTACCTGCTTCATATAATTATATTGTGTTTCTATTTTTCCTCTTGAAAAAAGAATATGTCGGAATCCTTTTTCTTCCTGATACTTTTAATGGCCACATGCTAATAGAAATTTCTGTTTCTTGATATTTAGGTAATAAGTCCAGAGAAATACGATATCAAGTGTGCAGTCCCAGAAGCAGCAATAATTTTAAATTCGTGTGTGGAACCCAAAATGCAAGTTACAATCACACTGACATCTCCAGTCATTCGGGAAGAGAACATGAGGGATGGAGGTTGGGAAGTTGTTAAAGATGTTACTTATTTCTCACCTGTTTTTTTATGTTTATCTATTCTGCTTAAGATGGCTCTAAGGTCCTGGAAGGCAACATGCTGGCACATATATTTGATCAAAACTTTGTTTTTCAACAACCAGTCTCAGTAGAAAACAGTTGGTTAAAGTAAATGTTCATATGATGTTTTTATTTAATTTTTAAAATTCCTAATTTTATGTCCAACCTCAGCTTTCTGGAAAAGGTACAAGCTTGATTTTTCCCCCATCTTTTAAAATGATGTGGAAAACTAAGTATTTTATAGCAAGTGGCTATAAACTGACTTTCTAGAGCAGTCTTGCCTTAAGAGAAAGATTGTATGGATTTAGAAAAATCAAATCACAGGTTTTTCGGTTTAAACTGGGTCAGTATTACCATCACTTAGACATTCTGAACAGTGCCACTTAAAATGCACTTTTACAGTACTTTTGACAGTAACAGTGCTTCTAACTTCAAAAGATAATGCAATTTTTTCCAGCTCTCTGAGGTTGTTTTTGGTCTGGAGTGCATTTCGAGTATATTTAGGCTCCTGGTATTGCAATCACTCTTCTATCTAACTGGCAAACCCAACTAGTACAATAAGAAACGGCTTTGTTGTTGAGCTGAAGCAGAAGGTGGAGCTTGGGAATCAATTTAAGTTTCTGAAGTCCACAGTTTCTCTGGTGCCAGCAGTGTTGCTTTAGGGTCTGGTCTGTAACACTTTCAAAGCTCCAAAAGCTTTTAAGCCAACAAGCATGATTAATGTCTGCAGTACATTGGTTCTTTTTATTTATGGGTCAGATAAAATTAACTTTTGTTTCCTTTTAATCCTGTATTTTCATAGTTGAAAGAGATCAGAGCAAACAGGGTTCTGGTGTTTGACAGTCAACCTACAAATAGGAAATCTGAGGCTGTTTTAACACTTCACATATACAGGTTGAAAGAAATTCTATGTGTGTATGTATAAATGTGTTTGTGTATATACGTATTTATATGAGCCACTGAGGGTTTTCTTTTATATTTCATCTCATCACTACATGTCCTCTAAAACACTTGAGGTTTTAATATTGCATTACCAAGTGTCCTGTAGCTGTGACTAGTGCATTTATAAACAAGCTATGTTAACAAAATCCTACATAATCAGAAAGAAAAATTTTCAAAATGCATTCTGTGGTTTGGATGACTTCTAAAGAGTCTTAGAGTGCTTTTGTTTTAAACTATGCATTTTATTCCTAGCCATAAAGGCTTTGTATGTGTACTGTCACACCCAACCAATTTTACTTGGTTTTGGACAACCTTGAGTGTATCATGACTCTGGGCTGAATCCAATTTTCCATATTATTTAAGTTTATTAAAAAATGCATTTTATTATTAAATTAGACTATCAATTTAATGAAATTAACCTTAAACACCATGTTTATTTCTTGATGTACTATGCAAAAGTGCAGTATTGATTCTTGCTGCTATACTCAATTTCAACTAAGTGGTTTCTGGCCCAAAATTCTATGATGTGTACTAAAAGTAAAACAAATTTCAAATTACTACCATCAGTCCCCTAAATTACACACCAAAAGGAAACAAATCTGTATTTTTGTCTGACCCACACTTGAGTTAAATTACCTTTGTGAGTTTATTCACTGCTGAATGCAGTACTGCCTCTAGGCAAACAAAATCAAGTTAGATTTCTCTTCAAGACACTGAGCAGTATAAAATGGATGTGCAGAAAAGTTCACTTTTGAAACTGGAGCAAATAGAAGACTGAATTGCCAATTATTGCAGCAAAGAAGTTCCTTATTCCGAAGACTGCTGCTTATTTGCTGCAGAGTAACAGTATGTGTTTGTGTTTTTCTTACTGCAGCTTCTCATGCTCTGTGTCTTACATTGATTTGAAGTTTTCATTTTCCTTAGCCCACGTGGGGAGCTAGTTCAGGTGTTAAGGAAGGCTTTACCGGAAGGACCAGTTGGAGTAAAGATGCAACTTGAGTCTTGCACGTGGAGTTTGAAGTGTTATTAAGTAAAAGGCTGGAAAAAAACCAAACAGTGAAATGAAATTGTTAACCGCATAGCTACTGTTCCTTACAGTATTGTGCGTTTGACAGTTGACCGAATCTGATGCATTTGAAGAGCTCTAACCCAGCTGTGGAGTCTTCCTTTGGCAAAGAAAGTGTACATACTTACAAACACCTCTGTGTGTGCGCGTGTGTCTTTTTTACCTTTAGCTAACAGCCCCGGTCCAAAGCCTTCTAGCAGAGGGACTTGATTCCTGTCAGGGGTTGCTGCCAAGACATCGGAAGGATTTTTGACCAAGGTTTTCTAAAGCTCAGTGTCACACCTGCCATGCTTTACAAAGGACGGGTTTGGATGCATAGTCCTAGCATCTGCTGTTACTTTGTGTTTGGTTTTTGTTTTTCTTTTCTTTTCGTCTTTGTCTCTCTCCTAGAATGAAGCAGTGTTCACACTAGTCTTATAATAGTTGACTGGATAAAATGTATTTTATGTAATAAAACATACCTAAATTGACATACCTGTTAACTTTTAATGAAGAGGTAGTGTGGACACAGCATGTCTAATTGAAGATTAACCCCTTATGTTTAGGCTAGTAGTAAGTTATACAGGGTAAGAATCCATGCCTGTGTTTTGTAAATTAATTCTGTTTTTGTCCAAGTTTAGTAGGGTGGTAGGTTAGGCATCTGATTTTAGTTACACAGTCTTTAAGGGGTTAATCCAGAAATGTGAAACATATGCAAAAATCCACAGAATAAATATTACAGGAGTTCCCTTGATACATTTTTTCAGTCGGTGTTTTTTCAGTGTAGTACGTGCCTCAGCAACTTCTGACTTTCAGAGTCTTTTTAAGTTCCAAGGGTATTCTTATGACAGCTATTAGTAACCCATTTTAGATCAACATTTCCAGCACTGAGTAAGATTCTTTCCTGTACATTTAAATTGCAGTTCTTCTCAGTAAAACTGTTTTACAAGTTGAAGGCTTTCAGAGATAGAAATTTCAAATTATTAATGAATTATTGTGCTAAAAGTTTGCGTGGTGTCACCTATTTGCATATTAGTTTTAGAAGAGTGTAAATAGTTGACTGATTAGGCTATTGGCCCCACAGCACATATTTGCATTTTTAATTCCTCAACCTTATTTTGCTACTTTTTCCTGTGGTGGGTTTTCTCAGGATGTACTCTTTGTCTCATATATCTGGGTTGTACTCTTTTCATCACTTAACTTTAGCTGGCACCCCTCTTGCGTAGGTTTGGAGGGGATTTTTTGTTGTTGCTTTTGTTTTCATTTGGGATTTTTGGGTTTTTTTAATTTGTTTTGTTTTAAAAGAAACATCACTTTAAACATCTTCATTTGCTCTGTAATTGCATTGTTAGTGAAGATTTTAATTTTTCCACTTTAATACATAGTCTGTAAGTTGGAATATCTGTGAGAAGTTACCTATGTTCTTCTCACCTTTGCTCTTATGAAGTCTTGATGTTTTTATCCCTGTGCAGAGCAATGGGACTATCCTATCAAAATGCTCAACTCTGAATATAGTACTTCACATTAAATTTAGTTACTGTACTGCAAAGCTATACTACCATGTTATTTCATGGCCTTTTAGCTCTATATACTAAAGAATCCTATTATTTTACATTTGTGATTTTAGAGCACAATTTCTGCAACGTTCCTAAAAACTTCTCGTTGCAGGCACGTTTCATGAGTCTCATTGTTTTTTATTTTATTTTTTTCTGTAGCTTAACCTAAATTTAGATCTTGGAGGAGTAAACTGTATTGTTCCAAACAGCTAGCTCCTGTGAAATGTGTGCCATTGAGTGGGTGGTTTTTGTTTTATCTCATTTGGTGTATCACCAGTTATGCTAGCAACATATGTTGTGGCTAGTCACCATAGCCATTTTCAGAATGAGTGAAAAAGTAACTTCTAATGGTGATCACTGATCTGATTATATCCACATAGTTTTCAAGTAACTCAAGGATACCATTTCACATTGTTTAGTGATTCCACTTTCACTGATTAAACCACTTTTGTGGTCTCTTCATTTCTTTGGTAGCAAAGCAGTCCACTTGGTAATTAAATTATTTTTGAAACATTTAAATAGGCAATGTCTGGCATGTTTACTCCATCTTTCAGACATTTTGCTTTGTTTTTTAGACTATTCCTTGCTTTTCTTTATCTTGGTGAGTCTTTGGTAAAGCAGTCCCTTTTCAGATCCTTCATTGCATCCTAAGTGTTGCTGGAACATAGCTATTATGGGCTGAGGAATTTTATTTATCTGGGTAAGAGAGAAGATGCTAGAAAACAAGGAACTCTGTAATATTGAAGAACGTGTCACATTCCTTTAGTCAGGTTTTTTAAGTCAAATAATTTTAAGTTTAAGGCATGATAAAAATAACACCTATTACAAAACATTCAATGCTTTTAAGATTTGTTATACTTAGTTTTTCTTTCGAGAATAGGTCCCAAATAACACCTGACCATTAAAATTTAAAAGAAACTAAGTTTGATTGTTTCTACTTGGTTAAAGTGGATTTTTGTGTTCCTTCTGTCTTGTGTTCTCTGTGCTGGTGCACTGTGTCCAACCATCCTTCCTTCAGTATTTAATTTTAGGGGATACATGTTTTTCCACTGTTAGCTGAAATAAAGAAGTACTATGCATTGCATAATCAGCAATGCAGTTGAAAATAACTTCAGAGCTGAAGTGCATTATGCTCTTGATCTTCCTGCTGGGTCCATGCCCTAATCCTAATTGAGCGACTACTGCTGAACATTTACATTTCTCATTCAAGGGTTTAAACTTTAAATGGCATGTGTGACATTGAAGCTATTTAAGGAAGTGTCTTGCTCACCTGGTCAAACACCCATTCCTCACTGCATTTTGCCAATTCAATCCATTTTAGATGTAACCTCGGGTATGGTGAAAGACCCACCGGACGTCTTGGACAGGCAAAAATGCCTTGACGCTCTGGCTGCTCTACGCCACGCTAAGTGGTTCCAGGTTCGGAACATCATTTTACTTTCTTCTTGTAGCCTTATGAGAGATTGGTTCAGTTGAAATATGAATGTTTAACTGTGTGAAAACACTCAGCGTTATTCATGCTAATAATACCTGATACTTCTCTGGTCCCTAAATTTAATAGTAGAAAGTTGAGTATGGAGGAGCTGCTTTATGCAGTTATTGCTCATTTGACATCATTTTTTTTCCAGTCATTGAGAAGGCGATGTTGAAAGCTTGACTCGCTTGGGGTGATCATATGTTGTATATTTGTTATATATTCCATAAGGCTGCAGAGTAACTTCGCTTTAAATAATGGAATATGTGTTTAAAGCTTTGTGTTTAGATTTAAGACTTTTTTTTTTCTATTTCTTTAAGTGCATTATGTGTAGGGAATGAAAGGTGAGAAGCAACTGTTTGGTTTAGTGACTTTGCATTCTGGCAAAGGCACAATAAGGAAACCAAACAGATTCCCTTGACCTTTCAGTCTCTATACCTATTTCTTAGATCTTTACTTTACCATTTTTATTTCTAATATAGAAAGATACTGTATTTATTGTTTCAAATGAATATGGGTCAAAGTGTATAGGGGATCAAGAAATGTTATTCTTGTATAACCTGTGCACTTTGACTTTTACCACCTTAAATTACTAACCCTGTATAAAATACTGCTGTAAATGGCAGCTCACGGAATAAAGTTGTAGAATGATTTGTTTCAATCTTGTATCTGAGCTTCCATTGAACAGCGGTGTTTTAGTCTTTCAACAAGTCCTGTTTGCTCTGGGTGCAGGGGTTAATTAATTTGGTTTTGTATTGCTCTCAAGGCTAGAGCTAATGGTCTGCAGTCCTGTGTGATTATCATACGTATTCTTCGTGACCTCTGTCAGAGAGTTCCTACTTGGTCTGATTTTCCAAGCTGGGTAAGTAATGTTGTTTTTTTATAAGCCTTCTTAATGAATATGTTGCTACAAGGAAGTTATAGGGAAGTGTTAATACAATTTTTAAATTCAGACTTTTTCAACACATAATGGAGGGTTTTGTTTTGGATTTGGTTTTTTTTTTGTTTTTTTTTTTGTTTTTTTTTTTTTGCTAACAAATACTCCAGATTCCGTCTTAAAATACAGTTTTCTGAGATTTATCATTTGAAGCTGGAAGTTACTGGTTTTTTCCAAAAGAAATTTTCTTGTTCTTTTCTATTCTTTGTGGGCAGATTCCTATTGCAGGTTTTAGTATTTTTCCCCTTTACTCTATATAAAAGAACCTATTTTTTTCAAACCACCTACTCTGAATTGCTTCGAGTTTGCTGAAGCTTATTTAAAATAATGTCGGCTGCGCCCAGATAGTTCTGTGATAACAGAAAGAAAAAATCACAGTAATTCTTAAGTTTATTATGTCCCTTTCGCAAGGGGAAATACCACAGTACTTCAGTACAGCCTGTGGTTGTGTCATCATCATATTTTAGTGAGTGTCACTTAAATCTCTGGGTTGTATCAGGTCACCTTTCTTAATTCATTTGAGTGTTCTTGGACCATTCCTTTTGCATTGATTACCTTACAAATGCTCCAGTTACTAACAGATGTATAATCTGTGGATTGGACGAAGTTAATCTGAAACAAATACCTGAAACATGCATCATGTGGAAGTAAACCTAGCTCTGACTGTTGTGTTTTGCAGACCAAATCCAGTTGCACTGAGCTGCTTCCTTCTCAGTTTTGACAGGAAGAGCGCTAATATTGTTTTGATCATTTGACTTTATTTAGATGAGAAATACTTTACAACTCCACTAAGTTTGGAGACCGTTTTATTAAATTACTTCTGATAATAAATGTTGCTTCTGGAAAGGAAGTGGAACAGTAATGTCTGTTTTTCTAAATATTTAAATGGAAAAAAACTAGTGCCAATTTCAGTACTGCATTTCATGAAAAGTACACTAAACAAATACAGCTTAAAAGATGCTAAGTGCTCTTTTAGTATCACTATGATACTGAGTTGCCAGAGAATGAACCTTGGCATACTTTCAGAAAAGTATCCTTATAACTATTGCAACACAGAGCAGAGATATGGGTGAAGAACAAGAAATGTGGCTTATTAATTCTCACATTATGTGTTCCAAGGCACATCCAGAGGGAAGAGAAATATGAAGTCTGAGGTGTCAGACCTTGCTGTGTCTCAGTTCTCTCCAGAAGTGATTCCTGATTTGTTCCTGGTGCCTGATGCATTCTCAGTGAGATGGATCAGCACTGAACTGTAGTCAGCTGTTCTTTTGGCCTGTAGGAGAAGTCTTACTGATAAAAGCAATGACAAAATGAAAGTGGTGATTTCAGCCAGTATGGCTGGAATGTAATAGATTGGAGTAATACAGTTTTCTGAATACATATATTCTCCTACCCTCTATACTAAAATCTTTTTACAAATGAAAGAGATTACAGAGCTTTTTTTTAAAAAAAACATAAGTAGTTGTAAAAATAGAAGTTAATAGGAAGCCTGAATGCTCACAGTAGTAGCATTTCATATACCTAAAAGTATCTAAGAAACTAAATTAGAAGAATTTTGTCAGGTTCCTACACATTATTCAAATTTGAAATCCAGCCTTTTTTGCATATAAACACCAAGACATCATCATTCATGTTTTCCTAGGACTGAGTTATAGACTTCAGTGTATTGTATGAGGATCCAAAAGAACTAGATTTTAATATATGCAAATCCAAGATCTGCTTTTTCTTTGTTACTGATGCACTTTGTTTCCTCCTTGAAAACTTCTTAATTACTGTTGCCAAATCCTGACTGATACAGCAGGAGTATGGAAATAATGTGCTCAAGAATTGAAGTCTGTCAGTTAAATGGAGCTAAAATAGAAAGGAATGGGCAGCCTTAGTGATTAGCACTGCCTGTAGTTACTTGCATACATCAGAATAAATATTTACACCTTGAAAGGAAGAAGAAAAGGTTAGCATTTGAACAACTGTAGATGTGGTGAGGAGGACAAGGTCCAAACAACAAGTGCTTCCAAAAAAACCTAGCAAAAATTATTGTTTGAGAATTAAACTTGCCAAAGACGTAGCAGCAAAACATCTATCTAATTCTCGGAAGGAGATATAGGAGAAGTTAGATCTTTCTTTTACAAATACTTTTATAGGTTCTTCTGGAAAAAAATAGTGTCTAATAAAAGTGAACAATGGAAATACTCACGGAAAAAAACATCAGTACTTAAAGCACAGCTAATGATTTAAACCATTTTAATTAACATCAAATAATGTATACATTTCAGAATGTATACATTCTGAAAATTAAATGTATACATTCAGAAAATATATTTATCATAGAGGTTTTTTTATACTTAGTGTAACATCTGAGTTAGTGTTGCTTGGTAACCAGGAGAAAAATTGCTGTGAGCTTCAGTTGTGCTAAACTGAAGGACTACTGAGGATATTAAGCATTTTAAGGACATTGAATTTTTGATGTTATAAGTTTCTGTACTCTTGTAGAAAAAACTATTTCTATTTTTCTAAAGCATCCTATTCCATTAGGTATACTGTGTACTGTATTCATGTGGCTGAAAGTATCAAGTGTCTCAGAGTGTTTCAAACTCTCAAAAATGGCTGGACAAGTTGTCTACCTGTATATGTAGGCTACTACTGTATAAATTTCTCCAAAATTACTGAACAACTTGTGATGGGAAGAAGCCCATCATAGAATCACTGAATTCTTCAGGTTGGAAAAGACCTTGAAGATCATCAAGTCCAATTGTTAACCCAGCACCACTAAACCATGTCCTTAATTGCCATATCCACATGTTTTGTGTACATTTCCAGGGATACTAACTCTGTCAAATCCCTGGGCATCTTGTTCCAATGCTTTACAACCCTTTCAGTCAACATTTTTTTTCCTAATATCCAATCTAAACCTTTCCTGATGCAACTGGAGGCCATTTCCTCTTGTGTTATCATCATTTATGTGGGAGAAGAGACCAATCCCCACCTGGCTACACCCTCCTTTTTTAGGTGGTTATACTGAACAATAAGGTCATCCCTGAGCCTCCTTTTCTCCAGGATAAACACCACCAGCTCCCTCAGCAGTTCCTAACAGAACTTTGTGCTCCAGATCCTTCCCCAGCTCTGTTCCCTGTCTCTGGACACATTCCAGTACCTCAGTCTCTTTCTTGTTAGGGGCCCAAAACTGACCCCAGGATTTGAGGTGTGGCCTCACCAGTGCCCAGCACAGATGAGCAGTCACTGCCCTGCTGATACATTCAGGATGTCCTTGGCCTTCTTGGCCACCTGGGCACACTCCAGTCCATGTCCAGCCACTGTTGACCAGCACCCCCAGGTCCTTTCCCATTGGGCAGCTTTCCAGCCACGCTGTCCCAGCGTGGAGCTGCATGGGGTTGTTGTGGCCCAAGGGCAGGACCCAGCACTTGGTCTTGCTGAACTTCACACAACTGGCCCTGGCCCATGGATCCAGCCTGTGCAGATCCCTCTGCAGAGCCTCCCTGCCCTCCAGCAGATCAACACTCACATCCAGCTTGGTGCCATCTGCAAACTGGCTGAGGGGAGCTCTCTATTCCCTCATCTAGATCATGAATAAACAGGACTAGGCCCAGCACTGAGCCCTGGGGGACACCACCAGCAACCAGCTGCCAGTATCAGTACTCGTTGTTCATCTGGCACCACCTTTCTATTTATTAATCTTTATAAAATAACTGGGGCTTCTTTCCATTTTAACTGAAAGTGTTTTATGATGTGTAATGTTCTTCAGAATTCAAAATTCTCTACTGAGGAACAGGAGCAGCTTTATTCTTCTAATCTGTCTGAATCTTCTAATTTGTCTGAATCCTCCTGTTGTTGGTGTAGGCTATGGAGCTGCTTGTGGAAAAAGCAATTAGCAGCGCAACTGGACCACAGAGTCCTGGAGATGCACTGAGAAGAGTTTTTGAGTGTATATCTTCAGGAATCATCCTTAAAGGCAAGTTGCCTTTTATGTATACTTATACTTAACTAATCTGTAATCTTGCTTGTAATAAGGTAAAGATGTATTACTAATTAACCTGATTATTGCAGGTGGTCCTGGTCTTCTGGACCCTTGTGAAAAAGATCCTTTTGATACACTTGCTGTAATGACAGATCAGCAACGAGAGGATATTACTTCAAGTGCACAGGTATGGGAATGTAGTTGTGAAGTAACTAAATTTGATGTATGGTTTTGTTTTGGTTCTGTTTTTTTTTTTTAATGGAGCTTTATATTGGATGTGAATTTTTTTTTCTCAGAATGTAGTCGGATCTTACGAGGCTTAAGCTAGACTTTGAACATATCACAGGAGAAGGTGTTATTGCACTGAAATAAATGTATTTTCCTGAACAATTCATAGCATTCTCATCTATGTCTATATACCTAGATCTAGATCTGTAAACAGACTTAGTCTATGGCAGTATGTTACTAGATTGGAAATTTTATAAATATATCTGTGTAACATTCATATAATGATCACTTATGCTTCCAGTTCAAGAGGTTACTGCCTCTGCCTCCTAATTTGATCCTTTTGCTAATGATTCCTGATCATGTGTCACCTAACATGACATGTGACAAGCCTTGGCTGTTTCAATGCAAGCCCAGAAGCCCAAACACATGTGCATTAAGCTAAGATGCTGCACTTACAGAAGCAGCAAAAGTGACATACACATTTTATTGTATTGATTTTGTTGGGAGACAGAAAGGTGGAATAATTAGACCTAAGGGTAATATCACAAATCATTGATTTTTCTTATTGTTTGACAAAGTGTTCAAAACAGACATTTGTTTGTAACACAAGTAACTTCTCTTTACCATTTTTCTAGTTTGCACTGAGACTCCTTGCATTCCGTCAGATACACAAAGTTCTAGGAATGGATCCGTTACCACAGATGAATCAACGCTTCAACATCCATAATAATCGTAAAAGGAGAAGGGACAGTGATGGGGTTGATGGGTTTGAAGCAGAGGGAAAGAAGGACAAAAAAGATTATGATAACTTTTAAAAATGTCGTCATTGCTAATATTGATGGTAGTGAAAAGTCCATTTGTTGCCTTGCTTTTACTTCATTCATAATGATGTCTGTTTAAAACATCCAAAACCAGCTTCTGAATTAGATTTGGAAGAGAGCAACCTAGCTCTCCTGTGAGATTCTGAATATTTTAATTGGATGTACTGTATCAGACAAATTATGGATGGAAAGACTGCAAATGGAAACTTGTCATAGGAAAACATAGTTTTCCCTCATTGCATTTTCTTTAAATGTGTTGCTAAGTTTAGTATCTTATTCTTTTTTTTTTGTCTTTTTTATTAACAAGTGCATTGTCTTCCTATCTTGACTGTATTTAACACAGCATTTGTGCTTCTGTTGCTATGTGTATTTTGACCTTTTATTTAGAAATTTTTTTGTTTGCCTTTGACATTAGTTGTATGAGTTATTTTGTTTTAGGTAGTAAAACAGATTCCTTCCCAATTAATATTTTACAGAAGGTCTTTTTTCTTTTTTGTAAAGTGAGACTGCAGAAAAATGTTTTTTTTTCTAAATGTGAAGGGGTTACAACACATAATTGTCCCGCCATTTGAGTGGTCAGAATTCAATGTTTTTGCCAATCTTGTGGCATTTGTCTCTTTAGTGTGATATAACGGTGTAATTAAGACAAATTCGTGTTAATCTAATCAAGTTTGCTGTTAGTTGTGCATTAGCAGTATAAAAGCTAATATATACAGTATGGTCTTGCAACAGTTTTAAAGCCGCTGCATAATTGATCAAAGATTTGCATGATGGGTTTTTTGGTTTTGTTTTTTTTTTTTTTTTAATAGAAGGGCTTTAAAAACTATTATCTTAGGTGAAATGCATAGGTCTTTGTATGATTGACTTTGTGACATAGCAAGGCCAAAAAATAACTTTCTGAATTTCTTTTCTCAACAAGCAAAGATGGGCATTTTCCATTTAGACAAAGTTAGTAATTCTTTTCAGTCAACTTTGTCAATATGGTATTAATGCCTCTCAGCCCTTAAAATAAATGTTTGTCATATCAGTGCCTGTGAGGTTATTCCTTATATCTGTTCCTGTATAAACTTTCTGTGATTTTTTTTTTATTAATTCAAATTTTGAAAGTGAAGTATTACTTAAAAAGTGAAGGTTAGCAAAGAAAAAAACCCAGAAAATTATTTACTGTGGCCATAGTGTATGCTTATGTCTCTTTCAAAAATCTAAATATAGCAGTGGTGTAAGTAAAGTTACATCATACTGTTGATGTATGCTCTGGTACACAGGTGTGATTTGTTGTCACAGCACTACAGTGGAATACACAAATAAAAGTTAAAATTTATTAAACTACTAAAATTTATTACACACTGGAAACTGAAGTTTCACTTACTCTGTTAAATGTATATTATTCTTAGTTGCAAACCCATAAAACACAGATTAACATAGACTAACATTCCGGTAGCTACTTTATTGATGGCTGTAGGAGAGTATCACATGTGACAAAGATAATTTGTCATTTCTGACACTGTTTATTAAGAAAAGCCCAACTTCTGTTCCATTTCAAGGTCGAATTTATCTTTGACCTTTTTAATAAGCAACTATTGGAGCAGGGGGCATGTTTCTGTTCCCAGCATCTACTGCTAATCAGTGTGGGCCTATGGAATAAAAATACAATATTTTAGAAAAATAGAGGGAATCTAAAGACTTAAAAAAGGAAAACACTTAATAATAGTGTTCTGTGAGCATCAGAGTGCAATTTTCAAGGGAGTGATTATAAGGGGTTAGCATATAAAAGTAAAGCTTTCTCATTGTAGGAAAGCTTTCTAAATAATTAGAAATACAAAAAGCAGAAATGCTTTGAAGTTATTTTAAAAAATTACACTCGTTTCGTTGTCCAGCCTTCATGCATAGCTCCAAGCATATGCTTGTTCTAGGGGATATCTTGCTGCCATCGTGTCTAGTTAGCCATTACTATTTATTTTGAAAGCTACAGGTGCTATTCATGTGGCTAGTTCAACTCCATACCAAAGTTTCTTTCCTCATAAGGCAAACTTGTCTATTCAGGAATGTGACCCTAAAATACAGGATTAAAAAGGTCAAAGATGTATTTTAGATTTTCTGTATTTTTGTTCTACTGGCTTTTAGCTCCTAACCAATTTCTGGATCTTTTGAAATATTGTATACTTAAAGTGATTCCACATTAAATATGAAGCTGTGACCATGATTTTTGTGCTGTGTGGTGAAAGGTGAATTTGCAGTTTGTTTCTGGTGTTCCTGCCCATTTTAATGGATAACTTCTGACACTTGTTAACAAATCTAAAAATGTAAAAACAAAGTTTTCAAAAGTACAGAGCTAGCTTTGACTTAAATACTACACTGGGCACTTGAGAAGGCAAAACTGACTAAATGAGCATTTTAGTACCCTATGTTTTGGTAATGCTAACAGTTTGCTAATAAGCACTGTTTACATTTTTTATTCAGCAGTGCTGTGTGTTAAATCCCACAATTACAAACACTGTAGTCCTCATTCACAAGAGGGAAATGTACACAGAAAAGATATGCCCCCTCATGTTCACCTTAGAGGAACAGTTGGTGAACATATGAGTTGTTCTGTTTCAGAGCTTTCTTGAATTTTGACTTGTCTTCCTAGTTCATAAGTGTGTCCTGTCTGGGAGCAGTGTGGTTTCACATGGATCTGGGCATAAAGGCACTGCTAGAAATTAAAGTCTGTTAGACACAGTCTATTGACTTTTATGAAATTCTAGATGAGTAGTTAAACTTGCAGAACTATTGAAAAATTGATGGGTTCATTTGCAGCTTCTATTTTTAGACCTTTTAGTACTTAAAATTTTTCTGCCTAGAAAACTTCCAAGAGTTGGAATCAACTTGAAGTATTCCTGCAAAAATGTGCATGCATATTTAACATTCTTATTGTTGGTTGAATATTTGCTGATCATTAGTCTGTTAAATAGTCACACAATGCCAAATTAATTTCTTTATTAAGCAATTAAGACTTGTTTAGACTAACCAAACAGATTTGAATAGCATATCATTAATAATGGTGGGCAATACACAAAGTTAAGCAATGGTTTCTTCCATTTATATTTCTGTTTTACAAAGTACAGTGATAAAGTCAACAAAAACATCTGTTTTCCTTCAATTTTTTTTAATGACAGCTGTAAGCCAAAGAGCCTTCTAGCCAAAAAGGCTATCAAATTAAATTTCTCCTAAGAGATTCCTTTATAGATCTCAGAAGATCTTTTTATCCTTCAGTGTGGTATTTCTCAGACATTCAGAATGAAACAGATAGCTGGTCTTTTTGAGGAAAAAAAAATCCAAGGAGTGTTCTCTATAGACTTATTACAGAAGTTTTGATTTATATCCAAATAAAAATCAAACATCATTCTATAAATATCTGTTCATCTGCATTCTTACATTTTGTTCCACTTTTTTTGCTTGCATTATGAAAGTCTGAGAGAAGCTTGCTGTTGTTTATTGAACTTCCTGCTTATTTACAGTTGCATTTTAAGAAACACTGCCCTAATTATACTCAACAAGTGTCCAATTGCTACCAAGGGCAGAAGTCACTGTTTTTCAGGGACTGGCAGCTCTTGCTGGGGATGTTGACCCAGCACAGTGCACACCTTCCCACGTGTCATGGTCCTTACATACCTGTGTATGGTAGCAGCTCTCTGGCCACAGACAGCAGACACAAACTTTCTTAGGCATTTTCTTGAGGAAGGTTGTGAGAGAAGTAGAGAAAAAAGAATCAAAACAATTCTTATCTCATTTACTGTTCCTGTATTTGTGCCTACCTGGAATGTGTTTAGAGTTTGTTTACCCAAGGTAAACTTACTTAATTGGACACTGGTGCTAGTGTTTTAGATTCATTGGCCAATTAGATCCGCGTTTGTGTCAGGACTCTCAGTAGAGAGTCACAAGTTTTTCAAGTTAACCAGTTAGTGATAGTTCTTATTAGTGAAATATGGTGTGATATAGTATAATATAATATAATAATAAAGCAATTGATCAGCCTTCTGCAATCATGGAGTCAATGCTAATTATTACCCAGCTGGGGACCTACAGCGATACTTCTGTTAGTAAGAGTCTTCATTTAGAAAGATGTTTAACACTTGTGTTTCTTAAATTTTTGCAAAGCCATGGCCACCAGTATTTATTGCAGGGTAGTTTAAAGCCTACCAGCTTGCAGAAGGCTCAGCCACTAGCTTAAATACTTTCATATATATTCTGCATCAGTCCTGTTTGGGGCTGATACTCTGAATCACAATAAACATAGGATGGCATCAAGAAACCTTTGTGGATTTTTTAAGTTTTCTGTAATTAAAAATCTGAGACTGCAGAATGGAGTAGCTGACCAAGAGAAAATAAATGGCTTTTTTTACAGTAAAAAGGTTACTTTAACATTAAAAGTGAGACAAAAGGCCTTTTGTTTCGACATAAGAATCACAAACCTTTCTCTTTATATAACCTCTTTTGTTTCCTTTTCTGCAGGTTATATTGTGTTTGTATCAATAGTAGGCATATATGATCACACTCTGTAAGACAGCCTTATCACAGACTTTACTTCTGGCACACATTTAAGTTTGCCAGTAATTTTCTGGTTATACAAGTTAATGAACACTATGGGAGAGATGAAGGTGCCTGAATACAGGAGTTTACTGTCATGTTTTACACGCTCCTGGGCTATGTGCTGCTCCAAATGGGATCTGTTTCTCAGAGGTGCAGTCGCACAGCTGTCAGTCCTATTTGGATACCTCAGCATGGCCTAGAATGTTGAGAATGTCACTACTTAGGTAACTACTTCTTCTTTTCACATGTTAGAGAAAACCATGGTACATCTAAGAACTGGAGCCAGAGTGATCCAGGATGTTGCCAGTATAGTTATATGAAACTGCAGCTTCAGAAAAGTGGGATAATCATAGTGGTATCAGCAGCAGAGGGTGCTTGTCATAAGAAAATTGTCTGTGATAATTAAATGCCATCCCACTTTCTACCAATAACTTCAGTAGTTTATTTGTAAGTGGAAAGGGAATAAAATACAATAGAATAGACTTTTCTGTATTGACAGGAAGGGACCTACAGTCATTGTCCAGTCACTTGCCTGCCCACTCAGGGCTGGTCAAGTTCCAGCGTGTTGTTAAGGGCACTGTCCAAATACCTTTGAACACTGACAGACTGGGGCATCGACCACTTCTCCAGGAAGCTGTTGCAGTGCTTTACCAACCTCTCTTTATAGAAATGCCTCCTAATGGCCAGGAAAGCCTCCTGGTGCAGCTGTGAACTGCTCCCTCATGTCCTGTCCCTGGATTACAGGGAGGAGAGCTCAGCACCTCCCTTCTTCAGGAAGCTTCAGAGAGCAGTGGGGTCACCCTTCAGCCTCCCTTTCCCCAAACTGGACAAGCCCAAATTCCTCAGCTGCTCCTCACAACGAATTCCTTCCAGCCCTCCCACCAGCTTTGTTTTCCTCCTTGGGACACCTTCAAGGACCTTGCCATCCTTCTCCACCTGCAGGGCCCAGCAGGCCCCAGGTGAGGCCGCCCCGAGGCTGAGCCCAGCGGGACCATCCCCTCTCTGGGCTGGCTGTGCTGTGCTCGGTGCTCTGGGATGGGTTTTGTTGGGATGGGGTTTGTCCTCTGGGCTGCCCAGGCACTGCTGACCCACCCTGAGCCCAGCACCAGCCAGCCCCACCTCCCCGTGCAGCTGTCAAGCCACTCCTCTCCCACTTCATCCCTGTGCTTGGCATTACCCCATCCCAGGTGCAGAATCCAGCATTTGAAGCTGGTAACTTTCATTCCATATGAAAAGTGGGGGGGGGGGGGGGGAAACAAAACCGAAAAACCAAACAAGAAAAATGGCCACAGAAAGAACAGAATTAAATGGGTCCAATTCAAGAAATAAGATGGGGAAGGCCATTAGAGAGCTACAAATCAAAAGTAAAATAAAAAGGAAAAAAATTACATCAATACTCAACAACAGTCAGCTTTAAAAATAGTGTAGGAAATCAAAGAGAAAGGCTCTGTTTCAGCAGAGAGCATGATTGGCCGCTCATGCAGCAACTGCAGCACTCCAGAAAAACACCGAAGAAAAAAGAAGCTCCAGGTGCTTGAGGAGTTTAAGACTGAAGTGGTTTAGGCCCATGGAACTGAGGTGTTAAATATGTTACATTCCATGGTACAGCAAGTGAGCTGTAGGAAAAGGTGAAGGAAATGCTGAAGAGTTTTTACTCTTTTCATGTGTCTCTCCTGCTTCACAGACAGAACTATATCTGGAGCCCATGCCTTCCTGCCTTGCACATGAATGGAGAGCATTAAAGAGTGTGTGAGGACACTTCCTCACACACTTGGAAACCTAAGTGAATGCTCCACAGCCAAAAAGAAAAGTGCAGTTTTATGCACCAAATCCTCAAGGCTGTGTGTTCCCAGCAGCAGAGAGCGCTGTGCCCTCTGGAGCAGCTCCCACTGGCAAGCCAGAGTTCATTCTCACCTTTCTGTGACAGGCACGAAGGGAAAACTGTGATGTTTTAGCTATTACAGCATCCGTCTCTATTGCCAAAGAATGCATTTTAAAATAATTTATAAATAGTTCTTTAACAATGTACCAAAGTCATCATGGCAGCAAAAACCCAAATAAAATCTGCTAGTAATCACTATTAGAAGACAGCAGGGTTAGAAACACAGCCAGGACTATATCCTGAATAAATTAGAAGTAAATACTTTAGGGTTGTAAAGAAATTACACAAGTCAGAGTCAGAAGGAAGAAAAGATTTTGAGTCACTGAGGGCTGCAAAGAAATTCTGCAAGATAAGAATTCCCACAGAGGAAGGCAACCTACAAAAGAGGTTATAAAGGGAGAGTTGATAAAATGTGTGTCAAAAGACTGTATCTGGCAAATAATGGAGAACAGGAGGAGAGGGGCATTTCAGATAAAAATCTTGTGTGAGGCGGTAGGGTGTGTTTTTTCTTTCTTGTATCTATTTCTTAAGAAATTTCTTGCAGCTGCTGCCAGGGGTGATTTCAGGGCAATAGATTGAGGATAAGCATTCCTTACATGACAGTGGTAAATCATAAATCAGGATTCTGGATGTTTTAACTAATGTCCCCAGCAAGTTCTCCAGCACATCCAAAAGCATAAGATGAGCCAATTTACAAGATATGGGACCAGTTCAGCTCCTGTTACAGGAGTAGCCAGGGCTGAATTGTTTCCCAATATGCAATGATGCATTCACAGAACACAGATCTGAAACCAAGCAGTATGGGACAAAGTCCATGCAATAAAATTCTGCCAGTCCTTTGCTGGTTTATATATGCTCCCTGAGGAAAAGTCCCTCTACAAATTTCATGCACACATCAGGAAAAAATAGATTTAAAACAACTTATTTCTGTAGAAAAAAACTGGAGTTCTGGAAGTGCAGGTGATTTCTGGAATCCTCAAGAAAAATGTTTCCAAATACCCACCTGACATTCAGGCATGCCAGATTGCCATATGGATATCAGCATGAATATTTTAATTCTAGCATGAATGCATTTTAATTCTAGAAAGTTTGGTCAAGAAATTTTCCAAGAGACTGAAGATAAAAACCACAGCAATTGCAGAGAAAAAATATTCTAGTAAATCAGAAGCATTTGCTAACAGGGAAGAACACTTGGATTTATGAGATTTCTTTTACAAGATTTGCTGCTTCTATAAAGTTTGCTGCTTCAAAGACTTGCTTGTCTTAGCCAAATAGAAGCATGCCTTGCTTAGACAACGGCCTTTTTGAAGTCAGGGACAGTAAAGGGAAGCCTCTAGCCTCATGTTTGTGTTTTGCCATGAGTTTCTGCTAAAGAGCACGTAGTCTTCCTGAAGGGCTACCCCTTTTTGTTTGTGCCTCTCAGATTATCTGGGCTGGATTTTTTAGTTGCAGCAGTGGTATGGGAGGTGGGGATGACAGCATGAGCTGGATGGCTTCTTTCATTACCTGACATCCATGATTACTGACACACACATGCATTTTGCATTAGGAAATCAAAGCCAAGAGTAAGTCGAGGGCCTGGTGGGCAAAGTAAAACGAGCACATTTTTTCCCTGCAGTCATGCACTAGATACAATTTTCACTTCTAAAGGAAAGAACAGAAGAGCCAAGACACAGCCAGCAAAAACTTTCAAGTTTGTATGTGTCCTTCCCGAAGAGAAAAGGTAACTGTGTAGGCCTCATAACGACTATTTCTCCCCATGGATATGCTAGAACTGACCTGTCCTGTACTCTGTAATTCAGACACTGGATGGTTCTCACTAGCATTTCTTTGCTTGTCCTCATTCCCAGCAGGAAGAGTCCTGCACCAGAGCAACTATTTGACTAGATGGACCAGATTCCTAACTAGTGACACACAGCTGGACATCGTTCCCAAGGACTTTTCATCCACATCACATTTGGAAAAGTGACTTGGGAAGAAAGAATCCGGGCTGACAAAGGATACCTTGGCAGATTTTTTCCAACACCCAGCTTAGGGACTGCCATCAAATTGGGAGCTGAATGTTGCTTTTTTTCTTTTGTGGGATTCACTCCAAGACAGAAGGGTCAATTCACATCCTTTGGTATCAGGAGGGCTGCACTTAAATTTATCAGTCTTGTTATTTACAAGTTCATGATTCTTAGGGCCTCCGATTGGACTGCGGGTTTAGAAGAAACATGTTGCATCCCGAGTTTGGGTTTAGATTAGGGGTTCTAATCTATGTTAGCTAGCCAAGTCCTGTGTACCCCTGTGCACCCCCCCATGTTCCCCCCCACCACGGTGGTTAGCTCCAGGCTGCCAGCCATTGGAGCGTCCCCCCGCCACTCCTGTAACCACTCCTCATCCCGTCTGGAGCGTTCGGTGTCTGTCACTGCTATCCTGTGACCCCGTTCGCCCCAGAGCCCCGTGTCCGCCCCTGCCACGTCCCCATTGGGCGCCGTGGTCACGTCATCACACGGTGTCTGTCCTCATTGGGCAGGGGGGCTTCAGCTCCCCTCACCCCGCCCCTGATAAAACCCCGTGCCTCCCGGGTCCCGGTTGCCATTTCCCCCACGCGGGCGCTGGAAGCGTGGGTCGCGGCCTCTCGCTGTAGCTCTCCG
This sequence comes from Vidua chalybeata, assembly GCF_026979565.1. Lineage (NCBI taxonomy): Eukaryota > Metazoa > Chordata > Aves > Passeriformes > Viduidae > Vidua > Vidua chalybeata. Next base: position 40,504,859 of record NC_071570.1, read on the forward strand.
TGACCATTAAAACCTTTCCACTTCTCTCATGGGTGATTTGGACATTCCTTCGCTCTTTACCAGCATCCCTCGTGTGGGCAACAGAACCCGACAAGTCCCAACTGGTGCACCGCAGCAGCGGTGCATGGGAAGAAGTGGCGAACCTGAGCTCCGGAGGGAGGCGGTGCCAAAAGGTGCCAGAGCTGCCAGGAGCCAGGGGAAACAACGGAGAGCCGCAGAAACAAGGGTGAGAGGAGAGCCCCGATGTAACTTTGCCTCACATCCAGCCATGGTGTAGGCTTTTTCCCAATGCAGATGGGGTTTGACTTACCCTTTGTGTACTGTTAAGGATAAGAAATACCCAGTCTGAAGTAATTTCTGCTCACAGCATTTTGGAGAATAAAATAAAGAAGTTTACCACATGACAAAGAAGTCTCTGTGTGCCCACAAACAAGTAATTCTGTTTGCTTCAAAACAGCTAAAAAACGTGGGGAACTTCCCTAGCCCTTGTATTCTTGTTTGTGACACCCATGCTTTCCTGGGTGAGTAGAATTATTAAAAAGTTACTAACTTCCTCTTCACCCACTTAGCTATTAAGAGAAGGTGATTTTGCTATTCGATGTGAGGTGCTTTGTTCCCTGAGTTTTCACAACTCTCACAGCAATATTTCGTTTTCCATCCTCAAGTTTAAGACATGTAATTACCAGCTGCATCTCTATGGCTAAAGTAAACACTCTGGTCCAGGGTGTGCTCTCAGTAGTTAATGCCTCTGTCCCACTCTTCATGGTGTAGCCATGTATCTGGTCTTGCACTCTTCTGTGTGCATATTTTGGAACTGTATGTCTCAAATGGCAGATGAATCTTCCTGGTTAGAATGGTTAGGAAGGTTACCTCTGAAAGGTCCTGGTAGAACAAAAACATTCAGTAATTAAGGGATGGCACTGGTGCAAAATGGCATTGGTCTGTATTGCTACCCCTGAAGGAAGTGCTGTTTGCCATCTGAGTCATGATGTGTGGCCATGTGGGACATCACAGATGACTTTACTTAAGAAAAAAAATTGCATCTCTTCAACCAACTTCAGGGAGGAACTGGGCACATAATGTCTCAGGACTGAGACGTGGGATGGAAGAGGAATCAGAGCCAGATATTTCAGCTGAGGAAAGCTAGAGTAGAACTGCTTTATCTTTACCCAGAGAGATTAGGTTCTCACAATGAGGAGTAGAAAACTGCTTAAGAAATTGAATCACACAACACAATCAGTAGAGAAAGGCCACTGCAACAAAAATAAAACATAAGATTTATATAGGACAGCATTACACAATCTCTGACCATATACTTCAAAAATGGGCTCATCTCAAAGGTGACAAACTGCAATCTGAACCAAGTTCAGAAATTAATTCCTGAAGGACACTGAAAGTACTGGAAAATTAAAATGTCACTGTGAATACAGTATTAAAAGTAGTATCTTAGAGCAGAGCCCTTTTATGGTTTTTGTTGTTGTTGTCTTTTTTTAGAATTGTCTTAATTTGCAGAAAGTTAACATTCATGACTTTTCACAGAAAATTCTCTTAGCCTGTATAAAGCAGAGGTAGCTGCTGGCTGTCTATAGACTGATTTGGTGACCTTTTCCCAGAAGACATCCCAGTGATATTCCTCATTTCTGATTGTTTCCCTGATAGTCCCCAGTAATCTAACTTCCAGGTTCATCTTAAGTCTTCTATATTTCTTGGATACTGATTTCAGCCACTTTAATGTGTTCTGTTAAAATGTTTGAAATACTAAAGTCCTAAACTGAGTTACTTAATTGAACAGTATAAATAGGGAGTATCAGACCCAGCATGCATGGCAGATCTCTGTATATTCAGGATAAATCCAACACTTCTGGGACAGCTCCTCCCTTCTGAGTTGCACATGGGCATCTGCAATGCTCTGTGAAATGTCAGAATAACTGTACGGGTACACCAGAAATACCCAGGTTTGCAAACCTAAGTGCAGCTCTTATGGTAAGGCCCAGACAAATGTGAAAATAAGAAAAATCAAACTGCACACACAGGTAGATTTCCTGAATAGAAAGATTGTGGAACATTGACAAATGGTAATTGTTTGAGATCCTCTTTTGAGATGCTACTTCAAATTCTTTACCTGTGTCACCACTGGAGTCACATGTACCAAAAGTAGTGTCCTGACCTGGATCCAGCCATGATGAGAGTTCAAAGGGGAGCACAGCTGCAGATTCCTGCCTCTGATTTACCTCTCTGGAATGGTAGTTATGCACACCTGTGACTTTGCAGGTCTGCAGCACTGCAAAGACTCCCTCTATTTTCTTCAAAAAGCGGAAATGGGAGTAGAAATTAGATACAGTCAGGCATGTTTGCTCTACACTCATGAATAGCTTTAAAAATTCATTACATCTGTCCAGCCTATGCCAAAGCACCCACAACCCCTGAGTATCGAAGCACCCTTTGCACTCCCCAAGGCACCAAGATTTACAAAGGCCCAGGCTCAGAAAAGCTGAAATGTGATGCAAAGAGCTGTGTTCAGTGATCGTCACCAACTGTGCTCCAGATACTGTCTAGGATAATGCCTTATCGAGGATACTTACTTCCCAGAGCCAAGAAAATGCTGACAAGGAGGACTGCCACAAAGGGAAATACGAGATACCACTTGCAGTTAAGAGGACCACTGAAAGAAAACTGCTGGAGAAGTTGCAAACAGCCCCTTGTGTCTCCCTTCGATCAATTTGTGCCACCCAGCTTCCATCAGTTGTGCCACCCAGCCTGGGCACAGCTGAGAATTCAACCCAAAAAATTATTAAAATTAATAGCATGTGAATTTTTTAAACAAAGCAATCTCTGTTTATAGGAAGAGCAGAGCTGGTCTGTGAGTTTCCCTCCTCCAGTCAGCATTAAATACTGTGATTATGCTTCTAGAAAGAGAAAAGTATCAGGATGAAAAGGCAACAGTTAAATGCCATATATTATTCACCCACTATAGACAATCTAGAACTTGGCTTTTAAAAAGTTTTACTCTTCTACATTTGCATGATTGTCTTTGATTTACATATAAAATTGAACAAAATTAAATTACATTATTTGATTCGCTCCTTTACATTTTAATGGACTGAAAGTCATTGGCAGCATGGAACAACACTTCCCATTTAGAAGAAACATGGGAAGACAGATCCTATTAATACACCATTCCAGGAGCTTCAGTTTGTTGTAGAAATTTTATTTTAGAAGTGTTTATTAGTGAAGAGAACAATTCCAAATGATTGAACATCATTGAACTGTCTTATTTCCTTGCTAGTATGGAGCAATTTGGAACACTAGAGTGACAATGCTGAAGAGAGGGACCACATTAAAATGACAAAAGAGTAAGTATGTAAATACATAAGTGAGAGGCAGTAGATGACTATGGGGGGAGTGTAAAGACAAGGAGGGGAAGCAAGGCCAACTTCAGCCTGGCCAAGCTGAATTCCTGAGGTGCTCTGAGCACTGGACAGTCTTTTGAAGCTGTTTCTTAACAAGGAATTTATTTGCTGCCCACATTGCCTTTAGAAGGAACCTATTTCCCTCCACTGTCTGCAGGAGGAATCTACAGAGATGAGGTGGCTGGGCTGAAGTTTCCTTTTGTGAGTACTCCCAGATTTTAGAAGAGAAAGTGAGAATACATCATTCTTCCTGGGGAAAGAGAAGAAGCCCTTGTGCTTGGTAATCTGCTGGGCACAGAGTCAGGATTGCAGTTGGCCCTTTCAGATGCTATTGTTCTCTGAATTAAGTTAACTTGCTTGTGATAGCTTTATTTGTTCCATTCCAGAAAAGATTAACTAAGGGGGTATCCAAATCCAGCCCCCAAATTCTAGCAGAAAGGCTTCATATCCCTTCTGCAATGGGTTCAGTCCCACACATTTTGCATCCTGGAGAGAAAACCCCAGGACGAAGCACTCCCTGTTCATCACCATGTGGATATTTTGCTGATGGAGAATAGCAGTTGCACTCAGATTTTTTTTTTTTTTTTTTTTTTTTATGTACAGCTTTTTTTGATGACAAGATGAAGAATGAATTCCCATGTGCTGTGTGGGAATTAAGGCTCCTTTTGCACTTCCCATCAGAGTTAAGACTCTGGCCTGGTGTCAAAACATCCCTCCCTCTTTGAAAAATGCTACATCAGTAAGTAGCTGATTTTTGCCTTAGTGTGCTGTAAATCTCAAGGCGTGCTGAGGTATTCACATTATTTCCACTCTAAGTTCAGGTATTTTAAAAGATTTTTTTATATGCTATTCTCTTTTTTAAAGTACTTTAATACACTGGAGAGCACAGAGGTGGTGTCCCACATTTCCCCTCACCCTGGATTTGCACCATTTTAATCCCATGGGAAGTACTTTTGACCTACGCAGCTGAGGTCAGATGAGACATAAGGAATGATGTGGAAGCAGCTGTGCAGTGAAACATGAGAGCTCTTCAGCGTGGGATCCCATAGCAGAACAGCCTTTGTTGTAAACCTCTAATGAAAGCTAATCTCTGAGTTGTTTCAAGTTTTTTTGCCAAAGAGAAGGTGATTAAATCCAAAAGACTTCTCATTCCTTGATTCTGAAAACAGGGAAATTGTTTTGTTTCTGAATTGAAACAGTCACTCCATTTAATTTTTATAAATGCTGTCTTATAACTCCATGTAATCTTTTTTTTTCCTCCTGTAGTTTTCCTAGGTCTGGGTTTGGAGCAAGGTAAATAAAGTGCTGTATTAAAAGAAAAAGAGGGGGGAATGATATAAAAAGTGTTTATCACTAATATTTGAAGGAACTGTTGATATTCACATCCTATGGCCTACTGAAGTTTGTAAAGTATGGAGGTTTTTTGTAAAAATATTTCCATAAAGTCTACTCGGGAGGAATTGTCACCTGGATTACCATTCACCATTTGAATTGTTGGGTAGTCTCAGTGCATTGCCACAGGCCGTTTACAGTATTTGCATTGTTCTGTATCCATATAAAAACGAGGCTTTTAAAAGTAACCTACATACCAGTTAAACCTGGTGTATATTTACAGCTCTGATTATACAGTGTTCAAAGACAACATTCCAGGGAGGCTGTGGCTGTAACACATTAAATAGGCATTGGACAGAGGACTTCTAGAGGTGTATCAGCAGTCACATTTTAAAGAGTTTTGAGGATTATTTAATGGAAAACATGTTTTATGTCATTTTTCTTGCACTTCTCCTGCCATAAGTAACACTCTGCATCTCGATGCCTTGTTTAGACTTTCTTTAATGCTGAGTTGCCTTCTGAGTGTGCACAGATAGTTTAGCATCTGAGTTTAGCAGTTTAGCAGCTGAGTGAGGAACAGTGCAATAGATGAGTTAAACAAAGTTTCGATGCGATATTAGGAATAAAGTCTTTACTGTGAGGAGGGTGAGGCAGTGGCACAGGTTGCCCCGAGAAGCTGTGGATGCCGCATCCCTGGGAGTGCTCAAGGCCAGGCTGGATGGGGCTTGGAGCAACCCGGTGGAAGGCGTCCCTACCCACGGCGGGGCGGGTGGATTCAGATGAGCTTTAAGGTCCTTTACAGCCCAAACCATTCTGCATTTTACGACTCTGTGGAAATGACGGCTGGATCAAGGAACAGGCCAGGAGCGGGAGGTTCCTGCAGCTACGCAAAAAAGGTACGTGGTTAGCCCGAAACGGAAGGAGCGGCGGCGGATGCCTGCTGGCTTCAGCCGCGCCCTGCAGGCCGAGGGCAGAGCTACGAGGGCACTCCCGGGGCACACGGGGCAGCCCAAAGGCCCCGCGGCTGCTGAGGGGCGCGGGCCCCGCCCCGTGAGGGCGGGAGCGGCGGGGAGGCGGTGCCGCAGAAATGGCCGGCGCCGGCCGGGGGCGGGCACGGGTGGTGCCAGGCCCGTGATGCGGCTTGGCGTCGCTGCGCTGCCGCGGGATCGCTCCTTCCGCTGCCTCCCCGCTCGGGACGAGCGCTGGGAAGCGCCGCCGCCGCGGGCCGGGGCCATGTTGGGCGGCGGGGCCAGGGCGGCCAAGCCGTCCTTCGTGTCCTACATCAGCCCGGAGGTGCGGGGCCGGGCGGGCGGGGCCGGGCAGCCTCGGGCACCCCGGCCGGGTGCTCGGGGCGCAGGGAGCGCTGCGCGGGGCGGGGGGAGCGGGGCCGGGGCCAGGGCCAGGGCTGCCGCCGGGCACTGCAGGGCTCAGCCTGCCTGGGCTGCCCGGGGCGTGGAGAAGAGCTTAAAAAACAAAGCTGGCTGGTCAGCGGAGTTCGTTCTGTAAGCCGTGGCCAGATGTCAGGCTGCGATTGTTCGGCCCGTAAGGTGGGACTTTCCGACCCTGTTCTTATTGTCCCTGAAGAGCATCACTTCACGTTCTGCTCGGTGAGCTCCTTACTCTTAGTTCCGCCAATGGAAAGCCCTGGATATCCTTCTTTAACAGCTCGGTGTTGAATTCTTGGCAGTGTGTATATTTCTGTGTGTATCTTTGGTATTGTTCTGCCTGTTGTCCTTTCACTTATTTGTCGAAACTTATGTTGACAGCTTGATCAAAGTAACCTTAGACTCAGTTTACTGAGGTCATCTTGTTAGCACATGGTATTAGGTCAGTATTGTTTTTCTGTATTCCATCATTCTTATTCCTGGTAAACAGCTGTTTTCTAGGAAAATAATTTGATGAATATGAGCCATAAAGTGTTGGGATTTTCCCTCTCCTAGTTCTTTGTAGTTTGTGTCAAACTGATTCTTCTTAATTGTTAATTCTCTTGAGAGCTTCTTAATGAAGAGATTTTGTCAATGTTGTTAGTTAGTGCAGAGTGTGTCACTGATAGGACCTTGTTGAATCTGCTGTTTTTATTTTACACTGGATCTTAAAGAACAATTAGAGTTGTTACAACTAAAATCAGCTATAGTATTTAAAATTTTTTTTCTTAGTTTGTGATAGCAAATCTGGTTTTTATATGTTTTTCAGTCCTGGTGGCTTGTAGTTTCATCGGTTTACTTTGAAAGTTTTATCTCTTTCTTGTATTTCCATGTGAAAACAGATGGAAATGATAGGTACAAATATTTCTGGAGTCAGCAAATATATGCCTGTCTGAGGTCACTTTTTCACCTTTAGAAAGTACCTCATAGAAATATACAAGGAACTGAATTTTGTGAAAGAAACAACTTCACTTGTTGGACTTACTAGAAGACATTTCACCATTTAAATGAGTGTGGTGTATGACTAAAACTTGCTAGAAAAAATGGCTGATTGAAAAGAGCACAAGTAATATATACACAGTGCAGCAAGATACCAAATAATAAAGAGTGCTTTAATTTGATTTTAAGTGCAGTGGTGTAATGCTTCAAATATGGTCATGATGGCTGCAGGAAGAGTAGCTAAGGTATGTAACACTGGAAGATGAGCTCTTTTTGAAATATCCTGATTCAGTAGGCATTGCTGTCATTAACTTTTTACGTGTTCTTGCTGCTTTTAAGCCTCTCAATGTTTCACTTAAATTTAAGAATTTCATGCACTCTTGCAGCAGGAACTTTGTGTTATAGACATGAGTTCTGCCATAGAATGGATGTCCCTTTTGCACCTTCAAAGACACAGTGAAGCTGAGGTCTGATGTGATTAGCAAGTAAAGCAAGTTTGACTCTGCTGTTGACAGCATATGACTGCCTTAATGGTTAAACAGGAAACTGAAGACTTTAGTAGCTTTTGTGAGAATTAAAAATAAAATTTTAGGTGTATGATGAAACCTGTGAGGCTATTTTGTTGTCTAGAAAAAGCATGTTGATTAAATATCCTAAAGTAAGCAGAAGTGAGCCTATCTCACAGGGCTTTGTGGACCCAGGAAAAACAACTTCCTGAACTCAGGTTTCCTGTACAAGTTAACTTCCATGTAGTTGAGTTTTAAATGGAACTAGACTGCTAAAACAGTGGAAATTCTGATTTATTTTATGTGGAACATAGTTGGGTCAACTGGGAGCTTTCATCAAGGTATTTTAACTTCCAGGTGCTTGGGGAAGAAGTACTGGCAACAAGTGTGATGCTTCCTCTGGCAGGCCATGTCAGAAGGTGGGAAACAGCAGTTTAGGGGCTTGATGAGCTTGAGATTTCATCTGTGTAGGATTGGAATTAATGGTGGACTTCTCCATTAATTTGCAGAGCGTTGCCTTGAATCTCTTTGTACTTCCAGCCTGAGGCAAGATTTCGGATCAACCACTATGCAGTGCAGAGCAATAGAGTTGTGTTAGGGGTAGCTCTCCCTTGCTTGCAGCCTCTAGCTTCTGTGGTCTTGTCCTGGTTTGCCTGGGAAGCTGTTTGAAGGCCTTAAACTGCTGCTTCCAGGTTAGGGGAGCCCTGCAATAGGGAAATTTACAGGCAGAGCTGAGGTTTTGGTATTGGTTTTGGGTTTCGCCCCACCTTGTTTAGTCCATTTTCTGATACCTGGGGGTCACTTTCGGCAATACTCTGAAAAATAAAATGAAGTCAGCTTTAAGCTGCTGTGTGTACTAATTTGAATATGAAATGAAACAGGAACTCTATCTGTTAATATATGACCAGATGGAAGCAAGGAGTGAAAAGAAAATGCTGCCTATTAAAGAAACAGAAGTAGTTTTTGTTGTGAAACCCCAGAATGTTTGGAAAAGCAGCATTTCTAACATCTGACTAAATATAACCTAGTTAGGCTCTGCTATATGGAACTGCAAATCAATCAGTGGTCTGTTGAGAGTGAGACCGTAGGATGTTGATATTAATGACACACTTCCCCTCAGGACAGACTTGGCTACTCTGCAGGAAGTGGGGTAAATACTAGGGTATAAAGTCAATGTTTTGACATTTCAGATCACAGAATATGTGTCTGTGGAGACAGTGAAACAAGGACCAGTGAATTACTTCATGATTTCTGACTTTTTTAGACTTTGAAAACTGAAGTTACGATCTAGCTTGTTTGACCTGTTAATATTTTCCTAAAAATCTTAATTTGCATAAAAAATTAGATTTCAAATTTGATTTCAAGCTCAAAGTTGGTATTTTTGCATGCTTTTTTTAAAATTAAATCCTTGATATTCATTCTTATGGGATGTTTTTTCCTGTGTTAGCCTTTCAACTATGGAAGAGGTTGTTCTGATGCATGCTGCTTATCTCTGAAATCTGGGGTACACCACAAACTGCTTAGGGTAACTTTCATGCCTCATGTGCTGTCTCTTAGATCTTGCACTCATAAGCACTGTGAATACTTCTTGCTTGTAAATCCTGGTATGATATTGTGTAGTGATCAATCTTAAAAACATATGTCCCTCCTCCAAAATTGGGGTGGTGGAGTTGAAGGGGGGAACAAGGAATAGGAGTTGGTGGACAGCTGGGCTGATATGGGGGAAACTAGGCATTGATGTCAGAGGAGATGGACTGGACAATGTGAGGAAAGAGGAAAGGATAAGAGATGAAACGGATGGGGAAAACACGTGCTATGATCTAAGAGACTTCTGGATAAGGGAGCTGTGAAAGGAAGGAAAACAAGCAGTTAGAGATTATTCTCAGCAATGTTATTAAAGTGTAGTAAGCATACGCTTACTGTGGGTTGTGTGGTGTACAACATGGGATTAGGCTTGTTTGACCAACAAAGAGTCCTTGAGAAAATACTAGGTATGTAATGTGGTTTGTTTCTGGATGCAAAATAGATACTCGGCATTTGCACGGGTGTTTCCTCTTTTGCATGGAATTCCAGTGAAACTGTTCCACAAAAGTTTATTTTACTCAGGAGCACTGTATTCACTTGTTAGAGCATCACAACTGATTTGCAGGTCTTTTGGTACACAGTTTGACTTTCACAGCTGATAACTTTCTTAAGTATATATTTATCTTTATTTCACCTCTCTTTTTAGTGAAGTAAATATGAAAAAAAAACAGATGCTCATAGCAAACCTCACCAGGATGTAGATCTTCCCTGCACAGAACTTACTTGTGGAAAACTATATAAAAACATCAAAGTATTCAGTATTCTTGCAGCACTGTTTGCTGTCAGCTTTGAAAGCTGTCAGCTGTTTCAGACAGTACCCTGGATAGCCTGGAAGTGATCACTTGTTCCTTCATTATTTGAATATTTCAAACATATTTTCTCAGCATGTTTAGTAATGTTTAGTGTGTTTTTCATTGTCAGAATTACCTGTAGCACAAATGTCCAGCTATGGATCAGTAGAAGCGTTACTGTGGGGTAAGGTAGGTTCAGAGTTTACAGTTTGAAGCAGCAGACTGTATGCATGGTGTCTCTGCTGGGGTGATGGGCAACATCCAGGATCAGTAGGCACATATCTGTATGTCAATAATGATGAAAAAAGCCCCAAACAGATTCTCTTATCAAGGTCTGGATTCTGGCATGCAGGGAATGTTTTTCTCTCTTTACTTATTTCCAGTACACAGTTGTTTACCTCCCTTTGGAGTGGGAGGAATTGCTTTCAGTTGTGGTGACACTGTATGACAAAAAGCAGAAGTCATTTGGGATTCCTTTCCTGCTCCAACCATTAAGACCCTGTTAATATAACATAACTCCTACTTGACCTTGTTGCCCTAAACTTTGTTGCCTCACTCATGCCTTCAGCACTTGGAGAAGATGTGTCTCCCCAGACAGGCTTGAGGAAAATACTTTAACCCCTTTAAATACATTTTTTGGAGGAGAGCTGACTGTAGTCCCTTGGTATTGCAAACTGTGCAGTTGTTCCTTATATTTGGGTAAAAAACAAGAAGAGAACTTTACTTAAGGAAAACAGGTTTTGGTTTTCTGTTAGCAAGAAGGGGGATATATTATGAATTAATTTGGTGTGACATGTCAGCTTGAAGCTTTGGCATGATTTGGTGCTCTCTACTGTTAAAATTGATTATTAAAGGGCGTTGCCATATTTCCTACCACTGATGGAGAGCCTGGAAGAAGGAATATGGCACAAAATAAGTGCACAGGTGAGAAGCATCTCTTAGAAAGAAGTTTCTAAAACCTTCATCAGAGTTGAGGTTTTTGCCTCAGAAAATACAGAAACAAAGTTAATTTTCTTCATTTGCATGGTGTCCTGTGGGTGACTGCTTTTAACTGTGGCTGGTAGTAGGGCTTCCCATGTTTTAAGTAAGAAGTGACAAAATGCTGCTTGGGGCATTCCGAACAGGGGAGCTACAGATGAAAAGCTCTTTCTAGAAGTTTGCATGGCTTTTAGTGGTCACATATGGAAAGTACTTGCATGCTTAGCTTCAACAAATGGTCAGAGGGTGAAGATTTCTGAGGTCCAGATGTATTCAGTAGCTTGCAGAAGGGGACAGACTTCTGCTTCCCTTTCTTTTGTTTATGTGCTCATCTGACCTGTTGATGAGCCAGTTCTGCTAACAATAGGCACTAACAATAAAACCAAATATAGGACAAGTACATACTTCCCAGCTGATTTTACAAATCAAATTACCTCACCATGTTGTCAGACAAACCTAGGGATAAAGGAGTGGGTGGGTGACTCTGAACGTGTGACTTATTAAAGGGGCGTTGAGCATAATGAATTGAAACAGGCTCTTCAGTTAGTTGTAAGATCTGTGTTGCCCCAAAGCTTATACTTGTTATAAAAATAAAGTTGAAACAGAGTGGAGATGGCAGCTGAATTTACATGTGTGTCCTATACAACTTGAACTGACTCACAGTGAGTTAATTTTTCTTGCAGATCTTTTCCTTCTCACTGAAAAGAGCAAATACAAAATGTGGCAGCAGTAAAATCTAATGTATTTTCATACCCTCCCTAGGAAAATGAATGCAGCTGCATGGGTTCTTCAGCAGCACTCATGGCTTGAGGTCTAGCTATATCTATCTATATGTATCAAAAGCACCTTTAATATGTTTATGAATTTTGTGTGGGAACATAAATGTTGAATTTCAAATAGAACTCTTCTGGAGGCTTAACTCTTGGAGTCTGTTGAATGTTATAGGAATTCTGCCTATCATAAGCACTTCAGTGTCTGTAGGCTTTTTTCAAGAAAGTGAAACTGGATTTGACAAGGTGATCTCAGTGTTTGTGGTCTCTAATCTGCTGTGATGCGATTTGATTAAACTTCTAACTATGTGAGAAGATAACAAATTTTAACTTGTAACCAAAAACTTGTAACCACTTGTTAAGATTTGCTGTTGAAACCCGTTAAAAAAACTTTGTTGCATTTTATCAAATGAGCTCAAAGAACTTCTTTGGGTCAGATTTTTTTTCTTCAGTTCAGTTTTGCCAACACTAGCATAAACTGGTACTCATGGTAATAAGTACAAACAGTGTATGTGCAGAACAGTAGTTATTACATTCTTTCTGGCATCTCCCAAAGTCAGAGGTGCTGGAAAAGCACCTGGCTGGTACAACTGCTTTACTGTTCCGTGGAAGTGATTGTTGGCATGCAGTTTGCTGAGCAGTGTTGCATGTAGATGGACACTAAGAGTGATTGTATAAGGCAAAGCTGTTAAAGGTACTTGTAAACCTAAAGTTTAGCTTACAGTTATCATTGGTGAAGAGATAATGCTGGGGAAAATATATATTTCTCCTCTAAATGCAGAAGTATTCAGCTTAAATCATAGTAGCATTTTAGCTAACTTTTTAGCTGGCAAGCCTGAACTTTGATTAAATATTATTTCTACAGCATCCACACTTAGGAGAGAAAGGCAGCAAACCAGGATTTGTTTTTTCTATTAGCTATCAGCTGTAGTTATGGATTTCTTTCTTCACACCACTACTACTTCCATTTTATAACCTTTTTCTCTTTTCAGCTTATCTTGAACATCTCTGCTGTTCTCATGATGTATTTTCCTGGTGGTTTTAGCTTTGCTGTGCAGCTTTCAAACTTAGTTCTAGGTCTTCGGAGTATGGAGTGCAAGTGTTTATATGAATGGCAGAAGCTGTTTATTTTAGTTTATTTTTGTACTCTCAGGGGCTTTTGTTTCTCTGTATTTAATCCAGGAAAATTATTATTGCTTATATCTTCTTTTGATTCCTTGCCTTGAATTGCAGTAGGTGACTAGATGCTGGTGACAAACTAAAATTAGCTTGCTTGCTGCTGTGCATCCGGGGGGGGGTTTCCAGTTAACTAATGGTTTTCCAGAAAGACTCCAATGCATGCAAAGTGATTTGGACTTGGAGGAGGAAGTTCTGAACAGGCTGAGCAGGAAGGGTGTAGCATCTCCTCTAGTTTAATAGTCTTAGGCTGGAGATTTTAGCCCATCTGCCAGTGCCTAAAGGCTAGAATAAGCGACACAGAGAATTTAATATGTTTGCTTTGTGCAATTTGGGTCTAAACTAAAGGATCACCTCTTAGTTCCAAGATACTGAAATACCTTTCCATATAGTCATGTTAGTGCCGTTTAAGTAACTTCTGTACTTTAGTTGAAATGTGTGTAAAAAATCAGAAGCAGGGAGTCATGGATGAAACTTGAAAAACTGAAGGGTACATTAGAAACAATAGTAACTCATACATGGAAAAGCTTATGAATGAGCTGGGAGATGGTGCTGTAATACTAAGTTTATGCTTATCCATTTAGGTGTGCCGAGAGTACTTTAAAAATATTGGTAATGTTTTATTTCTGTCTGTTGCACAAACAGTCCACTTTTTGTGTGTTCACAAATGCATGTAACTGACACTGTGGATGTCAAAACAATTACTTAGCAAATAGACTTTTGATATTAAGTGGAAAGATCAAATTGCAGACGTACACTCCTTTCATTTAGGAGGCTTTTTTCCTTAATTTTTATTTGCCAGAATGTGAGGAATTAAAGTGGGAAGGTGTAGTTCTTTACAGCATGTGTTGAAGGTATAATCTTTTCAAAGTAATAATTACTCTTTCTGTCTTTAGGAGATACACATAAAGGAACCCATAGAAAAGGAAGTAAATCCTCACTTATTACCAGGTAACTGTTGTATATTACTAGATTTAAGTAATAAAAATTAATGATTAATGAATAATATTTAAATATTTCCCTGTCTGCAGCAAACACTCATGTGACATCAGTGTCACAAGTTGTAAAATACAGGGTTTGGTTTAACAACCCATGCAAGTTGAAATGTTTTTAACATCTTTATCTGCATGGGATGTTGAAACTTCTAAAACAATTTTTTTACAGAGTTCAGTATCCTCATGTAATCTGTATGTGGAGAACAGTTAACACTTGAGTTTTCCCTGTTTCTTAAAGTTGGGTGGGTTTTGTTTGTTTGGAACTGAAGACAAGAACTGTATGAAATTTACCTTCTAGTGGCTTTGTCTCTATTGTGAGTTACTTGGGCCTTCCAATGTTTCTTTTACTGGCAATATTTTCCTTTGTAATTTAAAATGACTTCTTGTATAAAAATATTTTCTAAGATAAGGAAAGACCAAATACATATAAAAGTTTACAATAAACTAGTATTCTTCTGTTGGGTTTCCTACACTTTTTAGACCAAGAGTCTGTCTGATCACATCTGTTAAAATTTTACTTAAATTTGAAGTTCAGTTCCTATGAATTCTAACAGAACTTAATTGACTATTATTTATGCAAACTTTTATTTGAGACTTCCAGAATAGCCTTGGGACCTGTAAAATAATCAAAGTTATGAAAAAATAACTACGCTGAACCTGAAATAATAAATTTAAATGTTTCAGCATTCTTAAAGTTTAACAGTAAGGAAGAGTGGAATAATTTTCAACTTGTTTATTGACTATATAAACTGCTCTTACTTTTTTTTTTTTTTTTTTTTTTAAACTACCCTCTTGAATGATTGCTATTCTTTTGCCATTTGGAGTAGGCCATGACACAGGTACCTGTGGTTACAGAACTCCCAAACATCTGCAGTTCAGGCCTTCTGGAATAACATTACTAACTTGGAAGGCTCTCAATGTGCTGATTCCAGGAGCTGCCTTGTAGTGGCTTTGTGTAACAGTGATGAACTATCTTCAGGCATACAGTTCTGAGAAACTGTCAGGAAGTTATTGCTGCGACTGAGATAACAATTGAAATAATTCAATTGTAAATGTCAGTTAATGTTGCAAATCAGTGTATCTTCTCCACAGGTGAACTGCTGCTTTGTGAAGCCAGCACAGTGTACAAGTATGTGCAAGAAGATGGGTCAAATCGTGGCACTTACGGGAAACTCGTGTGCACAAACTTTAAGATTTCTTTCCTTGATGATGATTCTGCTTCAGATGATAACGTAAGAAAACAAGTCTTCTAATTATGACTAAACAAATTCTGCATAAATAATCATATCTTCCCCGTATATAAGGATGCAGAATGAACATAAATGCATAACTTTTCCTAATGGGTGCAAAATAACTTGAGTCAGTCTGCCTCTGCTTGATCCTTCCTCAAGCTCTAATGACTATTTTAAGCAAAGGCAGTGCAAGCATTTATGTGGACACTTATATTAGATATAGTTTATAACTCTTTATATTTTGTGAGTTGGTGAAGCTTCAGTTAAAAGAACCTATTGTTTTGAAAACTAATCAACAAAAACTGATTTCTGACTCTTTGTCTTGGTAGGGTTTGTGGAAGTGAGAGTGTCTCTGATGGTGGATAACATCTGCCTGATTTGACTTTGGGCTACATCTGCAGAATCATTTCAGGCTGTACAAGACTGAGTAAGCTGATACTCAGCAGAAATGCTCTGAAAAATTATGTGGCTCAGTAAAACTATGAATTATTTCATTCAAAGTCCAGTGTTTACTGAAAAGATTTTAAAACCTAGTACTGTTGAGCTTGCAAACACTGAAAAAGCTAAAAACTCCCTAAATTTTAAAAATTATTTCGATCTTTCTTCCTTTGGTTTAGGTGCTCAAATTGAACTGTCAGGGGAGAATGGTAATGCCACAATGCTTTTGATGAGCTTAAGCATTGAAATAGTTTAGTCCATTTAGGTGCTAGAAGTGAAAAGAGAGTCTAATGGCTCCCATGTTCAAGGTGATCTTGACATTTAAGGACATTGAGAATAATATGATTTGACATGTGTTGATTGTAGTCAGAAGTTTCTATGGGTTAAATTTCACAAAGTTTAAACATTAAACTAAGGCTTTTGCAGCCAAGTACAGATTATTGGACCTTCTGGAATTAAGACAAAGCTGCAGAATCTTTTGATGTAAATCTCAAGTGATCTGTGGAAACTTGGTAATGACCATGCTAATTTCTGGTCCATTGCTGGCTTTGAACCTTGGGTTTATAACATGCCAAGTCAACTATATTTCTTTTAACAAAAGTTCAGGGTTAGCTACCTGCTTCAGAGTACTGCAGACCTGGAAGTAACTGGAATAAGATTAACTCTGTTCACAGTAAAGTATAATTTGCTGATGTAGTGTACATCAGCTGTTAGGTAACAATATTGAAAATAGTGTTTAACTGTGGCATCACTAAGATGCCATTTTTAACTGTACTAATGGAAAGGTAGAAGTGAAGGGAACTCCAAATCACTTCAAGTTTGGTTACACAGTAGATAAGGTAATTGGGTTGTGCGTGTGTCTTCACTTTACCCGGTCATAAATCTGTTTTTAATGTTAGTATGCTCTTGGGATACTTGTTCTTTTAAGAGACTTTGTATTCCCTGCCAGGTTCTCATAGCAAGGAAACTTGTCATAAAGGGGCTTGGATTATGTGAAGCTACTGTATTTCCTGTTTACTGCAGTGATTCTAGTTTGAAAAGTGACTCGCAACAGAAATGTATGCTTTGAAGCTATTTGAAAAGTAAAAACTGTACATTTCAAGCATGGCTGAGACTTAAAGAAAGCTATATTGTGTGTATAACTTGTGTTTGTATTTTAATAACTGTTCTTCAGTGTCCTGCCTTACACAGCTTATAAGAATAAGAAGTAATGCAGAAGGTGGTACTGCAGTGTAACATTTCTGTGATTTTTTGCATGTTTCTAGGAGCCACAATTTAAAAATAAGATTGTAGGAGAAAATGACATAACTCTGCAATGTGTAGATCAAATATATGGAGGTAAGTCAGCTTTTTAGCCCTGGGGGTCTTAGAGTGCTGGTGCTCCTTGTAGAAATACATCCTTTTTAGAAAACAATACATTTTTAAAAAGCAGCTGCAGTTATATTTAATAATGAAATGACAGATAAGAAATATATCAGAACCCAGTCTTATCCCTCAAGCTTGTCAAATTAATTTTCATTTACTTGATTAATTGTCCACTGGGACAGACATGATTCCTGCAAAATGCAGTGGTTCAAAGCAGAGAGTGTACTGTGAAAAGTCCCTAAATTTGCTAGACAAGGATCTTCTAATGTATCAACTATTTCTATAAATATTGATATATGCACTTCATTTGAGCAATAGCAGTACAGGTACCAAATTCTCAAACAATTCTTTTTGTTTGTCTAAGGGAACTTTGTTTTATGAGATACATGATATCTTCACTGTATTAAAGGACATAGAAAAGGAGGTTTTAATTGCCAGCTAAATCAAGCGCTTTGTATGGGGGCTTAGAGATGTGCCAATATTGCTAAAAAAGATAAATGAGAATGGGGCTGATAATTTTAAGTATGGGAAAGCTTTATTGAGAATCCTGTTCTTGGACTAATTATGAGTATTCAGAGCGTTTACACACTCTGGTGGTGTGGATTTGTGAAGGAGTGAACTGGGGCAGACCAGTGATGGTTATTAGACGCTTTAGTTTTATGTACAGTGGCCCAGCTGGCAGCACTTGACATTGTGAAATGGTACATCCTACTTCCTGGTGGTTAAAAAAATATTTTTAAGGAACTTAGAATGATCTCAGATGTCTGGGGACTTCCCCTTGGGTAAAACTACTTAATTGTTCTTTATGTATCTTGAAACTTGGTGTGCAGTCAGAATCTGAATAGATATAACCACTGAGCGGCTGGTTTGCTGCAAATTTGCTTTTTACCTTGTATGAAGTAATTTGATGGGTTTCAAAAGAAAAGGCTTGCCAGCCTGTGTTGTAGGATGCTTGTTTTGTCTTGAGAAAACTTGGGCTTGAATTAGTTTCTTGAGAATTCTGGAAAGTCAGTCAGGGACTACCAACATTATAAGTACCTTTTTGATATTTACTTTCCTTTTTAATTTTGCAGTTTATGATGAGAAAAAGAAACTTCTAACAGGACAGCTAAGAAAATACCCAGAGAAGTTAATTATCTACTGTAAAGACCTTAGAGTATTTAACTTCTGCCTGAGATACACCAAAGAAGAGGAAGTGAAAAGAGTACGTATAGTAACTTAATTTGCTTTTCTATTTTTAGCTTGGTGTTTGATGTTGTGAGGATGAGGGAAGGATGAAATTCACGCTGAAACTTGGAAATGTTTTCTGATCATTTCCAGCTAAGACAGAAAATAAAAGATAGATTTTATTAAACATTTATTGTGCATAGCATTTAAAAGACAGGTGCAGTGGCTCTTTAAAGAAAACTGGAACTTGGGAGTGATACAGGAAATTAGCTCCAGCTCAGACAAGCTGTAAAGCTGTTCTATTTGTGACGTGTAATTTCATTTTGTTTTAGACTTCAGTATAGTGTTACTTTCCTGATAACTTTAGTTTTTTTGAGAAGTTAGTCTGAGCTCCAAACTAAGAGTCAAGTAACTTTATTTAAATAAGAGTAATTCTGGAGGTGGAACATATATAATACTACTTAGACAAAGTAGGCACAGTGTCTTGTAGAAAACAGAGAAACCTTCCTAAGTCAGCTGTTGGGGATAGAACCCATCATTTTTGTTTAAAACCTGGATGGAGGGGTTGGTAAAAAAAAGAAAAAAAAGACATTTTTTGACACTGGCAATCTTGGTGTGTTAATTTTTGGTTGGGTGTTAATTTTTGGTCCTTTTTTAGATCGTCAGTGGTATAGTTCATCATAGCCAGACTCCTAAGCTGCTTAAACGTTTGTTTCTGTTCTCTTATGCATCAGCTGCTCCAAACAACACAGGTAAATGCTTTCTTGATCTGTTTGCTGCATAATTAGTTTGTTAAGCAGTCTGGGAGGTCTGTAGTTGAGTTTGTGCTCAGCTTATGGCTGTGTTCTGCTGGCAGGTAGCCTTAACAGATTAATATTTTTTTTTTGTTGTACATTGTTGAGCATGTTGCTAAAAACCTCTAAATTGTCCCCTGTCTCCAAAATTGTTGGTCTTGGTGTCCTTCAGGAAGTTGCACAGAAATTTTCCAAGCAGGAGTAGCATCCCTGTATTGAAAACCTATTGTGATTAAAATGTGCAAATGGTTTTCACATGGTTCATCTAGAAAATATTTGCTTGTTTTTATAAGTGTGGTTTTTCTGTATTAGTGCTGTGAACCAGACTTCCTGCTGTTAATTCTGAAATTACTGCATTTGCAGTGGCATCCTATGAGAAAGTATTTCCCCTTTTGCTCTTATTTGCAAGCAATACGCTTCTTCCAGGTAATTGCAAAAAAACCATAGGTTTGCAAGGCATCTGACTTCCTCTTATATCTGACTTATTACATAATCTTCCCACTTGATCAAACTTGGCTGAATAATACATTAGGCTGCAAAATTCAGGACAAAAAATTGTCAGTGTACTTTCTAGCATTCCGTAATTCAGACTTAATAGTGCTGTTTTGAATTAGGAACCTGATCCTTAGTGCACCAGCAACACCAGCTCCTTTCACAGAGGGAGGTTTTGATATATGAAAGGTATTAGTCAAACACTTACCAAGTCATGTCAAGGAATTTCAGGATCATTTGAGGTTAGAAGAAGCCTCTGGAGATAGTCTAATCATGTTCTTGTCCATATGCCCCTCTTCAGAGTAGGGTTAACTGCATCAAGTTTAGTCATGTCCAGTTGGGTTTTTAATATCTGCAAGTATTGAGACTTCACAGCCTATCTAGAGGGTCAGTTTCATTGTTTGACCCTTCCTGTAGTGAAAAACATTACTGTTACATGTATGTGGGATTTGCTGTAGTTCAGCTTGTCTTGTCAAGTCACTGTCACTGTCTTGCCTCTTGTCAAGTCACTGAGTCTGGATCCACCTTCTGTGCTCTCCTCCCCTGTTCCACCCCCAGTGTGTATATACACAGGGAGATTGGCCCCTGCTGAGCCCTCTTTTCTGAGTGATCCCAGCTCTGTCTCTCCTCATATCAGCCCTTTAATGATCACAGAGGCCCTTCACTGGACCTGGCCCAGGAGCCTTCAGAGGGGAGCCCAGCCCTGGGCACAGCAATGAAAGCAATGGTGCCTTCATTCAGCTGGTACACAGTGGCTTTGCTAAATGCAGCCCAGGAGCACACTGCCTGTTTGCTGCAAGGAAGGGCACACTGCTGGCTCAGGTAGTTCCTGCAGGCTTCACCTGAAACTGGTGTTCTGTTTCAGCTGCAAACAACGGAAAGACTTCATACTTTTCTAGGTAGAGACTGAGCCTGGGAGAAGCCTTCTCTTTACATTGAAGTGCTGTCCCAGAGTTCTTTCCTATTTTAATAGCTGTTTTCAGTAGTAAGTGGTTTGGTGTCATTCTTCATAAAATTACTACAGGATAAGCCAAATAGACTGTAGAATTTTTTTTTTTTGTGTCTCTCACAGTGATAGCTCTGAAATCTTGTCTCTAAGAACTCATCAATAATGTTGTGTTCTGAGCTGTAAATTTTTCATCCACCTTATCATCTTACAGTGAAAAGTTTCAAATTGCCATTGTGTCTTCCATGGAAATTATAGCTCTGTTTGCTATTTCAGTGTTAACTGATATTTCAGAATGTGACTTAATTAGGATGTGTGTTTAAAACAATTGACATTACTCCATAAATTATATGGTTATTACACAAGATTTGAGGCTAAATCAAGCTGCTGTCTTAACTGTTTCTGAGGTGGCTAAGTAGAATTACAGGGAAGAGTCTAAGTTGATAGTGTTGAGACTGAATTGCTGTAATTAATTTTCTACTCTTTCTGAGTGCCTGATATGTTCTATTCAATGCAAAACTATTAATGAGAAAAAAATGAACCTTAAATGAAATGCAATATCTGAAATTTTTGTATAAAGATTTTTGGTATGGTTGTTAATTCTGCATTTAAACTACAGGATTAGATACCAGTCAGCTGCATTAGTATAAAATTATATTTGCTGGATAGTACCCTGCATTTTAGGCTGGATGTGAGGACAGCCCCAGCTGTATGGAAGTTCTGTAACAACTGATTAGTTTCTGCAGGAGAAACTGTTCCTGAAGTTATTAGTAGCAGCCATATATGACAGAATATTGCTGTTGTTAAAGATCAGAGGCAGTGTGATGTACAAAGGCATTTTGTCTTTGACTTGAGATTTTCAGTTCACAAGAGGTTCTGTTTGCTTACCTTAATGGTGACTAACAGGTTTACTTAGAATTGCTTTTGTGTTAGAGTTCCTGACAGTCTGCAAAGTTAATATTATTGATGTCTGACAGATGGGAGAAACCAAACTGTGATGTTTGAGACCCTCGAAGACTGGCGTGATGAGCTGGAGCGGACCAAAGGGAATGTGAAATACAAAGCAGTGACCACCAACGAAGGCTACAGAGTCTCTGAAAAGTAAGCTTGCCCTGGTTAATAGTGAACTTTGGACATGTGAAAATCAGTGCTACCTCTGATGCTGGGGATTATACAGGTTTTTTAGGAATTTTTTTAGGATCTGGTTTCCATTTTTATTTATAGAACAGTTTGGTTTGTAATCACAGGAGGTGATCCTGCACAACCCCTGATTCAAGCAGGGTTAAATTCAACATTAGGTACAGACTACTCAGGACCTTGGTTAAATCAAGCTTTGAGTATATCTAGGAGTGGAAAATAGAAAATAGGTATGTCTGGGACCTACACTTCTGTCATACTCGTTAGGATGACACTTTTTCAGTCCTTTACCTTCACTGTGGTAAAATTTCAAGTTACATGTGCTGGAGATTTTCCACTGTTTTTGTTGGGAAGGGGGCTGGGTGGGGAGAAGGTAACTGGTTTAAAGTAAATCTACAAAACGTGCTGTTGGAAGTTAAGTTGTGTTGCCTTTAGGAGAAGGTTAGCTTAATTTAGCTGAGCTTGGCCACCAGTTTAGCTGACTAGCATTTAGTGGTGAGCCCTTTAAAATATATACAAGGCATTGTATACTTCTACTATTGTTTCATAGTCAAATACTGAAAGATCTCACAGGCCTTGGAAACTAGCATTTCAGAGTCTTAACTGTTTATTCTAGAACTCTGTCTTGGGAGACCCAAATTGAGTTTAAGTACTTACCTTCATTGCTTCTTTGGACCTTGAACATAAATAGTGTTGGTTGATGCTGGAAATCCATGAGAAATTAAGTTGCATTTGTGAATTAGGATGTGAACTGCTTAACAGGTGTAGAAATGGAACTAGTCATTTAATACTGCAAGGATATCTCTTGAAACAACAAAGCATGAGAGAACAAAGGTGGTCTTAGAGGTTACAATTAATTGCACCTTTGCAATGATAATAGTTCAGACCTCAAGGTTGGGAAAATAAAGGGACAGCTTTGAGGACAATAGAATTATCTAGTAGCAAAGATTATTGTAGCAAGGTGAATACATAATTAGAATTTGAGCTAGAACACTCACCATCATTAAAAGGAACTAGGAGTTTTTTCTTTGTTCGGTTTTTGAGACCAAGAAACTCTTCTTTGTTGTCTTAGGCTACCTTTGTATTTTGTTGTTCCCATATGCATTTCTGAAGAGAGTATCTTGAAGTATGAAGGCAGAGGCATTCCTGTAAGTATATGTGCATGGCTGAGGGTAAGGTTCTTATTGAGATGGCAGAATTTCATCTAACATTGCCGATGTTACTGCATGATGTTTTCAGAACTTTTTTTTTTTTAACAGTTTACATGTATACCTGGTCATCTACATAAGGGAAACTGATGTTGGAAGGAGAAGATACACTATGTATTTCACTGACTAGTGTAATACATAGCAAAAATGTACATATATATAACATATACATATCATAACAGCAAAATATGTATTTACTATTCACAGTTCCCATTTACTAATGTCTTACAACCTACATATATTATTGCCTGTTTTTCATGAGACTTTGCTGAATGGCATCTGGCTGGGGCATTATGTAAGCCTTGAAATGCTATTTGATGTTGAGGTGAAGATGGTACATGTAAGGTGTAGCTGAACACCTCCAGTTACCTGGCTTGGGTTCTGGTAAGTGCTGTGGCTGTGATGATGCAGTGTTTTTACAAAGTCAAGTAGCCCAACTGAAAAACTAGTTCTTCAAGTCCAACAGAAAATGAAGTTAAATATACTGGTTTGCAGCCTGTAGCAAGCTGGGTTTGGCTTCCTGCTTTGTAGTTCAAGAACCAGTAAGACAGAGAAGATGGAAACAAGGAGCAAAGTAACCTCACTTGTGAGGTCTTACCTTAGTTGCTATGTGTCCATTAAATTTGCCAAGGAAAACCATGTTCATTTTGTGCTCTTAAGTTCATTGGTCCATGGGGGAGATAATACTGTACTGTCCTGCCTGAAAGTCAAAGTAGTGTGGTTGACTTTTTCTCAGAGAGTCAGAGACATATTACACTGGCTCTTACATAGAAACAGAAGTGTTTGGGATTTTTTATTCCATCTTGCGTTCACAGAACTGTAGAATAGTATGGACCTTTAAACAGCATCTAGTCTAATCCCCCTCCGGAATGACCCAAAGCATCTTTTCCTAGATCAGGTTGTGCAGAGTCTTGTCCAACCTGGCCTTGATTGTTTCTGGGGCATCTACCACCTTTGTGGGCATCCTGTTCCATCCAGTATTCCTGCACCTTCCTTGTAAAAACTTTCTTCCATATATGTTGTTCTAAATCTACCCTCTTTTAGTTTGAAACCATTAGCCCTTGTCCTATCACAGCAAGATCTATTAAAAAGTCTTTCCCCATCTTTCTTATAAGCCCCCTTTAATTTATGAAATGCCACAAAAAATATCTCCCCAAAGCTTTCTCCAGGCTGAGCAACTCTTCAGTGTATCCTCATAGGAGAGGTGTTCTGGCCCTGTGACCATTTTTGTGTTTCTGCTCTGTGCTGGCTCCAGCAGGTCCCTGTCCCTCCTGTGCTGGGAGCCCAGAGCTGGATGCAGTGCTCCAGGTGGGTCTCAGCAGAGCAGAGCAGAGGGGCAGAATCCCCTCCCTGCCCTGCTGCCCATGGGGCTCTGGATGCAGCCCAGGACACGTTTGGCTCTCTGGGCTGTGAGTGCCATGGCTGGGCCATGTGCAGCCTCTCACCCACAGCACCCCCAGGCCCTTCTGGGCAGGGCTGCTCTGGGTCTGGTCATTCCACAGCCTGTGCTGGTACCAGGGCCTGTCCCAGTCCAGGTGCAGCAGCAGCACTTGGCCTTGTTAAACCTCATGATGTTCCTGTGGACCTCTCATTGGGCTTGTCTGGGTCTCTCTGGATGGCATCCTGTCCTTCAGGTGTGTCAAGCTTGGTGTTGTCTGGAAATTTGCTGAGAGTGCACTTAATTTCACTGATTGTGTCATTGATGAAGGTATTAAATAGTCCTGGCCCTAGTACAGACCCCTGAGGGACACCACTCATCACTGATCTCCATCTGGACATTGGGAAGTTGACCACTACTCTCTGGATGGGACCATTCAACCAATTCCTCATCCCTGAACAGTCCATGCATCAGATCTCTATTTCTCCAAATATGAGAGAAGGATGTTGTGTGTAACCATGTTAAAGGTCCTACAGATGTCCAGATAGATGACAACATCTGTAGCTGCCCACTGTTCCAAGGCTGTGTAGAACTCTTCTAATTATTTCCAAGCTAGTGTCAAGATAGCTGGACCATATTGAATTGGTTTTAGAAGGCAATGGAAGGACAGTAATTTTTTCCACTCTTGATGATTGTGTGGATTCTGTATCCTTCTGAGGTGCACCTCTTGGTTACTGTCAATTGATAGCAGAACTTCTACTTCCTGATTTCATTTGTGTAATATTCCTGATGAAAGTGATTCTTACTCCCTGTTTCAATGCAAGTTTACAGATCATCTTGAGAGCTTCAAGGAGTAAGAAGTATGAATGAGGAAATTATGTGTAAAGGGAAGTAAGAAGCTTTGAGGACTGATTTGCCACTAGAAATACCTGTGACTATGCAATCTGGTTTAGCTGTGGAATGTTTAATACTTTATTTCATATGCCTAGATTACTCTTTATGCATAGTTCACATGGGAAAATACCAATGCATCTATTGTGAGTTATCTCAAGGCTGAACTATTAGAAAAATCTAATAGTGGAGAAACTGATGGATAATATATATATATATATATATATATATAAGTTACTTACAAGTTTTATCTTAATGTGGCATATATTCTGACATAATTTGACCATAGACTTTATGATCAATTTTTTTTTTACCTGTGAGGGAAGTTGAGAAAGTAATGTTTTGGCATAATCTGTTATTTTATATTTCCCTGTGCCTGTGTAAAATCTAACTTAAAACTTGCAAGTGGTAACATAGTGTACTCAGGCATGTATTCTTGGTGCAGGTGTAGGAATTTGCTTCTGTTGATGTTTGCTTCTATTAAATACACTAAAAATTCAATGAATCAAAAGCACAGAGAAATTTTGAAATCACTCCATCACTTGAGCAAATACCTTGTAGATGACAATTTACTTACTTTTCTCATCTGATTAATGTCTTACTGCAGATTTGGTGTTGGTCTTGCCATAACGGTGCTGCTCTTCTCAAAATGTCTGCATTTCCCAAAGAACAGGATGACAGCACTTCACAAATGCAAAAAGCCTTCTTGGATGGGTCAGTAATAGCTATTCTGTCCACAACACTTTGCTTGGTATGGACCTTGCTTCTCTTTTTCCATATATGCTATGTCTTTTAAGCTTTTACACATCAGGAAACAAGTTCCGTATCTGAAAGTAGTTTGCTGTGGTGGAATGTGTTTAAGCCCTTGATCCAATGGCATTGGTCACTTGTGCAGGGTTGGAACTTCACCAAAGGGTTTTTCTGTGGAGATGCATACACATATATTTCTGAGGAATCTGTACTAATTGTGGTGTGTTTTAGTTAAAGCAGCAGCAAAGCCTGTAGGGTTTAATGACTTAATTGTTTTGCAAGTAAGAGAAATGTAGACTCCATCTCTAAATGTGCATTTACAAACTGAGTTTTAATTTAAGACTCTCCCACCTTCTGAGAGGAGCTAGGTTCATGTTCTTATATAATTTGAGATAAGGTGTCCTAAAATATCTGAGGCAGCCTAAGCAATTTATTACTGCAGCTTTCAGAGGGGGTAGTAAACAGAATTAGTTCAGCAATTTGGAAAAGTGACAAGTTTAACTTAAGGGAAGGAGCACAGCTGTCTGACTGTTATGGCAATGACTTCTTGCCCTTTAATTTTGGCTTTTTTTTTTTTTAACTGTTGTTTGTCCTAGACAGAACTTCTCTCTCAACAGCTACCTGTTAGATCAGACTCACATGTACAATCTGTACATTAAACATTGGCTCCTTGTTCCTCATAGAGGGAGACCTGTTAATCACACAGAACAAACAGAAAACAGCTTGATTGGGCTCTTAAAACTGCTTTTGTTTATAAAATTAATTATGTTTGCATAGGAAAGAGTTGTGGCCCTTCCTGCAGGTTCTCTAATATTTCTACCCTGAAATGGGAAAGATTATATGACTTAAAACTGTCTTTAATGCTATTTCATGATGTGAAAGTCAAGAAAACTAGCAGTAATCTGTAATAAGGTATCCTCTGATATTTTGGTCTCTTCTTTGTGGCCATTTGAACTTGGGGCAGTATTGCTGGTTTTCTTTGCTGTGCAGTACTGGTGTTTAATCACTGGAGTCTGAAATATATCTATAAATTGGCCATCAGGGTGTGTTCAAGTGCCATTATAGTAACAGTCTGAACTCAGGCACAGAGCAGATGCTTACAATTAGCAGTTTATCTTTTTAAAAAAGCTGTTCAGAGCCTGATCTTGCAGTGTAAGTTCTTTGCTGTGTCATTTGGAAGAAGTATTGTATTTGGCTAGCAATTGCTTTCCCTCACTTCTCTGATCTGATGCATCTTCCAGTAGGTCTGGTAATCTGTGTTTCTGATGTGGACTCCTGTAGTTCTCACCTAAAGCAGGTTTCTGTGCTACAGCCTGCAGGAAGCAAAGCACTCTGTCCTACCTAGAAAACTGCCCACAAGACCTCACTTCTGAAGTATGAGCTAGAGAACTTTTCCCAGGTCTTGATAATAAAGAGGCTAGTGTAACAGTAGATGTAGTTACTATGTTGATGTTCATCTGAGCTCTGGAAGCTGTATGAGAGGGAATGCTCTGGGTCCAAACCAAAGCATCTTCTGGCTTGGTATTTTTTCCTCTCCTTAAAGGGAAAAAAATCTATATATATATATAGGGAAATGCAAGCTACATTGTCTTGTTTGAATCCAAATAATTTCCTTTACTTGTGTGTTTTATTAGAAGACCTAGCTAGGTATCAGAATGTGGTTGGCAAAAGTCAAGAGAAATTGTAAGGTTCTGCTGGGAGTTTTGGGTGTTTCTGTCCATCTCTTCTTTCAGGATACAGCTCTAGCAGCCTCCTAGTAAAGTGATTTTGGTGTGTCTAGTGAGGAAAATATTAAAGAAACAGTAGTAAAAATCAAGTAGTGCTTGTAATATTCATAACTGCACAAATAGGCAGTAGTATAATTTCAGTGGTGTCATGGTTAAAAGCATCAAATCTTGTTATTAGCCTGTAGGCAAGCTTCCAGACATTACTTAGAAATGCATGGAGGTCACTAGATAGTCACAGAGTGTCTGTCTTCTGGTATTATAGCTCCTTGACAAATCATGCCTATTAACTTTGTCTTCAGTGATAATAGTTGACTTTTTGACTTGTGAAGCAGAAGGCTTTAATCTCTTGATGGTTTGATTTAGAATCTCTAAGACAATTAGCAAACCTCCCTATGAGCTCCTGAAGATGGATGACTTGTCAAGCAGCCTTCCATCTCTGCAAGATATCCAGACTGCATACACAAGATTTAAACAGCTGTTTTTGATAGGTAAGTCAGACTTTAAAGCAAAGCATAACAATAATGTGCTGTGACTCCTGCAGTAATTTTCTTGATTGTTGTCTTGATTTTGAGGGTAGTTAAAAGCAGGTTTTAAAATATGTAACTGAAGACTGTGCTTATGTCTGGGATGTGAATGAAAGTTTGTAGTTCTTTGATTTAACCACCTCTTGCTAAGCTGTCACAGTATCTGAAAACTGCTTTTGAAGGAGTGGAGTCTTAAGTGTTAGTTGGATTACACTAACTGGAATGAAGTTTGTGGGGAAGCTTTTTAGTCTTCTGTGGCCAAACTTGTAGCCTTTGGGCTCTGTCAAGAGTAGAGACTGCTAATTAATTTTTGCCCTAGGTTTTGTTACACACTAGTCACATCTCAAAACACATGAAGCTGCTTAAATTCTATCCTTTAGAAAGCAGTCAAATGGGATCCATGTGAAAGTATGATCTAGGCTTTCAGACTTCTTTCTTCTGAGACTTTGCAACTATTTTGCTGTCATGAAACACTTCAACCTCACCTCTTGAGATGAAAAAAGCTCCACTCCACTTCTAATATGAAGTATTTGAATTTCACAGTTAGGATTTTGACTAGAATACACTGTCAAATCCACAGTGAATCTTAAGATCTAAAAATAATTGCCTTTTTATGTGATTTCTAGTAACTCGCCCTCTGTAGGAAAAAAGCCTAAGCTTGAATTTAAGTCATTTAACCTGTGTCATGAAATCCTGTGTATTTCAATGATGTAATTGTATCATTGTCTTATATTCATGCAAAGGGAATGTGTTGAAACTGCCATCTAGTAAGTGTGTGTTCTTGCAGTTTTTAAAATAAGGTTTGTTAGTAGACTGTACCTCACTGGGTATAGCACTATGCACTTTCAGTCTGAGAAAAATATTCAGGTAACCTTTTGCAGAAGTACTAAGATCTTACAGAAATTGATGATTTTATTACCATATTTTGAAGTCTGAACACATTAACCATTACTTTTGTCCTGTCTGTCCCTAGTTAATATGGTATAGGCAACTTGTCCTGGCCATGGCACTCACAGCCCAGACAGCCAAACATGTCCTGGGCTGCATCCTGAGCCCCGTGGGCAGCAGGGGAGGGAGGGCATTCTGCCCCTCTGCTCTGCTCTGCTGAGACCCACCTGGAGCACTGCATCCAGCTCTGGGCTCCCAGCATGGGAGGGACAGGGACCTGCTGGAGCCAGCCCAGAGGAGGCCACCAAGATGATCAGAGGAATGGGGGATCTCTCCTATGAGGAAAGGTGGACAGAATTAGGACTGTTCAGCCTGGAGAAGAGAAGGCTTCAGGCAGACCTTGTGGAACCTTCCAGTTCCGATAGGTGCTACAGGAGAGCTGGAGAGGAACTTTACATGAGAGCGTGAAATGACAGGACAAAGGAAAATGGGCAGCTTTGGATTAGGTATTAGGAAAAAATTCTTTACTGTGAGGGTGGTGGGATTTAGTGAAACTGTCCAATGGAACAGAGCTTTGAAGATGCAGTCTAGTACTTTTGTGGAGAACAAGATTCTATGGCCAGGGTGAAAGAAATTGGGAGAGGAATTTAATTTGTGTAATGAACAGGATGAGGTGCAGAGGCATGGAGGCAGCACAGCTACAGGAATAAAACACGTATGTGCCTGTGCATTTGAGGCATAGCTGAAAGATGCAGCAGACACAGAAGTGTGTGAATGTGCTGGTATTGAACACTGGAAATGTTTGGAGAGACACTGGGAGGTGGGCAGTTACACAGAAACATGTGGAGCTGAAGCTGTCATGGAAAGGATGGGGGAGGAGGGAATTGTGTGTATCTGGTTTCTCACTAGTAGAACCATTGTAGGCCTTGTGCTTCAAGGCTTGTCTCATGCAGGAAATGTAATTTATTCTTGTTGTAATTGACTGTATCAGCTTGTGAAAGCTTTCCAATATTTGTTGACTGGCTTTGATAGAAATAAAAGCAATGTGCACTTAGGTGGCATTTGAAAGAATTTAGAAAAGTACTAGTGAAATTCATAGGAGTTTAATGGCCTTGTGGTATTGCACTTGGCCTCCCTGTTTATGTATTTTAATGCCTTTTTTAGTTGCAGCAAAAACTGTTTAAAACATTTTTCAGGTAGTCTTACATTCCTTAAGTTTTTCTAACCTACTTCTAAAACCAATTGTCTCTGGGTGTGACATGATTTTTCAAAATCCAGCGTCTTTAGGTTAAGCTTTATGTAGATCATCATTTCTGAGTAAACTTTTCTATTCCTTTTTCATTTTGTCAACAAATTTATTCACGAGGTTTGATTGCTATGAAACTTCAACTTACTTTTTCTAAAAGGCTGTGGTGCTATAAAACTCTGCTGGTGTTTGTAGGACTACTTCACTTCCTTATTTAGTTATAAGGTGTCAACTTTAATAGTGCCTGAGATTTGCTGACTCCTTAGTATTGGTTGCTTTGTACCTGTTCATAACTGAAGGGTAATTCAACAGATGGCTGCTAATTATCACTGTGTATGTGTGCACAAACCAATTTTTTGTTTTTCTCTTCTTTTTGCAGATAACAGTACAGACTTCTGGGCAACTGATGTGAAATGGTTTTCATTACTGGAGAGCACAAACTGGCTAGAAATAATCAGGTTGGCTGTATCTTCAACTTTCTGTATTTCAAATTGTTGGTAATTGCATTTGTAGTGGGTTTTCTAGCTAGTTTCTTGAAACTGAATTCTTTACTGCCAGGAGGAAAAAAAATTAAGACAGGCTTATGGTCCCATTTATATAGCTTATTTCTGCAACTTGAGACAATGTTTTTAACAGTGCAGACTTGTGTTAAGCCTTCTTCTTTAAAGGATACGAGAAGTAGCAGATCATTCCAATTACAATTCTTTCAGAGAGCCAGTTAAAAATACAGATCCAGTATTTTCCATCCTGCACTGTCACCTTCCTTCCAAGCTCAAGAATCCTGTTTGTTTCTTGCGTGAAACTGTTCTGTGTCTCTGACTGGCCTTGCCATTCTTCTCTGTAATCTCTACTTCTGTAATGTCCTTTAGGATGAGGTGAAGTGCAGTATTCAAGATGTTAGTCCACTAAAGATCTATAAAAGGACATTTCTTCTCAGTTTAGTCCCCCTGCTGTGCTGATTGTTCCTTAAGTTCTCTTTTCTTTCAGCAGTCCACAGTGAGTAAATCTTGGAATGGTGTTGACTTACTTAAGGCTTGTTGTAGTGGAATGTTGAGAAGTTTTGTTTTCAGTTACTTTGTGCTAGCTCTTTTGTCTGTCAGTTTATTCTCTGATCAACTAATTACCATGGGGTGCTTCTGCAGTCAGCTCCCAGTCCCTTCTGGTCTTAATAACATCAGTAAATATTGATAGTTATTAACGCGTTAATCCAGAACTTAAATGTGTGTGTTTATTGAAAGATTCTAGTGAAGACCATATATGTTGAGAAATTCATTGACATAACCAAGATTACAGGTAGTTTAAAGTAAAAGCCAGGCTGGGTCCCTGTCCTTAGGTTGTTTTGAGACTGGTCATTTCTGTATTTGGATCCAGTTGGTTCCTGGACCAGCCTGTTCTTGGCTCTTGTAGTTAGTAGGAAAGCCTTGTCACATGTTCTAGATGATAGAACAAAGAAGAATCTGACAACTCCACACTTAAGAAATAAACTGTCAGCTTCTATTAGTGACCTAAGATACTGCAAGAATCCTAATTTGTGTGCAGGCTTTTGCTAAGAATAACTAACTTCATGTAAATTTAGATCTAGAAGCCAACAGTGTAACATCTGGTTTTATGTGACCTGTAATTCCACTCAGTCATCCTTGTGTAATAATGTTCTCTGCATTACTTCTGTCTGAGTTTTTACAAGAGCTGATTGCTCATCCTTCCCTCTCCCTCTTAAAAGCATATTTTGAAAGAAATGCAGAACGTAGGACGTTAGAACATAAATGTGGTGATGTTGACCCTTTCCAGGATAAAGATCTGGTTCTAAGCAATTGCAGTACTTCAGTGTGTGATGGCAGCTGTTGATCCAGAATAAAGTCATGTATCATAGCAACTGAAAATGCATGGTTAATGGCAAAATAAAATGTGGCCATTGAAGCTAAGCAGTTCTTCATTTACACAAACTGAGCATGGGTTTTGTGTTTTAAAGAACTAGTGAAGTTTCATGTATGGCATTCTAACCTGTCTAGGGGAAACTAATATAAGAAACTTCACTCAACTTTTCCTGTACCAAAATAGGAGAGTCTTGAAGAAAGCCATAGAAGTTGCTGAGTGTCTGGAAATACAGCATACAAATGTTCTCCTCATAGGTAAGAATTTAATGACATAGTCCTATATATTGATTTGTTTAAATTCATTTTGAAGTAGCTTAAGCTGTAAGTTTATAATTATGGTAGAGACTTGCTAAAATTCTTACAGCACTCAAGTAAGACGCCTAAATCTCCCACACTTCTGGAAATGCTTCCTGAAGTTCAAGAAAATATGGTAAGCACAGTTCCACAATATGAATGAAAAAGCTGCTGATAAATTGGCAGGAAAGTCTTGCATAAAGAGGTAACATTCCTGTTTCCCAGTTTATTTTATTTAAGGTCTCCTAGGCCCTGTGCTGTACTTCAAGGGGCAGGGGAACTGTATCTATACAAAGGACCAGTTATATGAAAACTTTGAAAAATATCCTTTATATTTTCTAGATACATGTTGGATATTCTACAGACTCTTCATTAAAAATACATGGAATAATATGCTTACTGTAAACATATTGAGAAGTTTATTTTTGTAGACTGAGTAATAGCATATAAAACCAAACCTAAAGTTAACCATTAAGTGACTACTGGATTGGTAATGTAGTTGAGTTTTTCACACATATTGCCATTTGAGAAACCTAGCACAGGCAAGAGGTGTTTTCTGGAGGCACCTTTTGGTATGTTGCATGAGGAGGCAGTTTCACACCTTGCGAAAAGAGGTGTGGAGGATAGGAAGGGTAAGGACAAATGACTGTGTGGGGCAGTGTGTGCTTGTGGGAGACTGGAGGGCACAGGCAAGTTACAGTAATAAGGGTTGGGGCTTGCAAGTTTTATTGTCAAAGTGCTTTCCTAGTATAAACGTGTAAGTAACCTTAAATTTGGAATCATGGATTAACTTCTCTCTGACTTGCAAAAATGTCTGTGCTGCTCTGATCCTGAAATACTATTTTGTTTATGTGAACATGGCAATGCTTTGCTTTCTTACATAATGCTTGAGGAATGGCTTAGTGTAGAATGTGGTTCTGTTCTCCTTTGTAGAAGAGAGTGCTACTGATCTGTGCTGTGTAATCTCGAGTCTGGTGCAAGTGATGATGGATTCATACAGCAGAACAAAGTCAGGGTTTCAGAGCCTTATTCAGAAGGAGTGGGTGATTGGAGGACATGGCTTTTTGGATCGCTGTAACCACTTACACAAAAGTGAGAAAGAGGAGGTATGATTTTTTAAATTTATTTCCTTACTATTTATAAGCTTACTCAGCATGGGGAGGGATTTACCTGTTAGTCCAGAAGTTCCAGTTACTCTGAGGATCTTTTGTGTTTTGTTTTATGGGTTGATGTTTGTACAGTATCACTGTTTTACTCTTTAGAGGTTAGCAATGGCTTTATTATTAAAGAGAACAAATGTAAAATTTCCCAATCTTGGAGTCTTTTGAAAGTCATGTATCTTGTGTCCTTGAAAACTGTGATAAATGGTAGTAGCATCCATAGAAATAACTCAAGTTATTTGCCTTTTCCTGTCACAGCTGGAGATCAGCTTTCTACTCTCTTGCTTTGGGACTAGATCAGATTGCTATTTGAATGGAATAGGTGTAAACTGACTAATTCTGATCAAGAATTGCTATAAACTAGTATTGCTTTGCCAACTTTGAAAGGCTTCATAGTGGCAACTTTCAAATTCATAGTAGAAAGTGCTCATCTCTTCTGTCAATAGTTGGCCAAGGATAGCTCAGCTAATACTTCTTCAAATCTCAGCCAAATGTACATGCAGCAGTTCTGTAGTTAATCAGGCTTGTTGCCTTAAGATTTGTCTTTGGAGACACTAAATACTATAAAATAAATAGTTTGCATGGTGGAACAATTTTAACTTTTTTTGAAACTGATTAAATATTTTGTTTACTTAGGCTCCTGTTTTTCTGCTCCTGCTAAATTGTGTTTGGCAGCTGGTACAACAGTATCCTCCAGCATTTGAGTTCACAGAAACTTACTTAACTGTCTTGTCAGACAGCCTCTATGTGCCTATTTTTAGCACTTTCTTCTTCAACTCTCAACATCAAAGAGACACTAATAAGGTAAGGGTTTGGTATTTTGTGGATACAATCTGTTGGAGAATGAGTTTGACCAACAAACAAGGAACACTCAAAACCAGCTAATTCCCAACAGCACCTTTTTCCTTACTCATTGAACTGACTTGAAGGGTGAACAAGTGCAATTTTGGCTATAAGGAGGCAAGTTCAAGACTTAGGAGTTTATGATGACAGAAGGAATACATTACCTGTAATATGTAGCTGGAGTTTCATGTTTAATACCCTTCAGTGAAATTGGAACTCCTTAACCTACAAAGAATATTCAGCTGTCTGGCAGAATAAGTTATCTATGAAATTCTTGTGTAGTATATTCTGTTGTATACCAAAATGAACATCTCCTGAATGTTGATTTATGTTTCCTTCATGGTCTTCTCTAGCCTAAGAAACTGGGAGCAATGAGGGTATCCTCTGCAAGGCTGCACAGAGACCAAAGGAAAAAGTGAAGATTACTGTCTTTCATACTAATGGTTGATCATAAAATCTAGACCAGTAGTACTGCATGACTGCAGTTACGACTTCTGGTGTTTGGAATCCTAACATGCCCCCTGCGTTTGAAGAATCCAAGTGTCTGTCTCTTGCCCAAGTTTCAAAATGTCTGTTTTTCTGAGCCCATTTAACTTTATTTTCATCTGTGAAAGTCGAATTGCACTGTTGTTGTACAGATGTTGAACACATAGAAAGCAAAAGTGTTGTTGCAACTCTGTGGCCTTTTGTCTGAAAAGCCGGTTTCTTTTTTTTCACCTTGACTTGGTCAGAATTCCCTTCTAGCAGTATTAAATGTGACCTGATTGTTTTGGCAGAGTGGGGAAAGCCTCAAGACACAAAGTGGTCCTTTCAGATTCCTTACTGTGTGGGACTGGTCTGTGCAGTTTGACCCCAAGGCCTTGGCTTTTCTGAACAACCCTCTTTATGCAGAGAAACCAAAACCAGAGAGAAGTCAACGGAAGACTGCACGGTTCAAAGTAAGATATGTGCTGCTAAACTGTTTAAATTCTAGAAATATTTTGCACATCTCATATTTCAGATGTACTCACAGTGAAAGTATTAGTGCAGACTTTTTTTAATTGACAAAATACATGTATACCTCAGACCCACCTGGATCCTAAGAACCCAGTTTGCATGTACCTCAGTTGTAAATAACTCTTTTAGAGTTCATAGCCATGAAGTTAGGGATTCTTTTTCTTCATACTTCTATGCAAATCTGTTGGCAGGTCATGAGATTTAATATTCAGGTGAGTTGCAATGATGTGTTTGAAGGAAGTTCATTTAGTTGTTCCATAGAGTACTGAAATACATAGGTTTGTAATTGCCTCCCTTATTTTGTCTGAGTGTAACTGGAGTGTGTGTACACTTAGAGTGGGAGGGGGACCAACAACAGCAAAAAAAACCTCTCTGGAGTATAGAGGATTATGGATGGACCACCTCATTACTGGCACATAGCACAAACTCAGGGAAAAATTTTTTTAGTAGCCTCTTTCAATTGCAGTACATTAGTTAAATTCTGTCCTGTATAAAGCATTCTCATGTGAGACACTGCCAGTATGATCTACCGCATTTATGTGAGATGCAGTGAGGGACCACTGGATAAAAACCTATAAATAAACTGCTCTCTGATTTCTAACTAGCTTAAACTAAACATGGACACTGGCAATACTTAAATGTAAGCAAAGGGTTGGCTTTTTCAAAGAAAATCACTTTATCAGTGTTACTTTTGGTTAGCAGGGAGGGAAGCTGGCAACACTCAGTATGCTCTGTAATGTACTTGATGTATTGAAAAATAACAATTTAAACACAGCCACTGCTTTTCTATATAGGTCAAGTGACTCTTGCTTGCAAGAGGTTTCTGAATACAACTTTGTTTTTCTTCCTCTTAAAACTGCTTTCTGAAGTCCCATTCTATTAATATTTATCTGAGTATTTACCCTTTTTTTCTCTTAAAGCATCAACGGCAACTTTCTTTGCCACTGACACCGGCAAAGCCTTCCACGAAGAGAGGGTTTTTCAGGGAGGAAACAGATCATTTAATTAAAAACATTCTGGGTAAGAGAATTGGCAAGTTCATAAATTCTTCAGATGAGCCCCCTAATAGCTTAAGGGAGTTTTATGATAGCTGGCATAGCAAACCTGTAGACTACCATGGTCTTCTGCTGCCGCGCATTGATGGCCCTGAAATCAAAGTCTGGGCACAGCGTTACCTACGATGGATTCCTGAGGCCCAGCTTCATGGTGGTGGAACAATAGCTACAGCTGCCAAGATTTTGGA
This sequence comes from Vidua chalybeata, assembly GCF_026979565.1. Lineage (NCBI taxonomy): Eukaryota > Metazoa > Chordata > Aves > Passeriformes > Viduidae > Vidua > Vidua chalybeata. The sequence goes on from NC_071570.1 coordinate 40,541,357, forward strand.
CTTGATGGAGGAAGTGCAAAGCCTGCAGGTGAAAATGGATGAAGAGCACAGTCAGGCTGTTTCTGGAGACGTACATTCTGTTCCTATGCTAAGAAATTCTGCCCGTTTGTCATCCTTGTTTCCATTTGCTTTACTGCAGAGACAGTCTGTCAAACCAGCTTTACCCACTAGCACCTGGAAAGACTTGGAAGATGAAGATGATTTGGTCAAGAGGGATGATGAATTTGTTGATCTAAGTGGGGATATGTTATAACATGTGTATAGATTACAGTATGAATTGTATGTGGCTAAGCACTGAGTTTTAAATGTTGTGCTGTATCTTCATATAAGGAACTTGAGCATCTGCAAACTATTTAATGGATTTGTGGGGTTAAAAATCCTTGATTCGAAAGAACTACTTGCTGTAATTAACTGAGCATGTTTTAACTTTCATTTCACTCTAACATCATTTATTGCAGAACCATATTTTTAGCATAGGTGTAATAAAAATGGGAGTCTTGGCTGTAGTAACAATATGGCCACTCTTTAAAAAAAAAAAAAAAGAAAAACAGCAAAAGAATACCTTCTGCTGTAAAGGTGGAATGATAAATGCATATGGCAGCAATATGCAGTCATGCTTAACAGAACATCTCTTTCTCCTTATGCTAAGAGTATTGGGAGTGGAGTACTGTGATTTGCAAATCAACCCCCACATGTAAACAGTGAAAGATGCAACTAACTGTGCACTCACAAATCAGCTTTTGACAGCTGAGGAATACTGTCGTGGTCACCATGGGCTTTCTGTCTGCTGTTGGATCAACAGAAATCATGTGCTTGCCCCTTCCCCTTTGTCAGTGTTGGTCTGTGTGGTGTCACAGTCACAGGCTGGCTGCTCTGAGCCTGTGCATGCACTTAGCTCAAGGGTCAGATGCAAGAGCTTAATGACACATTTCAAGTCTTAATGTATGGCTGCTGTGCTACGTGCCCTTGCTGCCTTGGATTTTATGTTTGCTCTTAATTTTAAAATGAGATTTCAATTTGCCATGAGTATTTTTTCTCCTTTTAAGTAGAGGGAGAGTTCCATTGGAACTTTCCCCCATTGATGCCAGTTGCCTTTAAGGCTTTCTATAGCTTGCACTGAGACTCTCCACATAGCAGGGAAGACTTTTCCTGTAGTCCTGCAGCAAAGCAGGATTTTCAGTCTGTTACCACTTGTCATGAGTTGGTGGTACAGCTTATGAATGTGGTGTTTATAGAACACTCATGTCCTGTTGCTGGATGTTATAACAGTACCTCAGTGAAAGAAGCCATAAAGAAATGCCTGTTGACATGGATCTACTGTGTGTATGCTTATACAAATTTTTACTGCAAATAATTATCCTTTGTAAAGCTGAATATTATTTGATGGTCAGATCTGTTTTTAACCCTTAAATTCTGTAATAACCCAAGAATGGATTCAAGTTGTAAAATCAGTTACACTGAGAGGTTACACATTGAATATTTTCTCTGTTCTCATAACAATGTAGAAATCCATGCTGGAAGACTTAGCTGGTGGATAAACTGTTGCTTGAATTTGATCAGCTTGGTGAAACTGGGGATATTAAACTTTTGTTACTGACTTACCACTTCATACTGAGTTGTATAAATATATAGCAACAATTCATCAGCAGCCCTCTAAAAATAAATTCTCATTACTGGGAAAGGGGAGAGCTTGATGCAGCTATGCCAGACTGAAGCTTACCAGCTCTTAATTGCCTTAAAGTCTTAGTGCAAGGACAATACTCGAGTTTGTAGTGTTTTATTTAAAAATACAGTAGTACTTATGCTTTCTTCTGTGATATTTACAGCTAGCACTTGCTAGAATGGGCTGTACAGCACATTTCCTTCAGACTTAGTTGTAATTCATGTGACTCATGTATGCAAAAATACTTTGCATGTTGAATGAGCAGTGTATTATTACAGTGAAGAAATACTTGTCCTTCTAAGGTCATTTGGGTTCAAGGGTGGAATTTTTTAAATGCTGCCATCAAAAATAAAAATATTAAAATGATTTTTCTATACTTTTGGTCAAACTGTTGTAATGTTTCAGTCATGAAGATTACATATTTGTATTAAAGAACAGATGTTGGACATCTTATTTGTACATAAGTTATCAGAAATATATATAGAAGAGAAGTATATATCTGGAATTGAACATGGGAACACTTCTAATGTAGAGTAAATACCATTGTTGCTGGTTTTCTGCACTGAAAGATTGGAAATATACTTCGTATTTTTACTCCAGGCTTTTGTTTATACCTCCAAGTTTTTACACTGAATGCAAGCTAGCAGTTTTTACAGGTTTCTATCTTCTTTTTATCCTTCTTTTTGTTAAATACTGTTACTTCTCTCCAACAGGCTGTTTGAAGATTGTCAATAAAATACACTTTGAACTATTCATCCTGAAATAAGAATATATGTTTAAGGTCCATTTTGTAAATGATGCACTAAATCACAGCAGACTTGACAAACTGCAGTGTCAAGGCTTTTCTGGTTATATCCTGATTTTTACAGACTGTTATGTCCAGTTTTGATCTGGCTGTACTTCTGATGCCACCAATGCAGGAGGGAGAACAGTTCAGTGCAGTGAAGTAGGATGGCTGTGGGAAGTTAAAGGTGATCTAGAAATTGTCTGCTGAGTGTCTGTATTGGGGGGTTATTAAAGAGTGTTTGTTTCTGTCTTAGCAATATACTGCCCCCATGTCCAGCATGAAATTTGTTCTTGCACTGTTACACAAAACAGCTTCTTGAAATTGCCACTGTGGGGTGTCTCTCAAACCAGATGAGTGTTGGAGGTGGACTGAGGTGGCCACAGTAAGCTGTGGAGTACAGATTTTAAAATTCTGCTTTTTCCAAGACTCTACAAATTACTAGTCCCTGGTCAAAGGCATCGCTAGTACAAATCACGCATTAAAACCCCATGAACATTAGAAGATTGTGCCAGCTTTGTTCTTGAAGCCCCACACTGCAATAGCTATGGGTCATCTTGTACCACAAGGTGTGCCCCTGCCTCACCCACACCTGCTAAAGATCAGCAATTGTATTTTGACCACTTGGCTTTGATTTAAGACTGTGTTCACTATTGAAAAGGTTCAGCTATTGATGTACAGCATAAGGGAATGCAAACATGTAGTTCATTAAGGTGTTTACAGCCAGCTTGCCCTCCTGATCTTTTGCTCCAGCTGAAGCTTTTTCCATTTGTGCTTGAAGCACAGAAGCATAACTTCTTCCAGAGGCAGGTGAATACTTTCTGCTGATGATTTCTTACAATGGATTAGTTTTGTCACAGCAGAGGTCACCTTCATTCTAAACTACCTCGAGAACTCATGCAGTATTTACGGCTGGGTGTTCCTTCACAAAGAGCTAGGTTTTGCATAAATCTCTAAATACTGTGTGAAGGACTTTGGTTTCTGGGACAGGAAAGAGATTTGAGTAGTGAACTTAGCTGAGTCTGAAAAGAGCATTCTGTGTACAGAACTATACATGCTCTTCCAGGGTAAACTGGGGAGGTGTGAGGAGTGGAAGGGGCAAAACCCTTCTTAGGGTATTGCTTCCTTTTTCTTGGTTTGTAATAAAGTCAATGTTACAAATGCTTTTTGCCAGCATTTGCAGGACGGCAGAACTTGGTGGGATAATAGAGTTAACCTGAAGAGGAGTGAACACAGAAAAATAAGGAGAGCTGATACTTGAGCTGGAGAGACAGTTATTGGGGAGGGCACCATCATGTTCAGTACAAAGGCAGCAGCAATGGGGTTCTTCAGCCTGTGTTAGAAGAACTTAGGTGGACATTTACACACAGTTCTGAGCCCCAGAGGACTCCCTCTGCTTGGGTGGTAAGTTTGACTGGGGTCACAGCTTTAAAAGCGCTGTGGAGGCTGAGAAGATGTAATAGAGGACTGCTGCTATCTTGGCAAGTGTTTGGATGGGCAGTGGATGCTCAGTGCTGCTGTGGTTTGGCTGCTGTAGAGCCCTGTAGAACAGTAAATGCTGGTGACCAATGGCAGCATGTTATTCTGCTTTCAGCAAGCATTTGTTTCCCCTGGTTTTCATGTAACAACCCAATAAAACAAAATAGGCACTTACCTTAATGTTATCCCTCGATGCTTAAAGCAGGTGAATAAGACATGCCAAGGAAATGCATTTGTAAATTTACTTTGTGAACAGCAGATCTAGGAAGACTGATTTCCTGTGGCCTTGGCTTGTCTGGCCAGACCACTCAATTTTGTCCTTTCTTCTGACATTTCCTGCCCTTGCAGCACATCTTTGGTCTCCATCCATCTCCTCCCTGTTCCTAAGTCATGTGCTGTCCCAGCAGTTTATAGGTTTGTCACTGCTGCTGACTTACTGGACAACTGAAATGCTGTGACTCAGTTCCTGGGGAACCAGGTCATGTTCATGGTTTGACATGGCCTGGCCACGTAGCCTCTGGATTGCCTGTTGGAATCTAGCAACTTCTGGAATAATTTTTTGTGAAATACCATCAAAATTATTTACTGGTTTTCAAAGCAGGTGATGAACGGAACATTGATTAGATGCCCAGTGCCATTAGTAAGGAAATCAGGGTAGGAGAATGCAACAGAAACCTCTGTACCTGCAGCTCAGGCGTGATCCAAATCTGAAGTTCTCAGGCTAAAAGCAATGCTTCTCTCAAATTGGAAAATCTTCTCATTTACAGTCAAGTCAGATATTCCAGTTTTCTCTTAAAGCAACTTTTTAAAAATATCGCATTTTGTCTGCTTCTGGGTCCTGAAATAAAATTTTTGTTATACTGTAGAAGCCAAAATTCAGTCTATGGAACCACTAAATTTCCTGGAAACCACCTGATATTTCTATGAGTTCTGAAACTTACAAATGTTATTGTTATTGCTATCTGAAGAAAATTTCCAATTAAGAACACCTAACACTACGATAAATAATGTACGGTTTTGCTAATGAAGTGTAAACCTTCAAGTCTTAAGACTTTTAAAAATCAGAACTCCGTGGGCTCACTTCGCAATCAGTGGGACTAATTTCCTTTTTTTTAAGAGACATTAATTGAAAGTATGTTTATGCATGAATTTGATGACAGAGATGCTATGCTAATTTTATGTAGAGGGTGTAAGTGCTCATTGTTTTATGTTTTGGTGATGCAAGAATATATTTCCACTCTGACCCCAATTCATAAATCAAAACAGACTGTTCCTCACCACCCTCCTTGAGTTCACTATACACATGAACCCAGTTAGTTTCCTACAAGCCACTTCCTGTATTTTCCAGTTTTCCATCCCAGACTTTCCACTGTGGATTCACCATTAGAAAATATTTCTTCCTTTTCTGATGGTTGTTCATTTAACTTTGGAAAATACTGGTTTTATACCTGCCAGCTGCACTTAGTTTTTCCTTTTGCAAGAGGTGGTGGGAATATTTGAAAGCCAGACGAGAAGAACTACAGATGACTTAAGCACAAGGTCTCAAAGTACAAGGTCTCTTACCTCCCTGCCAATACAGAGCATGGTTGTTCAGGAAGTTGTATTGTTATTATTATTATTATTATTATTATTATTATTATTATTATTATTATTATTATTATTATTATTACTATTACTATTATATCTATCTATCTATCTATCTATTTAGAGTGAGTAAAGTCCTCCTGCACAGCACTTTTTCACAAACAAAAACTGAATCAAAGAAAAAGCAGGGTGATAATTTGTTTTCTAGAGCAGTACATCTCCTGTAGATTCAGCACTTTTTTGAGATGGTGACTGCACAAGTGTCAGCAGAATGATGGTCTGTTCTTCCAGCAGGTTTGGGATTGGGTTACACCCGATCTGCAGCAAATGCAAGGAGCTGCCAGAGGGAGTTCTGCTAATCACTGCCCAGCAGTGCCCTCACACCAATGCTGCTTGCCAGCTGATTTTGTGGAAATCAGTGTTTTCCTTTTGTGGATTAGCTTTCTGTCAGATCAGCTCATTGATCCAAATCACCCCGTGGGGATGCAGGGGGAAACAAGAGGAGCAGATTGTTTGAGGATACCCCTCTCACTTGGCAGCCCCCAGTAGGAGCAGATGAGGTGAAAGGTGGAACTATACATGCAGGAAAAGTCACTCTCCAGCTGCTGTGCTGCTGAAAAAGAAAAATCCTGGGAACCACCTCTAATGTGCAGTGAGCTGAAATGCTGTAAATAGTATGCATGGCCAACTCCAACTATTTAAAACTTCTGAGAGAAAACAAAAAGACAGGGAAGAAAGAAACATAATCCAAACCAGCTGCGTTTTGAGGTTGCCTGTAGAAGACTTACAGGATGATTTAAAGTGCAGCTGCATTAGATCGGACCTGGATTTGCCACAGCAGGAAGGTAAGTAAGGTGAGCAAACCCAGTGAACTCAGTTTATGGCCATCAAATATGTTCTGATGCTCTTCAGGCCTGTAGTTCCTTAGGCTGTGCTTTGGCTGGGCTGGCAGAGTCTTAAATACCATTTTGCTGCTTGGGCTGTGAGCAAGCAGTGATTGAGGGCAGCTGCTGAAAAGCAAATATCGTGTTCTGACTTGTAATCTAAAAACAGCCATTGCTCAGAAAGCATTTTTAGATTCCTGGTGCATTCCTGCTTTTCTCTTCAAAGCTTCAGCCACACATAGGTGAGCTGATTGGTTACTCCCCCACGCTCCTTTAGCATATTTTACTTACTTACTTCTCATTTGTATTTAGGTTTAATGCAGGTGATCTGCTCTGTCTATAATCTGCCCATTATCTCTCTCAGGCGTAGAATCTAGTACTTTCTCTAATTTTCCATGAAAATTTATCTGCCTAATGTTATTCTGAAAGCAATGGTCCTTTTTATGATTCAAATTGCAGCTGAATAGCTGTCTGGCAGAAATTATGATAAAAAGGTCAAGTTAGTGAAAAGAAATACAATAATAGTAAAACCATTACTCAATGGCTTGGAATTAAGTAGAGGCTGCATGAATATGGCAAACGTCCAGAGTTCTGCAGGCAACAATGAATGCTAGAAACAGCTGAAATACAATTACCCAGAATGATTTAGGCAGCAGGAAATGACTGAACCTAAACTTTTTTTATAATCTTTGGGTCTTATTAAAGTAGTAATAGCTCTCCTTGTGCTGGTTGTTGACATTAATATTCTGTCTAGGCTGATGAACATCCTTCTCCTCCTTGAATGTTTTCCCTCTCACTTATTAATATACAGCTTGCTGCTTTCCAGCTCCAGCCTCAGAAGTTAAATGTCTCCCCAGATGCAACACATGGAGTGAAAAGTTGACTGACATCTTTGCATTTATTAGGGGAGCATTGTAAATGGCTGCTCCCTGCCAAGAAATTTATTTTGAAAAGTTACATTTAGTCAGTAAAATAATACCTGAGTGTGCCAAACTAGAGTTGAAAAAAGGTAAATTTAATCATAGGACTGAAAAGGAATTATTTAATACACCTGAACTGAAGAAAGGAAAGAAGAAATTACTCTTTCCATGGACAGGTGGAGGAAAAGACACACTGGCTGGCTGTGCCCCTGCAGCCCTGGAGGTCCAAGGGGGAGCAGAGATCCACCTGCAGCCCCTGGAGGAGCCCACACCAGAGCAGGTGGATGTGCCTGAAGGAGGCTGTGACCCCATGGGAAGCCCGTGCTGGAGCAGGCTCCTGGCAGGACCTGTGACCCCACAAGGGGCTCACAGTGGAGCAGCCTGTGCCTGAGGGACTGCACCCTGTGGAGGGGACCCGTGCTGGAACATTCCATGAAGAACTGCAGCCTCTGGGAAGGACGCACCTTGGAGAAGTCCATGGAGGACTGTCTCACTGGAAGGAACCTCACACTGGAGCAATGGAAGAGTGTGAAGAGTCCTCCCCATGATGAAGGAGCAGCAGGGACAACATGTGATGAACTGATTTCATCCTCAATTCCCTGTCCCCTTGTGTCATTGGGGGAGTGGAGGTAGGGAAACCATGAATGAAGTTGAGCCTGGGAAAAGAGGGGGGCATGCCCTGCCACAGGAGAAGGACTTTTTAAGATTCATTCTTAGTTCTCATTAATCAACTCTGATTTAATTGGCAGTAACATCTGCAAGTCAAGTCTGTTTCACCCATGGTCGTAACTGGTGAGTGACCTCTCCCTGTCCTTATCCCAACCCATGAGCCTTTCATTTCATGTTCTGCCCATGCCCTGTGGAGGAGGGGAGTGACAGAGTGGCCTTGGCAGGCACCTGCTGTCCAACCAAGGCCAACCTACCACAAACCCTTAACACAAGTACACCCTTTAACAGCATCTCTTCGACTGTGTGAGCTTTTTGAAAACCTTTATAGCAGGATTTTAAGTCCCTTTAGGTATGGCTGAGTATGGGGATTTTTGAAGGAATTTTGAATGAGTTAGAGACTTCTGAGTTTTTTAGATTATGTGATTTATTTTTTTTATCTTCTACATAGACAGGAAAGGTGAGCTTGGCTCACATTCTTACTGCATGGTTCAGAAGGTCACAAGACCCTTAGCTGTAAGACCTTTAAAGGATTTATTGACCAATAAAACACTGTTAATAAGGATATTTATGTTTTTGACCCAATGCTTAAATATTTCATCTTATGGACTCATGTTACAGTGTAAGCTTTCTTAGTCAATCATGCTATGATACACAAGCCTACAGTACCGCATTCTAAACTTCTTGTTTACCTTTGTAACTGCTTTTATTTTTTCTATATCCTAAACTCCAAAACTCTAAACCTTCTTCTTCTTAATTCAGTGTGTCTCTGCTTCAAACTATAAATCCACATTATTGCTTCTAGTACCGAAGTTTGAAAGCCTTTTCCAAGGTCTCAGATCAAATCCTGTGTTTAAGTCTAAGCTTTACCTTACAGGCCCAAAGTTCTGAGAATTCCCTGCATTTCAGATTCCAACAGCTGATTTTCAAAGGCGTTGACAAGGTATTTCATGTGTCTGTATTAGCCTTTGTTCAATTCGTTTAGCTGTTGGTCTGCCAGTAGAGGCCACCCAGGCGGCCACACTTGCAGGATGATCCTGTTTAGTGAGAATCACCCACTGATTCAGATCTCCCAAGCCTCCTGAATGTCTCCCTGGGCCTGCTAGGAGAAGGTACGTGTTGCATTGATAACTGAGTTACCTCTGTGGCCACCACCAAATCCTCACTGATGAGCTGTGGCAGTCTAAGCAGTCTGTCTCACATGAGGCAGGGAGGAGCTGTGCCACCACTCAGTGGCCACTTTGGTGGGCCAATTCCATCAGAGTTTTGAGATGTATTTGATGGCAGTGAGGAGCATGAAGTGAAGGACTGCTCTGTGGAGAACTGGTAGAGGAGAAGCCATGCAAAATGTTGCTTGAGTCAGGTGCTGGCTCAAAGAGCTGTGTTAAAGAAGCTGTTTGATTTATCCTGTGCTCAAAGCAGCAGGGCTTACATTTTTTTAAATAAACCAAACTGCATCAAAGAAGCTTTTATTCCTACCTGGAGTAACCTATTGGACACTGAGCTGGCCAACTGCCCAGTCTTCCTGCAGAAGGGAAACTGGCAGATGAAGGACAATTAGGAATCTTGATTTTTAAAATTTTTGTCAGCTGTGCTAAAGAGCCATAGTAAAAAGTCTACTTTGAAATAGTTTTATCTGTCTATGTATATTCAAATTTCTGTGCAACATCATTTTTCCAAAACAAACATGCCAAAGGAAAGTGGTAAAAATATCATCTTCTTCCCTAAACAGTGTTGATCCTTCATATTCTATACTATATTTCATATTCTATACTATATTTCCTCATGTTAATAGCAAAATGAAGTCTCTGCTACAGAGAGCTTCATAAAAATCATTTACTGAAGTTTTACTTCCAATGCAGTAGTACAGCTAAGAACAACATGGTCTTGCGAAGCATCAGAAATAGCTCCTGTTGTAAAACAGGATGTCAGAAACACTTGGCACTTTGTATTAGCCTTGTGTTAATAATGATGAACAAAAACATATTAAAACGTGACATTCATATCTGAGGCCAATTTATAATCATAGGGTCGTGCAGACGTAAGTAATGCTTTGGTTGTGGCTGCAGGATGTTTATGACTGATGGTGACGGGCCAAGCTGGTTTGCATAGACGAAAACAGAATACATTTGATTTGAAGAAGAGGGAAAGTCCTAATTTTGGGTTTGGGATTGTTTGGTTTTGGGGTTTTTTTGCAGAGCTGTGTTTCAGAGTGGGACCATGCTTCCAGGATAAGGAGTGCTTTCTTTGCTTTGGTGCAGTGTCTGGTCCTGCTCTCCTGCTCTGAGCAGTGGGAGATCACCTTGCTGGGTTTCAGCCACAGGTGTGTTTTGACCATTAAGGCCAGTAAAAGCTTGTGTCTTCCTCTCATGCATTTGTTCTGCTTCTGCATTTGTTACTTGGGTTGCGGTTTTTTTAAATTTTCTTTCTGAAGGGCTTAACTGTGTAGTAAATAGGTGTTAGTTAAAACCACTTTTTTATCCCTTAGCAAAGAGAATTAAGCTGGTACCTAAGCAAATATTAGGGAAAACACTTATGAGAAAAGGCTATACATACCAAAGTAAGACACCTTGATGCAGATGGCTGACTCATCAGTGTGACATATTCTATGCCAAATATGGAAACCTCAGATGTCATTTGTTGTACCTCAGCAAGAGCAGAAAGAGATAGATTTTTTTTTTTCTTCCAAAGATGCCTTGTAAACCTGGCAGAGATCTTGATTTATTGTCTATGCAGGTGAAAACACTGATACACTGTGCAGCTCCTCTCATTCTTCTGCTGCAGCCAAGGGCCTCCCTCACAGATGCATCCCTGTTGTTTGGAGGTTCCTGCACCACACCAGGGCCACCTTTTTATTACCAGTTATTGGCTGAGTTTCTCCACTAAGATTTTGTTTCCAACTTCCATCTTAATTTGCAACCAGTGATAATTTAGCTGCAATCATTTTCCATCTCTCCTCCCTGGGGAAATCTTTTGAGCCCTGAAGGTCTAATTCTGGCTTCACTGATGTAGCTTATTGCTGTGAGCATCCCACTGCCCCCAGGAGCTGTGAGAGGCAGATTTTTGGGAGGCTGTGTTGTGTAGCCAGCTCTGAAACTGCACAGGAAAGTGATCTGAGGGTCACCTGCCACACGCTACTGCTGCTCTAAGCCTGAGGGTCTCAGGCAGACAGATACCATTGCTCTGGCTTGGAGTTTTAATGTACATGGGTTCAACAGGAAAGGAAAGCTTCTTCTGGCCAGATCAAGGTAACATTTGCAAGAACTTAGTACCTTTAGAAAAAAATAAATACAATAATCCAGAAGTAAGTGGCCTTCAGTGAGACACCAGTGCACCAAACCAAACAAGTGATGCAAGCATTTTTTCACATTTCCTTTCCTTTTCCTCCCAAATACAGAAAAGAGTTTTGGGGAACCATTCTCTTGCCAAGTTTTTCAATGCTGTTTTTGTCAGGCTCACTGCTGCTGCATGTCTGGGCATGCAGGGAAACGCACCAAGCTGCCAGTTCACTGCAGTCAGCGAGGCTTCTGGACAGGGAGTCCTCCTTCCCTATACCAGCATCCCTGGAAAAAAATCCTGTAACCTTTCCAGCTCTGCTGTGTATTTCTGGTGTTGTTTTAGCTCTCTTTGCCTTCAACAGTGAAGTTTCCAGTTCCCTATCTTCTTCCTCAATCTAGCTTTCAGGGAGAGAAAAAAAATACACTAACAGGCAGAAACATGAGCATTCTATGAAGGTACAAGGCTGATTGTAAAACTATCGTTTTTTTCTGAGTTTTCTGACAGTGTCTGACTACTAGTCAGGTTTTCTGACTACTAGTCAGGTTTCTGCTGTCTTTGAATTCACTGTGATACCTACAAATACTAATTTTAAGAAACAGGAGACATTCTAGAATCACCTCACTCTGTGTCTCATAGTTAAATATTGCACTTCTCAATCCTGAGATGAGCTCAGTTGGTTAGAGCATGGTGCTAGTAATGCCAAGGTTGTGGGTTTGATCTCCAACTGGGCCATTCACTTGATGGTCCCTGTGGGTCCCTTCCAACACAGAATATTTTGTGATAATATGATCTTTACTTAGTTCTGTACATGTAGCCTTATGTTTGGTGCTATATTAGTACATAACAGGAGTTCTTACACATTTGTAGCTGATTAATGAACTCTTAAATGCAATCAGGACTTATGAAAATGCACTTATTCAACTGGACAGCAATAAATTTTTAATAACTGGTTAACCTTAGAAACAATGCTAAAACGCTCATCAATCTCTATTATGTAGTTAATGTTCTAAACAGCCTTTGTCCCAACCATTCAAATTATCATGCCAATTTTAATTAGAAATGTGGTCTGCAGTGTAGATTCACTTAAAAAATTCTTTGAAGATCCCCTATGAAAATATTTCTGTTTGAATAACAGCTCTTTTGCAGCAGATTTATGTATTTGCATAGATGGCAAAGTGCTTGCCAGTGAAATTGCTTTAAAAGCCATCCTGTACAATGATAATACCATTTTACAATACAGAAGATAGATGTTTTTTCACAGATATGATCCAGTGCAGAATTAACCCCCCCAAAATATCAATCCATGTTTGACTTGTATCAGGCCTTTGGGGATCAGTTCACAGGACAATACTCTGAAGCTCTCTATCTTGCAGTCAGGAGAGGCACCTGGATTACAGGTCAACACAGAAAGGTGACAGTGCTGTGGAGTGCTCTGATGCTGAGTCTCATTTCTCATTTCCCCAGCCAAGGGCAAGTACATCCCCTCCAAAAAAACATCTTCTGGAATTTTCTCCCATTATCATAGTCAACCATGTGAGCCACTTCACAGCGAGAGAGAGACAGAGTGCTCCCTAGGACTTGACTTGTTTTCAAAGCTAACTTCAGCAAACTAATTAGACATGCTTCCAGAGATGTCAGTGTATTTAATCTATAAATGTTTATAAGTGTTTTTTGCTCCCTGGGTAGAAGGTACTACAGAAGGTATTGACAGCTGTGCCAGAGTTAAAAACCTTCCGGCATTCCCTGTGATCACAACCTCCTGTCTGCCATCAGGAGTACAAACCATCCCACACAAGCAAGGTGCCACCTCTGCCAGGAGCATCACAGAGAGTATGATGCACTTGGCTGATTTCTCAGGAGCAAGGTAACTTGGAAATGCAGCTTTATCTCCCTTACAACAATTTTTATAGAGGCTCAGAGATGGCTGCTATCAAATGCTTCTAGATTTTTCCTTTATTTCCCAGCTGTTTACACACCTTTTCTGAGTTAGTGTGACTACCATTTCCTGGAATCTGTACTTTTCTCCCTCATTGACCCCATGGCTCTGTTTGCCTCATCTTTACAGTTCTAAAATTACCACTCATTATTTGATTCTCTCTGCATGGGTCTTTGGTCATAACAGGAGGATGTAAACCTACCAAGAGTATTCAACATTTATTCTACACACAGTCCAAATGCACACAAGTACTCTCTATTTAGACAACATGAATGCTGCTCTAATCACTATTTATCTCGTAAATTACAACTCTGTGGAAACATTTTCTTTGCGCCATCTGGCTTGATGTATTTTTTAATCAGTTGATGAGTATTTTTCTGCATTACAAGGAGCAGATAGTAAAGCATTTGTTACATTAGGACGTGAAGTACAGATTTTTCAAAGCTGAACTTGTAAAAAATTCACTGCATTAAACATTTTAAATTTTGCCGAAATACCAAAGACAGTTTTGGTGAAGGTTTCATAAGGACTCATTTTGCACAATGAACATCTGCCAAGAAAACTGCACAATTTTCCTAGGAATGCTGGTTGAACAGGACCCCTGTGTAGAAATGAAAAGACATCTCAATTACAAGCAGCACTTTCACTAATAATTTTGTCCTTATGATTTCAGTACAGTAATTGTAATATTTAAATAACCAGTACAGATCCTTGCTGCTGAAGAATTTCACTCAGATACAAGGAGGAAGATGCTATTACAATACAAAGATTTCAGGAACTAGCAATCATTTGAACTCTCCTGGAGATAAGAAAATGAGAGTATCTGGAAATACTCAAAATTTTAAAAAAAAGGTTTTTAAATGAGTAAATGTCAACAGCATTTTGTTATGTCTGCCTTTGGTCTTCCTAAAATGCCAGTCACACTTTTTCTAAAAATCCACAAGTTATTGTAGTTGTAGATTAAAAACTTAAAAGCAACATGTGCTGGTTTTTAACTCAAAGTCCTTTGAAGACAAATTTTATTACTAAGTGTCTGCATCTGATTTTATATGAGCTCAGTGTTCAATACTGGAATTCATGCTGCTGAAAGTAGTAATTAAATACACAATTTTTTTAGAAGCATAGAATATTGTCCTTGAATCATCCTAATGGAGAAGCTTAAAAGAGTGGGTATTGGAAAAGGTACATTGGCAAATATTGACTTTATAAATTGACAATTTAAACAACATCCAAACTGTTGGGCTTTAAAAGCCAAATTAGATTTTGTTGTACAGCTAGAGCCATCAGTAAATGTTCTTTTACTTAGACTAATTTGCTGTTAGTGCTGGAAAACCCATTCCTAAAACCAAGAAGAAAAACTCAGCTGGTCTACACTGGCTACGGAAGGATTTATTTAGTAACCAAAACAACAGCATAAGAAAAGCACATGCAGCTGAAACTGAAAGAGACAATATTACATGATCACTGTGTACCAGACACAACTTCTACAGTCAGTTAACCATTGACTGTGGTTTCTTCCTATATACAGTATCACAAATAAACTGTCTCACTTGTCTTGTCTCTTATCTCTGATCTTCTTCTTTCATCACTCTGTACCTTTCAGCATCTTGATTCTTCTTGGCAGTGAAAATTCTGTTCTTGGAGATCACACTGATAATATTGGGTAGAACAAATCTCACAACAGTTTGTTTCCAATTATTTGCTGGCATCAATGTCTAGTCTAGCTCTCAAGCAGCATGTCTGTAATCAGCATGGTATTGAAGACTTTTTGGCCTTAAGGAATTCCTGTCACCATCTGGTCCTGGTCCTTAGATTTCCATACTTTGTACTCCAGCACAGTGCTCCTACAGCAATGACCCAGCGCCTGTATATAAGACTGTCCTGTCAGTAGATCCCTGAAACCATACAGGGGAACACAGCCTTTTTCTTGGCTGTTGTTTTTAAGTCAGATCTTCACATGGATTCAGGCCGTGGCTCCACCTGACACGTCCTTTTACTGGCTTAAGTGGGAGTGTCAAACTTTCACTGGGAGGGAATGGAAGTTACAGGCAGGAATGTAAACAAGCTTGACTGGTGAAATTGCTGGATGGTGGAGCTGTAACAGAGCCAGCAGCCTTCTTCTGGAAAACAACTCCTGTTTTCTTGCTGTCAGTTTCAAAACATGCACATCCCATTAATCTAACTGTTCTTCAGGAGAAAATCTGCCCACCTATGTCTTGTGATAGTACTGTGACAGGAGCAGTAAGATTCACCCTTTGTGTCTGAAGCTCCAGAGCCTGGCACATCTGTTAAGCTGAGGTGTCTGCAATTTCTCTCTTCAACCAGCTCTGTGTCATGCTCCTGACATTCAAGTTGTGAAACACTTGTTTGTAATTACAAGAATGTGAGCTCCTACCTCAGGTAGGACCTATATTAAAGTAAATAAATAGCAAATAAAGTTACTCTTTTGGGACTTGCTGTCCCAACACACACCTGCAGTCAGTTTGTCACTCACTTTTCCTGCTGACATCACTGAGGTAATCCCTGCTCCCATGGAGAAGCAAATCATGGCAATGGCTGTTGGGGAAGATGAAATAGCAAGGCCCTATAAATATGATGGCCTGGCAAAGAGTCAGAAGATACAGATATTGAGATGAAAACTAGGTTTGAAATACCAAACCTTAATCACTGAGCATCTCGAAAACAATAATATAGCCAAGCTGAAAGCAATCCCCCTTTCTGATGATCTAAAAGGTCAAATGGAATGTTCTGTCTCACCCCCCAATGTGTGGTTCATCCCACACCTGTAACTCTCCCCTGAAGTATCAGGTGTCTGTGACCCCATTGGCCCAAGTCCTGTCCCAGCCCACCTTGAAGCCCCCTGATTAGGTGTGGCTCTCTCTTGGACCTTCCTGCTGGGACGCCCACCTGGCACACTCACTCACTCACTCACTCACTCACTCACTCACTCTCTCTCTCTCTCTCTCCCTCCCTCTCTCTCTCTCTCTCTCTATCTCTCTCTCTCTCTCTCTCTCTCTCTATCTCTATCTCTCTATCTCTCTCTCTCTCTCCCTCTCTCTCTCTCGCTCCGTCTCCCTCTCCCTCCCCCCCCTGCTCTCCCCGGGCCTGCCACGAGTTGCGGCTAGCAACTCCAAGCAGGGCCCTTCATCCTTTACAATAAACCATATGCTCTAAAGACCAGGCTTCAGAGATCCTTCACCACCACCCATCCAAACTGTCCTGGAGCCCAGCAGTCCCCGCAAATGGCAACTAGCACAACAGACTCTCAGATTCATGCCTTTGCTCTTTTCCCTTTTATTTTAACCTCACAGGTGGCTAGCAGCAATTAAAAATATCCTAGCTACTCCATTCTGCCAGACATGGGCTAAAGGATAAACTAGGATGCATTATAAGGTCAATTTACTGCAAGATGAACAAAACTATTTATAGACCACAGCCTGTGCTTTTGCATTATTACTTCTTAACAGAGTGTTTTGAAGGTTTTGGGCCTCAGCACTCTGGATACCACTGGCATTGGGATGGGGGAGGAAGGGGAGCCTGTACCCCACAAGATACCCAGTGGCAACCCAAACAATCAACAGTCAACCACACATTGCAATGTTGGGGGCTACAGTCTTCTGAACTCCTGATAAAGCCATGCAAGACTCAGAAATATTTTTCAAATACTGCTTGGCACTGTAAAATAAATTGCAGTTACGAAAGTTGTGACAAAGGATCTCCTAGGTGAGTATCCAGAGAGTGTTCCTCTGTGGCACACCAGCTCTCTGCTGTATAGAAAGGATCAACAACAACAAAATCATGTGGTGAAACATGTCTTGTTTGCTATCCTTTTCATTCAGATTTTGGTTTTGTGTATCAGTGTTGCAATGGTGAAAAAAAAATTAATTGGCTCAAAATTCAAGTATATGTGTTCTTGATTTGATTCACGCTGAACTTCTTAGTATATGTTCATCAGGCAATGAGTCAGAACTGAAATTAATAATGAAGAAATGCATTTGTTTGAAATGACACCATTAAATTTGTGCAAACGCCTGAGTTTCTAAGTCAAAAAAGTGACTGTTAAGTATAAGAAACTTCACTGGACACCTCATCATAATAAAAATTAAATTGGCCAACAAGAAATGATTAACCCATAAGTGATCCTAATTTGTTTGCTTTTGTAACAAAATACAGAAAAGACTGCAAACCAATAATATAATTAGCAACATTTTAAAGACTATTAAAGCAACTATTTTAAAAGACTGATTTTTACAAAACTAAAGTAATGATGAGTCCTTTGAGGCCCTTCAGGAAAGGATAAAAAAGAAAAAAATTATGCACTGATAATGAACATTCCATTAGTTAACCTTTAAAATGCAATCAGGACAAAATAAACATATACTTAAATGCCACAGTAATGTAGTGGGAAAGTGAAAATAAGTGTAACAGGCCAAACAGTGCATACTGTGGATAAAAATGGAGACGATAAAATTGCTTTAAGATAGGAATTAGAGAAAATGTAAGTTGTGCTTGAATGTGAATTAAATGTAGGTACAAGGCAAATTATACCAACAATATTACTAAAGTGAAATGTAAGAATTGTTAACATTCCTGTCAGAAAATCTATTCAACAAATAGCTTTGCATTCTGGGAAAATAGGTAAATATTATCAGACTTGACAAAGATTAAATTCTTTCCAATAACAGTACTTAAAAAAAAAATTAAATGGCAGCACTACAGCTAAGTAACTTGTATCAGTAAGCCAGGATAGCTTGCATACCGGTTTTCGAAACAGCTTTTTGGAACCTCTTTTTGATCTCTAAATATGGCTCTCAATAAACCTTGTGAGCTCCAAAGAACACGAAAAAAGCTAATATAGTGACTATGTTAAAAGAAGGCAAAGGGAATTACCCAGGTTAATTACATGCCTGTCATCTGGACTGTAATCCTCAGGAAAATATCCAAGTTGCTCAGAGAGGACTAAATTAATAAATGTTTGAGTTTAATAACTCAGAAATGACATTTCCAGGAAACACATCTTGTAGTGCTATTGTGGTATCTCTTCTTTGAGCAAACGTTAATTTGATAAAAATAACAGTGATGCTATATCCTTCTGTCAGCTTTGGTTTGGCATTTGAGCTGGTACAGTAGGACATTTTAATTAACAAAAAATCCAGAAAGATAAAAATCAGAATGTTGCACAGTAAGTGGACTGTGAATAATCAGCAGGCCTCAAAATCCAGAAGAGGAACAACCAGCAAACACTTGCATGACTGATCCAGATCCTCTGGGGATCGGGATTGTCCATCTGCTATTCTTTCTTATGCTGCACCAAATTGTCACCAAGTCACAATAGAAAGAGATGCAAGAATTGGGGGTGTGGAAAATAATGAAAGCTAAAGTCACTTCCAGAGTGACTCAAGAGTCTTGGAAAACAGGGTCCAGTTAGGAAGAAAAAACATCAATAAACAACAACAACAAATTAAAACACCAAACAACTCACTAAAACCAACCCTCTATTTATGAATATATTTTATTTATATATTAAATACCTATTTTACAAATTTTTGTATTTATGTTTCTCGAGATGCTTAAATGCAATATTCTGTGAACTAAAAAGTGTAAGCCATCCTTGCCTACAGCATGAACACCTTTATTCTGCAATAAATTACACTGCCTGAAAACTCACATGTGATTTAGCTTTGATAGGATTTTTTTTGAGTTTTTGGTGTGCCACATACAGAGGGCTCAAGGTTTGAAAAGGTGCCCATCAACAGCAGAACTGAGGGAGTCTATCTCCAAAATCTGAAGTGAAAACTGTTGAGAGCTCACCTGAGTTCACCTGACAGGTACATGTATATATACATAGAATCATGGAATCAGAGCATTTGGGTTGGAAGAGATCATCTGTTCCAGCCCTCTGCCATGGACAGGGACACAGAATCACAGAATCAACCAGGTTGCAAAAGACCTCTGAGATCTTTGATTCCAGCCTGTGACAGAACACCATCGTGCTAACCAGACCATGGCAATGAGTGCCACATCCAGCCTTTCCTTAGGCACCTCCAGGGATGGTGACTCCACCACCTCCCTGGGCAGTCCAGTCCTATGTCTAATCACCCTTTCTGTGAAGAAATGCTTCCTAATGTTCATCCTGAACCTTCTTTGGCACAGCTTGAGGCTGTATCCTCTTGTCGTGTCGAGACAAGAGGCCAAACCACACCTACACCCTCCTTTGAGGGAGTTTGCAAAGAGTGATAAGGCTCTCCTTGAGTCTCCTTTTCTCCAAACAGCCCCAGCTCTCTCAGCTGCTCCTCATCGGCCTTGTGCTCCAGATCCTTCCCCAGCTCCTTGACCATTCTCTAAACTCCTGTGTCTTGTGAGGGGTCCAGGACCGCTCACTGGACACTCGAAGTGTGGCCTCACCAGTGTCAAACCCAAGGGTATGGTCACTGCTCTGGTCCTGGGGCCACAGACCTTCCACCAGCCCAGGCTGCCCACCGCCACATCCACCCGGCCTCGAACGCTTTCCATGTGGGGGAAAGGGGCTGGGGGGCCGCGCCAGCAGTCGGACACCGTTTTCTGGCTGAACTCGAATGGTCAGTCATTGGAACAGGCTGCCCAGGGACGTGCTGGAGTCACTACCCCTGGGGCTCAAGAGCCGTCTGGATCCGGCGCCGGTGATGTGGTCTGGGCGGACGGTTGTGCTGGATTGTCTCGAAGGTCTCTTCCAATTTTAATGACTGTATGACACCAAGCGGACCTGCGGCTGTGTAAACGAGGCACGCGTGGAAGCGCACCCCTATCCCGAGGGCAGCGCAGTGCCCGCCCCGGGTCACGGCCGCGCTCCCTCAACCGCGGGTCCCTTTCCGGCGCCGCCCCGCCCGGCGCTGCCACATCCTCCGCTGACATCAGCTCGCGCCGCCATATTGAACCGCTGCCGCCGCCAGCGCGGCCGTCCCGGGACCGGCCCGCTCTCCATGACTGCCCCCGGCCGGGGCGCGTAGGGCGGAGCGGCTCCAGCCCGGCCCGTCCCCTCCCCGAGCCGCCGCCGAACATCGCTCTCTCCCCGCCACCATGACTTCCCTGACCCAGCGCAGCTCCGGGCTGGTGCAGCGCCGGACCGAGGCCTCCCGCAGCGCCGCTGCCGCCGATAAGGAGCGGGGCGCCGGCGGCGGCCCCGAGGATGAAGGGCGCCGGGACGAGTCGGGCGACGACGAGAAGGGCGATTCCAAGGAAACGCGGCTCACCCTCATGGAGGAGGTGCTGCTGCTGGGCCTCAAGGACCGTGAGGTGCGGCCGGGGGCGCTGGGCAGGGAGTGCCCGAGGGGACATCGGCTTTTGGGGGGTGCTGTGGGGAAGAGGAGCATGGTGGTGGGATGGGGTCAAGGGCACTGCTTGGGGGCAGAGGAGATGGGGGACGTGATGTGGCTGGAACAGGCTTGGTGTTTTGGAGGAGGTGGGGAAGAGGTGCACGGATTTTTGGGAGGGGGAGCCCGGCAGAGTTTATAGCGCTGCCCTTTGGTTGCGGGGTTCGCAGAGGGACTGTCATATGAATACACATGAGAGGTAATACAGAGGTCCAGGAGGGACCTGGATATAGGCGCCAGGGCTGCAGGCCAGCGTTGGACTTGAGGGCCTTGGTGGACCTGGCATATTTATCCTCCTTCAACTTATCCATGCCTTTAATGTGGGAGATCCCTCTACTCCAGTGGGTTTTGTCAGTCAGAACTCTGGTACTTGCGAGGTCCTCAAGTGCTCTAGGATGCTGAGCAGCCCTTTTCTACTAAGACTTCGTAAAGTAATGTATGTGAAAAATATCTTAAAATTGGGGGGAGAATTATATCTCAGAAATGGGCTGTGAGTAATGAGAAACATGTCAAAACGAAGAAATGGCATTATTATATAATTCTGTATTTTTACTGATTTCATTTCTTAATAGTTTGCCATGATACTGTGAGTAAGTCATTGAGGAAGCTGTACTTCCACCAGCGTGTTGGATTTTTTTTGTTTGAAAAACGCAGTCAGTATAGAAAGCACACACACTGTGGAATGAGAGTTCCAGTTTAATTTGATATGGTGTATTGATTAAAGGGTGATACACCCTTATTTTAGATATGAGTTACAGTATGGATTTGATTAAGCAACCAGCTTTTTTTTTTTCCCAAGTAAGCTTGCTTGCTTTTTTTTTTTTTTAATTTGTGTAACAAGTAAATAATTTAATCCAGTTCATTGATTTGAATGGAAGTGTCTTGAAACTCTGCCTGTTCAGGAGGACAAGATAATACGGGAGGGAAGCTGGTAAGTTATATGTTCTTTGACAGGGCATTGCATCTGCAATAAATTTACTGGTTGACAGTGAATGAAGAGTGGTTTTCTTGATTAATGTTTGCTTTTTAACACACATCACAGCATCAAGCCTCAGTTCGAGCAGCATTTGGACAGTACACATGGTGTGACTCTTGGGGATGATGCTTTGCAGGGCCAGGAGTTGGACTCACTGATCCTTGTGGATCCCTTCCAACCCAGCTTATTCTGTGACTCTATGATCTGTGTATGTACCTGCTACAATAGCATTGTTATTTCTCTCTCAGACTGTATGTTTTAGAGCATATTCTTGTAGTCTCATCATTTCAGGCGGACCTTGCCATGGCGTCCTGATAACCTCAGTAGATAGTGATCTCTGCTTCTACATGTGAAATTGAAGGCTTGTTGAATTGAATGCTTATGAGCATTTATCTTTCTACATGCCTGAATAGCTGCGGGAAAGTAAGTTAGGAGTGGCAAGAGCAATTGCTGGCAGGATTGGCTTAGGATACCTTACCTTGAGGAAGGTGGTATAAACTGGGTGATCTTTCAGCCTGTTTTTTGACCAGGACTGTGTGCTAAATCTGCTGAATTGGTGGGCATTATGCTGTAAAGATCTCAAGGTAAGGGAGCATTGTGTCTGCTAGGAGCAATATGTGGCACAAGTCTTCTTGGTGTATCAAGTGGCAATAGTTAACATTGGGTCTAAAAGTCTACCTTTGCAATGGTGTGCATTTTGCTAAGCACAGTAGTGACATACATTGAAGATGATCTGTTATTCCTTTATATAGATAAAGGAACTGAATGGTTACAGTGGCATGGATATCCATAAGTCCCTTGAGATTTTGCAGTGGAGGCATCGGACAAAAGGAATTGTAATGTCATCTCTAGGGCAGAGGGCTGAAATGCAGGAGCTGTAGCATACCCTCTTTGTGAGCTTTGTTAGATGTGAAGCATTGGGATTTAGACTTGGGTTTTGGGTCTGCTTGTGCCCCTGTGTACAGGGTACACAATTTAAACCATTTGTCATTTGTTTTCCTTCCAAAACTGGAAATAAAACCATAGGCTCATTTTCCAGTATGAATATTTTCTGTTCTCTGTTGTTCTAATGATAAGTAAGCAGAACCAGCTTACTTTACACATCTGGAAATTTTTTTTACAAAGTCTTTACTTCCAGTAGAACTGATTTACTGTAGCATTTGAGTGAGACGTTCTCAAGAGAGCAAGCAGAGCAGAGCAATATAGAGAAAATTGTGAAGCTGTATGAAGTCTAAGGGACAGGCAAAGGCAAGTTTATGAGATACAAGCTTGTTTGAAAAATCTGTAACTTTAAGGCTGAGAATATCTTTCCTGTTTATTCCAACAGGATAAAACAATTTAATGTTTACTTTAAAATAAGAAAAAAAAAAGACAAAAAGTAGACTGGGTTGGCCAAAGAACATATAAATAAAAAATATAAACCAAGGACTCTGTTTAGGCCAAAGAACATGTTTCCCTAAATATAGGTGCTTTCTCAGAACACTCACTGATACATGCATTGATAACATAGCTTTCAGATTTTTAGGTAATTTTAAACACTAGTGGATGTGGCTTAACTTCATATGAATTGTATACAAATTATCTCACATGTACAGAGCTACTTTATAATTTCTAAGTGTACATGGAAGAATCTTTGCTATTAGGAAACTGTTTTTCAGGAAGATATTTGATGCTGCATTGATGGGTTCAGTGTTTCCAGGAGACTGTTAGATACTCATGGGAATCTTGTTTCCAGGGTGGTGTGATGGTTGTAAACAGCCACAGCAAGACTTTTGAGTTGTTGCCTGGTTGCTGCTGCAGTATGGATTCAGTGATGGGAATTTCTGGCAGCTGTAAAACAAACACACCACCCCTTAATCCTATTCCTGACATCTGAACACAATTAACTGCATTTGTACCTGCTTCTTGGACATGGCCTTTTTGTTTGTTAATGTTGTGTCCCCCACCAGTTTGGCCTAATTAAGTTGTACATAATGTATGTGTTCTGATTGCTCTTTTCCACCAACAGTTCTTCAGTCTGTATTTTCTGTGTACACACAACTATTTTGTATTCTGAAGTCAAGATAGGTTACAAGGGATATGACCTGAAATATGTGCATGCTTGCATAACATGACAGGTGCAGTTTCCTTGGAGGAGCAGGTAATAAACTGGAAGAAAATACATTACTAAAATTTTTCAGAAAAAAATTTTACATTACTAAAATTTTTACCTGCATGTATTTGGAAATCCTTCAGAAACACGTCTGGAAAAGAGAGTCAAGTTTATTTCATAGGAATGAAAAGCATGCACTGAAGTAAACCAGTGCTGTTTTAGGTAAAAAAACAGTGTTGTGATAGGATGGGTCAAAGCCACAGCAAAAGGAAGTTACAGTATAGAACTACTAAAGCAAAAGAAGGGAGTGATAAATATTGGAAGTTATATTCTAACTTTTTAAAAAATTATAGCTAAGAGATGAGTACAGGGTAGCCATTTCATTACAGGTCCTCCTGGCATCTTGTAATTCAGTCCCATAAAAATGGAGAGATTGTGAAGTGGTTCTGCTATGTAACTCGTTCCACTGAATTTCATCCTTGTAGGGTTTCTTCTGGTTGTGGGTTTGGGATGTTTGGGTTTTTTTCCTCCTTTTTGAAATTTTCTTTTGTAGTTGTTGGGAATCTATTCAAATATAGCAGTGCACTCAGCTGCTTTTATCCTCTATACAATTGCCACAACTAAACAAATTGAAGCAGCTAGAGAGACCTGGCACTCACCAAGATAAAATATTTATTTGATCTGTAACTAATTCCTCACTTGCTGAAAGAATACTCATGTAAAGTATGATGAAAAATACCTGACTACTGTAGTCTACTGCAACATTAAATATTTCTTGGATTTTTTACCCTTTCTTAGGTGAAGACTAAAATGTCATTTGTGGGAGTGAAATAATGTTAAATCGCTTAATTAGGCACTGATTATTTTGGATATTTGTTGCTTATGTTTGGACTTCAAAAATTTTGTTTATTGCTGAAAATTTGGTTTTGCAGCATAGCTTTGTGTCCAGATAGGGTACATGAAGGTCTCCAGTTTATGATATTTTTCATTGTATTGAAATAAGCTTCTGGGGAAGCAGTGTGTCTGCTTTAGATGGGCTATTTTGTATTGGCCAGATTAGTATTAAAATGTAGTTTCTTTATTATTCTTACAAATATGAGTGTCTCAGTTGGTTTCTAAATTTTATATTTTAATCCTAAAGGTACTTCCATGAAAACTGGCATAGGAATTTGTAAACATTCGAAATGTGGATGGTGTTTTTCGTGTTCTTAAGGCTTGACTTAGTGAAATGGATATTGTGATGCAGAAGTCTTGAGAGGATTTGCCTTTGTAAGAAATTAACAGGTTTTCAAAAGTTTTCTTTGTATCCTCTTAGTATTTTTTTGTCTCATGAAAACAGTTTCAGCAAGAGGCTGAACGTCAACTTAGAAGTGCCAAGTTTTGCTGGAAAATTTCTGACACAAACAAGTGTAACTTGAAGAGGCATCCGCTGGGAATTAATTCACATTGCAGTTGAAGAGTGATGTATGAATGTGTTGAAACCTGGACAAAGGCATGCTTTTTCTCAAATGTTCAGGGCCTAATAACAACAAAGTGTGTAATGTCTGTGGTGAAAAATTCTTTCTTTCATAGTTGCCTACCAAAAAGGCAACTATTTTATTTTTGTATTTCACATCTGTAGGTAAACGACAGACTAGGAGAAGATAGGAGGTGTGGGAGGAGGAGTACCCTAATTCTCTTTGCTACAAGATGAGTAAAGTGCCTCTTTACCATGCTGCTGAGTAAACCTGCTGCTTTTGGGTTCTTGAGGATATGCTGATTTTGAATCATTTGCATGTAGTTGGTGTGGTTATCCCTGCTTTCATAGCATGGTTAATCTGTAATTGATATTATTTTTCTATGGATAACTTTGAGTGTGGAAAGTCCCTTTTTTATGGCAAGCTGTCTGGTGTAGGGCAAAGACAAAAACATTGTCAGAGCATTTTTAGTAGTGCTTTCCAGTTTTTAAAATGCTCTTAAACAAAACTTTAACTGAAGCGCTCTTTAAAAACATACCATAACTATTCTTCCTCTCCCTTTAGCAAGCTGCTTTTATTAAACGTTTTGAATGAAGTATATATATAAGAAAGTTTTGCACTTTACTGCTAGAAGAGAAATAATAACGAAACTGAAAATAATATTTTATATTAAAGAAATAGTGTATTTTTTCAGGTATTCTTTAATCCTAATGTAGATAACATTTAGTGCCATATAAATAGCATTTATATTTCAATTAGTTGAGGTCCATGTAATGGACTTCTTTGCCAGGGTAAATTGACCAGACTAAGTATTGCAGACAGTATATTTAAGAATTGCTTTCTTACAGATCAAATAATAACTACAGCACATACTCATCTTTGTGTTTCATTACTGGAAGAGGGGAAACTAGTCTGGAGTAAATGTGCTTGGTTTCCTCTGCACCACATTCTCAGTCCATTTTTTCATAAGTTTTAGTGAAAGAAGAAAAGAATTAGTTGACTAGCCATGTGCCACTTTTAACTGGTTTTTTTTTTCTGGCTTGCAAGCAGGTCTTAGATAAATTTCAGTAACTTGCTTTCTCTCAGAAATATTAATAAAACGTTACTGCAGAATGATTTCACATGCGCTTTTCAGATATAAGAATTACGAGATTGCACATAAAATAGTTCTCAACTGCTCTCTTCCTCCAAGTACGTTGTATGGAAGCCTGGATGAGTAGGAGCACAAGTGAGTAGCAGCACAAAATCACTAAACTACTGCGTTTCACCTTTTTTTTGTCTTCCCGTGTTTGTGGTGGACTGTTGAGATAATATATGCTACAAGCGAGGTCTTTATAATGGGAGAGGTGTTATATTCAAAGCTCTCTTTTTATTTGTGGATGTTACAGGATTTTTTCATCACACTGGGAAATTAGTTGTCAGACTTTTTGTGTATCTTTCTGTTGCTGATACTCTTTTAAGCACTTGTAAGCTGCTTTTTGCTATATACTTTCTAATCATCTGCCTTTATGGTCTTACTAAATAGCAAGATGTAGTTGTGTTATTTAGAGTCCTTAGCTGCCAGATTGTCTTTTGTACATGGTTTATACCGGGAGGTTTGTATTTAGCTTGTCATTCTTGTATAGAACAGCACATTGCGCTTCCATTTTTTTTGTTTCAATACACACTTGATTTTACTGTGGCACTTCCACACTGGGCAGTCTCTACCACAAGAGGAGTATTCTTTGTGTATTATATTGTAATTTCAGTATTCTGTCTTTTGCAGTGCCCAATGACCAGGCAAGTGTATGACACTCATTGTGTAGCTTGAGGTAAATATCAGGTGGATGTTCTGTCTGTACTGATCACTCAGGGAGGGCTAACTGCAACTACACTGCTTGAGCTGGATATTTAAATGGAACTCCTCCTTTAGCAGCTTCTGCAAACCATGCATGAGACTCTCAGTTTACAGTTAGTATATGTTAAATACTAAATGGAGGGACTCACTTCTTTCATTGTGAGAACAGTACAGTGGGTGGACTTTTTATTTAACCTCATAACAAAGATGTTGACATGGCATTATTATGAGTTACTCTGTTTCTTGAAAATTGTTTGCACCTGGACAAGTGAAACAAGTGAGGAGCTAGAAGCTTGTTCTGAAAAGAACTGAAAGGAAGATGGATGAGATTTAGACTAAGAACAGAGGTATCTCTCTCCATTATATACATGTTTTCTTAAAGACCCAAAACACTACTCTAGAATTCCATCCACATTAGTGATCAGATGCATATTAATCAAAGCTAAGCATTGTGCAGCTCCCCAGTTTGAAATCATATGGTGTTTTACACAGTGTTTTTAATTGCGGCTGCTGTAAAAGAAAAGGTAGAAGAGAGGGAAGGTGTAGATGTTTTATTTGGGTGCAGATACACTGTATTTATAAATCTGGAGGACAGAATTAATAATTTTAATCAATATGGTCTAGTTAGTCAACCTCCATGTCTTATTTAGTCAGCCTATAAGGGGCCTGCTTTGTCTGTATTAGAAAGACATACTAGATTCAGGTTTTTCCTATTTTTAAGAGAAGTGTACTGGACCTGTCTGCAGTAGAGTTAATTTTCATCATAGCAGCCAATATGGTGCCATGTTTTTTATTTTTGACCAAAACAATGTTGATAACACAAAACAGTGGTGATAACTTCATCCTGTGCTTTCTGTTGCTGAGCAGTGTTTGCACAGCATCAAGGCCACCTCTGTTTCTCATTCTGCCCACCCCTTCAGTGGAGGGTGCAAGAGGCTGGGAGCGGGGACAGCCAGGACAGTAGACCCCAGCTGACCAGAGGGGTTCCTCAGGCTGTGCAGTGCCATGGTCAGCAATAAAAAGAGAATGGAGAGAGCGGGGTAGGTGGTCATAGCCAGGGGACCACCTGGGCATCAGTCTGCTTGTAGTAGGTAGTAAGCATTTGGCATCATTTACTTTTTTTTTTTACTTAAGGTCTTCCTTTTCTCTCCCCCCATGCCAAAGTGACTGAGGGAACAGTTTTATGGGACTTAGCTGCTACCCAGGCTCAGCCCAGCACTAGAGGACACTAAATTCTAATTAAACATTTCTTTCATATAAATGTTAGATTTTATGTTCAGTGACAAGAGGAGGTAGAGTAGAAATCAGTTTGTTGAAATCAAAGGTTATTGAACAAACTACGTCTTAATTTTGCACCAATGTGGAGAATAGAGATTGGACACTGATGGAAGGTGGCTTGGCAAGAGTCATGCAAATATTTGAAGTCACTATCTGCTTGTGTATACCGTTAATCATGAAGAAAGTTAGGCTTCTAAGTTTGTCTTTTCATTTCTAAATGAGCAGTCAGACTCTTAAATATTGATTTAATCAGAGGTTTCCTAAGGGTTCAGCAGTGTGTGTGTGCTAGTTGCCTCCTCTTTAGAAAATTTATGGTTTTTTCTTATCTTCATTTTAATGAGAGATGTACCTGTGTAATGTGTGTGTACGTGCTTGAAAACATGGGCAGTTACATCTGGCTTTTGTGCTTTCAGTGCCTGACAGCAGCTGCTCTGTGTTACTTATTCCTAAATACAGTGGCAGGCTAATCAAATACCTGATAAGTTCCTTGTCAAGAATACTGTGCTTTGCAGAACATGTAAACATGCTTTCCTAAAGTATTTTTGTGTTTGACTGTCAGAACATTTCAGAGATTTCCCCCAATAACTTATCTTCTATTTATAACTAGAGTACAATTTATGTTCCAGTAGATGGCTAATGATTTCATTTGCATTAAAAGAGGAAATCAAGAGGGACTGGAGTAAAACATTAAAGTCCATGCCTTGTAGTATTCCAGTAAGAAACATTCCTCTGCTGTGGCTTGACTTCTTAATTTTCAAAAGTTTCTAGGTTAGGATGTACCATTAGATGTTCCTGCAAGTTTCTGGATTGAGAAGGTGGTGGCTTACTTGAAAGGTCAGATTTTCAGGAAATGTGACCTAGTATAGATTGAAAAAGACCTAATGTAAAGTGAAGAGGAATCCAGTTTATTTAAATTGCACATGATTGAAGTTTGAATATTTTTCCTCTGACACATGAGAAAATCCAGAGTATTCCTATAGCAGTGTTTTACTTGAATATTTTTTTAGCATTTGCATGTTTTAGTGGGATGGGGCAACCCCAGATGTGGGGAGGAGTGAGATCCTGGAGATGTCTGAGGCACATGTCAGGATTGTTTGGAGTGTCCTGTGCAGGGCCAGGGGTTGGGCTTGTGATTCCCTTCCACCTAGGTTATGGATACAGGATATGATAGGTTATGATGCTGTGACTTCTGAGGGATGACTGGTAAAAGGGATGAATGTCTCCTAAAATTATTTTGTTTTCAGAATGTCTTCAAAATGTTTTTTTCCAGCTATTTCTTTTACTGGATTTGAAATTCCTTTGTTACACATTTCAGAGGTATCTGAAAAATGAAACTCCCACTTTTGGTAATTAAATCTGTTGTTTGTCTATATAATACATAAGAAATAGCCTTCTCTGAATGCACCATATCAAGTGAAGCTGGGTAATGTATTTAACCAAATGTTTTAAAACAGGTTGTTGTGTAGAAGCAGTGAAAATCAATATATGACAGGCAGTAGGTGTGAAAACCATTTAATAAGGAAAATGGAGGGAAGTAAAGAAATGTAAATTCTTTTAGAATTTGCAAATAATTAAGAATTTTATTGAAACATGTTGTTGTCTGAACCAAAATTCAGTTTTGTGTTTCAGGATTCCTTTGTTTCTTGGAATCCAAGCATGGGGAAAAGAAATGAATATGTTCTCAGCTTAACTATCATTCTTGTATGCCAGAATTGTTTTGTCCAGGATGTTTTTTGTCTGTCTTGTTTGATAAGTCCATTGACAGGGGAAAAGATTGAAAATATTATTAAAGAGTTGTTCACTCAAGACACCCTAACCCTGAACATTTTGTTTTATTTTGGGCTAAGGCTACACGGTTCCTTCCCAAAAGTAGTTGATTTGGGACTTGCCAAATAATGCTGCCAGAGAAGCTGCACTTGGTTTTCTGTTTTAAGCTATCTATTTTGCAGTACTGTAGTGTCATGGAGTATGAGATTTTCTTAGCGGTAATAAGTTGATAGCTATTAAGAGCTAATAAACTGAAATATATATGTTGAATGTATATTAGAAAGTAAGAATTGCTGGGTCATTAAAGCATATGCATAATTTGACTATGTCAACTTGTGTTGTTTGAGACTTACTGCCTGCTGCAGCTTCTGTGCTGTGATTACATTCAGGTTGATACAATTACAGTAACCTGCATTGGAAAGAAAAGAACAGATCTTTTTGGTTCCCTGTAGATGAAAATGGATCCGTTCATATAAGATATCTATGGTGAGAACAGTCTGCTTTTACCTTGAGAATTCAAGTAATTTTGGACATTCCAGCCTGTGTTCAATGAATGTTGCAATAGTTTTTCCTTTTCCTCGTCTTCTGTAGTTGTTTTCTGTTATTTGCATTTTCCCCACATTCCTATAAATATATTTAGTTAGGGTGGCAGAAAGACTTTTAATTAGTTCTCACTAGACTTTGAGGTGCTTTATATGTTCATTCCATCTAAGGCTCCTGAAGCTGAATTAGAGGTTCACAGAAGTCTGTATAAGGACGTAGCTGAGGTGGAACAAATGGTGGCTGGGTGCAGAAGAGGAGTTCTAGTATTGACCAGCATATCTGTTTGTCATTGAAAACTCAGAAAAGTTTGTGGATTTTTTTTAATTTTGTGTTCTTGTGTTACATGACCAGTTTGTCTGCTATTATACTGTGAAGCTTCTTGTAACAGTATGCTGGAAGGAAAGACTTCCTTTTTTTTTTGATTTGTTTGTTTTAAAGGGTTCCTTATTTCTAAGGGATAATCTAAAAATAATGTAATTGAAGTTTTTGACTGAAAAAGTCAGGCGTCAGATTTGTTGGACAAGTACTTTATAAAACACGCTCAGTATTAAGTTAAGCATCTATAACATCAGTCTTGCTGACTCTGACCCCATTCAAGAAATGCAAAACTGTATTAGTTGTTCCTTATAGCACAATGATGTTCCTAAATAAATTACTAACTTTTAACAGCTTTTCATATCTAAAGGATCTGTAAACTTACTGCTGTTTTATTGCCCAGTAACTCAGTTACTGATTTTGATTTGCCTGAGATTTCTGCTTGTGTTTGTCTTATTGCAAAGAAGAGGTTTGCTTACCTGCAAGAGTGTCAGACCATTTATCTTTCTGCAATCAGCAGTTCCAGTCAGCAGTTTCACCTTCAGCTAGAAAGGATAGGAACAGAATCATGTACAGGTGTTAGAAGACAATGCTCCATACAGTTCTTTGTCCTCTCCTAATCCAGTCAGCTGGTATCTCCATTTAATCCAAGAGGACATATTATTTCTGTTATAGAAGAATGCTGGTGATAGATGCATTTGGAATGCTTAATATCAGGCTTTTGGGTCACCAGAATGAATTGAAATTCTACACTAAAACATTATAAATAAATAAACCAAGTACTGTTGATATCCTTTTTCTATATGTTCTGCTTATATTTGGTACTTTGCCAATTTGGATTTGGGAGCAGCTTTAAGGAGATGTGTTGTAGAAGTTCTTCAGGAGATGTAAATGTTTTCGAAAATTCAAATATTAGTAGTTGTAGAGAGACTACATAAGGGAAACAGTGTATTAAGATGGTGGTTGTTTTTTTTGGGAATGATAGCCCAGTGCCTTTCACTCCACTCGTACTCTTCATTAAAATCAAAATATTTTTAGGCAGTGTTTGTTTTGTGAGCAATCACAGCTGTGAAGCAGATTAAAGTTGTAAAGTTGCTTGTGACCAATTCTTATATTGGAGACAAGATGCAGGGGGAAGGAAGCAGACATCTCTGACATGAAAACTGTTGCAGACCAAAGTTCGTAATAACTCTTCACCTGCTGCAGAGCACCTGGGCAGTGTATGCTGTTAATCCTTTCTCTCTGTTCTCCCCAGCTGTCTTTCTGACATCACAAAACTACTACTTCAGGGAGGAACTTGTTGACTAAAAAAGTGACAATTCTGTCACAATTGTGATTAAGTTCATTATGAAATACAACTTGCCACAGCTTCTATTTCAAGAGGAATTGTCTCTGATTGTCTTGCAGTAGGTTTCAAATGGGTGACAGATGATGATTTTATATTATTATATTCTCTCTGTGCTTTGTGCTGGCTAATAATAGGCTAGTAGGCGCCTCTGAAAGAATTTGCTGTTGCTTCAGAGAATCAGAAAGGGATGCTATTGCTGCCTTGTCAGATTTAAATAATGCAACTTCCAATTTATGACCATCAGGGTAGTCATTGCTGAAGTCTAAAATGGGGAGATGAAGTTTATGATGAATAGTGTGTGATACCTTAAGCTTTATGTTTTTTGTCTTTTCTGAGCATATTTTGGTCATGACTGGCTTCAGCACAGGTACCTCAATAATATACAGGGGTTTTGTTTCCTCTGTTCTTTGTCTCAAAGGCCAAATTCTAGCTGAAACTATTCAGGTTATAAAAACTATTCAGGATTTGAATGCAGTTTATCTTTTGAAATGTGAGTTGTCATGGAATGCAATACTATTCCATTTTGCTGTCTGTCCCAACCACATTTCCATTTTCCATGCTGTGTCTGAAATTTGTTCACCTGCATGGTGAATCAGATGAGGAAAATGTCAATTAGCTCTCAGAAAGACCACTTGCTCATCTGGATGACTACACAAATGCTGGTGTGGGCTCAGGCGAGAGAACAGCAATGTGCTTCCATGGAGTGAAGAAATGCTTTGTCTGCAACAGCAGTTCAGGCTTTGGACTGCTTCCTTGGCTTAGTCCTCCAATGGCTAAAAATGAAGATGTGGGGAAGGATGTACCTTCTCCAGTTACATGCAAGGTTTTGTGCAAGGCTAAAATGAGATGTGGTGACATTGATTTAAAAGGTGAGTAAAACTGAAATTAATCTCTCCAAGGTAAAAAGTAGTGATTCACAAGGGTTGCTCATGCTGGGAAAGTAATTGACCTCTGGGCTATCATTTTGTCCTGTTTCTTTTCCTGCTTTTTTTTCCTGATGTTTCTCCTTGCCACTCTTAGTACCACTAAGAAAAGAAATTTGAATATATATATATAGAACATGAGTCTTTCTCAGAATTAACTACACATAGTGAGCATGCAGGTACGTTTTTCTTCCATGACACTGCTATGTAAATGCTAGATGTAAGTAGACTTTTTGCTAATTGTGCTATTGAAGATGAAAAGCAGCTCATATAAAATTTATACCAGCAGATGACTCAATTTACCTTTTCCAGTCCTGCAGGTGATCTGAACTGACTTCGAAACGTTTTTTTTTTTTCCAAGTTCCACATTCACTTTAGTTAGTCCATCTCAGATTTCTTGACAACTGTTTCCTCTTATGCTCATCTGAACGATAGAAGTGAACATTGTGGTTTTATGTGTCCCCAAACTATATATTTATTATTCTGGTATGTGTATTTGGCAAGGGCCCATAACTGGACCTGCAGGTAATTGTCCTCAGTAATTTCCCCTGATGTCAGCAAGCATAACAGATTTTCCAGTATGTTTGTCGTCTGTGATTTGTGAGAACATAATAATAGTCTGCCACACATTGGAAAGAATAGATAGCAAGGAAGAAACACCTGTGTGGGAAAGTTCGTCACTTGTTTGTATATAAAGAAACCAATAGTTTTGTGTCTTAGAGCTTTTATGTTGCTACCTCCAACAGAGTGTTTGAGTGCCATTTATGCAGAAGTATGGAAAGTAACAGCAAACTCCAGCAAGTTTGGAAAGTCTAATTTTTATCTTTTATCACATAGGTAGAATTTTTTGCAATTTTTTTTGCTGAAATACTATTCTAATAGAGAACAGAGTACCTGTAAATTCAGAGTTTACTGTTTACTAAAGTGAAAGCTTTCTTTAACTTGGATTGCACCTCCTAGCTGAGAAACAGAAGCTAAGGATTTGATGTCTTCTGACAAGACTGTAAGGTGTATTACCTCAGAGCTGGGAGTCCCGAACTCCTCAGGAGTTGTAATTGTTCACTTCTGCTTTCTGTTAGTTGGCCAGCTTCCCTTGTGATTGAGCTGCCATGGCTGGAAAGAGTTTAACCAATACTTTATTTGTTTTGTCTGTACATGAAGTTTCAGAAATTGTATTATTTACCAAATTTCAAAGTCCTTTTGTTTGTGTCTTTCATAATAGAAAAATTTGGAGTTTCCTGAAAACAGGAATTCAGGGGTTAGGGTAACTGTAGTGATGTTTCTCCTTTAGAAGGTTTCCTTCGATTGTTTGGTTTATTTTAGTTGTTTATTATAGATGTTTTATTTCTGTGTTTTGGTAGAGGGTGGTAGGTGAGTGTCTAAGGAGTACTATTAAGTTTGAATTTAAAATGAAAATGCTTTTAGTAAGAGAAGCATAGACTGAGCAGTATTATGTGCATTATCCCAGAGAAACTTCTGTTGTGGTTCCTCATAAATGTAAATTGAGTCTGAGTCAGGGCCAAAACTTTGACCTAACACTGACCTCCGATAATAAATATGAGGCTATGTGGATCTGGGGATGGGCCTGAGGGGCCTGTTATGTTAAAATAAAGAAATACTTAATTTTTTTGGTGAGTAGGTATCAGTAACCCACAAGTTACCTTCACATACCATTACATGACTTTATGATGCTTTTTTTAAAAGACACTGATTTCCAATTGCAATGGCTCTGTGATCTGCAAAGTAGTCTGCAATAGCTTGAGACTCTATGGATTAGAATACATTGGCAGCTGCAGTCTGTGTTCTGTAAACAGCTGCCCTTAACCAGATGAGTTAAACACATCATATTTATTTTTATTACCATGTGTGTATTTTGAAGCCTCAGAGTTGTAACTCTGCAAGCATTTTTCTTTCCTTTCTCTTGAATCTGAGGTATTTTTGTGGATTTTTTACTCTGTCCTTCTCCTTTCTGGTCTGTGCCAGGTACAGTAGAACTGCTGTTCACCTATTCTGAGTTAACTGAAGAAGTGGAGAGAGAATATGTATTTCTGTAGTGGGAAGAGATTTTTAACAACTCTGATGTATAAAACAAAGTATTCTTGAGTAAAAGATTACCCAGTCTTTTCTGAGTCTTTTGTTTTATTGTTTTAATAAGACATACTCTTATGTTTTATTAAGAAAGTTTTCTATTTTTTTTTAATTTGTAATCCATTAGGGAGCACTTCTCTGTCTGCATAAACGTAAGATGACATCTACAGCATAATTTCATTTTTTGCACTGTTACTGCTGGTAACTTCAAATTGCACTTGGGAAGCAGCAAATAGTGATATTGATTAAGTGGAGTCTTTCTGTTTGGTTTTTTTAGTTATTTTTTGTTTCTTTGTTTCAAATACAGTTAGTATGACAGTAGTCTAGAAGCTGTGAGAGTCATTGATCTGTGAAGGTTGGCTGTTTTGTGCTTAAGTGAAATGATTTTGAAGTTTTTTGCAAGTCTTAAAGCAGCCTTAATAGAGTAGAAATAACTAACCTGGCACCAAGTATCTTCAGGCACATCTGCTAATTTTTTGTCTTTTCACTCTGATTTTTTTACATACTTACAAAATTATAGTGGTCATAGCTGCAGTGTCCTGTTGGATCAGGGATAAGATATTAGCAATCTTCATTAAAGAAAAGAAATTATGAACAACCTTATGAATTTTAAAAACTGTCAAGT
This sequence comes from Vidua chalybeata, assembly GCF_026979565.1. Taxonomy (NCBI): domain Eukaryota; kingdom Metazoa; phylum Chordata; class Aves; order Passeriformes; family Viduidae; genus Vidua; species Vidua chalybeata. The sequence continues at coordinate 40,577,150 of NC_071570.1, forward strand.
AAATTAATAGCTCTAGAGAGACTAAGTAGAAGCAGGAAGTGACAAGTAAGGTACTTTTGGTAACTGGCCTTTGCTATACAATGGACTGTTTAATAGGTGGCAGTTTCAAGTGATTAAGAATAACTGAACAGATGTGTGTGAGCTGGAAGTGGGTAGAAGGCAAGGGAATAGAAGAAAGTGAATAAATGCCATAAGAGCTGTTGGGAAAGAAATGGCCTAATGAACATGGATTTTAAATAACTTATTCTTAAAGTGGAAAGAGGATCTTAGTCTCAGCTCTGTGCTTTGCCATACCTGGGTGGAAAGTCTGAGTTTTCAGAGTTAATAGGGACATAAGTATTTGGTATAAACTTTATTCTAATTTCCCTTTTTGCTTGTCTAGCAAAACTAGTCTTTAGCTGAAAGTTTCTAGGTCGGGTCTGACGAAAAATGCTTTTGTGCTGTGTTTGTGTAAATAAACATGACAGTTATAAACAGTTTTTTGATCTTTGAGTCATTGTAGATTTAAAATTTTGTCTTGCAAGCTATTCATAATTTAAAGTGCTATTGTAGTATGATTGCTGTCAGATAAAAATAATCTGCTTTGTAAGTCTTACCCCCTGCTGCTTAGCAACTTTAATGAAATAAGTATTTCTTTGAGTTAGAAAGTTTATAAAGCTGTAAGGCTTGTAGGAAGATGAATAAAATAAAAATACTTGGCATTGTATTAGTGAGAAAACTAGTGCTGTTTAAGAGAATTAAATAGTAGAATGAGTTGCATTTCTGCATAGTGGTGTTTGATCTTCAAGTGTTTTGAGACTGCTAGGAATTGGAATAAATGAACATTTTTAAAAACCATGTCCCTTTCTTGTTCCATGTGCTGTAATGAGCAGTGGACAGGCCACATTCAGGGAGAGGATGACAATTCCCCTGATGAGCATTAACTTCATCCTGGTCCATGTGTTAATGGTTTACAGATTCATTGCTGTCAAACTTCGTTATTGATCTTGTTTTTTTAAGGATTTTAAAAAAACTTCTGCTTTTCTGTTAAAACAACTGAGTGGAAAAACAGAAAAGAAATTGGTTACTGACTCCTAACCTGTGAGCTAGCTTGGTTTATCATCTTTTAGCCCTTTACAAATAGTGCATTATTCTATTTTTCCATTCTACCTCTCCATAAATTCTTAATCTCCACCCCTTCGTTTCTCTTTTCTACATCTTTTCTAGTTGTGCTATACACCAATTAAAGTAGGTGTCAAGAGGGTGTTCGGGATATCAAAGATAAGTGTCTCCTAATCAGTTCTAGTTACTCCAGGAAGATTGAGTTAATTTAAAGGATGATTTAGTTAGACTGTTGCCTGCTAAACTGATATTCTGTGAAAGTTCCTTTGACTGTCTGATATCTTCGCATTAGGTGTCAAAACCAACCCATTCACCTACCAGAACAATCTGGAAAGATCAGTTTAATGGATTGAAAAGAATCCATTTCCTAACTCTGTTAACAGCTGTACAATTTCTGTGTGTGGAAATAAAATGTTCCTTCTCTAGAGGATCACCTGTGAACTCTGAGCCTAGGGGGCAGAAGGAAAATAAGAAGATTAATAAGAAGAAAATAAGAAGATAAGGATACATTCTCATGACTTCACTGTCATCCAACCCACCAAAACAAGCAGCTCCATTTACGAAGGATGCAATCTTTTTGGACTGGCTTTCAGGATCAGTTGGTTAAAAATTTTTGGGTGGTTGTGCTGTCTCCATCCTCGGAAGCTTTTGAGACATGATTGAATAGAACCCTGAGCAACTCGACCTGACTTCATATCTGAACCTGCTTGCAGCAAGAGGTTGGACTAGAGACTCATGTGGTCATTTTTGACCTGACTTATCTTATGAGCAAGCCTCTATTTCTCTGCAACCCTCAGCCTATGGCCATCCATGTAAACTACTGGAACAGAGGAGTTTACATCTGGTAATTGGTGCTGAGGATGGTGTAGTTGAAGTCACTTCATTGAAAAACAGTAATTTTAAAAATAAATTCAGCTTTCATGGCTAAAAAAAAGGAACAAACATCAGCACTTAATTGTTTGCACAATAATATGAAACTTTCTATGAATATAAAGAAGTGTAAATTTATTGTGCCTGTGAGTTTGTGCTGTAGATTTTTAGTTTGCATATGTATTGTCTGACTTCAGAAATTATTATGTAAAGAGACTGATTGGAAATAGAATGTGGGAGTCATATCTCTTCCTGCTCAAGCAAATACTGCACTCTATTGTGTGTGTTATTTGGCAAAAAATGTCTGGTGCCAACCAAAATCTTAATTATGGAATGGCATTATAGGAGTAGCTGATACCTGCAAAGTATCAGCTCTAGAGTAGAAGGCTGATTAGATAACTTCTCAAATGCCTTTCCAAACTCATATTTATGGTGTTTTAAATAAATATATGGGACCTATTTCAATGATTACGTTAGAGATTCAGGGCTTTTGTAGACTTTTCGTAAGTATTGGTCATCTATATAATACAGCTCTTGAAAATTGCTAAGTGCAAAATTGAAACAAGTATTCTCACATTCCTGGAAATTTGTAATTGATGGCATTAGTTAGAGACTGGTTTGTAAATTTAGTGGACTTAAAATATGTGCCGCTTATACCTTTATATGTTGGCAGCTTTTGTCTGCAAAAATAATAAAATTGACTTGCTTTTGTTTTAAGCTCGTCTTGGTTATTGGTTAAGACAAATTTATGAAAAGCAGAACATTCTTCTGCTCTTCCCCCACCTTGTCTTGTGTACAGCATCTTTCTCTAAAGTATCCCAAAGTTGGTGTTTTCAGAAGTGCTTCACTGGAGGACTTTGGAAAGATCTTTATAAATCATATCAAACATTTCTCAGAATATTTCTCAATTATTTTATCTTAGATACTTGTGTATTAAAATATATGCAAGAACATTGTTGGCTACTCCATGTAAAATAATTATTTTTGTAAGATTTTTTTTGGTCATAACTGTTGAACAATGGAGTGCAAAAGTCAATAGTTGTGTTTCTAGATACCGATGAGTAAATGTATTGGATCAAGTGGTCTATTCTGCCATTTAAGCAGTTAGCTTTCAATGCAGAATTAGAGAGAAATCACAGTAGGTGTGGTGTGCTTAGTGGAATAAATGTGGTTTGCAGTTTGTATAAGAACTATGCTTCAAGCTATAAAAGCATATATTTTCAAAGGATTTAAATGACAAAATAGTAGCTGTTATAACTATTTCTTTGAAAGCTTTTTTCTTTTAGATTACTATGTTCGAGCCAGAAGAATCTATTCTGTGATTTGTGTTGAATGCCATGTTTGTGTTTTCCAGTATACTCCATAGTTAACTTAATATCCATTTTTAGTTTATTATTGCTTTCTCAGTGCCACATTGTTTATGCATGTAAAATCATATTGATGTTTCTCAGTCACTCATAAGGCCATGTGATGTCAGTAATGCCATCATAATACTGTAAGTTTATTTTGACTGTGTATAAAACTACACTTTATACTTAACAGTTCTTGGTATTGTCCTCTTTCATTCTGTATAATTTTCCTGAGGATTCCCAGTTCTTCACAAGGCAGAGACTGAGTGTCAAAACTAACAGAGGATGAGACTGTTTCTCTTTCATGCTTTCAGGGCAGGAATGATAGTGACTACTGATGCCACTTCAAAAGTGTGAAAGCAGGAGAACTGCTTAGAGAACACGGCAAAGCCCTTTTTCTGTTCACTTTCAGGTGGAGATGGAGATATCTTACTGTCTTTCGTTCTTCACAGGGTTACACATCGTTCTGGAATGATTGCATCTCCTCAGGATTGCGTGGCTGTATGTTAATTGAATTGGCATTGCGGGGGCGTCTCCAGCTGGAGGCCTGTGGAATGAGGCGCAAAAGTCTGCTAACAAGAAAGGTAAGTGCAGGAAAATGGTCACATTTACGTGTCACACTCCACACAATACAGGGGCTATAAATTACAACCAGTTCTAAGAAAAAACCTGGTTTTTTTCTTTATGTGAAGATGATGATTCTGAGTAATGACCTAAGTGCAAAGTTAAACAGTGTTTTGGTGATGAGCTGAAGTGCCTTGGGACATCTCTGGTACCTGTGCCCGTGTTTGTTCTCCAGATGTGTTGCTGGTACTGTTGCCAACCAGCTGTTGGCAGTGGCCCTGGCTGGGGTGCGGTGGCAGCAGTTACTGCCAGTGGCACCAGCCGCAATCTGCCGAAGGAACTGGCTTTTGCAATGCCGGTGGGATGTGGGCTGAGGCTGAAAGAAATGGATAACTGCCAGATGCCAGATGTGTCCTGCAAGCCACCAGTTTATTTCTGGTGTACACAATGCTGAAGTTTGTGCTTGCATTGCATGGGAAGGAAACCATCATTGTTCCTGGGACCCCTGAGAACACACAACTGTCTAGTTGAAGCATGAGGCTAGTGTGTTAAATTGGTTGTGCTCTCCGACCTTCAAGATGGCCACATCTCTGCAGTCCCTTTACAGAATTGGGCTGAAGATTTTTACTTTTACCACTGAATTTTCCCTTTGTACAAAATGTGCAAAGTCACACTCTTGGAAGAATTTTACTTCATCAGCATTAGAGGATACTTGTAAAATAAACCTGTTGAAAACCTGGTGAAACGTTGTCTGTCCACCACAAATAAATTCTCTTATGGCACATTTCCCTGTCAATATTTTCTTTTGCTAAATTTTAAGGCAAGCTTGTGAATTCCCTAACCTTCTCCCAGCTCTCTTCACTTCAGAAAAATCGAATCTCTGTTCCAACAAACAGTCCCTACTTCTTTTAGCCTTGTTTAAGCATATCAGCATTGATTAGTTTGCACTTTTTTTTTTTTTCTCCAGAGCTTTTGGCTTCTTAGGCATTCAGTAATCTTCTTAGGCATTCAGTCAGGAGTTATTTTCATTCTGTGAAAACCTTGTCAGTTCTATCTACTTGAAATATTAACTGTGAGGTTGCTGGGTTCTTTAGGGAAATGGAAAAATAACCTGTATGTATATTCACTGAAGAATACAAGCAAAATTATTGTTTTTTGTTTGATTATGGTTGCATGTTTTTTTGTTAAATTTTATCAGTGATTTTGGCATTGGGTAGACGTATTTGTTTAAATTTGTATTTTGTTTGATCTAAAATCTACACAGTTTAGAGGTTTTCTTATTCTGCTGTTGTAAAGTATTTGAGATACTTTTCAGTTTTCAGGCAGGAGGGTTCTGTAAAAATAGGCATTAATTTAAGATTTAGGTGACGGTTGTTTTCTGCTTAAGTACTTTCCTGCAAATAAAATCCCTAAACGCACCACCTCCATCATTTTAGAAGTCAGTCTTGTGAATGACTTGTGTTGTTTTGCACCTTATTTGAAGTTTTCCATTAACATTAAATTTCAGTTTTGTTTCTGTGTTGGCCAGATTTAAGTCTTTACTCTGTCAAGTGTCCTTGTCCTGCTTCTGCAGGCTTTGCTCCCCATGCCCTTAGCTTTGGCTGTGAAATAAATACTGTGCCTAATAAGTGGAAAGAGCTGTCTAATAATACATCCAAAGTTGTAATTCAGGGGCAAAACAATTTACTTTGATCAGTTTAGTTTTTACTGGAACCACTCTCTCAATCTTGTCATCAGGTGGGGCACAAGTGATAAGGTGAGGATGAGAAGACGGTAGAACAAGTTTTTTGGGCAGTAGCATAGATATATAACCAGCTAACTGTGGCTTTAATCATATAATTAATTTGAAAGAATGATAGCTACAGTGATTTCCACCTAAAGCCTTAAATCAGGTTGATCTCTGCAGATAATATTTTGTACTTCATAATGGATCAAGATGCATTAAATATGTGATGGAATGCCACAGAAAGTGAAATCAGACTGAGAAAAGAGTGGACTTGATGGACCTTATTGAAACTTTGTAAATGGATACGATAAGCCTTGTAAATTTGGCTTAAGAGTATGTAATTGTCACACCATTTTGGAGTTCTGTCTACTGGGATCAATATTAGAAACAAATAAATGAATGTTGAGGTTTGCAAGTGGTTATTGAGTATAGAAGATAGTACTGTACAGTGCCTTACAGGCTCAGAGAGCAAACCAAATCAAAAGAGTTACTAAAAGCAAAAGGAATCCCGAAAAACCCTTGGCAGATTATCTTCAGTATTTTATTGCTAACAATTCTGAGCAATTCATGCAAGAGTGAATTTTTGTATTAAAACTAGAAAATTAAGGTTACTTTAAAATCTGTGCTTAATCTTCAGCTTTGCTTAATTGCAGAGCTACATTGTGAAAAATACAAATTAAATATTCTGTATAATGGAAATTTCCTTAGCTGATAGGTACCAGGCAAATCTAGTACCTGATTAATCACTGAAAAATTGGAATAAAGAATATTTTTTTGCAATCAGTCTGAGGATCAGCATCTCTGAAAAACCAGGATGTTCTCTGAGCTATGGAACAGTATGACATTTCCAGATCACCTTTCTGACTACTCTAAAGTGTTAAGAAAAAGAGCTTTTGCTTCCTGTTTTTCATATATGGATTTGTGTTGATGTATTCATTTTTTTGTCACTCGCCTGCTACCTTTTACCTGATGCTTGTAAAGTGCTAGCTTGTAAACTATTTAAATTGCCAAATATAATAGTAACAACAACAACAATAATAAAACCAACAATAACAACTACTACTATTATTATTAACAACTGTAGTAATTCTTCTGTAAATTAAATAATAGTTTATTTAAACATACTGATTTGAGCTTATTTAATAGTTTTCATTTGGTGCTCTTGATTTTGTCTCCTGAAAAAAATTGTATTTGTGCATAGTTTCTGTAACTACTTATACTGGTAAACAAGCAGTTACTCACATTTTGAATTTATTATGTTACTCTGAATCAATTTTTTTGTTGTGCTTTCCTGAGTGAAGAACTCAAATAATTTTAGAAGTTATTAAATAAGAGACTTATATAGTACTGTATTCATTGTTGCATGTTAAGGGGTTTATAAGTACATGTGTATTTTCCCTAGTACATGTGGTTTAACTGTTATTAAACGAAACTCTGTTAGCTGGCAGTGTGTTCTTCAGAGCTGCAAAACTTGCAGATGTTGTCATGAACCTATTTTTATCTGTTTGTATGTTGAAGAAAACTATTTTTTTTTGTTATTTTCATGCAACCTTATTGTTTAACTCAGTATTTTGAATAAATTGACTTGAAGCAGTAAAATAGACTATTCAGAAACTAATTTAGTGCAGTGTACTTCATTTTTGGGAGGTAGCAAAGGACCTAGCTAGTTAAGTGAGTAATTTTCCTTCAAAATACAGCTTTTAAGTTTATTATTAATCCTATAATTTTAGACCATTAAGGTTAATTAAAGTTACAGATAACCGCAGACTTAATGTATTTTGAATTAAAGCACGGATGGTGTTTTTTTTTTTCAATAATAAAGGTTTGGGTTTTTCAAAGTTGCATATTCTTAAGAGAGAGTTTGTTATTTAAAAAAAAATTATTTTGGTTTTCCTAACAGGTAGGTTTTTTATTGATGGGTGTGTTTGTCATATATGAATTATGTCAAAATACTGACTGTGTTTTATTCATTCGTAGGTGATTTGCAAGTCAGATGCTCCTACAGGGGATGTTCTGCTTGATGAAGCTCTGAAACACATAAAAGAGACCCAGCCTCCTGAAACAGTACAAAATTGGATTGAACTGCTTAGTGGTAAGCCTTGCACATAGCGTATTTGCTTTTTTTACCCAAATAAAGCTAATTATCTGGCATCACTAGAGATTATATTGCAAGGTTTTTGGAGAAAAAATATGCAAAAAAGATAATTAGTCTGTGCTCTAGGGTAGTCTATTGTTGGTTGTAGCCGTTAATCAAATATAAGTAACTGTTGCTTTTGACTTAACTTGGTACAGAAAGGATCTGTATGGAAGTGTCAGAGGACATCTCAGCTCGGTGGAAGAGGTGCCTTCCGCTGACTCTGAAGTAAATCAGGACTGCACCCTGGAGATGTAACTGCCTTTCTCTGTGTTTGGAAATGATGGTTGGTGGAAGTTTGGAGCCTGAATGTGTGCACTGAGTATTCAGATCTTTCAATAAAGAAAGGAGGTGAAGAGCGCATAGCTTGCACACAAAACTTGAGGGTGATTTGGCCATTAGTCATAAAGAAAAAATAAAGCGTTAGGAGTTTTATTTTTTCATTAACTGTATTAATGTAATAAATATTTTTAAATGTTACATACTTCTTGTTGATCAAAACAAAGTCTTCAAGATGAGTACTTTGCACGTAGCTTTCCCTGTAAAGCTGGGAAAAAGTGAAATGTCAGTAATCATAGTATTATTAATACATTTGGTTGGAAGGGACTTTTACAGGCCATCTAGTCCAGCCCCTCTGCAGTCATCAGGGACACCTTCCACTAGACCAGAGGACCATCCAGCCTGACATGGGATGCTTCCAGGGACGAGGCATCCACCACCTCTCTGGGTGATCCATTCTGGCATCTCATTGTGAAAAACTTCTTCCTTGTATCTAATCTCAGCCAACTCTCCTTCACTTTGAAACCGTTACTCGTGTCCCAGGCTCTGCTAAAATGTCTGACCCCATCTTTCTTGCAGTCCCCCTTTAAGCCCAGAAAGTCTGCAGCACGATTTCCTTAGAGCCTTCTCCTCTCCAGGCTGAACTGCAGACAGAATTGATCACCAGCGTTTGTCTGTTTTCACAAAGCACATAAATGCAGCTTCCTTGGAGTAGATCAGAGCTGTACTTCAGTTGTGCAAACAGCACAGGAAAAAACCCTGCACTGTTGACCCTCATTGTCAACAATATGACTCTGAGGTTGGGGGTAATGAGATTTGGAAGTTGCCTGTGTAAAATCTGCTACTTCTTAAAACGGATAAGCTGCAGAAATGAGCAAAATCTCTTTGCCTTTCTCTGCTTTCCTGTTTTCTTTGTTCTTCCCATTCATTCTGCACCATCTTAAACAGCCTTCCTTGCACACCAGTTCATTGTCAGGTCCTTGCCATCCCCCCTCTCCTGCTCCTTGGCTGTCAGGCAGTGGGGAGACTGGACTACAAAGCAGCCCATGGCAGGAGGGGCATGGCTGCTGCGGAGCCATGCAGTTCAGTTCTTACTCAGCTCCCCTTCCCTCTTACGGTCGGCAAAAACAAATCATTTTTCTTTTCCCAAATAGATAATTTGTGGTGACATTTCACCTCGTCTCCCAGCACATCAAGTTAGGACTGGCTCAAAAAAGGTCAGCTAATGAATGAACTAGTGTTGTAGGTTTTCTTTGAGCTAAGCTAGGGTTTTGCTGACTCTGCTGAGCTTTGGCTCTGGGAAGATAATTATCATCAGTGCTGTGGCTAAGGCTTGAATTAATAATTTTTACTAACATATGTTTATTATTTACTAATTCTTGGATGGCCTTAGTGTTCTTTGTATTTACCATGGTTTAGAGATCTGTCCTTCTGAAGGAAAATATTTCAATGGGTCTGGGCTGGGATTTTTATTTTTATCAGTTGGTTGGTTTTTGCTTTATTTTTCTTTATTTAATAAATTAATAAACTCTATTAGAATTTTGCTTTGGGGACCAGGTCGATCATGAAAAATCAGTGATGCTGAGTGCTGCTTGGAGTTACAGTACATGTGAGTCCAAAGCCATCATGTAAAAAAATATATGGACATGTAAGGTGATGTTTGCCAGGCTGATGTTTATAAGGTGGCCTCTAAAGAAAGCAAAGGTAGGGAATATAGAAGTTTGGGCCAAAATGTCAGGTTACCTGCATCTCTCTCCGTGTCTGCAAAGTGTCTGTGTAATTGACGAGCTTGGTCACAAGGTGTCACCACAGCACTTTCAGCCACATGGCAACTGTAAAAAAAATCTAGGAAATAGCCTTTGCCCTGTGAAAGGTAGTAAGGAAACTACTTTTTTGTGTTTGTGTGATAGTTCCATTTATGATCAAACTGGGGAATTGCATTCAGTGATATGTAGTTGGACTTGTGTAGTTCAGGCCTGGTTGAGTTTTCTGGCTTTCCCTCTGCAGTTGGAGTCACCTCATTTATTTGCTTATCTAGCCTATTGGATACAGTGTGTGTCACCCTCCATCACAGAGGGAGAAACCTCAAAGTTACCTGTGGCTTTCTATTGTTCTTGTTATTCTTTTATACTAACCAGTACATTTTTCAGAAGTTTGGTACAGAAATTATCATCATTCATGGAAAACCTCCATCTATGTAAGAAATACTTAAAGCTGTACCTTTTCTTGCCCCTTAAAATGCATAGTCTTTTACATCAGGAAGGGATTATGATAAATTCTTAAGTAAGCTGGAATTAAAATTTTTAGCCTGTTAAATAAACTCTTAAGCAAAGGTAGAATTCTCAATGATAAACAGTTTTAGTTGGAGCTGTTGATGCTGATTTTGTGCTTTGTCAATTTCCTCTATGCCTACAGTCACACACTCTGAAGGGCCAAGTTCTGCCTCAACAAGAGGCATTAGAAATAATTTGTATAGAAGCATTAAAGACTCTGCCCAATATGTGCTTCATGTGTGCACACCTGTGCCACACACATGGAAGCAGGAAGGGGGAGAAGAGTGTAAGCCTGCAGAAATAAAGAAATGCTTGTGGTAGGTGTGCATTAGCTTGCCTCTGTGGCAGAAGAAAGGCAGTAACACTTCTCCTGGTCTCTGACATGCTAAAGGACTGTAGAAGGTGCTTAATTTTAGTTTATTTTTATTGTTACTAGAAGTAAATTCATTCTGCATATCTGGTTTGTTTTTTGTTTTACAATACAAGGTTTTTGTTTATTTTTCATATCTGTAATCAAGACATGGCTTAGCGATCATTTAATCCAAACTGTCAGTGTACCCCAGAGCTCCTCCAAGGAGGTTCTCCTGGTCTCTGCCTCCTTGCCAGGGATCAGAGAAATGCTGACAGGAGCATAGTGTCTTGTAATCTGCTATATGATTTTGACAGTCATTCTGCACCACAGGGGAGAAAAAAATCACTGCAGCAGTGCAGCTTAAACTTTGTCTGACTGTTGTGTGGTTTTCTTGCTGTTTTAGGTGAAACATGGAACCCACTGAAGTTGCACTACCAACTACGAAATGTCCGTGAGCGGTTAGCTAAAAATCTAGTGGAAAAAGGTGTACTGACAACAGAGAAACAGAACTTCCTTCTTTTTGACATGACTACACACCCTCTCACCAACAACAACATCAAACAGCGCCTCATCAAGAAGGTTCAGGAGGCGGTTCTTGACAAGTGGGTGAACGACCCCCACCGCATGGACAAGCGCTTGCTGGCACTCGTGTATCTAGCCCACGCCTCAGATGTCCTGGAGAACGCTTTTGCCCCCCTCCTGGATGAGCAGTATGATTTAGCCACAAAGAGAGTGCGGCAGCTCCTGGATTTAGACCCTGAGGTCGAATGTATGAAAACCAACACGAATGAGGTTCTGTGGGCTGTTGTAGCTGCTTTCACAAAGTAACTACATTCAGACTGAAGTGTTCTCTCTTCTTTCATGTAAACCAGTTTTTTCTCTTTTATTGACTATTCATGTTTTCTGTAATTTTTACCTTCTCACATGATGAATTGGCTTTTGTTTAATGGGAATTATAAGTGGTGTATTCCCTACTTCTCTATCTGTATACAGGATTCTGCTGGTACAAGAGACTTTCCTGTTTAAAACAACAGAAGGGTGAACTGCCATATTGGCATTCCATTTCCTATTAAGTTTGAGTTACCTTAAATACTTTGTTTCATTTTTCACCTCATTGTTATTGAAGTGGTTTGTCACCAAAACTCCATGTTGAAGTGTCTGTCAGGACATTTTATACACAGATGTTTTCGATTACATATATCAAAATTACTTAAAAAGCAGAAATGCCATTAAGCAGCTTTGTCAGTAGTTTCTGTAAAATGCCCCATAAATTTTAATTTTCATGCAGGTCTCTTGTGTACTTATATTTTCATGATAGCTGAGTCATAAGGCTATTATAGAAAGGTCCAATTGTTTCATAAACCAGTTTTGGGAGGGGATACATTCCATTATATTGTGTATATATAGTTCAAATTGTATATTAACAACTGCCCCATCTTAGTATTTTGCAAGATCTACTTACTTGTACACCTGGTGCCCCTTATTTGCTGTCAGTCATTGCCATCTGATGCAAAGAAGGGCCTCCTGCAGAGGTCCTGTGTGTGAAAGCTGTTTGTTTCCAGAGTCTCTGGAGTTTGCCATCCAGGTATTCTCTGTCTATGCATTGCCTTTGAAAATTAGTGAATGGAAAGAGACTGCTTTCTATCATTGGTACTTTTTTCTTTCCCTCCACTTCTGTATGGAAAAGATTGATGACCAGTACAATTCCTGAGTGCAGTTTTTGGTTTTGTACACAAACTAATGTTTATTTCTTAAACCTTGAACTATTTTACACTATTTTATTTCAAAAAGTCAGTCCTAGCAGGTGTTGCATGTAAATGGTTAGCAAGTAATGGCAGCAGTTCAGAGAATTCAGATTTCTGTAATGGGATGTTCTGCTATATTTTAATTTTTATATATACAATTATGCTGATTAGCACACTATTGTAAAGAAACCCAAAACCTATATAAAACTCTGGCTTTTTAAAATTTATTGCGTCTTTGCCGCTGCTTGTTATTTTCCATTGGTTTCACAGTGTAAATATTATGCATTGAAAAAATTAAGCATTGATTTCTATACTTTTTTTTCATCATACCAATGCAGATTTATAGTGGGGCTTACAGGTATTTAGAAACCTTTTGGTTAATATTCAGAACAAGAATACTAGATGGTGTATAACTGTAGAGTTGAAATTTAAGAGATCCCTTAATCTGTATACTAGCTTTTTACCTACAGGAAATAAACTATGATCTTGAAAGTGCCTCAAACAGAGTAAGCATGTCACTTATATTTTTTGTTGCTAATTAGAAAGGTTTTATTGCCTAACTGAAAGCTTTAGTTTATATCCTTCTTATTAGAAAGGGAGAATTTATATTATGTAGTTCAAACTGACTTAATCAGTGGTGTTGCTTGGATCTCCAGGATTCCTGGCTGGGACAGGCTGAATTCATTTGGGGAGTCTGCAACTGTGCCTGCCCTAGGTAGACCTCTTCAGTCTTGAGCATGGCTCTACAGCCTCATCTGTGACTGGATTTCCAATTTTGCACTTCATTTTCAATCACTGAGATGCTTAAGTAGTTGATTCTAAAATACAACTTAAATTCATCATACCTCTATAACCTTTTTTAGGAAAGGTTTTTAAAAATATGGTCCTTAACATTTAATGGCACACTGTTCTTTCAGTTCTTGATGTTATTTCTTTAGACAAATGAAATTAAAAGTATATTGTAAAGTGTTTCAAACTCTGTTTTACAAATAAAAAGACAAACAGTGTTCTCTCACTTGTAAGATGCTGTGGTGAAAACTTTGAGTAGCTTGGGCATAAACCTGGGACATTGTCTTTTAAACATTTCAAGCTGTGATTGCTTTTAAATAGAAGGAAAATGAAAATTGCTGTGTTGCTCTTGTATTTGACAGCTTATGGAATACTTTCTGTATACTTAGTAGTAGATGCAGCTCACAGCTTTCATTGTCTCTCTCATGTGATCTGTTTTCTCATTTTCTGTTGCTCTTTGAGAAGGAGGAAAAAGTAATTAGGTGGAAAGGTCAGAAAAATGGTGGCGTATGTAGGAGCAAGTTATGTGCACAAAACTTTTTAAATGGCTTTGAAAATCTAAGCTACTTGAAGCATGCTTCAGACTGAAAATATCTTTCACAGTCATTTTTCTGGCCTCTCTTCTTCATTCTGTGAGTATTTTCCATGTTTCCATGTTTGGTTGTGGGGAATGTTGGAGTTTTATCACCCTTATAGTCTACATGGTTTAGAAGTAGCCATCCTTTTTTAATCCCCCCCCCCCCTTTGAAAGATGATTTGGGTTGTTTTTTTTTTTTCCACGCACAGAAGATAACTGCACACAGTATTTTATCAGATTTATTTTGCTTAGATAGGACCTCTGACCACAATGGGGAGGGTCTGTGCTGGACATGTCAAAGAAATTGGATGTAAGTGAGGAAGGATTTGGGAAGAGCAACAGTGTCTTTTGCTGGACCACCTGGTGTGAACCTGGATATGCAGGGGAAATAGATGAGCTTTTGGAGTCCTGAGTCCTAAAATTGTGCTTCAAAAAGTCCAAAACCTCTAAGAAGGTAAGTTTGATAGGTTAACAGGAACTGATTTGGCTGACATTGTTGCCTTTATTGCTATTTTAGGTTTTAAAAAAATGGTTGAACATGGGAGACTGTGTTGGTGAGATTCAGGTACCCTTCTGCCTGTGGGCTGCTACTGCAGCTCACGGAGACCTACCTGGTTTCCAGACAGTTCTGCCTGCTCCAAACCCTCGTCTCTCAGTGTCTACTTCAAGTGAAGACTATTATTCAAAGCCTGAACTTGAACACGTGCCTCAAGGAACAACATGTATTATTCAGGGACACATTCTTTTAAAACAAACTTTCAAGTCAAAACCAGGATTTTGGAAATTAAATCACCGAGCAGTGTGTGTACATATACACACGCACATGCACACACACACACATTTTCACTTTGTCCTTGAGATTGACATCGTCCTCTCCTGTGTTTCTAGAGCTGGCATTACAGTGCTGTTACATGGACTGGTGGTGAAACGTGTGTACCATAAATGATGCTTTTGAGGCAAAATTTGCATAAGTGGCAGTAAAAAGCTGCTGACTGCGTGCTCGTGTGTTCATGCCCATTTCTCCTACAAGGTGAAGATATGTATTAACTGATGTGTTCTCTGTGAACCGGACTGAATCTGTACTGTAACAAAATAAAGCACTCTTTCATGCTATCAGCTGCAGGTGGTTACTGCATATCACATGCATGCAATACTTAAAGGATATTTTTTTTTTCATTTGTGCAGTAATTTCCAGTTTTTCCTCAGGCTGCATTATTCATCAGTTTGAGAAACAACTTTTTTTTTTTTTTTAAGGTTTTCATCAAAGCCTCAGCTTTGTCTCAGCTGGGCTTCAGGCAGCCAAAGTCTTTTATGTCCCAGTTACCCCTATTGTCCATCTTTCTCTGTGGAGGGGGGGTTTCCAGCTTCAGAGAAGTATTAATTTTTTAATAAAGTAATTTATTTTTGAAAAAAAAAATTGAAAAAGTAAGTTTATTCTGTGGAAATTCTTAATGCATTTAACAATTTAATTACTTAGGAAATGAGATGCTGTGAGGTACTTTGTAAGTGTTAAATATAAAGTGGGATCTCAGGTGTCTGTATGGGGTGACTGCCTTGGGGCAGTGGTTGGGGAAGAAGCCCAGTCAAAGCTGCTGTCCTTGTTAATCTCTGAATAAGATCTGGGGTTTCCTCACAGTGGGTCTTGCTTTCTCCTGCCCACAGAGCAGCAACATGAAGCCTATGCAAAGTTTATGATAAATGTCTTCTGACCCCAGAGAAAGCTACTGTAGAAACACAGGAAAATGTGAATCCCAGGACAGCAGACGAAAATAGGGAAAGAAATGCTGATAAATAGTTGTCTTTGGCTTTCTCTCTAACCTTCACCTCTCTGTACTTCCAGATAATTTCTGTTTCAACATTTTTTTCCCCTGACTTTGGGCTCTGGTCTTCTCTGTTTCTTGTCTTGTTGCTTGGTGACTTCAGCAGTAGTGTGGCCAGAAGGACCAGGGCAGTGATTATCCCCCTGTACTCAGCATTGGTGAAGCCACACCTGGAGTTCTGGGCCCCTTAATTCAGTGGGGACATTTGAGGTGCTGGAGTGTGTCCAGAGGAGAGGAACACAGCTGGGGAAGCATCTGGAATATAAATTTTCTGAGGAGCAGCTGAGGGAGCTGGGGATATTTATCCTGGAGAAAAGGAAGCTCAGGGGGGACCTTGTCACTCTCTACAACTCCCTGAAAGGAGGGTGTAGCCAGGTGGGGGTCAGGCTCTTCTCCCAGGAACAGGTGACAGGACAAGAGGAAATGGCCTCAAGTTGTGCCACAGAAGGTTCAGGTTGGATGTCAGGAAGATTTTTTTATTGAAAGGGTGGTTAAGCACTGGAATGGGCTGCCCACGGAGGTGGTGGAGTCACTGTTCCTGGAAGTGTTCAGGAAACAACTGGATGTGGCACTTAGTCCTGCGTTTTAGGTGGTGTTTGATTAAAGCACTTTCCCCTCTGATTTGATTCCCCATCAAAGCCTCAAGGAGCCTCCTCTTTTTCAGCAAAAGGGTTTGTCAAAAATAGCTGCCTTGATGGCTGAACTGAAGCAGCTGGTGGCCTGCTACAACTCATAACACCTGTTTTGTTAAGGTGAACTCAACTTGGTGCTAATTTACCTTGAAACTTCTCTTTGCCAGCTTCTAAAGCAACTTATACTCCATGCAGCAGGAAGAACTTGTGGCTGAAGGTGATGATTTTACTAGTTCTCTAATGTAAGTAGATCTTGTGAGCCAGTGCTTCAAGGACTTGCTATCTCTCACTCCAGCTTTTCCTACAGTGAAAGTATTCTATACAAGAGTAATTTTCTCTTTTGGGCTCTCTGCTTTTTTAAGGAGTTGAGTTTGTGTTGCAGCTCAAAGAAGCAGCTCTGTTTGGGTATTTATTTTTTCAAAGGTGTAGGCACACATTATTTACAAGGTTTCTTAACATGTATATTATGTGATTAAAAGGGATGAGTGGGGAAAGAAAAAGGTATAATTAGACTTACAGTGTGATGGAATAAGTAATTTTTGTGGCACAATGTACTAAAATGTTTTGATCCTTCATTTGTTTTCTTGATTACCAATTCATCATTCAGTTAATTCTCATCTAGTGCATCTGATGTCTGCTCAAAAAGGGTTTGCCATCATCTAATACACTAGTCCTTCAAGATTTGTATTCTGTTGCCCCTTTATTTTTTACATTTATTCAAATCTTGTCTTTTTTTGTCCCTATGAGATGGGATTGATCTTGAACGTAGATGTTAAAGGAGACTTTGGTGGTTGTAAAGTGCAATGACAGGCAGTTTATAAGCTTTCTTTGCTACTGCCAAGGCGTCTTTATAGGTCCTTCTTTGTTTCCTGACTGTTCAAATGAAACCAAATCATGTCTCAACCAGCTTTTAGAATCCTGCTTTAACTCCTTAAACTTCTCAGGACTTCAGATACTTCTGAAAAATACAGTTTAAGTCATGAATAGGTTTTGCAGTGCTAAACAGAACAACTTCTAAACACTATTAAAAATCTCAGACCCTGTGTTTTCAGAGAACTTGCAGAAGAAATTTATCAAAGCCAGATCATTTTTCCAAGCAGGAATCTTACGGTAACCCACTCAGCAGTGGCACTAAGACAAGTGCTTGGCAGAGAAGTGACACTGTTGCCTGAACAAAAACTGGTCCAAGGGAGCTTCCTGTCTTGGAAAGATTTGGGATTCCTCTGGTCATTACCCTTTCAAAGTGGTCCTAAAATCTTGCATGCATACATGCTTCATTTCTCTTCACTCACAGTGCAATTGGTATTGGCTGTGGGCCAGAGGCTGGGAACACTTGGTGCCTCTCAGGTGACGTGGGAGCTGGTCTTCATCCATGCAGACTGTGAACTTCACATCCATGGCAGACCCGAGCGTCCCCCCCTGAAGCCTGCTCTCCCAGCGTTCCCTCTCCGTGTGCTAGGGAGACCTCTGCATCTGGGGATTTATCCCTTGAGTGCAGCAGAGGAGGTGGGGGAGCTGTGAAGTGAGCGTCTGGCTTGTGCCCACTAGTGAACGTGCTGCAGATGTGTCTGGGGCCACGCCTCTGCCTGCGTGGGAGGGAGCAGCCGCTGCTTGCAAAGGTCCCACTCAGCCCAGAAAGCGCCACGTCACGCAGGCGAGTGGCTCTGCTTGAAACAAGGGAGTGCACGTGACCTTCCTCAAACTGAATACGTACAAATAAAGCAGGCCTGAAATAAAATGCAATTATAAACACATAATAACAACTGGGTCTGTTTGTTGGATAGGTTGCAAACAGGAAATGGAGTGAAATTTGCTGCATTAGTAGATTCCTCGCTGCAAGGATGTTGCTTGATGTTAGGCTCTAGCTATTGAGAGCTTCCTTCTGAGATCCAGCTGAAGATTTGCACACATTTTAATATACCCAAATCTGAGATGCTCATCAAAAAACATCAGAATGTACAAGCAGTACTGATATGCAAAGAAATTTGCACACAGCATTTATAGACATTTGAACCAGCTCTTAACATTATCTTTTAAGAGGAGACAAAGTTGTCTTTTGATTGTACTGAAGTATCCTTTTTTTTTAATTTTAAGTTCTTTCTTCTTGGACAGGACCTTCTGCCAAGATCACATATGGCTAACAGTCAGCACAAGGGTTAAGGATTTGTGAGCCACAAACAGCAGATATGTCTGGCACATTTTCAATTTCTCTGCACAGCAATAGAGAGAAGCAGCAGCCTTAATTGAAGAATGTCCTCTGAAGGTAATTGCTTCAGAGATCACTAGAGGTACAAGCAGTTTGGTGACTATGCTGCTCCTAGTGTGTCTTGCAGGCTCTGTTCATCAGCAGCACAGAAAGGAGTTCAGAAACCCTGTGGGGTTGCAGTAATGAATGAGGTTTAGTTCTGCTTGGTCCTCAGCTCTTTGCTTATACAGTCAAATGAGTCCCAGCTCTCCCACGTCAATGTCTCTGAGCTGCCTAGGGCTCTGCAGATTTGCCACTTGCCTGTTTCAGATCTGCAGCCAATTGTCAAGGCTGCCGTGGGAGCTGCTCTGCTCCCAGGCTCTTCCCCTCTCCAAGGCTAGGAGCCTCATGTCCCTGGGCTTCCCTCTCTCAGCCCTGGGGATCTATCAGGTTCACAACGCAACACCACTTGTGGTGTTCCCAGATGAGGTGGCCCACAGTGAGCACTGTGAGTCTGAAAGTGAGGGAGACAACCAAGTGGCATAAGAGATGAGGAAATGCTGATGCGTGCCCTTCTCTACCTACCCCAGAGCTCAGAGTGTGCCCCAAGATCTTGGGATGGAGGCAGGCAGCCAGCATCAGGGACTGCTCAGGGAGGTTGAATGTACAGCTGGATGGGATTTGTCCCAAGGAGCTGACAGTGATGGAAAGGTTCAGCTGGGAATAACCACAGTGACTCAGAGAAGGCCTTGGGGACTGAACCAGTGTTGTGCCTGTCTTTGAGGTGGAGAGCAGGGTGCAATCAGCCTTGTTTCGAATCCTGCGGAGGTGCAGGAAGTGCAGTCTCTTGAGGCTACTCCAAACATATAATAGGGAAGGAAGGCACTAGGGAATGGTCCAAGATTAATGAAATCCAACTTGGCCTGACTGACAAAATTGCCGTTTGTGACGAAATGCCTCCTGTGGGGACTGGGAGGGGAGTAACAATGGATGCTTGGCTTCAGAGAGGCTTTCCAACACCATCTCATTCTTTTTGGGAAAGAAGTTGTGGAAGAGCTTATCAACATTTGCAATACCATGTGAGCTGCGGCTTGGGGTCCCCTGGTTCAGAAAGAATGTTCAGGAATTAAGGTCCAGTAAGGGGCAGTCAGGATAATCCTGGGCCTGGGGGACATGGTTACAAGAAGAGATAGAAAGAGCTGGGATATTATAATCTAGGGAAGAGAAGGCTTAGGGGTCCACAACTACTTCGTTGGGGAGTTACAAAACTAGCAGGGATCAACTCATCTCAGTAGCAGTGGGTAATACACCAATGGGTGATAACATCAAACTGCACTTTCAGAGTTTGAAATTGAACTTCAGGAAAATTTCTTCCCTGGGAGGATGCTATGGCCCAGAAATAGACTACTAACTAGAGGCACTGTGGTAGCTCCATCCTTGGAGGTCTTGTGTACTGGTCTAGACAAAGCTGACCGGATCCAGTGTTGGCAAAAACACTTCTCCAAGTGGGAGGTTGAGCTGGATGACCTCCAAAGGTCCTTCTCAGCTAATATTTCTGTAATCCTGTGATCAGTTTCATTCCTTGGACTGTGGCTGCTAAGTTGGATACTCCAACAAGCTTCCTGCTCAAAAGATTGGTCAAACAGGGAAACAGAGGGTGGTCTGCTCTTTTTCTTCGAGCAGCAGAAATTCAGTCCTCACAATATTATTCAGCTTTGTCCTGAATGCCCCAAATTTTCACATGTGCCAGAAGCTTTGCTCAGTTCTTTCATGGGACTGGATTTATATGCAGATTTTCAATGTCTAATTTGACAGATAAATTGCAGTTATTGCCAGCCAAATTGCCACAATCAATACTTCTTTTGCAAGATGGTGACAACATCAGGCAGATAATGCACCAAGGGATCTCATCCAGGCAGCAAACTCCAAGGAAGGCACCTGCCTGTAGTTTGGCATGAGGTATGTGGGGAGAGGCAGAAACTCTGCACCTCTGCCAACTACTGTCAGGATATCAGACCTGAGACCTTTTTTGAGCTTTTGCAACGTCCTTCAAGTCCATGGGTGTTATTTATAGTTATTTTCACTTTTTCATGAAGAAAACCTTTGTTGTGGATACTCCTGTTAAACAAAAGGAGGTGAGAAACTATTTTTCAAAACATGAATTTATGGGATATTTTCAGCCAATACATAAACCTGTCACTTTCCTCAAAGACAGGATAGCATATCTGCACTGGTGAAATACTTGCCTTTCCTAATTAATGCACATTCATTTCTATGAATGAATATCAAGGAATTTAGTGGTGTAGCATGAACTTGTATTCCCTGCAGGGATCTCTCCTGCTGTACTGCTCTGCACAGTAAGAGACTCTCTAGTTTACAGCATAGTGTTCAGCATAGGTTCTTGTAGTCTCCTGTTTTCAATTTAACATCATTTAAGTCCAATAAACAAATTGCCACCTTTGTCCAACCTGCCTCAGGAAGAGAAAAAGGCTAATGCCACTTCAGAAATTAGCAGCCAGAGCACCAACCCTAACAAACTCTTTTTATTCCATAAGGAGAAACATCAGCTAGGATCACTTACACAAAATCAAAACCAACAACAAAAAAGAAGGAAAAAAAAAAAGCAAACTCAGCTGCAAATCTGGTTTGCTAAAGAGTTGTACTCATATCATAAATTCTGGTATTTGTTTTTTTAATTAAATTAAGTGTGCACATAGCTATATAATTTAAAAGCATGTAGGCGTTCCAGATTTCTTTAGACACTACCCTCCACTTTCAGTCTTGCTGTCTGCTTTAAGCCACAGGGCATGTGAACCAACCTTTCTTTGGGAAAAGGAAGGGGAAGTTTTGAAACAGGTGCTCCGAGTTTTCAAAAGGAGTGTTTTACAGCAGCCACTGGAAACTGGATCCCTGGATACACAGTGGGATGTGCCAGGGACAGGATAGAACAGAAAGGAAGGGGTAGAGCTTTGAACTGAACTCACTGAAAGCACAGACTTGACCCCAGTGCCCAGGGAAATCAGTGGCCCTGAAAGCATTTGTTGCCTTTGGAAGACAGTTTATTCTGTGTGACTGTAAAAATGTTACATCATGACAATTCTTGTTCTTGTTGCCTTTGTTTATAAGTGAATGTAAAAATGTTATATTGGTTCAATTCTTGTCCTTGTTGCCTCTGTTTATGTGGTTGTGAGGTCTCCAGCTTTTATCATGGGACAGGCCACATCGGTGTTTCAGCAAGCATCCAACATTTAAGTTCTGTGTTCTTTAATGCATGAGCTGAACTTCTCAAGTTTTTACATGAAATGTACCTTACTTAGGTGCCTCTTAGTTCTAGGACTGAAGGGACAATTCTTAGTCCTTCTCTGTGTTTTCTCTACATGAGTCACTTTGCTTTCTTATTAGCTTTCCTTCATGACCTGCTGTATCACATGGGTCCCAAAAAACCCAACCCAAACCAAAGTAAAATGCACAGAATTCCACACCAGTCAGGTACTCCAAGTCATAAAGAGTTACTACATATCTACATCATCACTTGGCATGCTCTGAGATGGATAAGCTTCTCCTTGAAGCTGCAGGAGCTTGTGCCGTGGCTGTTAAGAATGTTACTTTGAAGGTGAGGAGAGGCTGTTCATAAATCAAGTCCCGTCTCCTGACCAAACCCTCTGTGTATCATGGGTTTTGGCTACATCAGATTTTCTGGTAAGACATCCTGCTATGATGTAAGGAGATGTCAGGAGACTGAGAGCCTTACACTTCTTTTTTATGCTTCACTAACTTCATTTGGATGAGATTATTGTGGTGCTGATACTGTGCAAGGCCTCTACATTTCCAAGGCAAGTATCCTAACTGTAACTTTCAGCCATTATATTGAGATATTTTCCCTCTGAAGATGCATTGACATTGAAATTAAGTCAATTCAGAACTTCTTCAAAGACAGACTGAACTACTTAAACTCCTTAAGAACATGTTTGTACAGAAGAGCATGCACATCCTCCTGGCACAATTGTACCAGTAAAATAAAGTGCTAGGCACCAACACAGCTAGCTCCCCACAAGGGCACTGTTATTTTGGGGTAGAAATATGTTTTCTTTTCCTTTTCCTTTAAACTCCTTCCAAAGGGATCTTGGAGGCTCTCCCAGTGCTCTCTCCTGCCTGGGGGAGGATTTGGAGGAGCACCTGAGCCTTTGCAGTGGCTTTACCCCAAATGCCACATGTAAATCTGGAGATGCCCTGGGTCCATGATCCTATTGGATGTGGGACATGAGTTTTTATAAGGGCTAACAAAAAGCTCATGACAGTCCCTGCCACTAGTTATCCTTCTAGAAAAGCCTAGCATCCCAAGGCCTGCTGGGACCCCACGTTGCCATCACAGCCCATGAGACACACGAGTTGAACACTTTTTACAATCACTTGTACAGAAGAGCCATTTCTGATTTATACCTCAAAGATAGTTGCCTCAGAGGTTGGTTTAGGTTGATTTTTTGTTTTGTTGTGGTTTTTTTTTTAATTTTATTTTGGGTTGGTTTTGGGTGGGTTTTTTTTTGGTTTTTTTTGTTTTTTTTTTTTTTTTTTGTTTTGGTTTTTTTTTTGGTTTTTTTTTTGGTTTTTTTTTTTTTGCGAGGGGGGGTTAAGTTAAGAGCAACAGGAATAGAAAGGCATGAAAGTTCACTAGAGCCTGTTTCAGCCTGTAAGTGGGTCACAAGACACAAGCGCTGAGTGAAATAACCCACACAAATCAAATAAAAGAGTAGCTAACCTGTACTTAAAAAGAATAATCTTTCTGGATGCCTTAGTCATAGATGTCTTACCCATGAAAAATTCAACACACCAAGCACTTAGTGGAGAACCAGCCACAGAGTATGCCTCCAAACCCAGGTACAAAATTATCAGACTGACATTAGTAGTTAAATCACCTTCTTCCAATGCTCCAGGGACTTGGGATGCGTGCAGTTTCCATCAGAAATAATGAAATTCATGAGTGTGAACCTTGGAAGAGGCTCCTAGTGAGAGCTTTATGGGAGAAAATCTTACCAAAGTATCTCATTTGGAAGTTGGCCTCAAGAGAAAACAAAAAGAAAAATTCAACAAACAAACAAAACACCTGAAGAATGAATGAGCAGGTAGCGCTGCATGAAACCCTGCACGGACACCAGCTGACATTGCTGAAAGACGGATGTTGCTGCGGAGAGCCCTGAGCTGAGCGGGGTTATCATCCAAACAGCTTTGAGAGCCTGCACGGAGGATTTATCTTTGCTGCCGGCAATCACAGCCCAGGCCCAACCGGCACCACGGTTTGTTGTAATTACCATGGAAGTTTTGCGCGTTCCGGTGGCTGTGTCTGGCTGCTGGGAGGCTGCGGGCAGACACAGCCGCGGGTGTACGAGGCTGGGCAGCGCTGCAGGGACGGGGTTTGTCTCTGGAGTACGGCTGCTGCAGGAGAAGGGCGTGAGTGAGGAGGCTGCCTGGGAAGGGAGACACATTTGGGAGCACCATCCCAAATGCCTTGAGGGGCTGGCTAGTAAGCTAACAGACCCTTCAGCCTTCTCCTTGCTGGGCTAGCAGCCGGGGAGCTCTACCGGGTGTAGCCCAGCGTTTGGCCCGCGCTGGCGCTGTCCGTGCCGTGGGTGTGCCCGCGGATGCCTGCGGGCTCCCATCGGTGCTTTCCCAGCCGCGCTGCCCAGGGCGAGGGCCCTGCCTGCCTCCGGCCGCTCCGTGTCCGCACAGCTGCTGGGCTGGAGTCCCCCGGGTTACTGCTCTGCGTTTTTACCGACAGAGACCAGACCGAGCCGCAATCTCCGGCTGCCACGCCAGCCCGAGGTGAGCTCCCCTGCCCAATCAGTCTGGGTTTCGCTGGGCACATCTGCACAGCTCCCGTTTGCCCGTGCGGCAGCGGCACAGATGAAGGGCAGCGGCAGCGGGAGGTGAATCAGAGCCATGAGTCACTCGGTTTTAACTTGCCTCTCCTTCTCTCCTGGGAATCGGAGATAACTGCAGATAATGCAGTTACTCTCCGGCTCTGGGCTTGCCTTGTCATCACCCTGTGCTTTCATGGTGAAAGGGAAGAGAGCAGGGCATCTCTCCTCCTGCACAATCACATGGACTTGTCTATAGACTTTTGTCCTCCCATCAGCAACACCTCTGGTTTATTTTGGTTTTTTTAATTGACACTAAGGACCAGAATGGGATAATTTCACAGCAAAAATTGTAACAGCTCACATATAAGACAGCAGGAATGTAAGGCTGTTTGCACCTATCATAATGATCTGTATGCGGTGTCCTGGCAGCAGCAGTGGACCTTCCTCAAACAGGTGGTTTCCCCCCACCTATTCAAGCTCGAGTTTCAATCTGCCCTGATGCAGCAGCCCATGAGCAAAGCAAGGGCGAGGTCCTCTGTCCCTGCAGATCTTGTCCAGAACTCCCCACACTGATGGTATAAATGACCAGGGTAGAGACTGACTAAGGTGAGTATTCTTGGTAGCCAAATTCTGGGGCACCAGAGAGAAATCCAACAGCACATCACAGAAATAATTTCTGTATTTGTTAAGGTAGCCTTATGTTTGCCAATCAGTTTACAGTCAATGCTTTCATGGTCCCACAGTTCACGAATGATGGCTGACTCCAGAAGTGCAATTAGTGGGGTTTTTCTTATCAAGCTGTAGTTCAGCTGTTTTTGGATGAGGATGAGAACAAAAAATAATTTTATTGCCCATAAATACAGACCCTGAAATCTGTAGGAAGTTCCCTTCCGGTTGAAAACCCACTTTAGGAAGAAAACTGAAACTCTTGACCTTGAAATAGCTTCTAGATTCTAAAAGCAGCACATCTAGCTGCCTGTTACAGACATTAATCACTGCCGTATTTTTTACAGCATATAACATTTAAGTAATAGAATCACTGTCCCCAGTGCCATTCTTGCAACTAAAAGCTGATAAATAGAAGCACTGACCTCAGCTGGTTGATTTAACCTGATGAGTCATGGTCTTGAAGCCACATATGCTTCCTCTACTAATATTCTTGTTCCTATTTATTTTTTTAAAGTGTGCTGGCATGCCGCATACCATAGAATAGCTTCTCTAATGGGCAATTCCAGAAATAGAAATAGCCCACTGGTTCCCTCTCCTTTGTCAGGGCTTCACAGTCCCCACTTAGTCTACACAGAGCTGCAGCAGCTAAAAGAGATGCCAGCAGAAACAGAGGATAGGCAGAACTCAGCTGTCAAGCAGTGAATTCCTCTTGAAGTTCTCTGTCCAAGAAGCAACCTGGCATATTCTTCCTTTTTACATTACAGAGAGCTCAGCTGTAGAGAAAAGTGAAGCAGATGAGGGCTCCTCCACTTCAGCTGCTCTGGGAAGCCTTCTACCTGCCACAGCAGGTGGGTTCTGCCCACAACAATAGCTTTGGTGTTGCTCTCAATGAGATTTTTCTCTGCAAAAGTCTCACTTTTTCATCACAGCTGAACAAGAGTTCTGAATCACAGTCAGGTTGGCATTTCAGTCAGGATAGTGGCCCACAGCAGGCTCTTTGCCTTGGACTAGCATCCTCCAGGCCTGGCACCATGCAGAAATGCAGAGTGGAAAACTCTTCTTGATATCCTAGACAGATGTGGTTTGCAGCTCAGTAACTTTGGAAGTTTACACTCACAGGTACAATATTTAAGGACAGGTTGTGGCACTTGGTGCTGGAGTTTGGGTTGGCGTGGTGGTGTTTGTCAAAGGCTGGCCCTGATGACACTGGGGGTTCTTTCCAACCCTAATGATTCTGTGGTACTGTGAATGAATGCCAGCTGTCTTCATTGCTGTCCCTGTGTTGACCTAAGCTGGTGAACAATGGTCCTGGGGCTGTGTGTGCTTTCTCCATTACCATCCAGATGATTACAGGCAGAAGTGACTGCACAGAAGGATGAGATGAGGCTGGGCAGATACATGTGCTCAACACCCCCAGTCACACAGGTGTCCCATAGCAGACAGGATGCCAAGCCAGGAGGGGATGTGAAGGACTCTAGCACTTTACATCTTGGGCTAGAGAGGAATGTAAAAGTGACTGATGGAAGTTGTAAGAAGTAGGTCTACCAGTATGTAATCTGGCACCTTCAGAAATGGCATTTGTTCAATGACCTTCTACCAGCCCCGAATTACAACCTCAGAAAGACTGCAATCAATATAATTTTCTAGAGTTGTATCTGTACCCAGACATGGCCCACAGTCCAGTGACCTCCACGCAGACAGGAACGTGTCTGGTTTGTAAGACAGAAACTTGGCAGAGCCCAGGCTGTCACACAAGACCCCAGAGGCGAAGGTTTTCACAGCCTTTAGGTGCTCCCAAGCAGGCCTGGTCCCTTGAAATAAAGACCTGATGGGAACTATTTCTCTGCTGGCCTCCAACTGGGAGACCAAGTGGGAGGTAGGAGGCTCCTGGGCCTCTGCCCAATTCCCAGCTTGCAGACTGGGTACTTGGGACATAACTTGGGAGTTACCAACTCATTGCTGTGCTGCCTTTTCCTCCCCTGTGGGCAGATCTGTGGTGCTGCAGTTCCCTAAAGGAGTGGAGCAGGAGCAGCTGCTTGCTGAGCTGTGTTGTGCAGGTGAGGAGTGATGGGTTTGCACCTGGGTGTCCTTGGATCCCTGTGCCACCAGGTACTTGTTCAGACTGACATTGGCAAGGAAGTCTTAAAAAAAAAAAAAAAAAAAAGAAATGAGCTGATGCAAAGGCCTTTGGCTGCCTGCATAACAGCCACTTGGATCTTGGATCACACAAGTGTCACTTAGACCCCTTTGATACTCATGGTGTTTATGGCACTTATGCTCCTTTACTCCAAGCAAATTAACTCAAAATCAGTCTAAGCTTTCCATTAAACCTGACAAATTCATGATAAGGAGCAGGCTCATTCATTTCCCTCTCTCAGAAAGAAATAGACATATAAACATCTTTTGTACTGATTCACTTCCATGTGGGAATTCATCAGGCTGGAGAGCCTAACGTGCTGCTGATTCTGGCCCACAGCTGGACTTGTCTCTCTTCAGGCATATTTTCAGTCCTCCCTTCTCTGAATGGTAATTCTCTGCCTTCTGACTCTTTAATGTCACTGAAATTGGATTTGTATGGGGGATATTTAGCAATATTTCATTAGTATTTGACTTTTCATCTCTTGGAAATTTTTTGATGATATTATTTGCAAGGACATTTTTCATCAGCAGTGTAGCAGTTTAATTTTCCAGGTCTGTCTTTTTGTCTCTTCCTCTCTATCAGGATTTCTGCAGATTTATTTGATTCACAGGTCCTTTGGATTTCTTATGCTTGTTAAAATGCACCTGTGTCTCAATGGCACAGAAAAGTGTTTATTTGAAGTAACAGCTCTGGCTTGCAAGGCTTTGGATATGATACAAAAATAGAACTGTGTAAAAAACATTTTTTTCTTTTTTTTTTTTTTTTTCAGAATTCTAGACCCCAGGTAGTTCAAGCTGAATAACAGCATGTTTCACCAAAAAAAAGGAAAGCAAATATTGGTGGTTAGAAATGACCACTGAGGGAAGATCTGGGAGCTCTGAGAGATTTTTGCTGCTTCACAGTTCTCCATATCATATGCTCTGAGGACTAGAGAATTCAAACATGCAGTTTTTTTTATTAACCAGTTACTATTTTGCTAGCCTTGGATCTCTCTTTCCCACCCCTGTGTTTATTTTTGGGGATTTTGCTTGTTTGTTTGTTTTTAACAATGACGTAGAATAAATACAAAAGCAAATGTTGCAGTGCAAATGCCTCAGTGAAAAGATATTCAGAAAGGTTGCTGTGGCTGTGCAATGGGAGTCTGATAAATACTAACTGCAGCCCATGCAGTCAGTGATGTTCTTCTGGGTGTTTTTTACTTTGGTTCTTTTTCCCAGAAAAGTTTTGTGATGAAGGATTTCTAACATCTATATACAGTATTACAGAGACCTTCTTGATCCACTAAGACATCCTGACAGTGCACCTAATTTCTGCTTTGCCCTCACTTAACAAGATGATTTTTCCTTTCTTCAGCACTTTATATCTGAGATTCCAAATGCCTTGGACAGGCATCTGCCATATGGACCCTGGGGATGAAGATGTAATTTTTTGTCTTTATTTGATATGGTAGAATATGAAGACATATAGTTATGAAGAACTCAAAAAAACCTGTTGAGTGAGAGCTGCCTTTGGAAATGGTACATCCCTTTCAGAGCTGCTTGAATTTCCAGAAAAATCACTGCTGTTATGAGCAAAAGCTTTAAAATATCTCTTCCTTTCTTACTTTTTTCCAAGTTTAGAAAAATATTTACTGGCAGATGGCCTGCAATGCTCAACACTCATTCAAACAGCACTGAAATATTAGGAATTTCTATCCATGTGTCCAGGCACACAGAGACCCACATGCACAAGCAGAGACAATTCTAGGCTGGGTTTTAATGCAATTTTTCAAATTAAAGCATACTTGGAGGCGGATGTCAGACCAGATTCAAGCTAAATTTGTAGGCTGAGCTCATCAGAAGAATGGTGCTATCTGAGTTCAAAGGATTATAATGATGAACATGTGTGACAACCATTTTATTGAATAACAAGTAGACTGTTTAAGAGATTTGTCTGCAGCAAGTGCTTCCTGCAAGAAGAGGACAGCAGACTGATGTTTGTGTTATGAAATCAGGATGATCCCTTTGGTTCTGGTGGACTGTAGCCCATGTTGGATAAAGCAGAGGGAAAGGAGGAGCAGTGCCAGTACCCAGGAACAGGGGAGTGCTGGCAGCTGGGTAGCCTTGGGGCAGTGCTTCTCCAGAACTCCCTAATCTCTTAAAACACTTATCTTTGCACAGCCCCTGATTAATGTGATACTGACTAGGCACTGCCTCTGCTATTTGTGCATTAGGGCTGTGGGCATTCCCTGCTGACAGATTGCTTTGGAAATGTTTAAGCAAGGCTTGGTATCTATTGCACAGTTATTTGATAACTCCTTGGTGCCGGTGCTCTGCAGAAAGGCTTCAATCAGAGCTTTTCTTATTATCCTGTTGAGGCAGCACATGCTCAACTATTGTAAATAAAACATTCTGATTTCTCCTATAGGTATGAGCAGATAAAGATTTTTGTTCAAAGATGAAGTTCAAATTGAAGAAGGTGCGTTTGAAATGGTAAATGACTCTATATATGTGACCACATATTTAACAATGAAATCTAATGAATTCTTAAGACACACAGAGGCATTGCTGTAGGCAAAGGGAGGAACTGACTACCTAATAACAGAAATCAAAGAAAAACAAACACAGTGTCAGAGCAGACTTGATAAATGCTGTACAATATAAAGAGGGGGATGACTAATTTGCTGAATAAATTAGCAAAAAATCTTACCTTGATGAGAAGCTCTAAGATCTCTAGTGACTGATTTATTTTAACCTTAGGATTTATCTATCTGTTTCTTTGGTGTCTTGTCTACAGTCAAGATCCAGTGGGTGAATTTGTCCTCTGAAACAATCTAAAGCTTTTACCCTCAGGGGCTTGGAAAAATAATATTTCTATGAAGAGTTGTAGCTGCATGTTTGAATCTGAGACTCTTTGACTAGTAATATTGACTTTGGTCTCTCAAAGTATTTATATAGAGTACAAATCTTAGACTTTTGCAGAAAATGAAAATTTAATGTGTGATATCCACAAACAATATATAGCAAATGTACCTAATGTATATTTTCTCATTTTAAATTTTAAGTCTTGTTGATAATGGCCCTTTTGCTTCCTGCCTTTACCTCTCCACCCCGTATGTCCGAGGCAGTTATGCTTTTGTATCACATTAATTTAAATTAAATACCTCTTAAGGGTTGACCTCTTTTGTGCTCTGAAGGCAACCCATTGCATCTGAGGAACTTTACATCCTCGTTAAGCTAATGGTTTGTCTATGAAAATCCCAGGGAGGCTTTTAAATGGAGAGAAATCCCTCCTGATGGATTCACAGCTCTTAGCTAGTTTTTCCCCCTCGCTGTAAAGATGTAGGGTTTCAGAAAGGAGTGAAAAAATATTGGATCAGGATCATTGTTTTTTCGTTATTGCTGCTCCCGTTTGTGGTTGATGATCCAAACCAAAGCTGGAACAGAGTGGAGTGTCACTGCTACAAATGACACAAGACTGCTCAGAGCCGAATTGTGACTGTGGCTCCAAGCCTGGTGTGGCTCTTCATTTTCTGTGCAAGATTTCTTTTTTTCAGCCCTTTTAGTCTCATATTTACTGCGGCACATTATGGAGGAGACATATGTAATGTGTTCCCTCTCTTGGGCTTTGCTTATGCAAAGAAAATCACTGTCACTGCTGCTGCAGAGGAAGCAGCATGGATACATTCCTTCAAAATAAGACAGCGTCCTGGAAAAATTGCTCTGTTTTTGAAGTAATTATTTCCAAATAATTGGAACAGTGTGCCCATCTGAGGACCATGATAACTCTGGGTTATTACTGTAATCATGCTGGTTAATTTTTCCATGTAGAATAGTTCATTTTAGTCTCCTTGTGAATGGAATTTACAATAGCACAGACAGTGGCAGCTTGTCCTTGCTCTATTTCATACCAGCTATGTCCATGGGGGAGTCTGTGTAAAGGGCAGATATAAGATGAGAGAGAAGATTATTATATCATAATAAAAATGAAAGGTACCCATTTTGTTCCATAAACACAGCAAAGCACAAGTCTTTCCAGTGGAGCTCACAACGTGTCAGGACTCATGCTGCGGTTTTTAAATCACAGCCTGAAATTTGGAAGCTGCTGCAGGACAGTTATAATTCAGGTTAATCAGTCCCAGATACATATTGCCCCACTTTTTGCTGTCAGTGGTGGCAGCATTATGTGCACCCTACCTGGATATGATGGTGCTGTGCTTTTTCATTTACACCTTATTTTGTACCTACTGCTAGACAGTCTGTCCCCAAGACACTAAAAAAGACGTATCAAGTCAGCTACAGGAAAACTTCAGAATAATGTAAACCCCCCACATCTGGGGACTTCAAGGAGAGCTGAGGGCAGGCCACAGCTCAGCCGATCTGCCTGAATTGCTGGATGCTGTCTAGCCATCCCCAGAGTTCAGCAGAAGATGGACACTGCCAGGATGGCATGGGTCAGGGCAGAAAATTCTGCTTGCTCTTGGAAAATGCGACAAAATTACAGATTGTTGAAGATGGCATTGGGATAAAATGTTGTTAGGATGACAAAATTCTGCTGTGTAGCAACTCTGAAAGTACTCCATGTTTCTGAAAATATGCTACTGAAGTTTAGTCCTGCTGATACAGCCACACAATGTTATATGATCTCAGGAGCATTTGTATCTCAAAAGCTGAATATTATTCCATTGGCCTAACCTGATCTTTCTCTCTGCTGTCTGGGTTCTCTCATTTTCCTTGGTCTCCAGAACCTCTTTAAGGTTCCTCTGGCTTCCAGATAACTGTTTTAGTTTTAGCATTCTTCCTTTATCTAAAGCAATACAAAACAAGACTTTGGGCATTCTCTGGGAGGTGAAGTATTAAAGACATTGAGGGACATATTAAGTCTCTACTCAGCTGCTGTCTGAGAAAAACACAGAATGCTACTGATGTTATCAACACCTGACCAGGCTGCAAAATACAAGTACTGCAATTCCTGTATATCAGCATCGGGAGATCTATACTCCTGAAACCCCATTTAATTAGGATTTTGATGCTCATTTTGCATAAGTGGTGCATAACCTTCAGGAAGAGAGTAGGAAAATCAGTGTTTCTTGGATGTATAACAGGAGAATATAAAATATTGCTGTCAGCCTCCATAATGACTGCTTCTGGTGGTAGATAAAGCTGACCTTTCCATAGACATCTGCAGAATAAACCCAACACATATAGCAAAGTATCTTTTTCCACCTTTTGGCCCGAAATCAGAAGATGTAAGCAGTGATTGATTTACATCACAAAACCAAAGGCCAACAGCTGCCTATGAAAGCTTAGTAAAAGACATTGTTTATGAGCATCAGCTTTGACTCTAGTGTGTAATCCTGCCAGAGGCCAAATGCTCTGCAGCAGGAGCACGCAACCTTGAGTGCTTTATACTGTTGTCTTGCAATTGATGCAGAAAATTGATTCAGAAAATGGCTGACTTTAGAGATATTTAAATGATACTTTTATACAGGAGGAAAGAAAGATAAACCAGTCCCTTTCCATGCCACTTCTTTGTTGGTGTAACCCCTGAAATTAACAGAATTCCTCTGATTTGAATAAGAAGTGATTCAGGCATAATCTGCTCTTTTGCCTTAGCGAGCTGTACAAATAGGCTGGACTTGTGTATCTTAAAAAAATTAGGATAATGAGTCATCAGAAGTCATTGCATGTATAGATTGGTGATTCTGATCCATAGACTGCTGCTAAAGTTAATAATAACATTTGCATGGCTATTGGATATTATTTCCCAGCAGAACTGATCACAAAGGGAAAGTTGTGCTCTGAAATAAGGGGTCAGCAATCTGGTTGCCATGGGCCCTCTGGGAATTTTTCATGTCCCACTGGGATATAATCACAGTTTTGAACTGGAGAATCAAAAGGTATAATTCTTAGAGTTATCCTGCTTCACCTCATCCATCATCCATCTTGCTGTTGTGAGCCAGCACCATTTCTAGAGAGCTACCTGGCAGCACAGAGGAGTGGTGTGCAAGCATGTCTGTTCTCATGGGGTAAATATTGAACTGAGCATCATTCAAAGGCAGGTTCCTAGAAACGGGGGGAAAAGTCATGAAAAACAGGGGAGAAAGTTTCCTGTTGCTCTGCTATTAGAGAGGCCTTTATACACTGTGATTTTGCACTGGCAGGGGCACAGGGTAGCATTAGCCACATGGGGTCTTGAGCAGTGGCAGAACTTGTTGCACCTCCAAGTCTGACATTTCATTGAATTGTGGGCTGGATTAACCCTGGCCGCGCAGGGAACCACCTAACAGGCTCACACTTCAGAGCGAAGATGCAGGGGAAAACCAGGGTGGGACAAGGTCCTCCTGAGTACTGTGCGTTAACGGGGTCTGGCGAGGTGTCAGCCTGTTTGCCGGCAGTGCTGGTGGAAAAACCTCCATATGCTGGGAGCTGCTCTCCCTCCAGTCCCAGCAGTTGTGGCTCGCTCCATGTGCCTGGGATTCCCTCAAGGAAACAAGGTCACCGACAGGAATCACACACCTGAAGTTCTTTGCACCTCATCCTGGAGTTCAGCAGTGTGAAAGGGGTTGGGTTTCTTGTCTTGTGTGCTATGGCCTCGGCGACACCAGGCAAACCTCACTGCTCTGCACGGAGGGTGATCCGGGGGTGTGCTCTGCAGTACTGTTCTGTTTGCATGGAATCTTTATGCATTCACAGAACAATTCAGCTCAGCTCACAGTGTCCTTCCCGGGCTGAAGAGTCCTAAGGCACTGCCTGGTATCTTGTGGCGAGCCTGTCACTGCAACAAGTGCCTGTAGACAATCCCCTGCTCTAAACGCTGAGCTTGATTTAGTTATCAGCCCAGACATTGCTATCACGAGCAATCATCTTCAAAGAAGTGATAGGCAGAGCATCTGGGCCAAATTGTAATGTGATTACCTGACAGAGTCTTTAATAAAGACAATACTTTAGAGAGACTTTGGTTGATCTGAATTTTTTTTTCAAATTTAATTTTAGAACAGCAGTGGTGGAAACACACTCTCTCAGAGCCTTGTATAGGGCTATGAGTCAGGAAAGGATTCTTGCTTGAAAGAAAGCAGAGACACTGACCATTCCCTTTTGCAGTGCTTAAGGAAAGAGAACCTGAAAAAGCAACTAAACACTTTAGAATGCAGTTTCCTTTTGATAATCTTGAGGTTTCTATTGAAGGAAAAAAATAACTTTATTAAAATATTAGAAAGGATCAACTTAGATTAAAAAAAAAAAAAAAGCGTAATTCACTATTCATTTAAATCATCCTTGGAACTAGCACTGCCCGCTGAGCGAGAACCGAAGATAAAAGCGATACAAGGAAAACATTTAAAGGACTTGAAAAAATCCCGATGGGCCCTAAAACATTAAAACCCTGGCAGAGAACAACGCCTGCTCGGCGGGGGCCGCAGATCCCAGGCAGCTCCTGCAGCGCCAGCCCGCCCCGCAGCGCGGTCCGTGCCCCCGCCCGTGCCCGGCCCCGGGTGTCCCGCGAAGGGAAGGAGGGAGCCCCGCCCGCCCCGTCGGGCCGCCCCTCGCGGCATCCCCGCGCTCCCGCCCCGCTGGGGCCGCCCCCGCCGCTCCGCGGGCCGGGCCGGGCGCGCCAGCCGGCGAGGCAGCGGCGCCGGGCCGGGTGCGCCTAGCCTGGGCACGCCGGGCAGGTGTCGGGGCGCGGAGCCCCCGTCCCGCCGAGGTGAGTGGGGAGCGCGGCGCGGCTGCGGGCGGGAGCGGCGGGGCCGGGGCTGCCCCGCCGGCGGCTTCGCTCCCGCGGGGCTGGGCTGGGCTGGGCTGGGCGCTGCGCTCCCCCCACGCGACCGCAGAGGGACGCGGGGGCTGCATCGCCCGACGGTCGCTGTGGTCATGCCGGTATCGGCACCGGGGGCTTCATGCCCCGGCGGACGGTGAGGTGTAGCCCCCTCGCCGCTACCACCGGGGCTGTATTTGCCGGCGGTCGTGGGTGCCTGCCCCAGTTGCCTGGGGGCTCCGTCTCCTGCGGGAGGGCAGGGTGCATCTCACCACCCCGGGACTGAGGCTCTTCATCTTACCCAGAGTTATTTACGCGGGTTAGCAGCCCCTCCTCCATGTGTCAGTGGGGTGATAATTCCCCCGTGATCCCTGGGGCTCCATGCCCAGGGTTGCCGAGTGTTGCATCTCCTCTGGAGGGGCTCAGGGGAATGCGAACCCCATTATGTTGGAGGCTCCATCCCCAGGAGGCTGATGACTTGCAGGAAGTCCATCCTTGGACTTGCTGATGACTTGCAGGAGGCTGATGACTTGCAGTGGGGTCCATCGCTCTGTAGGTCAATGGGGCAGGTGTTGATAGTGTCCGTCCTGCCGGGGTTGGTGGGGTTTCATTCCTCTAGGGGTCAGTGGCCCATATCCCCTCATCTGGGGGTGCTTGTAGGGTCTCTGACCAGCCCTTGCTTTGCTAATTCGCGCTGCCTGCCCGGGCAGCGAGGGGCAGCTCCATCGCCTGTTGTGACACTGTCCTATCTCCTGGCGTGGATTAGGTCATGATGTGACAGACAGTGCCTGTTACTATCTTGCAGGACTCGGGGATGTGAGGAAGAGGGGCTGCCGTTGCAGAAAAAACAGCAACCACCCCCCACTTCCATGTACAGAGCAGTTTAATAAAATCAGACAGCATGAAGCATGTGGCCGATTTTTCCCCCCTAATCATCAGAAGATAGTTCTCTGTGTCATTAAATTCTCCTGTTCGCACAAAGCAGGCTGTGATATATGCATTGTAAGCCGGGGAGCAGTTGTGGATGAGATATACGTAAAAGGAAAACATCAAGAGCTGACCTCAAACTCTGAAGTTAACTGTGCTGTCTCTCCTTCGGGTGGCCTGGGGTACTCTCTTAAACCTGTCTCAATTTGTAACTATCTGACCATTCCACGTGTCCGTAAAAAGCTCTGATGCCCCTTTGAAGGCGCCATAAAGCTGTAAATGGGCTTAATATAGCCCATCCCGTTAACCCCAGTGCTTTCCCTCGGTATCCTTTTAATGAACAGCAATGCTCATGAATTTCTCTCAACGGGCTGTCAAGTCTTCTCTGCTTCTGGCTGGGAAAGAGCGCTGTGAAGCCTTGGGAGAGGAATCCTCCCAGAACTGCCTTCACTCTCTCGTC
Source organism: Vidua chalybeata (assembly GCF_026979565.1). Taxonomy (NCBI): domain Eukaryota; kingdom Metazoa; phylum Chordata; class Aves; order Passeriformes; family Viduidae; genus Vidua; species Vidua chalybeata. Next base: position 40,613,328 of record NC_071570.1, read on the forward strand.
CCTGGGGGCTGCAGGAGTTTGTGGGGGATGAACACAAGATGCAGATGCGCTCTGGCCAGTGCAGTGGGTTCAAGCACTGTCCCTGCACCAGCCTCACCACCTTTAGTGGAGACATCAGGGTTGGGCTTTGTTTTACTGCTTGCAAAGGGGCAACAGGAGTTGTGAGCAGGGTGCTGTTACCAGAGTGCTCAGCGGCCTTGGTGTAGGTTCCTCTACCTTCATTTTAAGACACACTGCAATGCCTGTACACCCTCTGCAACTCTCATGTTCATGTGCAGGATGCATGTCCTTGCAAATACCATGCTAATCCCTTGGGATGACTCACAAACTTTTGTAGAGTGCCGTCTCCCTCTCTTCTGTGGGTCTTTGCACTTGATGAATTATCCGGGTAGCCAAAGCTCGTGCCAAGTGGAAGGATAACCTGTGATATTACCGATATTACTGAGTTAATAATCTTCTGAAAAACAAAATGCCTGAATGCAAATGGAATGGAAAATGTGTCTTTAAAGTCTTTTTCTTTAAAATTATTCAGTGCCTAGCCCAGAGGAAACCTATTTTTTAAAACTTTTATAAAACTCACAAACATTTTACAGAAGCAGGAAGGATTTATTTTTCTTCTTCTTCTTCTTTTTTTTTTTTTTTTTTTTTAAGTATTTTGGTTTTCATGACATGAGGTCTTTTCTATGTTCCCTTTGAAATGTTGACAGGGGCATGCTAGTCTAAAAATCTTGATGTGTGAGTAGATGTTTAGTCTGGTGTACCAGCTCCTGAGCTGGCAAATGCAGCTGCCAGCAGCACAGCAGAGCTGGGTCCAGCCAGGGATGCCCAGGCTTCCCAGGGTAGAAATCAAGACACTGATTGTCTCAAATGAGTTGAAGTAGGGAGAGAAGAGTCTAAGTGGTATTGCAAATGATTTCCTAGGAATGCAGAGAGCTGCAGCTGTCTTGCGTGGCAGGTATCTACTGCAGGGGTTATTTGGCAATGCTGGTGACATCAAACCTTAATGTTGTAAGGGTCAGATTTAAAAGCTATTGCATATCTTCATAATATTGCCATGGGTATTTTACTAGCTTTTCAGTAGCTTTGTGAAATAGGGAGCATCTCTGGGCAGGATTTTGGCTGGGTGCAAGAGTCCTTGTGTTGGGAGGTAGGGAAGGCTTTAATATAAGGTCCATCTGTCTTAGTTCATCTACACAAGCATTGGGAAATCCTTCCTGCCTTTAAAATCCAAGTCATGACATCTGTGGAAAAAAACCACCATTTTTTTTTTTTTTTTTAAATTACAGTTCTTGTACACTGCACAGTCTGTGTCCTGAAAGGACAGCTGAATTGCCCTAAATGAAAAGGTCTGGGTTTCACCACAGTAATAGGTTTTATGATGCAGACACATTTCTAAACTGTTCTGAATGTTGTTACTAAAAGTAGGTTCTTTACTATATTTGTACACATTTCTATACTAGCTAATATTTCTGTATATGATTATTAGAGTATAGAACTTGTTCTCTTGCTGGGTTTCCTGCAGGTGTTTATGGGTGCTCAGTGTAGCATTCTTACCTGAAATGAGTTCAAACCACTCATAAACTCCATTAGGTGAATGTAGAATTAAAAAAAAAAAAAAAAAAAAAAAGGATAGTTTTAACTGGGCAATGTTAAGTCAGGAAATACAGAGGCTGGAGCTCCAACAGCAATATCAACTTGGCTGCAGAACACATCCTGTAAGCTCTTTTATGACATACACCTCATAACATAAACAGGAATAAGCACGTAGATTAACTATGCAGAGAAGGAGTATAAAATAGTGTTTTTATGGATTTGTCCCCCTTGTCCCTGTGACAGCTGAGTCTTGCACAGAGCCTGGGAAAGCCTGGCACTGCCTTACTGCCAGGCTGGGCAGCGTGTCCAGCGCTGACTCAGGCATACCCGACTGCTGATGGGGTGAAAATAGCAGCAACAAATGAGTAATTTGGGGTCTGTTTCTGTCAAAACAATAGCAGGGTAATGGAGCTGCATTTTGTTCTTTAAGGTCTGAATTGTAGCATGTATTATGCTGGAGCGTTCCCTCTTGTGCCTCTCCCCACTGGCGTGTCTGGCCCTGCTGAGGCTGCTGTGGTTGTAATGAAGTGCAGTGGCTTAGCTTTGGTGAGCCTCAGCTTTCTGTTTCTATTACCCACGTGTTATAGTAACAGCTCTCCCAGCTAATTTTAACTAGATCATGCATAAAAGTGATTAAATGAATATTGTACTTTAATACAGATCTGCAATGGACCAAACAGCATTGCTCTTTCTATGATATTGTCTTAATTAAAAACTGTGTTATTAACATATTCCACTGAATTGATAAATTTAGCCTGAAGGTCAAATAGTCTAATATGACCTTCACCATGTCACAAGACATTATATCTTGTGCAGTTACCACTGCTCTGAGCTGGAGATTTGCATGCAATGTGGTGTCATCTAGGGCAGAGTCTGTGGTCCTTCAGCAGCAGCTTCCAGCAATGACAGAGGTGGTCTGGGTGAATAAAATTAATTTATGGGTCCTCTCCAGGAGAAAACGATTATCCTTTTCTGTCTAAAAAGGGCTTCTAATCAGTATCAGCGCACTGATATTGCTGCCTTGCTGTGACATTGTAAAGCTCTGCAAGGGAGGTGGGAGCAGCTGTAATACTGCAATCTAATACTTCTTCTCTTATACCTGCCTAATGGCACCTCCTCTTCAGTGCAGCCTCCCAAGGATGCTGCTGGAACATTGTCATAAGTCATGCTGTTGTGCTTTAATTTCATTATTGTTCGATTTGGCCAGCATTTTATTCACTTTCTCTGCGGTGTTAGACAATTTGCAAAGGGAGTTAGTAGCTGGGTGGGGAACAGCATTTACTGTGTGCACTTAATCTAAATTTCTCTCTAAATGGAATTGCATTAAAGTAATTTGGTAAAACTTTGAAATTTCAGTAAAGCTGCTTTTGATAATTGACTCCCCCCTCTCCCCCCAACTAACTGTGTTTATTAAAATTATCATGACCTCACACAGAATTGTTCAAATCAAACCGAGTGTCTGGATCCTGCTGGGTTTTGGTTCTGGCCATTTTTGCTGTGTGAGAAGTGAAGGTAGGCACTACTTTGGGGTCTCACCATGGTAAATGGTGAGCTGCCTCCAGTCAGCTCTCACAAGTGGAACAGTACCTGCCAGGATTTGTGCTGGGGGACTTGTCAGAAAGAACAGCATTGAAAAATGAGAAAACCATGGAAAATGGTCTCTTCACTACATTAAAGACTTGTGAAACTTCTGTCATTCTGAAAAAAAACCCTGTAATTTTTACACAGTGGAGCTATCCTCCCTGACTCAGACTGGAAAAAGATCTATTCAATGTTACATTTTAATCATATACAACACAAAGACTTTTGCTGTGCTGTTTAAAATCCAGCTTTCTTTCAGGCTGTGTTCTGCCAGGATGTTTTCATCCAAAACGGACTGCTGAGGCTGACAGGAACAGTCTGAAAAAGCAGCCCTAACCTTCCTTCCTGACACTTCAATAGTGACACCCACTGTGGGAAACTAGGGCATAAATGCATTAACACTTGTCACTGGGAAGAAAATCCTCTACATGATGGGGACCAGAAGAGAGTGATTCCTAGATTCGTGATACAAATTGGTTCATTATTTATTTCAATCAAAGTCTGTAGGTGCTGCTACAATGAAAAATTAAAGTGCACTTTGCAGAATACATATGAGCTGACACCCTGCCAAACCCAAAGCCTTCCTGACCTACAAAACGAAGGAGAGCTTTGATGCTTGCTCCACTCTGCAAATTCTCAGACAAACAGGCTTTGTCCAGAATTTCGACAGAGGTAGGACCTCCTGGAACAGGTGCCAAACCCACTGTGTTCACTGTTGCCTTCCAGGGAAAACATCCTGCTTTTGCCTCCTGGTATTACTGATCTGCATGAGAACAGCCCAGCTGCTTGGTCTCCTGTAAATACTTTGGACTTCACTAGGTATCCTCTCACCCATGCCACTGTCCTGTTGCATGTTATCTGTAAAGTTTAGCAATGCTCTCATCTTCCAGATGGGTAAAAGACAGCTTGTTTCCTGCTGGAGCAGGGTTTTTCCGCTCCTTCAGCTGTATGCAAATACAACACTTGTATAAATCAGAAACTGTGATCTGACTGAAGGAACACGCTCCTACTTCCCTCTCTGCTTACAGGGCAAAAGCAGTTGTCTGGTGGTGTGGGGCAAGTCTAGCTTTAATACTGAGCTGTGTATTTTACTGGATGTGCTGGTCTTAGTATCATAGAATGACCAGGATTGGAAGGAACCTTAAAGGTCATGGAATTCCAACCTGCCTGCTGTGGACAGGGACATCTTTCACTGGATCAGGTTGCTCCCAACTCCATCCAACCTGGCCTTGAACACTGGACAAACTGTTCTAGTGCCTTGCCAACCTCACAGCAAAGAATTTTTTCCTAATACTTAATCTAAATCCTCTCTCTTTCAGTTTGATGCAATTCTCCCTTGTCCTGTCACTATAGGACTACAAAGTCTTTCTCCATCTTTCTTGCAGGCTCCCTTCAGGTCCTGGCAGGCCACAATTAGGTCCCACCCCAAAGCCTTCTCTTTCCCAGGCTGAACAATTCCAACTCTTTCTGTCTTTCATTGTATGAGAGGTGCTCCAGCCCTCTGATCATCTTGGTGGCCTCCTCTGGGCTCACTCCAGCAGGTCCCTCCTGTGCTGGGAGCCCAGAGCTGGATGCAGTGCTCCAGGTGGGTCTCAGCAGAGCAGAGCAGAGGGGCAGAATGCCCTCCCTGCCCTGCTGCCCACAGGGCTCTGGATGCAGCCCAGGACACGTTTGGCTCTCTGGGCTGTGAGTGCCATGGCCGGGCCATGTGCAGCCTCTCACCCACAGCACCCCCAGGCCCTCCTGGGCAGGGCTGCTCTGGGTCTGTTCATTCCACAGCCTGTGCTGGTACCAGGGCCTGTCCCAGCCCAGGTGCAGCACCAGCATTTGGCCTTGTTAAACCTCATGATGTTCCCAAGGGCCACTCCTCAAGCTTGTCCAGGTTCCGCTGGATGGCATCCTGTCCTTCAGGTGTGTCAAACCACCTCTGCATGACGTAATTGCAAACTTGCTGAGGGTGTGCTTGGTCCCTTCATCTGTGTCATAAATAAAGATGATAAATCACAGTGGTCCCAGTACAGGCCACTGAGGGACTCCACTTGTCACTGATGTTCATCAGGACCCTGAACCACCGACCACTACTCTCTGGATGCAACCTTCTAACCAGCTTCTTATCCATCTAACAGTCTACTCATTGAATCCATCTCTCTTCAATTTAGAAGAGAGAAGGATGTTTAGAATTTAGAAGGATGTTGTGGGGATCATGTCAAAGAATTTACAAAAGTCCAGATAAAACACATCTGTATCCTTCCCTTGTCTGCTGATGTGGTCATTCCATCACAGAAGGTCACTGGCAGGACTTATCCTTGGTGAAGCTGTGCTGGTTGTCCCAAATCAGCTCCGTGTCCTACAAGTGCCTCGGCACAGTTTGTAGGAGACTCTGTTCCATGATCTTCACAGGCACAGAGGTGAGAGTGACAGGGGATTTCTTCCCTTTTTAAAGATGGGTACAATGTTTCCTTTTTTCTGGTCACCTGGGATTTCACCTGACTGCCACAACTTTTCAAATATCATGGAGAGTGTCTTGCAAACCAATCAGCCAATTCCCTCAGGGCTCTGGGATGCACCTCACTGGGTCCTGTGAACTTACATATGTGGTAGTACATTATTTACATTATGTATTTAGGTGGTCATAGATCTGATCTTTACATGGAGTGGGAGGGAATTTGGTCTCCCACAGTCTCCATCCTGCTGTCCATCCACTCGAGGGATGTGGGAAGATAGGTTGCCAGTGAAAACTGATGACTAAGATCTGTCGGGGTATGCATTTCTCAATACAAAGATCAAAGGGAGACTTAGCATCCATGGGTTTTGAGAAAGCTTCTGTCCAGAGTCTGCAGCAAAACAACAAACCCAAAAGGCTCTGCTTACTAAATGCCATCCTAACGCTCTGATGCAGCTCCTTTGTGTCCTCTTTGCTGGGGAGGAGGGTGGATGGGACCCCTGGCAGCCACCACTGCTCACTGTAGTGCCTGGCTTTCAGCCCATCAGCTTTAATCAAGGCTGGCAGAAGCTTCAATGGCAACTGACCTCATGTTAAAGACTAAAGTCCCTGTCTCATCTGAACTCAGTTCCCTTCATGAAGGATTTCAGATGACAAGTGGGACAGGTATTAAACTTTAACCAGCTCTTCATCTTTAAAATATTAATCCTGTTCTTATGCTCTTACCTGTCTTCCCAGTGTGCCTGGATTTGAAGGAGTTTCACAAGTGATGACTGCCTATCTCGTGATCATCCCAGATCTGCAGTGCCAGTTTGTGGTTTTCAAGCCCTCCTCACAGGTGTTTCTGCTGGGAACATGCTCACCATGTTTATCTGGGAATACAAATATGCTGAATTCAGGCCAGCTTTCAGTTTTCTTCCCAGGCTCTCAGCAGCATAGATTATATTCCCCTTCTCTTAATCATCTTCCCCACCTTTTATTCTTCTGTACCACAGAGGAACCTTCCTCCATATGGTTGTATTTCAATCCTTGACTTCTTGGGGTGAGGAGCTGAGCAGAGAAATGTTTTAATTGCTATGATGGGGCTTGGGCTGTGAGATGACATGTGATACATCCTATTCCAGCAGGAATCCATCTCCTCTTCTTATGGAGTAGAAAACATCCTCCTATTTATCTTCTGAATAAAGCTACGAGCATTTCTGTATGGGAAATCTGTCCTGTAGCTCAGCTGGAAAGAAATAAATGCAGCAAACAAATGGGTGGCACCATTCCAAAATGCACAGTTATTCAGGTTGGTGCACCGTGGCTGCTGAGAGGTGTGGGGCTCTGGGGAGGGGGGTGTGATGGGCTTGGCTTGGCCTGCAGCCTTGTCTTTCAGGCTCATCAAAGGATTTAAACCTCTGTGCAGTGAGTAGTCTGAAGTGTGGTGAATCACAGCTCCTGGAGGTGTAGGGTGGAAAGGACCTGCTGGGTCACCTGTGCTTTACTTTCAGGAGGATCCTTCCTAATTAAAGCATGACTTGTGTCTTATTTGGGTGGTTGAATAAATTGCTGTCCTCTCTGTGAGATGTGGAAGTGTATCTACTAATATGCCTGTAAATGTCTCAGCTGTGAGGTTGTTATTTACTGCACTATTGTAATGCAAATGTTTGTGGTTGTGTTTGCATTGATCACACAGAGAGTGCACACAAATTTTATTTCTTGAGGTATTTAGGCTTGCTGGTTTTTTTACTTCCTGCTGTATCTGTTCTGTTAGACACTATATCATAGAAATTGCTTGAAGTGTAATTGCCTGTCACTCAAGTGCCATTTTACAACATAGAGCTGTATCAATTAAAAGATTCTTCCTCCTCCAATTAATTTTGATTCTTAGGGTTAGATAGCATTGTTTGTCTGCAGAGCATTCCACTAAATAATTTGATACTTTGTACATTTATTTACATTTAAATGTATTCTATGTGAAAGGTAATGGCCTGTAGTGAACTATTTTTTCAAGTTTTCAAGTTTGTCACTCTGAAGAACAGTATGTCCTACATGACTCTTTTGTGGGTGTGGGCAAGCATCGAAAATGGTAGCCCAGCTTGAGAAACACGGCTAAACTGTTTAGAATTGGTTTTCTTGTTTGGAGTGGTCCTCTAATGGAATCACTTTTCCGTACATACAGACACTGGAAAAATGGAGCTTATGAGTCGGAAGCCTTGAGTGGAGACAGGCTGCTTTGAGATTAATGATTTTATCTGTGGCCTTTTAATACCTCCTATAGATGGGATGATAGCTCTGGAGTAATCTCTCTAATGGGAGGCAGGAAGTCCTGCTGTTTGGAAGGTATGATAGACATCTTCAGTGTCTCTCTTCAGTGTTCATAGGGGATAATCCTACCTTGGGGTAAGGGATGGCCTTAAATTTGATGGAGCTTAGATTAGTTGCCAACTGATTTAGGTATCTAATCTATAATGAGTAAAACTATTACTTGAATCCTGTAAGTATGCAAGGAAATATATTTTGAACTTTATGTACTATTAGATAGTTAAGACTGTGGACATTACATTAGCTAATGGCAATGATACTGCCATGGGCTCATACTCACAGAGATCTCTGTATCCATTGTTTTTTGTTGTGGGTGGGAGGGAGGTGGCTGTTCCAAGAACTACTGTAAGCTGCTAAAACTGATTACATTATTATTTTTATATTTTTAACAAACTGTCAGTCTGTTAAAACTGAACTTGAGGTTTTCTATGGAAGCCCTAATACTTGCCTTAAAATCACCTGGTTTCATTTTCGTCTGTAATTGCCTGGAGTTCACCTGGCTGCACTGACTGCCAAAAATGGTTGGTATTTCAAGGCCATTGTGTGGGCTCTGAGTGTCCATGTGAGTATAGGTTGTGTCAAGAGTCAACATCCCTTATTTGGGGGGGGGGGGGGGGGGGGGGAAGAAGATCCATGGGGGCCCATTTCTTCTAAAGCCAGAGCAAAACCCCATGTCTTTTACAGTCATCCTTTTCTTTCATCTCCCACTTCCATTTATTTCATGATGTTGGCACTGCAGGGACAGTTTGCTCTTCCTCAGCTGCACTTGGAAACTTTTTGTTTGCTGGGAGGTGCCCTTGGCAGTTTGCATTGAGGAGCAAACTGTGATTTCAGTTTAAATGGACACTGCTTCTCTTAAATAAGAACTTGTTTAAATAAAAGTCAGGTCAAAAACCAACTAAGAGTATTTATGGAAGAGCTTCCAGTTTAAACATGGCCTGGCAGGGATGTGCACAAGCTTGCCAGCATTTTGGAGAGGTGACCCTTTACAGCAGCGTCCCTGTCTCCTTGTCGAAGGTGCTCAGGAAAGAGCAGGTTCTCAGTTTCCCTTAAATATTTCCAAATTTTGAAGGAATAATGAGAAAAGTGGCCTATCTTGTGTTGATAAAAAGTGAACGTGGATTTTTTCAGAAACCTGCTTGTTTCAGTGAAGAGTGTGTAGGAATAGTCATGTCTGGTGTGTTGGGAAAGACTTATAAAGATATTCAGGACTATAAGCAGCTGCTTATTCTGGGTGCTGGCATACTTTTTTTCTGGCTACCTGGTGTGTCAGGTAGAAACTGCTGCTCAGTCCAGGCCACTGTCTGAAGTGGTGACCCAGAGGAGTTGTGTGTCCACGAGTGACAAGCCTGGAATAGTAAACCCTCTCCCTGTGCTAGCAGTGCTCTTGCTACTTATTGCTCTGCATTGCAGGAGCCCAAACTGATACCAAAATATGAGTTCCACCTGCCTCTTAGTTTTCCTGACCACTTTAATATTTGTAATCCTCCCTTTATGCTCCTATTGCTATGAAGAAAGGCAAATCAGGCAGGGGACCCTGATTATGTGCTTGAGAAGCAAGTAAATGGTGTTGGAAATGCTGCCAAAACATGAAAAGCAAAAGGAAAGGACAAATCTGGGTAAAAAATTATTTTCTGTTTCTTATATTGTATGTATTATTAATAGATGGAAAATTATTTCAGACAAAGCTGTGAATTTTGTTAGCCCTTCCAAAAACACTCTCATTTTTTTAAAGCTTCCCTGTGAGTATTATGGCCAACCTCATTTCACAGCTAGATATATTCATCTCAGTTAAATGCAATGGACAAAATGTACAAAACCCGACTGCTTAACATTATAAGCAGTTTGCATAAACATGAATTATTAAGGCCACAAAAGCTCCTAGAAACCAGCTGAAATGAGTGCACTGTTGCATTTCTTTTTTTCAAAACATGCATTAATTAATAAGGGGCTTAGTGCCCCAGACTGTTTCTCCCCCCCCACACACCTCCATCAGATTTTGCTTTCATCGAGTAGAGGGGAAAGTGTCACTTCTCTCTCTTCTTCCTCCCTTTTGTTTGGCTGGAGCACAGGAAGGTGCCAGACTTCATTCTTCACAAGCCAATCATTCACAGCCGTGATACCCTAAAATGCTCAGGCGGGTTGTGTTGGGGCTATTACAACAACAACCCGCCCTCCAGAATGGCCAGGGGTTTCACTTCATGGCAGCCTTCTTGGACTGCCAGAATAGGAGCAGGAGTCTGAAGACAGGCTTCTAGGAGCTAGAGAGCAGTCACATCCACATTTGGGCAGTGCAGAGGGGGCAGGGTGCTCACAGGAGAAATGTGGAAGAGAAGACAATGAAGAGATGGTCCGGTTTGTGCAGGCATGGGCATTGAAATGAACAGGGCTAATGCCTTTATTAATGTTCAGCTCTTTATTAAAAAGATCAGCTGGGCAGGGGGCTCAACGCAGAGCTCGCCCCCGCGGTTGTAGCTTTTCCAGGTGGCCGAAAGGAAGGAGGCATGCAGAGTCAGTCACTGAAGTCCAGGGCAGCAGCTTCCGTGGTGGCAGCACCAGGAGCTCTCCGTCTTTCTCTTCCCTCTTCCCACAGCCTAATCTAGTCTAGTCTTCTTGAGGTGATGGTGACGATGATGAAAGTCAATCAGAGGATGTGTTTCCCTCTTCCTCAGCTAGGGCATTTGTCTAGACCCCTCTTCTGTGTTTAATTCTTTATTTAGGGGTGTCTTTATCCCCTAAAAATACTCCCATGATCCCAAGGATTTTTTAAATTTGCATTTTAGTCCCAGAATGGCAGCGTGAGGGGGGTGGGAGGCCATTTATCTCCAGGTAGTTTAGAGAAAACAACAGAGCAATCAGCTAATTAACATTTCAATATCGGTACTCAGCTAGAGTTAGTAGTTGTTTCAGTGTTGCCATGGGAACTAGGAAGGCCCTGCCCGGGAGTATCAGGAACTTTATTCATTATACAGGCACCTTGTCTTGTGCTGGTCCCCTCCATCTGGTGTGGGCATAGGCAGCACATGGTGTCCATGGAGGCATTGGAGCTGTAGGAACAGCTCCTCTCCAGCCCTTCCCAGCACAGGAAATAATTTTAGTGGCTTGAGTGAGAAAAGGGCTGCTGTGACTGAGGGGCCAAGCCCTCATGTGCAGAGAAGTGCATGTCAAGTTCAGTGCTGGGAGATACTTGCAGCAAGGAGCTGAAGAAAAAAAAAAAAAAGAAGAAGCAGGAATAGAGTGGTGTTAATTTTTAAAACTAATTAATTCAGTTATGGTGCTGCCTGTAGAGGAGGCAAGTCAGATTAATTGTGTGGAGGGAAGAGGCTGCAGTGACGAAGAGGGAGTTGAAGATAACTTCAGTGGTGGTGTGGTGGGGGGGAAGGCTGAATCTGATGGAACTTCCACAGGAAGAAGCAGCTCAGATGAGAGAGCTTACTCATGGGACTCTATGTTTAGGAGAGGGGATGCCTTCAGAGATGGTCCTAAAATGTCAAAAATACTACAAGCAAATATTGCAAGTGAACTTGTGTATAAGGTTGAGCCTTGATATCCTGGAGATAGCAACGGATCAAGCAAATGGCTTGAGACTTATGTGGTTTGTAAGGCAAGTAAACCCCCTAAGGCAGACACCTCTCTGTGCTTGTCACAAGTCAGTATGGAGAAGGTGGGGACAAAGGGTAATGGTTGGCATCTCTGCTGTCTGTGGTCCTGGCATCTGCAGAAGAAACTCAGGCAGGGTTTGGACTACTGAACCCCAAAAAATGAAATCTTTACCTTTGGCCTTGCTGTGACTCCATTTTCCTTGGTGCTCTAATGAAATACAGCACAAATGCCAAGGCATCTCATGTGGTCTTCTGAAAATCTTCCCAGGTACCACACACTAGGAATCTAGTTTCTGCAGCCACTAGAGAAACAGTTCAAGGAAACACAAATGTTAAAGCCATTGTTCAAATGCCTCTGCTCTGCAGTGGGTACCTAGTTTTAACTTCTCAAACAGCAAAGAGGTCCTTTGGGAGGAGTTTAGGGGGAGGACCTGCCTCCACCATGCTGCGAGGTGGGACACAAAGGCCACAATGCAAATATTCACCCCAAAGAATGATGGTTATTAGGCCTACATTGTTAAAAATCAAGAAAAATGTTTGTGCCATGCTGTATTCCATCATGGTTTTTGAAAATTATGCTCATCAGAGGCTGCTTTTGATATACAATAAAAAAACTCTAAGCAACAAAGGAGCTTTAAAAGAAGCAAAGACTTGACATATTTGTTAATACTCAGGGTAGCAATGCATTAATTTTAAGGCATGCTTTTTTTTTTAATAAAATGAGGACACTAATTAAAATTAATCCATTTATAAATCTTTCCACATCCAATTTTAAAGCATAAATAGAACATTTGCCTTGTCTGTCCCTTTTCTCATCCTGAGACAATACATACCGTGTCACTTTTAACTCTTTATGGTAATGAGCAGATAAAACTATCTTAAATGATTTGCTAAAAGAGATAAAAATTGGTGGCACAATGGAGATATCTTTCAAAGTGCAAGTAGGATGGCAGTGGAAATGTTGGGAGTGCCTCAAAATGGGTTTTAATGCTTGCCTTTGGGATCTGCAAACCTGAGCAGTTTCTTGCTCTGGCTGCTTCCCTGTCCTCCATTCCCACCCCTTTCACAAAAATGAGCTGTCTGTTGGCTGCCTTCCTTGAGGTGCATTTTTCAGTGTGATAATTTGCATTATAAAAGACACAGGGATTAATTTACTCCATTTTTGCTCCCAAAGTCAGATAGGATTTTAATAGGTGAGGTTGGAAAAAGTGAGGTATTGGACCAATCCACGAATATGCCATATTTGATTAATTTATGTGATTTAAAATTAAAAAAAAAAAAAAGATAGAGGAAAAAAGTTTTATTTCTGTGACATGTGAGATTGCAGCATTGCCAATGCTGAAGATATTTTTCTGTGCCTTGTTTAGAGAGGAAGCTAAACATGACCTTGGGCCTGTGATTGTTGATAGCTCCTCAATGTATGTTAATTAGTAAAGACTGTGAGAAAAGTAGTACAGCTGCTCAGGGAACTATATATTCTAATTTTTTAATGTGTTCCAGATATTATCAGTTGTGCCTACAGATCTTTGGTGCAGTTGTGGCTGTGTGAAGGTTGCATGTGTCTGGGTACCACAGTAAGGCACTTGCATAGAGAGTGCTGACAAAACTGCTACCTCCTCCCACCCAAAAAAATGCCAAACAACCAAAAACCTCCTATAGGTGATACTTTAAACTTTAACATGAGCTGTGTGTCTCTGCTTTGTCTCATGCCATGCCAAAGTGAAGAGATAGCACAGGGCAGATCTGTTGTGTGTGAAGATGCTCCCCTCTGCTTTCATATGCAGATTTTTAGTAAAGCAAGTATGCATCTCTGCTTCTTGTCATTTCTGTCTCTGGGAAGTTTCATGTCCCTTGCTATCTTCTATCAGTTTTCTGCTCTTTGGTTTTGATGTCTGTTCTTTATAAATCTTCCAGCCTGAAATCTGCTGAGAACTGCCCCTACTCCTCCTTGGCAGGACTAAAGCTAAGCAGCTGCAGACAAAGTGAAGGTAAGAGGAGAAAAATTGCAAATCCTCAGAGAAGAATGTGCTAAACAAAGTTATGCTGCCTTGGGAAGGTGCATCTTGCTATGGTTCTCCTACAGACATAAGTGGGCAAGGAGTAGCTGCTTGGTGAATTAGCAGATGAAGAGTTTAGATATTTGTTTCCAGCAGTGTTTGCACTCTAAATATTTATCCACAGTGCACAAGAGCATTGTTCCACCTTTCCCAGAGAAGCTGTGCTTCTCTGGTAGGTAGGTTTGAGCCCCACTTCCTCCCAAGGGTAATGGGATTTAGATTTGTGATAGCAAGTTTATGGCTCTTAAACAAAATTGCTGAGAAGGGCTGTTTTAAGCTGTGCTGCTGGTAATCAGTCTCCTTTTGTGAAAGCATAAAGAGACAGATGTTGCAATGCAGGAGTTAAAGCTCCACTGGGTGTTTGCTCGAGGTGTTCTTTCTCCATGGGTGCTGCCATGGGAGGTGGGAGAGTTCAGGAGGACATGGCTGGACACTCACCCTCCTCATCTCCAGAAAATGAGAGGGTTTCTCCTTGCAGAAAGCAACTTCTGCATGGTGCCGTGGGGGACTTTTTGTCCTATTTTCAGTTTTAAAGTGCTGTGCAAAATGACTTCTTTGCTTCCAGCTACAGATTCAGAACTGCAAACCACCCACCGTACAGCTGCTAATGCACAGATTATCTCTACAGCCAACAGCTTTAAGTAATCAAACAGAGATAATTTTACCTCTGCGACCCAACAAATAAACACCAGAATCAGGAAAAATCCTTTCGCCCACACAATCCTACCCAGGCTTTCAAGGGCAGAGTTAAGAGTTTCATCAGAGCCTGCAGAAGTGGCAAGGTCACCAGGTTTGTCCCATCCTGGATCAATGGTGAGCTGGCAGTGCAGTGGTGTGGAGTGCTCTCAGGAGGTCACGATGCTCTGTAACCTGATGAGACTATCTCTTGCTGCTGCTGTTGTAAAAGACATTAAATGAGTAGAGCATACACTGGAAGTTGTGTTTGCAGTACTGCTTTCAGAGGAAAAACTGTGGCTTGGATAGGCTTTTGTTGATGACTTTAGCCTTTAACTTTCTGTTCTTTGGAAGAACATACATTTCTCACAGCTATCAGGGGTTTAGCACCATTAAGGAAACACAACTGTTACATACTGTAACATCGCATCTGTGGCTTCTTTCTCACTGACCCATCACCACCAGTGTTGAGAAAGAGAAGAATTGTAGCCCAGAAGTCATATCAGAAAACATTTTTTGCACTTTAAAAGTCTGTTTCTTTTTTATTTCCCAAATCAGCTAATTGTGACCATTTTCTTAGAAATGAAGTCTTGCTGGGTTTTTTGTTTTAGTAAATTCTAGTGGCTCTGAGTTTCTCTCATTTTCCCTGCCCTTTCCCCCTTTGTTCTAGTAAACTCATTTCCTTATTCCTGTTATTAAGGATACTTAACATATTGTCATTGGGAAACAGCACTCATTTCTTCATGGAAAGAAGCTACTTCATGTTTCATGTGTTGCAGTGAATAATTAAATAAAGAAAAATATATTAGCCCACAAAACTGGTTGGCAGCTGAAAGGAAGAATGCATTTGCAGTCTGCTGGGGAAAAGTGACACTCCTGGCCTGGTGTCTTGAAGCACAAGGGTAAGGTTTAAAAGTGAATAGGTCTGGCATGACATTTAAAAAATTTGGATTTTTCGACTTCCCATGCACTTACAACATTAATCTTTAATTGTCATATTCTTGTGCTACTGGCTGTGAGATCAGACCTGGAATTGGTGGGGCTAAGGAAAACCAGGCTGGTAAGTGGAATGATATGTCAGCAGGGACTACGACCTTGTGAACTGTCAGGGATAGAAAGGCAGTCAGCACTCAGGCAGGCGGGGGGCCTGGCAGCCTGATAGTGTATGGCACCAACAGTCTTCATGTAAATAAGGGGTTTTATTGCCCTTCATAGTCCTTTTCACCCATTCTGGGCTTTACAGTCATTGTCCCTTTCCTTTTGATTTTATAATACATCTTGAAACACAGCTGTTGGGCTCTGTGAAAGTGGAATGAAAGACTGGGCAGATGGGAGTTCTGTGCTGGGAGCTGGGAGAAGACTGACTGCTCCCAAATGATCTAAATGAACCATGGAACTTTTTTCTTTCCAAATGAAACCAGAACTGAGCTGTAATTCCGCAGTGACCTTTGCAGTTTTACAAAATGAGATCAGACACTTGCCGTCCTCATGGCTGAGAGAGCCTTGTTCTAACAGTAATTCAGAGCCCAGGTACAAAGTGGGATCTGCACTGAGTGTATTTTTCTTTACCTCCTCCCATCTAGTTTTTCCTCTCACTGCACATATAATCTCAAATGGATAACACGCTTTAGTAGAATTTGCTGAGACCAGAGACAGAGAGTTGTACAGAGCAGGAGCTGCCTGTGCCATTGCACATGCCTTTGGATTTGGTTAGTGCTGGTCTCATCAGCTCAGATAGGAGCCTTTGTGTTCTTTTTCTAGCCCTGTGTGCTGACATTTGGAGGCTGAACTGCATAATTTCTATCTGTATCGTGCAATTGCCTTTTGCATTTTCTTTTCTGTGTGTGACCTGCAGCTCTGGCTGCGGTGGGGACACAGTGAGCAGGACTGCAGGGATGACGTGGGTCTGGTGTGCTTGATGCTCACCAGAGCGACTGCTCAACAACCAGAGAACATCTCGCAGCCCTCCAGCCTTCATGTGCTCTGCTGCTCTGCCAGTGTGACTGGTCTGATCTCTGCTCAGAGTGAGAGACTGGGTCCAATTCAAATTGTAGTAATGTGGGGAGCGGTCTAGGGAGCTGTTGCAGCAACCCGGAGAGTCTCCAAAATGAGGAGAAAGGGGACTTTTCATTTCCAAAAAGATACTTAGAAATTCTTGTCAAGGGTTGGGCTGTACCAATGCTGTTAACTCTTCTGGCTTATCTAAGTACTGCTGAAGTTGCAACCTTTTAGATCATGTCCACCAATTCTTTTCTTTAAATTGACAGACTTTGCACTGAATGGCTCATACTTGGTAAGACAGATACAGAAAAGACGAGAAGAACTTTTGAGAGGAAATGTGGTTTTCAATCACAGTCTCCTACACCTCATCTTTGGTAGCTCATCAGCTTGTGATGGGCTGTATGGCAGAAAGAACAGTGTCATTTTAAATGTGCTGCTTATTTCACTGGCTTAGATCTTTCCTGTAGACTTGAGTCAGCAAGGTAAATAATCACACTTTGAATTGCATGAATGCTACTACTGAAATTAGCAATACTGTTCCTGCAGTTCATTTAGGATGCATGGTTGCAGCTGACCCAATTCCTGCTGAAATAAGTGGAAGAATTCCCCAGTATTTTATAAACCCAGGTCAGGACCTAAATCCGTTTAACCCTTTGAGTGCCTGCACTGCTGTCTGCTTACCACAGTGTTATGGTTTGGGATTGGTACAAATGTTGGCATGCATCGTATTGACCCGATTTTTTTCCATAAGGTGCACCAAAAGAGGACCTCTCCTTGGCCCCAAACACTTTGCAGTTCATCTTCTGATGCTGCTCTGTGTCGCTATCTGATCCTTCCCCTACCTTCACCACTCTTGATTTCATTCAGCAGAATCTGCATTTGCCCTGTGCATGAATAACAAGCAGGAGGAGTCACTGCACTCAAGAGTCAGTAGGAGGGCAATGGCAGCCAGACCTGGAAATCCAGTAACCCTGGTACCACTGACCTGAGGATTAAACCCTGCTCACTGAAATATAAGCCCAGGCTGCCAAATTGCCCATGATAAGCTTTAAATAACTGGAAATAAACCCATGCCTGCATCTATTTTCGTTGTAACAACTTTTTAGCTGGAGGCTCATAACTGGCTGCAGCAATGTGAATAGAGAGCCTCCACAAGAGACCTGGCAGCGCTCGGCTGTGCTCCAGGATCCCATTCTTGGGGTTTTGTTTGTTTGTCGTCTGGATTAAGGGGATTAAAGACTTAACCTTTGTACAGCCTTTCAAATAATAACTTGCTTGTACTCATACTGCATGTCAGGGAAGGATTCCCCCCCCCCTCCTGATTTCATGATACAAGTGAAGATCTGAGAGTGGTCAGGCTCATGTAAAGTTGTGTCTTGTGCTTTAATCCCCTCTAAATTCACCTCAGTGTTCTGTTCTCTGTTTTGTGGTGTTGCCGGGACCAGGGCAGTGAAATGAACAGGGCTAATGCCTTTATTAATGTTCAGCTCTTTATTAAAAAGATCAGCTGGGCAGGGGGCTTGACATGGAGCTCGCCCCCGCGGTCGTAGCTTTCCCAGGCAGCCGAAAGGAAGGAGGCTTGCAGAGTCTGTCACTGAAGTCCAGGGCAGCAGCTGTCCCTTCTTCTTTCCTTGTGGCACACCGGTGGCCAAAGGGTGAAAAGGCGTGGCGTGCAGAGGTGTCCCCGCTCCTTCCCTGGTGGCAGCATCTCGGCTCTCTCTCTCCTTTTCTGCCTCCCTGCTTCTCACAGCCTAACCTGGTCTATTCTTTTTGAGGTGATGGTGACGGGTAAAAGTCAATCAGGGGATGTGTTTCCCTCTTCTGCAGCTAGGGCATTTGTCTAGACTCCTCTACTGTGTTTAGTTTTTTGATTTAAGGGTGTCTTTATCTCCTAAAAATACTCCCTAAGGGGTTTTTTATTTGCATGTTAGTCCCAGAATGGCAGTGTGGGGGGTGGGAGGCCAGTTATCTCCAGGTAGTTTAGAGAAAACAAACAGAGCAATTAGCTAATTAGCATTTCAATATCGGTACTTAGGTAGAGTTAGTAGCTTTTTTGGTGTTGCCATGGGAACTAAGAAGGCCCTGCCAGCGTCTCTGGGGAACACGTGGAAACTGTTCATTACAGGCAGGGTACCTGCTTCAGACCTCTATCCCAGGAGCTGAGAGCTGTCATGTTAGTGGGGAGGGGGGGGGGTTCACAGTCTGAGCTGCTAGATCCTCGTCCAGCTGCAGCGCCTCTGGGCTGTATTTTTTGTAATCAGAAATAAAATTCATGTTGCCAGATGGGACCCTGCTGCATGTCAGTCTGTTGCTGGCTGTGGTGGTTCCTTACCTCCTGCTCCGGAGTGGCTTTTGTAGACAGGTTTCAGAGGTTTGTAGTTCTCACTGCAGTCCTTTGAGTGAGTGGCAGTGTCTTTTTTGAGATTCTTTTGGGATTTTTTTGGGGATTATTCCAATAGTGACTAAAATTTTCAAAAGTATCTGAGTGATTTAACAAATTTATTGGCATGTGTGAAAACAAGACTAAGGAAGACTCGAGAGCTGTATTTAGCTTGAAAAGTTTTCTTCTACTCCCTGTGCTTATTCCACATGTAATTAAGGGAAGACCCAAGGCCACCTTTGGGACCAGCTGGTCCCACCTGCAGGTATATCATCTGCAGGCATGGCCAGGACCTGCTTTCCTAATATGATGCAACACCTGCATGGTTGAGAGATGTCCAGGAGACAGGCAGACACAGAGATGTGGGTGGCCCTGGCTTTAAGATCTTGTCCTTGGTGCTGCTTCCGTGCAAACAGCACTGAACCAAGAGACACTGTACATGGGGATGGGAGTTTTGGGGATTGGATTTTTTTGGGATGAGAGGTCGTGAGGATGGGAGTCCTTGTGTTGAAGTGTGTAAGGAAAAGGCATTCCTCTGGCAGTTCCCTCATGGGTAAAAGCAGCTCAGTCCTGTGAGCGCTGTTTCAGGAGATATGGCAGTGCCATAGGATTCCAGTAGATGCAACTCTCAGCATGGCACTCTGCAGACACTTGGTGGGAAAAAAACAAAAACAAAAACATAATTTTGGCTGTTCCTGTTCTCAATGGACTGGATGTAACAAGGATGATACAACTTTATCACCTGGATCCAGGTCACAGCTTTACCATCTGGAGTGTCATCACATTTGGTAACTGTTGCCCCTTCTAGCAAAATATAGCTCTTCTCTAGATAGAGCAGCCAATGTAAATAGTACAAAATAGTACAAAAGCTATACCTAGAAAAGCCATGGATTTACAAGTCTGTATCCAAGAGTCTCTACTGCCCAGCCATGCTCAGGACTTGAGAGACCACTGCTTTTCCTCCAAAGACAGCAAAATACTGTGTCAGGCTCAAACAAAGGTTGTTACCATCAAGGACTTTACTCTAGGGAAATAGCTTTTAAAAGAACTGCCTCAATATTGCCTAAAAATGTACTTTAAAGAGAATCCTTAATCAAAGTGATGTAACAACAGGCAAATTTACTTTTCTACTTGACCCTGGAACAGATAAGTCACAGAGTTAAACATTTTCTGCATTTTAGAGGGGATTTTATCTTGCAAGAAATTTGCCCTACCCTACTTAAATTTAGAAGATGTGAGTCCCCCTGTGTCTTCTGCACTGCAAAGGGAATACAGACTGAACTTGAGCAATACATGTTAAATTTGCCAGCAGTTTTCCACTGCAATAAATACCTCTTGCAACATAACACTGAAATCTGTGGATTGCAAGCCTGTGTTTTCTGGAGTATAATATACTTCATCCACTCCACCAAATGCCCATAAGGAAATAGTAAGTGAAATTAAACCACAATGTATGAGAGTGAACTTGCACAGACAGTTGATTTAGGGTAAAAGCACTCATTCTGGCTCCTGACTGTACAATTTTCAGAAGTAATTCACAGCAAGTATGTAATAGTCAAATAAGTTGCGTTTGACATTAAGCTATGTGGTGGGTAACATGAAGAAATAGATGGAAATGTGGTCACAAATTTGAAACTTTATCTTTGGAAACTCTGTGTAGCATTTCTGAGAGCTCCACTTGACCTACAACTGCTGGGTAGAGGCAGTAAAAGTGATATAGAGGCAGTGAAAATGAATTAATTTGAAAAGTCTAAGTGAATATTAATAGGACCTGCTATATTCAACAATTTGCAAGTGTGACTGGCATTTATAGATGAACTGTGCTGTTTGTTACATATTACATTAAAGAAGAATCCTGAACCAACATATCAAAATGTCAAACTAACAAAGCATTTTTCTTTGATTTCCTTTTTTGTTAAAATGAATTATTGTTAGCCTTTTCTGTGGCTGACAGGAGAGATTTCTGATTTTTCTGATTTGCGTACTAGATCAAATGTCCTATTCCTTCTGTAGACAGAAGTCTTTACAACAACATCTAGATACTATATGTGCAATTGCAGAGCTCAGATTCTTTTGAGCAGGGAATGTTCTCCCCACCCATGCCGTGCTGCTGTGATTTCTTAAGCTGATATTTTCATTGGATGTCTTTAAGCAAATACACAGCCCACCCTGGAGCCAGTGGTCAGGACAAGGGTGTGATGGCTTTGTGTGGGCCCACAGACCACAGAGGTGGTGGGTGTGCAGCTCCACAGAGGGATCTGGAGCTGGTTTCCTAGGACCTGTGGAGAAAAACCTCTTTGTCTTTTCAGTGATGTGGCTTGGAGAAGGTGTTTTCCAGAGTGAAGTTAGATTTATACTAGGTTTCAGGGAGATGGGGTGTATCGTTCTGGAGGTTTTGGTGGTACCAGGGGATAACAACATCTCTATTATCCACCAGCACCTGGTTTGGACATCAGCAAAGCCTTGGTCACTGCAAGAGCTCTCAGCTGCTCCAAGTTCTGTGGTTTGCAAATCTGTCTTTCCAAATGTCACCCAAATTATAGTTCCAGCAGTCATGTGCTTCTTAAGGTTCCACCTCCCTCCTGGAACTTGGCAGCCCCCAAAATCTTTTGCTGCACTTCACCTGCAGATGCAGAAGTGGTTTTGGCTTGTTTTATTTTAAGGTCAGAAGTCTCTGTCAAAGAAACAAAGCTTCCTCCTCATGGCCTCCTGTTTATCCTGTTTAGCATTTTTAATTGCATCCAAAAGATGCTGCTTGAGTTTGGCAGCTGTTGGGGCTCTTCCTCCAACATCTCTGTGTTTATTCAGGCACAATAAAGGATTGTGCAAATTGTAGCCATAAGGGCCATGAAAGATTTTAGATTTGCATGGATTTAAATTGTATCACTTGGTTTAAGTCAGAATAAATTGACTGGAAATGTGGGTGAGGGTGGCCCTAGGCAGAATGCTGCATGGAGGACAGAGGGACACACTTATCTACTTATACTCCCCCATCCCCAAATGTGTTTCTGTTGCCTGCATCCCATTACAGATTTGAGAAACACATTTCCTTCCCTGCAGCTGTGGAATGGGGGACCAGCAGCCCTTGTCTTTCTGTGCCTCCAAGGAGATGCAGAGCCTGTGAGTGCCTTTCCCTGTCTTCTGCTGTCTCTCAGCCAGCAGGTCTACTAGCTTTCTTCATACTTTAATCAGGTTTTTTCTCTCCATTCTGCTGACCCAGTTTAGGCTCTTTGAAGGCACGGCAGAGCTCTCCGGCGGCTGCAGCTCTGCCTTCGGGGGACGTGGATGGGCGGTGGAGCTGAGCAGATGAAATGGCAGCAGCAACACTCAGCCCGGGGAGGAGGGTGGCTTTGGAGGTGTATGTCTCCTTGGTTTGCTCCCCTGGGCACATTTGGGTGCATGTTTTTCTGTCTTAACTGCTGCATATGGCGTGCTGTTGTTTTCTGTTTGTTGTTGGTGTTTTCTTGGTTTTTTTTTTTTTTTAATTTTTTTTTTTTTAATTTATTTTTTTATTTTTTTTAAAGGAGGTTTCACTTCAAGGCTGCTGGAGCAGTCTGCTGGAGCAGTGGGGTTTCAGGCACGTGTGCTTACACTTTGTGCCTTAATAGCACCTGACATAACCTGGTCACAGACATGAGCTAGGCAGATTATCCATCCCCCACTGCTGCTCTGTCCCCTCTCCTGTCCCCTTTATGTAGGGCATCCTGTATCTCAGGCAGCATCCCCTGCCTGAATCCCTTGAGGAGCCTAAGGGGAGCCCTCCCTGCCTCCCCTTTTTTATCCTGGGGTCTCCATTTCATGTTGAGGTGCTGAATTTGGGGCGAGTGTGGCTCTCTTCTGTGTGTGTGGGTGGGGATGCCGGCTTTGCTCCAACTGCACACGGATGATTGCAGCTCTGCAGTAGTAATTATGTGAGCCAGGCCGAGGAGTGATGGTAGGGGAGAGGATCTGCATGGTGGGATGACTCAGGGGTGGGATGACGCAAGCCTGGGGCTTGACTTTCTCCTTGCAGGCTGCAGAAACTTCTCTCCAAAAAGCTGGTGTCCAGGTCAGGAGTGATTTACCACATGGCTGCCAGTATCCATTCTCTCTGCTTGGCACTGGCCCCACTTGTTACTGCACAGGCCTACAGGAAAAGCATGAGACCATTTGTTTTCATGATTTTTGTTGGTATTTGGTGGTTTCCTGCCTAGGTGAAGGATCTCAGGTGGTGTAGGAGGAAACTAAGGACCTGTCCTCATGAGATGCTGTTCATTATGAATTCCCTGACAGTTTACTTTTTGGAGCTTTTATTATAAATTGATTTTATTTCATCCCATGTCCCATTAACCAAGAAGAGTAATTTCTGCTTGCATCCATATTTACTTTTACCTGGGTGAATCCACTTGTGTAGACATGCTTTGGGGTATCAGAGGATCTTCAATGAAAATCTGGCTTGGTGCTGTGGCAGCCTTTGGCTGACCCTTGCTGACCCTTCAGCACAGGAGGCACCACTTTGTGTTTCCTTTGCCATACTTACGGCTTTTTCATGGCTGGTAGGTTCAATCATGGGCAGGAGGTCACCCCGATGGGGGACTCCTTGTAGCTGCCCTTCTGATAGCACTCGTGGTCTCAGCCTTCTGCACACTGTTGCTTGGTTTGTGGCCACACTGCAGAGACTGTTCATAGCCCATCCCTCCTTCTCCTAAATACTTCTTTAGGTCCAAGCACTCAACCCTGTAGGAAATGGCATAGAAAGATAGACTTCTGGGTCTGCCTCATGTTTGGCAGGTAGAAACCAGCTTGTTCCAACCTAGGGCATTTCCCATATAAGTGCTTTGCTGTTCAGGCTCTCTGTATAGACAGCTATGTGCAGGTTCTGCTGTGCAGGAGATACCATCCCTGTGTATTAAAGCAGAAAATGCTTTTTTATCTGTTCTACAGATGATGTATTCTTATTTTGTAATCTCTCTTTTTGCCTGTCCTTTGTCTCCTCATACATCTTCACAGGGGCTAATTTTAAACACTCTTTCTTCTAAATTCCACTGCTGGTTTTCTCATGCATATTTGTTATTCAGTGACTAAAACAGGGAACGTCTGAAAATTAGTGTGAGTTGTATTTGTTAAAGTGGGTAGGTAGTGGCTCTGGAAGTTTTCCCATGGGTTATTTTGGTTCTGGCCCTCAGCTGCTGGCAGGGATGGGGTGTACCAGGGCGCCTGGTGGTTTGTGGTACACACACAGACTCTCCAGCAGACCCCTGGCTTCATTTTCCACTTGAGATCATGCCAGCATTTAAGCTCTGCAATGAAAGAAAGTGCAAAAACCCTTCTCCACACACATGGTAGTAATACTTTAAGTATATTTATAGAAAGGGCTGGTATTTTTTTCTGTTGGTGTTAAGTTATGGTAAGAAGGATAGAAGTGTTACTACAATGCAGTTCTTCATCTCCTCAGAGCATTTATTCTGTGCTGTCTAACAACTCTGTGTGATACTGATGTTGTGTGGTCATTTTTGGATCATTGCTTTCCTGTGGTCTAGGTACAGGTCTTGGAAACCCCCCTGTACCACCACATTGCTCCACCTGAGGGATTATCAGGGTTTGTGTGTTTGTTGGACAGTTTTGAGAGTTGCATGAGGCCAAGGCTGAACATCAGAGGTAAGATGTGTCATTGATTTTGGACTGATAGTGCATGGACTTGAGCAGAGCCAAGCCCTGAGACCAGGTGCTCTGCACTGCCTCCACAGCAGAAGAGAATAGTAGGAGCAGCTCAGCTTTTCTGCAAGTTGTTAGTGCTTTAATTTTTAGTAATTTCTCCAAGAATCAGCTGTTCATACTTTTTTTTCATCCTGTGCAATAGCCGACTTCTTAAAAGCAGAGGCTTGATTTCTTGCAGGCTGTGTTTTCTGGGGTTTTATTAATTTAATCAGTATACAGGTGTGTATATATGTGTGGTTGTCTGACCAAAAATAAATGCTGTCAGAGCTTTTGTACCTGCATTCAGGGCATAAAAACTGGCTGTGCTTTGGGCAGCTCAGGTAGCCTTCACACTGATGAATAGAAAAACCCAATCGATTGTTCCTTCAGAAAGCCACCTTTCTTTTCGAGCAGCTCAGACATGCACTCAGACATATAATACAGGCAGCAGAACTAAACTGAAATTAATCCAGTCTGTAGTTCCTACAGTGACAAAATGTCTGGAAAACTTCGTGGCAGGTCGCCCCAAGATGGCACTCTGTGTGCATGTCATGTTAAAATAATCCTATGGTTCTGAAAGACCATCTTTATGCACTGCAAATATCTCTTCCTGGGGAGGTAAGGTGCAAGCCAGAGGTGACAGGCATGCAACAAGTATTGTCACACAGCGCTTGAGTGATGGTCAGTGAGGGCATCAGGAGCGTTGTCAGAGGTGATGCAAGCAAAGATAGGAGGATCACAGTGGAAAGGGAACTAGTGGTTTGTGACCAGAACGTGACCTAATAAGTTTTCATCCTTTTACATGCTTTTTTTTGTATTGATAAAGTGGTGTAATTCCCAGATATACATAATACTTCATGCAATTGTTTTGCTGTTCCTTTATCTCCTCCTATGCAGGGTACAGTCCTTTGACTGGGAAGGGAGTCGTGCCCTAAGCAAAATCTGACTGCTGAGGAAGCAACGTTTCCAAGGGGTAGGTCCAAAACAATAAAGTAACTTTCTCTTCTTTTGTTAGTGGAAAAAGTGCTGAAATATTTTTTAAAAAGTGACAGGATAGAGGGGAAAAGATAGTACCTTAACTTTAGGTTAAAGATCATAGGATCCTAGATTGGCTTGAGTTGGAATGTACCTTAAAGATCATCTGATTTCAACCCCTCTGCCATAGTCAGGGACACCTTTACCAAGACCACTTGCTCAAAGCCCCTTCCAACCTGCTCTTGGACACTTCCAGGGATGGGGAACCCACAATTTCTGTGGCATTCACTGTGCTATTTTTTCCTAATACCTAATTTAAACAAAATCTTCTATTTCAGTTTGAACCCATTTCCACTTGTCCTGTCATTCCAGGCTGCTGTAAATAGTCCCCCTTCCATCTTTCTTGCAGGCTCCCTTCAGGTACTGGAAGGCCACAATTAGGTCACCCTGAAACGTTCTCCTTTCCAGGCTGATAAACCCCATTTCTCTCAGCCTTTTCTCACAGCAGAGGTGCTCCAGCCTTCTGATCATCTTGGTGGCCTCCTCTGCACTGGCTCCAGCAGGTCCCTGTCCCTCCTCTGCTGGGAGCCCAGAGCTGGATGCAGTGCTCCAGGTGGGTCTCAGCAGAGCAGAGCAGAGGGGCAGAATGCCCTCCCTCCCCTGCTGCCCACAGGGCTCTGGATGCAGCCCAGGACACATTAGGCTAAATTTTGGAAATTCTTAAGCCCAAGGGGATTAGCCAAATGTATATTTTAATGAATGGAAGATTGTCAAATATGTTTAACTTTCTTTGGTGTCTTAGGTAGCATGTGAGGGACTTTTTTGTTTCTCTTTGCAGCGTAATCTTTATGATTCTGCTTTAATGCTTTTTCTTGTCTATGTGAAAAACTGGGAAAGAGAATTTTAAAATAATTAAAGTTTTCTCCTTATTCAGTTCCTCTGTAGCTGTCACCTATAATTCTTTAATTATGTACATGCTTTGAATAAACCATGTATTTCAAAATGGTTAGTAGAAGGAAAAAATCCTTTCATACTTTTGCATTGTCTATTTTATAATAACTTTTATCAACCTATGACTGAAAATTTGTCTCCATTTTGGAACTTTCTGTAATGGATTGAGATAAAATCTAATTCTGCACTTCACATACTCCATGGGCCAAACAGTTCCTTCATTTAATTAATTCCATTAAGCGGGTTTTGCAGAGAAAGGAGTAATTTACAGGAAGCTCTTGGCCCTGAACCCCCTTCAAAGCAACTGGCAAATTAGGTATGGCACAGGCATGTGGCAGTGGGTGAAGCCTCCTTCTTGTGAGTAGAAGATGAAACCTTGAGGGGCAGGATGTTTTATGGAGCACAGGGTTGTTACCCAGCGGTGCTGCTGCCCTCTGAGCCTGCTCAGGTGCTCCCCCACCGCTGCCTTCACATGTCACCCGTAGGACGCTGCCTGCACTGATGCAGACACTGATTGTGCTGCTCCACGGCCTTGACAGCGCTCACTAACCTGGATTTGATGTGGCATGACAAGACACCAACTTCTGCTCTGGCAGCGAGGCTGTTCACATGCAGTGCAGTCTGCCAGGATCTCCCAGGACGTTCAAGCTGTATCCGTGCGTAATGGCCTTGTGCAGTTAAGTGGAGCACGCTGTCTGAGATAAAAGTTGAATTTCAGAGCAGGCTTGTTTCCCTCCCCTCCCTCTCCCTCCACCAGTGCCCCTTTCACCAGCACAACGGGGTGTCTTCCTGCTTCCCCCTCTCTCCCCAAAACACACAAACCCTCCTTCCTGTGTGGTGTAACTAATCTAGTTTGCTGACTGAGATCTGCTGGGACCTTTAAAGGGATGCCAGCTACAATGTACTCAGTGTAGCATGGCAGCATTTCAGAGTGAAGCTAAAAATCCAAATCCAATAAGTAAGGAAATAACCATAAAGAA
Organism: Vidua chalybeata; assembly: GCF_026979565.1. Lineage (NCBI taxonomy): Eukaryota > Metazoa > Chordata > Aves > Passeriformes > Viduidae > Vidua > Vidua chalybeata. The sequence goes on from NC_071570.1 coordinate 40,640,549, forward strand.
GAAGCCCTGGTTTCCATTCTGTCCATCAGCTTGCTGCCTGATGGGGCAGCTTTGCACTAAAAGTTGGCCATGGACCATATGTTAGAAGTATGAAGACCTCTTTTTTCTCTACTTTTTTCCTCTTTAACCTCAAATCTAGGAAGAGATGCATTTTTAAAAATCCTGTAGGAAAATCACATTATTTTCAGGGATGAGCTCTCAGGCAGTTTGGATTAGTTTTTCTCTCTGTTTGGATTAGCAAACAGCAGCAGAGCTCACACTTCTCTTCCTAAATCCCCATTCAAAATGGAAGGAAGGTTACCCAAGCTCAGGTTTTGTTATTTTGAGATTTAACTGAAAGAGAGTTTCAGTGAGGGGGTTGTGATCCTGTAAGATGCTGGCTTTCATGAAAATTAGCAGAACAATTTTGTGAAAAATATTTGCATTTCAAGCAAATGCAGATTAGTAAGACTTTTATGGTGAAAAAGGCTTTTATGGTTTTGTGAAGAAAACAGGTTAAATGATTTCTTGTTTGTTAAGTTTGTGGACAGAAGATGACTTTTCAAAATAGTCCTAATGAATCCCCAAAACTACAGAATATCTTGTGGGGGAACAGGATATGACAAAAACCCAGAGTAATGGGGGAAACCATCCATAGTGCCAGAATGGGTCCTGGAAGCAGGGGGATGCTTTTGGAGAAGAATGGAACAGGTGCTGGAAACTCTGTGGCTCTCTAAAATGGCAGAGTGATGTTCTCTTCTGCCAGAGCATTCAAAGAGAAAATTGTTCTTATATGGTTACATCAGGCCAATTTTAACTTTTATTTTATTTTTATTGTACAAAACAAATAAAGAAATTTGCCAGTGTAGGGAGTATTAAGAGTGGATAATCCATTCTTGTGACTCATTCTGATAAGAAAAGAGCTCATCAACTCCCTGTAGCCTTGCATCTGAAGACAGTTGCTGACAGGTTGCACAAAATATGTCCCTGCATTTTTAGGACCCTGAGACAGCATCTTGCAAGCAGATAAAACCAAATAAAACCTGACAAACCGTCTTTGTACTGGAGAGATGAGAGGAAAAATGCAGATACTTTATATTAGAGAATTTGTGAAGCTATGAAGAAGGGCATTGAGTTATAACTTAAACTCCTTAAATGTTCTCTTGATCATGAAGGATCATAGTTAATTAAAAGTTATTGCATAACTGCTGCTGGGGAGTGAAAAGTTTATTTTTAATTATACTGCCTTACATAATGGTTACACGATGACAGAGGCAGAGAAAGTGATTTAAGTATACTTTTTTAATACAGTTAAATTAAAAAGTAAGGTGTTGATGCATTAATCCATCCTTGACTTGTCCCTGGATCTGTTTCATGATCTCTGCTTCAGCACACAGTTTTTGAGGACAGTGTCTGTTTGTTCTGTACTTGTACAGCCCACGGCTGTGATGATGACTTCTTGAGCATGGTATTCATCATGATAATAAATAATCTTGTCCACTTTCAGCTTCTCCTTTGATCTTAGAATGTTTCGGCCAGCAGACTGGTACACATGCATCTGTAACTAATATGCTAACAAATCACATCTATAATTTATTGTAATCATGGAAAACCTATTTCAGCTGGATGATTTCTTAAGTAATGTATTTAACTCTGGCTATAGGACTGCATTTTCTGCCTTGATACAAAAAAACTGTTGGTTTTAAAAGCTGAGCATGCAACAGTACAATTAAATATATTTTTTTTTTAACCAGAGACAGCATCTACAGAAAGGGAAAGTAAGATACAGGGGAACTGAATATTTGTGTGTAACATAAATAAAAGAGAAACTTGTTTTCTGTCTAACTTAAAAATATCTCCTATGAAATACTCCCTTACCTCTTTGAAATCTATGTGTGCCTCGTCAGTGTTTGCCAGCACTGGAGAGGTATCACTGTGGGGCTTTGGGTCATTAGGAGAACTTGCCTGGCTTCTGCATGCTCAGGGAAGGGGCTGCTGGAGGCAGCCAGACTCTGCTCCAGCCTCTGCTCCATCATACAGCCCCTGTGTGGGACCTTGATGACTGAAATGTTGTGTCCTGAAGTGTAATGTTCAATTTATCTAAACAAAATACTCATCTGGAGGAGCCACCACCAGCTGATCAGGCTGGACAAAGAAACAGACAAGAAAACCTCAGCTTGCATTGTGATCCTGGTTTCACCCTTATTAGACTTTAAAAGGCTTGTTTCTAGCCGTGACCAAACTACTGTCCATTTACTTTTGCTTTGACAAGCACCTTTCCTATAAAAGGACTGATGATGATGATGATGATTGTCGAGCAGGCCTATATTGTGTAGGGTTTTTAAGCTAAATTATGATAGACATCATAATAGCTCCAAGGAAATCTGGTGTGAGACTTCTCTGCTTTGTGGCCTTGGCCTGCCCTACCCCCTCTTCAAATTCTGTAATTTCTGGAAGTACCTAAGACTTGTTTGAGTTACAGAGGAAAAGCTGGAATTGATTTACCACCTGACTTAGTGGGGCTTTGAACAGAAACTTACAGCAATTGAGTATTTCTGACAAAGTCTTGTCAGTGGTTTGGAGCTTGCTTTATAAATGCATTTGTTAATTAATGTCTGCCTCTCTTTCATGGCTTTGACTATTATTTTTTTAAATGGAAGCCATCCAAAGGGCTTAATTGCAGTGATTTTTAAATTATTTTGTCTTAGAAGTATTTGTCAGGGAAAAAGCATATAAAATTGAATAGATGTAAAAATTAATAACATCAGATCATTTCAATAAAAGGGAATTAATGCAATGAAGATATGCAATATCAGGTTGTATCTGTGGGGTCAGATATGCAGAGATCCCTGTCTGAGATACATGAAATCATGAATTTAGAGGGAATGACAATATTGTTTGTTGTTGATGTTACAGTATGCTTTCATCCTGTTGTTTGGTGGGGTGGTTAACAGTCAGGGGTACCATGTGCCTGGTGTTATCGTGCATCTATATGAACAGCATGTTTGTGCACTGCCCTTCCCTTTCATACTTGTCCAAGTGTCTTCAATTGTCATCTAAGTATAAAACCCAAAACTCAGTAATTTGATTGTTCATTTGTAAGCTTCTTGCCTAAGTATGTGCTTCTTATGTCCTTTAGAAGGGCGTAATTAAACTCTTTTCGGATAGCTGGAAAAAGTAGGACAGGAAGGCAGGATGTCAAGTAACTCTCTAAACCAGTCTGATGTCCCATGACCGGGGTAGGTCCTGGAAACCCTGGACTGGGATTAAGATGCCTGCATGATTTTGAATGCTAGAATCCTGCATCTTTGTTTTGGGAAATATCAGTAATATATTGCATATTGTTTATCATAATTTTTCTTAAATATTAGTGGGGAGTGTGTGCCAATTGTGAAACTGAAAGAAGAGGCTTAATGGAGAGGCACTGAGGCCAGAGATGGTGTTGGGGGTGGGATTTGATGGATGGAATGGTTCAGCTCCACATCCTCAGACTCTAGAAATATGCTGCCTGGGGAAGGCATACAAAGGAGCTGCAGCAAACAGCAAATAACCCCATCTATACCTTGGGAATACATAATGGTGTGCATTTGGGTAATATGGTGTTAGATGCAGCATTTAGACATTACAGGATGGGGATGCAATAAAAGACTGCAGAGAACAATGCTGCTGAGCCCTGACAAACCTCATCAGTTGGCCAGCACACCAGAACCATCATCTCCTCACAGGCACTTTGCCTTTTCTTTCCTTGTTGCTAATTAGATACAAGAAAAGAGTAAGTCTCTGCTTTAAACACTGGCTTACTGAGCTCAGCCTGAAAATTGAAATCTGTCTGCAACTGGGAGTTGTTGGCTTCTGCTCTGTGGTTTTCTGGGGAAGAGCTGCTCACTCTCACAGCTGGTTTCCCTGGGGTTTGGCTGAAAATCCCCTGCTGTTGCCTCCTTTTGCCTGTGTGTATCCCAGGGGGAGGCTGTCGGTGTCCTGCTTCCTTTCTGGCATTTTCACATGGGAGGCTTGTAAGTTTTAAATCACCTAGAAACCAAGACTGAATATAGAAACCAAGGTAGAACTTAGGTTCATTTGAGACAGATTTTCTTTTGGTGTTTTTTTTCTGTTTTTTTGTTGGGGTTTTTTGTTTGGTTTTTTTGTGGGTTTTTTTTTTTGGCAGGGGGAAGGCAGTGGCCACTGATTTACTGATTTGTTTTTCTAACTCGTGAATTTCCACCCCCCTAAATGTAACCAGAAAGGAGCCGGCATCACTTGGCAAAGGAACATTTAGGTTAAGTTTCGTTTTGCCAGTAATGTTTTTCCTTAGTTGTTAAAAACAGGTTGAGGTTTTTGACAGCACAATGTGGTTCAGCCCAAGTGTGGGTGTCAGGGAACACTTCGTAGGGGCGTGCCAGATGTTTTTTTCTGCCTCAGGGGAATATCTTTGAAAATACTCACCCTTCTGGTGAGATCTGCTGCTGTACAAACTGCAGAAAACTTAGAAGGATCTCAAACATTTGTGCTGCCTGTGGACACTGAACTGGTGCTCTTGTACATGCAGAGCTCAGTAGGAAGCCAAGGGAATCTTCTGTCTTGATTTGAAGCTCCATGACCAGATGCATCTCTGACTCATCATCTCCAGTGCACTGCTACTGCAAATTATTTGAATTTCCTGTGAGTCTGTAACCAAGGTAATGGCACTCGTCACTGGTGGAGCTGGCTGTCCTGTTTCACTCATGGATTTTCTTTCTGATGGTACTTTGGGAATGGTTGTCTCTGGCTGAATGCCACGATCTTTGTTTTGCTTGGAGATTGAAAGTGTCTGCTTTGCTCTTGAAATCAGAGCTGAAACTTTTCTTCCACTGATGTTTGCTTTACCCATGCCTAGTTGCTGTTAGATGGGTATTGACTTCAACTCTGTGAATATCTGTTTTTCTGCACTGTGCTTTGGGATGAGTATAGAAAAAAATATGTCTGTGTTCTTAGAGAGTGCACAGCATTCTGTGGGAGTGCTCTCAGCCTTGTAGGGATTTGTGTCTGTCTTCTGATGGGTGTCTATTTTTGTTTTGAGGAGATTTCTGGAGCAGAAAGTCAACAAAATGTAGGTCCAGAGGCATACTGGGAGTTGTGGAATCCAGGTGCCCATCTTAGAGCAGAACAATATGCTTAGGCCATCACTGATGGATGGGTCCTAGCTTATTTAGCCTATTCTTTGAAAAACCTAAGGCAAAATAATCTTCTACTGGCTTGCTCCACTGCCCTATCCTTGCAGTTTTTTTTTAATATGTAGCCTAGATATTACTTTTTGGCAATTAAGCTGATTAATTTTTGGTTTACTCTCAATGGACATATAGTACAATTCACTGCTGTCCTTTTTGCTGCCTTACACCGTTTTGAAGACTTACTGTGTTCAGACCTCTCTTTCTGAGCATACATACATTCCTTTCTTGGAGCCTTTACACAGAGGGACACCCAACCCTGCAATAAAATATCCAAAATCTGGAATATTTCTCCTGGTCACCTACTAGGTTGTCTGGGAATCTTTCTTACTGTATGCAGTGGAGATGATTAATGGAAAAATGCTGGTTATTATCTGTCATGGCTATCTTTATTGCTAAGAAGTTTTTTTCTTTTTAACTTCTTTATAAAGATGACTTTGCCAGATGTGAGTACATGCAAGCAAAAAAAAATCTTCTTTAACGCAAAATATTATTGAAGTTCCTTTATATGCAGCAACAATTTAAATGCTTCTTTCTTCCTTTCAAAATATAGGATGGAAAGATTTAGGGAATCGTGGGCACTTTTTCTTCCTTCTTACCTCAAAATCCTGCTGCAAAAATTGTGCATCTTCCAGAATACCTCAGGGCAATTTTGTAAATGTGGGGGCAACCAGAGCTTGAGTTGCTTTGTGGATTTGAATGACTTCAGACTATTTTCTTGCAGCTGAATATTTGACTGTGTGGGAGGGTTTTCTCCTAAAAGCAATGAAAAAATGGGGGAAGAAAACACAAAGTAAATTATAGTTCCAAATTTATTCAACAGATCACAGTTTCCATACCATGGATACAGATTATATCACTGATATTTTGCACAAGGAAAGGAGATAATGCCACAGACCTGCAATTAATATTTCACTTCAGCAAAATATTGTGATGTAGCTGTCCTGATTCTCAATATGCACAAAATTAGTGTGTTCAAAGCATTATTTTGCACTCTGCTTTAGTTTCTTGGGAGAAGTGTTGCAGCAGAAACTGGTAGTTAGTTTATAAAAAGCACAGTTGGTATCACTTGGAAGGATTTTTGTGTCATATGATGTGGTGTGCCATGTCCTCTCATCAGATTTCAGACAGCCAAAGTTAATTGCCAGTGTGATGCCAGACTGCAGCCAGCTCCATGGCTGCCTGGCCTGGCCTGGCCTTTTGGGCAGTTTCCCATGCTACACACTCCAAAGTTTGGGCTACTATGAAAAATATGGTGTGAGCATCTGCCTGCCAGGGCTGCTGCTGCTGCTCCCTGGGGAGAGAGCTGGGCACTGGCATGGAAAGATGTGCCAGTCCCTTTTGGGTGCCTGTGTCAACAGGCTGGAAACACTGAGCAGCCATGCGAGGAACAGCCTCTGCGTCTGGCCATCACAAAAGTGTGCAGGCTGGAGCTACTCCTCCAGCTAAGACAGGTTTAGTGTTTTGGGTATAACAAAGCAAAGCCTAACCTAAGGATGTGCATCTGCAGAAGACAGGGGATTTTATTTTTCCTTTTTCAACCACTTTTCTGCAAAACATTCTAAGTGCTTTGTTGCAGACAGTAAGTATGTTGTTGAAGAACGTTGATAGGCACTGTTGGGGCTTGACACAAGTGCCTGTGGGAGCAACACAGTTGGTATAATGACTTATATGCAGAGAACAAGATATCTGCATCCAAGACAAAGTGCTTCAAAGTGCTTTGTATGCTGGGACTTCTGCTGCCCACAGATGCTGGGAGAATTCTCCATAACATCTGGGGTGTGCTCATAGTTTGGGTGAAGGCTTCTGTTATCTGTAAGGGCTGAACTCTGGAGAGTAAAACCAAAAAACCCACAATATTTACCAAGAGGCACTTGGTGCCTTTACTTAGCTTTGCATTGCTATCTCTTTAGAAATGTGAAATTCTACTTTATAAATCAGGGTGGTTTTTTTTTTTTTCTTCTACCTCTACATGTTTCCATCACCATCATATTATGGATGCTACCAGGTGCAGATGTTCATGAAATCACCATCATATTCCTGCCTGTGCAGCAGTGCACCTTCCTCTGTGTCAGGATCCCATGGGGGATGTTTTGCATGCATGCAGCTCATTTAGGGAAGTACTTGGAACTTGCAGACCTACTGGGAATTGAATTTTATTTTCTCTCCCATGGTAACCATCAGTTTTTGCTCAGCACGAATGGCTATCTTTCATCAGAAGACACATTTTTAATAGAGAAATAACTGGTAAAAAAAAAAAAGCAGAGCTGCCGTGCATTTAGAGACAAGATGTGCCTGAGCTAAATCATTACTTCTAGAAAAGTTGTTTAGCCAAGCTGGCACCCATCTGCCTTCACCCTGGACAGCAACAGTCTCCCACCAAACCACAGGACTCTGCCTGGAATTTTTCTTAAGTAGCCCTTACAAATCCTCATCTCAAATTGCAATTTTCTCTTTCCCCAGTTTCCCTGATTTTGCTAAATCCAGGTATCCTTGATATCCCCTGCCTGCTGTATCTTCGCTGTGCCTCAGCCAATTCCCTACACTCCAATCTTTAATTCTTTGGTTGTTTTTCTTCTTTAGCCTATGGTTTTGCATTAGTTAATCTTGGTTTTGCACACGCCTGGTTTATCTTGCAACACAGTGGGTTGCCCACTGATGGTCACCTTCTCTACCAGTGCAGAGCCACCTCTGCAGCTCTTCTTGTTGGCACAGAAAACATGCTGTTAGAAGTGCAGCAGTGACTGTGGGGATTGTAGACTGGCACAATTTAGGACAGGTCAGAAATTCTCCCAGAACTGAGTTGGGCAATTGGCTGGATTGAAGTTGGCACAGAAAAGCACCCAGCCTTTGAGCAGGGGCTGTTCCCAGTGCAGCTGAGTAATCCTTAAGATGTTTCCTTTGTTTCTGTGTTGATATATAATGATTTCAGCTAGTGTCCAGGCAGCCCACCAAATTCTGTTAACAGTCTGATCCAAAGGGGATTAGCTAATGACTTTCCATACTGATTGGGTTATGACTTTTTGAAAAGTGAGAACTCAGCAGAAAACAATCCTGGCAATTACAGTCTGCTCATGTCAACACTGCAAGTGTTGCAGAGCAGTTCCATGAATAAAATGGCTTAACTTCTCAAATTAAGTCTGTGCCTGTCTCACCAACCTCCCTACAGTGTCTCCTCTTCTTGTCTGATAGAGGAATACCTTTTATGCTCCAGACTGTTTGGGGGTGAGAGTGGCTGTAATCTCCCTGAACAGACTCTTGTTCTGTCTGCTGCAAAAGCTTTTGGTGGCATGCCCTGGATCCTGTTGACATTTCAGGTGCAGCCCAGCCCTGTGGGCTGCTGGCACACTCATGTGCACCCCAGGCTGCACAGATCTGTCCCCTCCTTTGCACCAGGAGAGGTACTCAGTATGCTACAGAAAACAGCCAAAAAGCTTTCCTGACTTTGGAGGAGAAGATAGGATTTCAGACATCCAAATCTAGTACAGGCATCACTGGGGACATAAATGCTCTTTTGAAATGTATGGTTAAAAGGGGAAGTCTCTAAGCAGATCCCTGGATGAAGGTCTGGAAACAAGGGGAGAAATAGTTGCATATGTAAACACTCAGTTCAGAATAGATCAAAAAGAGGGCAAGTTTGCAACCAGCATTCTGATAGCTCTTCCAGAAAAGTGGAGCATAATCTCACATTAACCCTTATGGTATACAAAGGGGAAAAATTTATGCTATAAGAACAACTCAAAAGAGAAACAAAATAGACCCAAGAAGGGTCTTCAACCATACCAACACTTGAGTCTTTGTTTCCTCTGCAGACAAGAAAGAGTGTGCAGCACAATCTTCCTGGTACTTGCAGTAATTTTTACTTTTTCTAAGCACTCGTTTTGCCAACAAAACAACAGTTTAAAGATGTGTTAGCAGCTGCATCTGCAACTGCATCCTTCAGCCATTGTTATGCATAATTACTCACTGTTTTATCAATTCTTTTGTGCTCCCAGTAGTCTGGTTTGAGAGCCAAAGCACATCACTGAGATGTCTGCTTGGGTCCCATCAGAGGCACTGAAACTTGGCTGACTAACTACTTTGTGCTGTTTGTTTTACCCTCTCTGCTTGATGCTTAATGCTGGATGTAAAAATCAAATAAACCCCTCCAGCCTGTAAATGGGATGGCGAAGTTCATAGGTAACAACAGTGGCCTGCATGCCACAGTTTGGTTTCTGATATATGGAGTTTACAAAATACATCTTTAGCAAATAGGAAGAGGAAAAACTGCAGATAAGCAGTTTATTGGAACTAAATGTGGATGCTCCATTCTCTTGCCAGCTACTGTCAGACACAGTCATGCAATGTTGGTAGCTTAGTTGTAAAGAGCAGCTTAATATTTGAAGTGTTGGTACATCCTTGATGTTGAGCACAGGGAAATCTTATGCTTGTTTTCACTGTTACATATTGCTTTGGAGATTTTTTTGTGCCATATGCAGCTCACCTCTCCCATAGTTGCTTGCCTCCTCCTTCCCCACTGTCACTGACTTGCTTCCCTGAGAAGAATAATGCCTATCCCAGGCATATTGTTCAGTGAAATGCAGTTATATTTCTTCTTTATTTTTGCAACCATGCTTTTTCCACTCATCTTCACTGTAGTGCAAAAAGACAGTAGTTTTTAATGAAAACTAATTTTTCCTCCTTCTCTTCCACAAAAAAATTGAAAACTACAATGACAAATCTTTTTTCTGGAAACCAAATATTATATGAATTGAGCATGTACACCCAGGGCTGATTTTCTGCCTCTGAGTGTAGTGGCCATTGCCAGCTGTTGGGCACAACAGAGTGCTGTTGTGTGCCCTCGTTGTCACTGTTGTCTCCAGTGATGCTATGAATGGTGCCAAGTGCATCCTTCACACCCTGCCTCGGAGTGGTGGGGGGGGCACCCCTCGTAGCTGTCCCCAAGAACTAGTCTCCACCACTGCCACTCATATTCCTGTGGCACTGCCGTTAGAGACACTTCCCAGGCTGCCCCTTTCCCTGTGCTCCTTGTCACTCAGCTGCTTTTGTCCTTCTCTGGTTCAGGGCAGGCCCTGCTGCCTCTTGGCTTTCAGTGCTGTGTGCATTTCTCCAGCTGTTGCAGTTGTGTGCCTCTCTGCTTCTCAAATTTTTTCATGGGCTGAGTCATCACCACTGCTTCTGAGCGCTCCTGCACCTTGAGCATCTTGAATCTTGGTCTGAATCTTACTGCTTTGGCCAGTTTCTGATATTTTTCTTAATTGTCCTGATTTTGCAGATTATAAATTTAAATGAAGAGGGCTCTGATTTTCCACTCTCTGCTGCTCCCAGGCCCTTGTTGCATAGTAAGCGACCAGCTGACAAACACAGCATGTAACATCATGCATATTCCTGCTGACATTGTTGACAGCAGAGCTCATGCATAAAAAAATTTATGCCATAAAGCATAGGTAGCTCTGCAGACTTCTGCTCTATTTAATGCCCAAGTCAGAATACTGGTCAAAGCTCCTATAAGAACGAGAGATGACATTTCCCCATCTGTTCATGTGAGGGGAGGAGTTTGATCTTTGAAAAACAGAATAATTGTTAGAAGGCAAATAAGCCTGCTAAATTGCAATATGCTTCAGGAATAATTGCTCCTGAGTTGCAAATGTGTTCAGTGAACAGGGGCTGTGCAGCAACGCTGCTGGGTACAGGTGTGAAGGCTTTTTAATGCTGCTGGCAAAGCAAAATGGTGCTTCTTTTTGACCATGAAGTAAAATAAGAGAAGAATTTCATAATAATTTTAAAATAACGATTAAGAGGAAAATTTTTGTGCTTCTTATCTAACCTATTTTCTGAACCATGCACATTTGTTAAACCAGACACCAAAAGATGGGGTCTACAGACATCATGGTTTCTTTCTGCTGGTTTTTGGCAAATCACATAATTTTAAGATAGGCTGGGTTCTCTAAAGGGAATCTAGTTCCAACCCATCTGCCATGGGCAGGGTCACTTTTCACTAAATCAGGTTGCTCACAGCCCCAGTCTGACTTTCAATGTTTCCAGGGAGGTGACATCTCCCACTTCTCTGGGCAACCTCTGCCACTGTCATCATAAAAAAATTATTTCTTACATCTAGTCTGAATCTACACTTGTTTAGTTTAAAATCTCTAGCACTTGTCCTGTCACAACAGGCCCTACTAAAAAGTCTGTCCCCATCATTTTAACAAGTCTCCCTTTACTGAAAAGCCACAATAAGGTCTCCCTGGAGTCTTCTCTTCTCCAGGCTGAACAGTCCCATCTCCCTCAGTCTGTCCTCACAGCACAGGTTCTCCATCCCTCTGATCATTTTCAGTGCTCTCCTCTGGGCTCACTCCAGCAGGTCCCTGTCCCTCCTCTGCTGGGAGCCCAGAGCTGGATGCAGTGCTCCAGGTGGGTCTCAGCAGAGCAGAGCAGAGGGGCAGAATGCCCTCCCTGCCCTGCTGCCCACGGGGCTCTGGATGCAGCCCAGGACACGTTTGACTCTCTGGGCTGTGAGTGCCATGGCCGGGCCATGTGCAGCCTCTCACCCACAGCACCCCCAAGCCCTTCTGGGCAGGGCTGCTCTGGGTCTGGTCATGCCCAGCCTGTGCTGGTACCAGGGCCTGTCCCAGCCCAGGTGCAGCAGCAGCACTTGGCCTTGTTAAACCTCATGATGTTCCCATGGGCCACTCCTTGAGCTTGTCTGGGTCTCTTTGGATGGCATCCTGTCCTTCAGGTGTGTCAAACCACCTCAGCTTGGTGTCACCTGCAAACTTGCTGAGGGTGTGCTTGATCTCAGTGTCCATGCTGTCAATGATGATATTAAATAGTCCTGGTCCTAGTAAAGGCCACTGAGGGACACCACTCATCACTGATCTCCATTTTGACAGTGAGCTGTCTATCCATTGCAAGATGTGACTTTGTGGCAAGAGCTGCCTCTAAGTTTGCTAAACGATCCTCCTGCATTCATGGTACAGGATCGGCATTCAGCATCAGCACTTCCTGACACTGACCACATGGTGAGACTGTTCACCCAGTTGCCTCCTTTCCATGCAAGGGCTCTCCCACTTTGAGGACACCATCACCCCAGGGGACAGAATTGTGATGGTTCTTTCAGTGTTGCAGGTTTTCTTCTCTGCTGTGCCTCAGTGTTTGGTGCAGCAGGGAACTGCAGCCCAGGTCTTGCCCTCACCTGCCTTGCAGAGCCATCTGTGCCAAACATCACAGGTATCTGACATGAAATAGAAAATGTTAATGGAAACTATCCAAAAGGCAGGTAGCCAGGGTATAATCCCCTCCCTGGGAGCAATTTGAAAAGAGTGTAACAAATATGTCAATTGCCTCTCAAGATGCCCTATTCATTATGTTTCTAGGAGAAAGACTGTCAATTTTCTTGCTGATTTTGTAAGCTAAGTTTAAACTAAGTTTCCCATTGCTCCACTTATGCTAAAAACATTCCCAGATAGAGCAATGTAGGAGGGTTGGGTCACACACTTATTTACATATGAATGAAAACCACATGCGCAAACATTTAGCATTTTATTTTTGTAAAGACAGGCAAAACTCCTTTTCTTTCCCTTTTTAAAAATTCAAGCCCTTGAGTTTGCATGCATTTGTTACAAATTTCTGGATTAGTGGTGTAAGTTATAAATCCTTTGTTTCTCTACCTTTGCTGTCACTTGTCTAGTTTGTTTGAATTTGATAAAGCACGATGAAAGGCCTATGGGTAATCTAGGTATTCCAGCTGCCTTAGACCCCATGCAGTGTCAATCCTACGCTGCCTCATCTGAAGAATCTTAATCTTTCTACCTGAAGGTGCTGAACATGATTTAGTGGGAAGGTGTGGACTGCACATTCTGTATCCCTGTCCACTTCCGCAGGCTTGTGTGTTTCATGGCAGCACAGAGGAGTTGTCACTCAACCATCCATGAGCACACCTTTCCACCCAGAGCAGATTCTTTCCAGAGGTTTGTTCAATGAGAGACACATGCTTAAAGGTGGTGGTAACACTAGTATTTATTATTTCTTATTATCTAAAGGCACTTCGTGCCAAGCTGTTTCAAAGGTACTCCTATAAACAATGGATCACAACCTGTTAGATCTGCAGAAGGGCTGTGCTGGTGAGCTGGGCTTAGTGGGTCCTCTGGGTATTCAGGCACCTGGCAGTAGTGTGTTTTTCAGCAGTAAATGTTCAAAGCAGGAATTTAAAGAATTCCAGTGCAGTGTTTCCTTCTGGGCAGAAGATATTTGTGCCGACCTGCCTCTGTGTGTCTGTGGACTGCTGTTTGTGCTGTTGAAATGCCAGCTGGCTCTGGGCATCTGTGCTCAGTCCTGCGCCGTGAAGGCACAGGCGCCGTTTGGTTGGGCCCCATAAATAGCTTTTGTTCATTCATTGAAAATGCAGTAATTATAAACATGTTAGTTTAATAACTCTGTTTTGTCAATGGTTGGTTAGTAAACGATGTGTAGAGAGGAGGTTAAAATTTACTAAAGGCTATTGCTGTGTAGCTCTTAATTGAATTAAGTGTGTATTAAACTGGGCCTCTTCCCTGTCCCTGGAGAAACAAACTGGGTGCACTGGAGCATATGGATGCTATTCATTTCAGAAAGCTCTGGTTAAAGGCAGTACAAAAATGCTTTATGGCCAAAATCCAGATCCTTCTGCATATATAATAAGGCCAGGGCTGTTAGCACAAAACAGTAGTGAGCATTATGTTTACTTAAGGAATTCATATACCTGTTATTATTATCACAAGTCATTTCCTAAGAAGGCCTAGTGAAAAAAAAAATTCCCTGCAGTCACAATTTTAGCCTTATTTTGGAATTGTTAGCTCTTTTAATAGTTTGTATATAGGAGAGTAGGTTGTCCTGTGTCTGGTTTTTCTGTGTATATGTAAAAGTATATAAACACTCAAACAGAGTGTCAAAAAAACTTAAGGAAAATATCAACAGGTTTTTATTTTGTGTTTTTCCAGCCATCTGTGTCCAGCAGATGTTTATAGCATAAATAGTCCTCCAGGAAAGAGGATTATAGCATAAGTAGTTTATAGCACAAGTAGTCCTCCAGGACTTTATAGCATAATTAGTCCTTCAGGAAGGTTTGTAACACAGAGAATGAAGGCAAGAGCTTCATCTGTTAGGCACAGCATCCTTGTGCCCTGTTTCTTTTAGAGAAACTCATGTCATGCTTGAAATGAGTCTCTATAAAACTTGCGTTCATAGTACAGGAAAGTTGCACGTACACGTGGAATAAAGGTTGTCTCTGTTTGCAAAGGGAAGAATTAAGGAGAAGCTGCAATTGAGTTTGCTGGGAGATTTGGACAAACACTACAGTTTCTTTTAATAGAATGATTTTTTTTTTAAACTTTTGAATTAAAAGCTTCTAATGGATTTTTTAAATGCATTTTGAAGGTCAAGCATTATATATTGCAAATGAATATTTTCATGTTTTATGAGTATATGTTCTCACTGTATCCGTGTGCCTTCTTCTAGCAGAGTCTTCTAGATGTTGCTTTGGCTTTACAAGTAGCTCTCCTAGAGCCAGCTAGAGTTATAGCATATACACATGGAAAACCAGGAGTTGAATTTGGATTTTATTTTTTTTTTTCCCCTCAAGATGAGCAACTTGTATGCTCAGGGAAAAGCAGTTTGCATGAACTCAATGGGTCAATATCCCAAATAAAAATTTTGCAGAGAAAGAACATGCTGGTAATTTCTTCACAGATCCACAGCATCACGGTACAAAGTCTTATCAGAGCTTGTATTTAATTGACTCAGAAAATGCAGACAGCTTGTATTTAACTGGTTTTTATCTCCTATTGCACAGGCTGCAGAATCAAAAATAATATGAAGTGACTTTTAGGAGAAAGCTGGGAAGGTCTCATTGACCATTTGACCAAGCCCTCAGTTACAGCATTTTTTTTTCCAGAAAAATGGTGTTTTCCTTCAAGTCCTTAGAAAAATTCTGTTTGAACTTAAAAAGGCAGATATTGTGCAGAATTTTTCTCCCATGTTTGTTAAAAACATCTTTTCTAGTTTTATAGAAATGTAGGTCACACTAGGGTGCACTGTTTCTTTTTCAGTCTTACAGACAAAAATGTAATCACAGAAGGATGTTCTAATGAAGCAATTAACAGGGAGATTTGTAAAAATATTTGAGGAATGCCAATTTTCCAGGAAGTCAGGCAGTTTGGGAAAGGACCAGACTTTTAAGAATATCTGAAATGCTTGAACTGTCAACAAGAAAAAACAAAGTAACTCAAAAAGTGATTTACAAAAACATGTAAAGAAATTCAGCAGGTTTGGAGGTCTGACAAAATTCAGGAAGCAGTGAAAGAAGTATTTAGTGACAATTCCTGAAGAAGGGCAAGACAATGGAATATAGAGATCATTGGTTTTGGTGATGTTTGTGCCCTCGAAGTTTTCACCCACATACGTGAAGGCTCTGTAAGTTTCTGGAGCCTTGCATGCCTGAATCTTAGGATGATACCTGTGCAAGGAGGTCTCTTGTTCTCTGGAGGGCTCTGTGCAGCACCCACATACTGGTTTAGTTCATGAAAGAGCTGCTTTAAATATCAGTACTGAGGTTTGTGACACTGTGGCACAGTAATACACTTCTGTTTGGGTTTGTGTTGTGAGTATTATGCCTCTGGAGTTTTCGTGAGAGAAATGTGCCTGGTGAGAACCAGGCAAAGCCAAAACTGTTAAAGCTTGCTTGTGTGGTAATGTTATCTCTTTCATGGGCTATTGCTTTTCCACAATATAACTTAGTTGAGTATAAGTTGCTTCAAAGAAATCCTGCTGGTGTTGCTGCTCGTTACTCTACAATATTTGGGTTAAAATAGCAGGGAAAAAGGAGTGGCTTAGCTTTGATGTCTGATACTGTTAGGAGTGAATTGCTCTTTCCTGCTTCAGAGAGCTTCTCACAGCTGTTGAGAGAAGTACTTAGCCCCAAAATACAAGACTTGTATCCCTCAGGGCTGGTGGAGAAGAGGTTGTGAATAATTTGACTTGAAGTCAAGGTGGTGCTCGGTGGAGCAGGAAATTAGGAGTGCTATTTTTAAATGCTGAACAACTTATTAAAAAGCAGTAATAGTTTTCATTAGACAAAGAGCTTTGAGTTTGGGAGTTTCAAGATTTCATCATTCATCAAGTAAGTGTTTTTTAAAGAGTGCCAAGTAAATCTGTCTTTCTGGAAGGGTTGGTGACTATCAGGAGAATTAAGTAAGGGATGCGAAGCTTTTTGACATAAATCTTGGCATGCCAAATATGTCTCTCTAAATTGGCAGCTGGTGTTGCCACACATTAGCATTTAGAATAAAATAAAAATGACAAATTTGTCTAATGTGAGAATAAAACTAACACAGAAATTCTACTCAGTCTGTATAGTTTGGTCCTCTCTCTCCTTTACTCTGTGCCTGTGATTTTCCAAGAATTTTAAAGATGAGAAAGACACAAGCTTTCATACCCCCTCCCCTTCTAACACCAGATGGAAAATGGCCCATGGACATAAGCTTGCAGCAAAAGGAGGGATAATTCAGATATTAGAGAAGAAAATTCTGACCGTAAGGGTTGAAGTCACTTAGCCAGACAGGCTGGGGAATCCACACCAGTGGAGATTGTTGTGCAGGAATTTGCAGGGATGTGCCATGTCTGTCCAACACTATTTCAAGGAGGGAGGTTGAGCAGAGGCCCACTGAGGTACTTTGCAAACTAGGTTAGTGTGCTTTCTGTGACAGAAAAAAGGGCAGTCAGCCTTTGAAGATGGTTATACTAGGTTGAAATCAAGAAAGCTGAAGTCTTACCTTCCTTTGTCCTTGCCCAAGACAGAAAAGTGTGTTAATGTAAAGAATATTTGACATTAAAAAATTATGTATAACCAGAGCAGAATAAAATCCAGATCCCCATGGCTGCAAAAAGTCGCTTTGATTTTTTTCCAGACCTTTGGGTTTCTTAGCAGAATAAGATCTAGATCCCCATGGCTGCAAAAAGTCACTTTGATTTTTTTCCAGACCTTTGGGTTTCTTAGCAGCAAGTTCTCTGCCTAAGGGCTCTTCAGAAAATGGATAGTCCAAAGTTGGCAGTTCTTGAGATTAATTTTATATTTTTCTGCTGAATGGAAGTCCAAGAAGACATGTAGTAATCGTAATAACACATTTACAGCTGCACTGGAATGCCCTGACCCTAAGCAGGTCATAAGCTTCAAAAAGTAACTGTTCGCTGTGATGTTAAAACAGCATTTATTCTTTGGCTTTGTAAGACTTTATAGTTCAGTAGTGTGTTAACAAAAGTGCTATTTGGTGCTTCAGGAAGATTTTTCTATTTATTACTGCCCAAGATATCTCTTATCTCCAAAACAGAGATGACTTTTGGGGTCTCATACTCTTCAGCACCTGGTTGTACATATTTGCACAGAACTGTAAATGAGATATTTCCTTCCACTGTTGAGTCATTCTTGTCCAACAAGTGGTATATATGTAAGTAAAACCAAAGATTTTTTTTAAACTCATTCAATGGAAAGCTGATTAACAAGGCCTTGAAACCTAATATCCCCAAGAGACAGTTCACTCCATGCAACCTAGTTCCTAGCAGGCAATAAAAATTAGAGGTGACTTGAGAGTGAGCCATTATATTGTGTTTGGAGGGAAATTCAGGCTCAGGCATACAGTGGAGTTTGCACTGTGTAACAATTCACACAGCAGACCTGAGGTAACTGGGGCTCAGTGATTGCCTCTGACAGTCAACAAGAGGTCAAAACCAGGCCATTGTGGGGCTCCTGCCCTGCTCGCTGCCAGGGTATGGTCCTACATGTTCCCTTTCACAAGCACTAATGCTTCTGTGCCCAGGTCTCCAGCCTGGATGCTTCCCTGGGGCAGTGGCAGGGGTTCTGCCCTAGACCAGCTACCCTCTGAATCCTTGGGATGAGAGAGCATATGAGGACATTGTGCATTCCCAAACATGCAGCAAGGAGCTTGCTCAGCCATGATGACTGGCTTGGACTCTGAACTTTTTTTCTAGATAGATTGTCAGATTTTGAATTTCTACTTTCTCACCACTCTCATGACAATAAATGTTTTGTGTAGCTTCCAAGACACAAAAAACTGCTTCTTGGTGCCAGATGAGGTTTGCTTCTACTCTTGTGACTCGCAAAGTCCGAAGTTTGCTGAGGCTGCTTATGGTTTTTAGAAACCATTGCTTTTAGCATGACAAGTTTGATTTCTAAAAGCCCTTTGAGGGGGTTGAAAATTCTGCCTTCAGCCTCCCAAACCACTGCTGTAGTTCAGACTGGTGAGGCTGTTCAGTCATGGAAAGTGGAGCAGGATAGGTTTTGATATCAGCATCCCAAAGTAATGATGGTGGGAAGGGAGAGGGGAAGAGGGCAGAGGAGGGAGAAGATGTGTGGAAAGACAGTGTCTGTGTGTGTGTGAGAGAGAGGGAGAGAGAGAAAGAGAGGGAAGATTGGGTCTTTACTGGAGGAACAGAGCAAAACCCCTTTCTGAGAGCGTGGTCCTGCTCTTGATTGACTGCATGCCAGTTAAGAAGGTTAGCCTGGCTGGATTTCTGTCTGCTGTCTTAAAGAAATCTCTGATCTCCAAAGCATTTACTGCCTTAAATGTAAAGATTAGCATCACAGCTCACACTCCTGAGATATCTGAAGCAGAGTCAGACTGGTGACCGTTCGCTTGATCTTCATTAAGGTGCATTTCAGTGATTTTACCCAAGTGTACTGGAGCTGTCCTAGGTTGTGACCAAGCTGTAGTCCCTTGTTTGTTGTCCTGCACTCCCAAGTTGAGGTCTGAGGGAAGGACTTTCCACCCCTGCAAGTCCCTGCTGCCCCAAGGGGCTGGTTAAGGCCTGTGGCGTAAGCTGGTGCCCTAATGAGCTGTGGGCACATGGAAAATGAGGCAGAAACTAAATCTCCCACAACTCTGTCCATCTTAAAATTATGAAGTGCAACAGAATTTATCTGAGCAACCTTATTTTCAGCATTTTCTTCCCTCTTCCTCTCCAACTGTTGTACTTCTGCTTTGGAAACTGCTCTGCTTTATATTTATCCTTCTCATATGACAGTCCAGAAAGCTTGTATGCAGCCTTTTTTTTTTTTTTTTTTTTTTTTTTTTTAATCCTAAGTACAATTAATTTTCAACTAAAGATTAGCAGTTTCAAAATGTAAATGTAAGAATATGATGTTCTAATGGGAGAAGAGAAGTTGTGAGCAACCTGCCTATCCCCAGGAGAACTGCAAGGCTGGAAAACCCAGGGATGAGTATCTGAGATGGGTTAAACAAGTGCTTGATTTTTTTTCCTTTGAAAAATACTATTACCTGGTGTGTCAAGTCTATTCAAAATAATCCAAAATATCTCTTGCCAGATTATGGTTTTAACAAATCCCATTTAATTCTACTTCTTTCCTTAATGGATTCCTGTTATGGTTTGCACTTTTAGGCTTTCTGTAGAAGCAGGGCAGAATTTCTCTCTGTGTTTTTTCTGTGGGGAATGGAGAGTCCATAAATTAGATATCCCTTATGGGAAAGCCTGCAGTGGCAATTCCTGTGGGACATTGCTCCTCTGAAGGGGAAACATCTTCTTTTCAGGCTTGGCTCCTGCAATGCACATTGGGCTTTCTACGTCGGATTGAGGACAGGCAGGATGAGGATGTGTGGTCATCAGCCTCATTTGCAAGAACAGTATCAGACACCTAAACTCTTCAGATTTTTAAAACTGAAGGTAGGGAAAAATGCAAAAGAAAAGAAAATATTTGGGGATTTCTTAGTATAGTTATTTGGAACTTCCACAGGAATTTAAATATGATATTCCAGTAAATATGTCTCTTTAAAATACTGGGTTTTCCCAGTGGATGAGAATTCCAATTTTTTACTAACTCTACTTTATTGTATTTTTAAGGTTTTCCATCTTGAGGCTGGGCATCTGGGTTCAGTTTTTATTTTATGAAAGAAGCACTGGGACATTTAAATAATTCAAGGGAGAAATTATATGTGCTCAGCAAACAGATGTCAAAAAAAATGAAAGAAGCTTAAAATCTAGGCCTCCAAAGTCACTTCCATAATTTTCCTTTTCAAAGAATGCATTTTTAATCAGCTTTTAGAAACAAAATGCTGTGCTGACATACATACATGCTTATCCAGTGTTTCATCTGGGGACAGAACAAAGAAAGTGAAACCAAAGTTACAAACTGTTGTATTATAATATGTTAAATAAATGCTATGATACCAAATTGGCTCACCTGACACAGCCCAGAGTTACAAGACTGTTGTGTTGTTGCTTTCCAGATGATGTGAAGATAATCGAATGAGTTTCTATGCTTTGTAACAACAGGAGTTCATACAAGGGCTCTGGTGGCTCTGATAAAATAAAAAAGGGAATTAAAGAAGAATACCCTTTTCCAGGAAATACAATCACTGTTCTAATTGTAATTTGTAATTATAATTTCTGATTTGTCTTTCATAGTCTCGTTCAGCACATTTTCTATGAAATAATTTCAGGGCTGAAGTTTGGATTGTGGTGTCTCTGCCTCTCTGCACATAACACAGCTGTAGGATGGCTCCTGGCTATCATCTAAACTGTCAGCCAAAATATGAAGAAATGCAGTAATCTGAAGGGAGTCTTGCATGTTTTAGAATAATGGAAGAAAAGTAGGTGAAGACAGACAGAAGAGGACCTTGTCCTCCTGAGGTTGGTGTTGGAGGGATCAGCCCAGATGCTTTTAAGCCTGCTGATAAAACTGCTGTTGCCACACAGTTTCTCGGTGCTGCCACATCATCAGTTTGCATTTGAGTTTGAGGTGTTTCAGTCCTGGTTTAGCACCTGGGTGGAGCTCTGGACAGTCTGATCTCCAGAGGCTGCAGGTCTTCCTGGGGCACCTGGGAGAGCAGGGACAGTGCAGGATGTCCACCGTGCTTTCCCCTCTCCCCTTGAGGAAATGCCTCCATATATCACAGTTTCCACTGGGCTTTGAGCCTGCTAAGCCAGAGCTTCAAAGATGACTGAATAATCCAGTGAGGGACAGAGGCTGCTACACCTTTCATTGGCACCTCTAAGGGTGAATCAGGTTCAGTGGAGCAAATCTTCTCCTGCCACTCACTGCCATCAGTGTGAAGGTGATTTCTGGGTTTGTCACCTCTCCTCTGTTTTCATTTTGGTGGAGGGGATTGCTCAGGTTTTATGGGGTCTTTCTAAAGACAGCCTGTGTGTGACAGCCTGCTTCTCTCTTTATCCCCCCTGCCCAAATTAGACCACGCTAATAGCTATTGGAAAAGAGATGCTATTTAATCCATGCTTGCTTGTTGCTAGAACAGGAGAATGTGGGACTAGCAAAGCAGGGAAGGTTGTACCTGCTTTCTCTGGTGCTGGGTGGAAAGAATAACACTTTGTCATGCTTTGGCTTTCCTGGCTACTGGGTTGTGAATGCTTGCTGGCAACTCTTCATGAGCTTTGCTGCTTGGGAAAAGTGATTCTTTCTGCAATTTCAGGGTATTTCCTTTTCTTGATAGTTTTTCTTGTTGGCTCTGAGTCTTCCCTGCCTGCAGGTTGCTCAGAGTAAAACATTAGTCACCAGTGAAACTGTTTTTTTTTTTTTTTTAGATACATAGTGCAGAGATATGGCTATCAAATACCTCTGTTTGATGGTATCTTAATATGTTGCTTTGGATGCTGTGAGGACTTTGAAGCTGAAAGTGTTAAAGAAAAGTATTGTCAAATACTAAGAGTTGGGTTGAATTTTCTAATGCTGAAATATATGCTGAACATTGATATATGTAATATGGTCTTTGGGAATATTCTGGTGACAACATATACATATTTCAGCTCCTGATCTCAAGCATGTTTCTAAGCACATGATAAAACAGATACATTGTAAGTCTGTTGATATCAGCAATATTACACAGTTCCTTAAGTGTTTGAAGGATTAATAGTTTAGTTTTTGATACCTGGACTTTTGCCTATGCTGCACTTGCTTTTTTCTTTAAAAATATTCCCAAATGTGTATTTAATTTATAATATTTGAGTCCAATATTGTAGTAGTGCTACATTTAGTTTTTAAAAGTCTGTTTGGTTTAAATAAGGCTCACTTTGAAGCTTGAGCTTAATGGTAAATTTGGGGGAAAAATGGCGGTGTGTGGTAGTTCTGTTTTACGTCTTTTCTTTTAGTGGTTATATCCTGTTACAGAGAATGATTATGATGAGAGCTTATGTGGGGGAATCAGCTTGTTGCATGTTCTTAATCTTTGGCATGTCTCTGAAAGCCTGCCTAGCTTCTTTTAGATATGATCTGCAGTTACACCCATCTGAACAACATAATACATGAAAGTGCATATGATGTGTCTTTAAGTCCAGTGTGTGATTAATACACCAATACTGTTTGGGATAGTAAAGATTATTGTGTATGTTTGCTCTGAATGGCCTCCCTCTTTTGTTCCTTCAGCCCAGTAAGAACATTGACTCAGAAACTTGAATATTTAAAATGCCTGAAGGCAAGACTTTGCTCTCCAGGCTTTGCTCCTTGTCTTTGCAGAGATGATGACTGCATAAAAGCACATGATTAGATGAAGCATTGAATCATTATTTATAGAGCATAACATTTATTTATGTATTTTTAATTTGGGCTAAATTCAGCATTCAGCATTTTCTGCTTTCTAAACCAGAAAAGAGATACAAAAGAACTACCATGATAGCAACTTCTGTGTGTGAAACCTTTGCCCTGGACTTTGTACAGATTTAGTGAGATGGTATGTGGTTTAAATGTGTAGAAAATGAGTGTCCTGAACAATACGTGGTGTATTGCTGTAACAATACAGCATTCCTGAAGATTGAAGCTGAAGACTCTGTGTGTCTGGGTTGCAGTATCTGGACTCTGATGAACTTTGTGTGCAGACTTCCAAGAAGGCAATCATCTTCTGAATTTCCCCTGAGATCACAGACTCTGCTGGCTGGGGGTAGGTCCAACACTTATGGCGGCAAATACTTCACGATTACCAAAGCTAGGTAAAATCCCCCTTACATTCCAAGAAGCTTGCTCTATCTCTAGCTGCACTCTCCCCTCCTTTTTCTTGACAGATAATTTTCATTTAGGCAAAGAACTCTGTTTGAAAGGCACTAGACCAAAGACTGCAGTGATCACCTCATCTAGTTATTCCTGGAACCAGAGGACCATCCTGGGCTTGCTTGTGTGGAACTTCAAAAACAACCATAAAATTCAACCGCCTCCAAAAGCACGATCACACGTTGCCTGAGAAAGGTCAGAAGAAGCTTGGGAGGTTTCCAGATCCATGTTCAAGAGGTATGGCTGCAGAAAGACGTTGCTGCTGTGGTCAGTACTGGGGCACGTCCTGTGTGATATCTTAACTGATGATCTGGACAAGAGGAATCGAGAGAACCCTCAGCCAGTTTGCAGATGGCACCAAGCTGGATGTGAGTGTTGATCTGCTGGAGGGCAGGGAGGCTCTGCAGAGGGATCTGCACAGGCTGGATCCATGGGCCAGGGCCAGTTGTGTGAAGTTCAGCAAGACCAAGTGCTGGGTCCTGCCCTTGGGCCACAGCAACCCCTTGCAGCTCCTGGCTGGGACAGCGTGGCTGGAAAGCTGCCCAGTGGGAAAGGACCTGGGGGTGCTGGTCAACAGTGGCTGGACATAGACTGGAGTGTGCCCAGGTGGCCAAGAAGGCCAAGGACATCCTGAATCTATCAGCATCCTGGCCAGCAGGACCAGAGCAGTGACTGCCCCTCTGTACTGAGCACTCCTGGGACTGCACCTCAAATCCTGCTCAGTTTTGCATCTGAAGCTGGAGGTCTTTTCCAACCTAAATGATTCTATGATTCTGTGAAAGAAATGGATGCTGTGGTCAGCATCAGCAGCATCTATTCTCTGAGAGGTGATAGCTCTTGCTTCCAGTGAGTTTCTACCAGCAGAGCTAACCTTCAGTTTGGAAAGAAAAATTCAGTCTGGTATGCATGCTTTGGGAGGCTGCTGTAGTTCAGCTGGAGGTTAAGAGGACAGAGGCAGCAATGACTGTGCTCAGTGTTCAGTGGTCTGTGTCCTTCAGAGGTCACAGATGAACCCTTTGTGCCTCAAGAACCTCTGCATTGATCTGAGAGCAGGAATGGGGACTAAATTAAAACTGCAGAGACTGACCCTCCATCTGTGGAAATCCTGCTGTTGGCTGTGGTCGAAGCCATGTCCTCGTTTTGGAGATGCATTCCCTAAGGAGGTGATGAACAGTCAGCTTCATGTTTGCTCTTGCCTATCAGGGCTATATGGAGGAAAGCTGAGCTCTGCTGATGTGTCAGAGTGCTTCACACACCTGGACCAACCCTTCAGGGAGAAAGAGTGAAGTGTAACTGTGCAGTGTTGAAGGGAAATGCAGATACTGCCTCCAGGTAGATATTGGTGGTAGAGATGTAAACTGTTACCTGAAAGTCCTTTGATTTTTCACCTCTCAGCTGAGTGGGAAGTGAAAGAACACTGGTGATGAAGAGTAAGTGAGCAGCCTTGTGGGATCTGCTTGTCATTATTTAGGGTAAATTTTGGGAGGAAACTTTTGAAGTGGTCTCTAGAAAGCAAATTCAAGCTGCCCATCTTTGAGAGAAGTGGAAAAAACAGTTTATTTAACAAGCGAAGTACTCACAAACGCTGAAAAGTGAGCAATATTAAACAATGGAACCTCTCACTGTTCTGAAGAGATGGCAAATTCAGAGAGAGTCCTTGTCGTGGGCTGTAGCTGGGCTCGCTCAGTCTCTTTTCTGTCCCTCCTGCGCTGGAATGCCACATCCCAGCTCCAGTGGGCCACAGGCGTGAGCTCCCAGTGCTCTTCTGGGTTTTCAGTCCGGAGCAGGGCTGATCAGTTCCAAGAAAAAGAAGAGTCACAGTCTGGGGAACCTCTCTGCCTCAGACAGCTAAAAAGGAACTAAAAGCAAAGGAGAGCTCTGTCCCACTATCTGTCCATGCTGCAGACAGTGCAGTCCATGAGCAGGAATGCAGGGGAGCGAGTGCAGTTTCTGCAGACAAACTGCACACTTCTTCTCTCCTCTTTCCTCTTGGAATCTGTCTTAGAGGTGCAGAACTTATTTCTGGGCTAAACAGGTGAATGGGGATACAATGCAGCATCATGAAGTCACCCTGGGAGACTGCCAAAGCCAAAATGGAGAGGATCTTCTCTGAAAGTCCTTTCCTAAGCTCTACTTGGCATACTTGCTTGGGAGCACTCATAGCAGGCTGTTAATTATTTCCAGTGCTCAGGTCATCAGATTGGAGATGATGAATGGATTTTGGGAATAGCAATGTGGAAATATGTCTTGTTATATCTGGTAATAATAATAATAATTTTGTCTGTATTAATTCAGACTTATGGGAAAATAGAAAACTATTTATTTATTTATTTATTTAAAATTTTAGCCTTTCCAGTAACACAGTGAAATCCCATCAGTCCACCTTCCAACTGTATTCATTTTGCAGTGTTGTAAGCTGTTTTCTTGGTGCTTATCAACATTTAAACAGTTTGTTGGGGACATTTGTTTGTTTAATATGGAATCACAGTATTGGAACATGATATGTTTGTGGTTTGTTTGTAATACTAGATGCATGACTCCTGCAGACAATGCAGTCCAAATTTAACATGTTATTTACATGTTCTTGTTTTATGAATAATTATTGCACAGATCTTTCCCACAGGAAGATCTTAAGAAGCATGGAAGCATTTAAAAATAATTACAGATCTACTTTTGCCCCTATTTTAATATAAGTGCTGTTTTCAGAAAGAACTGGAGTGTACAGTAAATTTCTATAGAGTGTTCAAAACATTACATGGAAGCCCAGTCCTTCAGGAAGCTTTGCAATTGAGAAATTTGGGGTTTTGGTATAAAGGTATAGGTAAATAGGGGCTTGTTTCAAAGTCATACAGGAGTAGGTGACATTAGCAAGGACCTTTAAAAACTGTGTGACTTATTTAGGTCCCTAAATGTAAATTTGAAGTCTAACTCTGTCACTTATATACTTATGCCTGTAGTTGTGACTAGTTTTCTGTGTGAAAATATGTGTGTGTGTGTATGTGTGTGATAGAGCTGTACTATTTTCAAACTTGGAAAACGGATGTTTCTTGGAATCTGCATACTTAAAATTAGATTTCCTCTGTGGTTACACAATTGTAGAGTAAATCCAGAAAAGCATCACTGACTAATTATGTTACTTCAGACTTTTACTTCTATAAATTATGTCAGAAATTAATTCTGAGTACTCTGAAAATTCATAATGGTGCTTCCCAGCATCAGCTCTAAACTGTTCAGCAAGTGGAAGAGATACAAAGGATGATTAAGCATGTTGATGTACAGAGGAGGCTGAAT
The DNA here is from genome assembly GCF_026979565.1 of Vidua chalybeata. Taxonomy (NCBI): domain Eukaryota; kingdom Metazoa; phylum Chordata; class Aves; order Passeriformes; family Viduidae; genus Vidua; species Vidua chalybeata. Next base: position 40,667,081 of record NC_071570.1, read on the forward strand.
AATTGCAGAACTGATGGGTACCATTCTTCAAGGAACTCTTTAAATACAGTTCTTTCATCACTGAACAAGCTTGCAATGACTTGGTTCCTTAGACATGCTTTTTTTTTCTTCTATCAAACTGAATAATCTTTAAGGGCTTAGAGGTAGATAAGTAGTTTTAATGTTCTGACAGCTAAAGAAGTTTGCTTTGATATAGTCTGGGGCACTAGATCATATGAGAATAAGGTGATTTTTAGTCTTGTCTGAAATAAATTGTTTCATTCTGGTTTAAATTAATGCAAAAAGGCAAGTCTATCTTACTTCAATACTCAAAGTTACGTTGAGAATAAGAATACTGGAAAGATTTAGAAAATTGCTTAGAAATTGCGAAGCTTCTTCATTTTCCCACCTGACCTGGACTTGGAGAAAAGGCTCCTGGAGACAGTTTGTGTACAAAAAGCATGAGGACGAAAGAGAACAATTTGACCGTACTAAAGGGCTTCTGTATCAGTATCAGTATCAGAAAGAGTTTTAGATTTGATCTTCTTGTTGATAATGGATGCCCAGACAGATGCTTCCTCCTCTGCTGTCTTTTTTTAATTCATCTGAATGATGGTGGAAAATGCAGCCCAATGGTTTGAGCCCAGCTGTCTCTCCAGTTTAAAAGCTGTCTCTCCCACTGTGTCTGTCTCTGAATCTCCTCTTGCCACACAGCAGTTTTGTTATGTTGAAAAGTGCACTTGGGAGATTTCCTTACCAAACCTTACCAAGCAGGTCAAACAACCTATTATTGTGTTATTTAATACACAAAAGACCTAAAACTGTGAAGCTGTATCATCACAGCCCTGGCTCAACATTTTATTGCCATCTGCAACCCAACTGGCTTTGGTTTTCCCTGCTTTCAGAGCAGGGCTGCCTGCATGACTGCTCACCATCCCAAAATACATCATATTTGCTGTCCCAGAGGACACCAGCCTCTTAAACACAGGCAAGACTGCAAGGACATGTAGTGAGGGAAGGGCTTATGCTGCCTGGTCTGGAATGGGAGCTGGAGCTTTTGGTCAACACCATGGTTCAGAGCTTGACTGTTTAACTGCTGACATACAGTGGATGTGTTTTTCAGCTTTCACCTATTCATGTTATTTTTAGTAGTATCATTGAAGTCTCACCATGCTCCTGGTCCAGTGGGAAATACTTTCTGGGGTATCCTGATCCCTGATTTCTGGTATAATTTCACTCAATATGTTTTGGAAATGTGTCTCTTTTTATGAGCTTGCCTATGTTGTATGGATATAAAGAGGAAGGAGGAAGTGGAAGGCTTCAGAGCTCTAGAAGGAATAAGCAGCTTCTACCAAGAGGCACTGGTTGGTTTTGTGAGAACAGAGGCAGCTCCTCCTGAACAGTGCTGCTGACAAGGACATACCCTATAGCCTTTGAGGTAGTACTGGTGGTGGAAGCCGCTGTGGACTTCACACTGTCCCTGGACTGAGGGTGATCCTGGCCTGAGAGTGATCCAGTCCTGCAGTGCACTCAGACAATCTGGAGCAAGGGTAGAAGGAACAAGGAGAACCTTGCTCTCTTCCCATCCTCTGGTGGGACATAGTGCTCCATGTGATGCCTAGTAGTGGGGGCACATATGATCCTCACTAAATTTTCCAGTGGCCCTGTGCCTACAGGAAAGCTTCAGATGAGTCTGTATGGCATGCCTACTTTCTTGTAGCTCCATTCCCTCTTTATAAAAATGGGCACAATGTCATTTCCTTAAGGAAAGATTTTACTAATTCCCACTGTTTTGGGTACTGTGAGAGCACCTGGAAATAAATAACTCCTGCAGAGAACTATTTGGTGGCGAGGTTTTCAAAACAAATCCAAGTATGTGGTTAGGTTTTTACCTAACTGTTGTGCCCCTCTTTAGAGTGTAATGTTTCCTGCAAGAATTTCGCATTTCCGTGCTTGGCTGTTTCAGCGTCCTCTTGGTGAACTGTTCTTTGTTCTCAGGGCTTGCTTGGGCTGATACTGTAAATGTCCTGGCAATTACTAGGCTTGATTTAGTAAGTCTAGATATTTGCAAAGGTCTTTTGATCTTTAATATAGTGGACATAAATACTTGAAAATCAAAGCAGTTAAGAAAGCATTGCAGGGAACCTGTCTGCAAGAATTGATACAGTTTCACCACTGCCTTTATTTAGCTATGCTATATTAGATCTTTTTTCTGTGCCCAGTTTGCCTGGTTAACTAGTTTAAAGCAGGTTTCATCTGATTATATTCAGATACCTCTATTTTACTTAGCCACAAATTTTTTAGGCAATGGAGCAGAAAGTGCACTAGAAAGATGTCAAGCATCTAGTCTGAAAATAAAGACCTACAAGAGGCCAGATAAGTATTTTCTCCTTAGAAGTACCTGTTCCTCTCCTTTGACCAGAAATGGAGCCCATTGCAACAAGCTCAGATGAAGATTCAGCTGATGTTAAAGAACAAAAATCCCAGCTTTAATATTCCTGTATTCCTGTTGGTTACTTGTGTGGAGGTCAAACCTGAGGCTGTGGTTTGATTGTGCAGAAAATCCAGCTTTAGGGCTCCTACAGTTGTACTAAAAGCATTGGGGCCATGAAATATAAAATGCTGACTGCTATAAAACTTCCTGTCAATTCAAATTTGTTCAAAATCTCTCAAAGCTTCCCAGCGTATGATTTAAATTTTTATTGCCAGGTCAAATATCAGAAGTCTTCCTATGGCTGGCATAAAGCTGACTTGTAAATGTGCACTCTGGCTAGTTCAGCAGAAACATAACCATGTGCCTGGATCTGATTTGTACCACTGGGTAATCCAGAATAAGACAGATTTGCTGCTGTCCTGAAGGACTTCAGACCTCAGACCATCACAGCAAAACCATGTAAACACAGCAAAAGTATGTCTTTTAGTGAAAAACTTTGATTCAGTTCCAAGGTGGTTTTTTTTTCTATTGTGGTTTTTTTTTTTGTGTTTCTTTTTTTTTTTTTTTTTTTTTTTGCTATTAGTTTCTAACTACTAAGTAAAAGCTACATTTGACTAGAAATTAGTACATTAGTACATGAATGTCTTTTGCTGGTAGTGGATTTTTTTCTCTGGTGCTGAAATGCCCAGATGACTTTAGGAAAACAAGTACAATGCCTTCATCTATATATATAAAAAGATTTACAGTATATGTCAACCTTTAAAGCAATTATAAAGTCATCTCACTCAGGGGATGAAGGCAATTTTTGGAATAACTGTATGTATGTTTTTCTGGAAGTTTAGGCCAGGATGGAAATGCCAAAGGGGGTTATCCTGGAGGATTGGGTCTTGGCCATTTGCACAAATCACCTTTTAAAAATTGGTAATGGGACATTTTAATGACCCTCTATATTTCTGTTTCCCCCTATGAGACAGTGATTATTGGAGCTCTTTACATCATTCCTTTGAGCACAAGAAGAAGGGAAGAAAAAGCTCAATTTGTCAGAAAAGAAAAAAGCTTATTGTTTATACACTGAATATCCACATATGCTTTTTGACAGTTCTAGCCTCACCTTATTTAAAGAAAATATTCTTATTTTTTAATAAGCAGTCATTTAAGACAGTTTTTTTGCTGCCTTAAGAAAGCCTCAAAGAAGCAGCCTCTCTTCACCTACATACCGTATGTTTAACTTGGTATTTTGAACTAAAAGGCTGGAGATGAAGGAAGAAAGTGTGTCACTACCTGAGCCATAACTAAAAACTTCCACTGAGGAATGGAGAAGGAGATAGCCAGTTTATTTACGTGGGTGGTATTTCAGCCTTTGAGAGCACATCTTATGTGGACGTGCTGAGTGGAACAAGGACAGATAAAAGCTGATTTTTCTGGCTGTAAATACTCCAGGGATGAAGGTGAGAAGAGCTGATAAACACTAGAAGAGCAGAGAGCTGTAGAAGCTGCATGTCTGTGGGTAAAAACTGATTATGAATACATTTAAGCCAGAATACGGACCATTTCCAACTATGCAAAGTGTTGGGGCAGCTTTCCAGCAAAATATCAGAGATGTAAATGTTCTTTACTTCTATTTGAAATTCAATGAGTTTTATTGATTAGAGCATGAAAAAGTTGCTGTGATAGCTGGGGTCTGGATTTGATGATGCCCAGGAGGATCTTTGTGGCTGGTGGCACAAGGAAGGGGACCAGGCAGCTCTGCTCACCAGATGCTGGTGGCACAGCTTTGGGAAGAGGCATGCACCCAGGCTGCAGCCATGCAAAGTGGCTGGTTTGTGGTTGGATGGAAAGGAGTGGAACTTGGCTGTTGGCACTGCTGAGTGAGAGGGGACCATGCTTCTATCAAGGTTTTTGCAGCATCTTTTTGATCCTCTGAGAGCATCTGGCCCAAAAGCTTCTCTTCTTGCAAAGGAGAGTGCCTGTCTTGTGCTGTGGGTGGCTCTGGGTTCAGTCTGTTAGCATGGTGAGAGTCTTTTTGAGATGAAATCCCATGAAAGGCTGATCCCTTTTGTGAGTCCTCCTCAAACTGAGTGGTCATGCTGTTTCTGCACCATCATGATCCTTCTACTTGAAAAGGATTGCTTCCGTATCTCATGCAGTATATTAATTGACATTTGCCACCCCAATACTTTCCCAGTGGAGATGTTCTGTGCTTGCAAACATCCTATCTGCAAAATCTTAGTTCACTTTATCCTTGAAACTGCTAATGAAAAATCTCAACAGACCACACTACTGAGATGTAGGTAAGATGGGAGATTTAATTACCAGAGAGTGTGAATCAGTAGCCTCAGAGGGATTCAGAGCAACCAGGACAAATTCTCTTTGGTGGAAAGTTGTCCCCAGGAACAGGGACTCCTTTTCACAAGACAGGACTTTGGGCCCAGGGAGCTGCCTGTTCCCAGTTCAGGCTTGTTTTACTCCAGACAAGTCTAGGCAATTCCAGTGTGGGCATAAAGTTAGAGTATTTTGTGTATAGGTCTGTACTTGATGCAAGGCAGGTGGGGTGGTCGGCAGATCTGTCACCTACAGCAAGTAAGCAAGGTCGTGGTGACTCCATGGGTCTTGAGTCTATTTTGTGAAAGTCAAGAGTAAAAATAAATTTCTTCCTAGTGTTGAGATTTCAATTTTTATCAGGCAGGTTTATTTTTTCCCTTGATGAACAGCTTACCAGCTTTCTATTTTTTTGCTTCCATTGGCAATGGACACCTGAGTCACTCTTCTCACCAGCACAGAGCCATTCAGCTCAGTGCTGTGCTGTCTGTTACATCTGGAAGGAGTATTTCCTATTTATGCTTGTCTGGAGTAATTTTTCCAAAGCCAGAAGGTTTTGTTTGAGAATATCATATCCCTTGAAAGTACTGTATAATTATCTACATGATTAATTTAAGTGTCTGCCGTGGCTCTGCAGTGAGCTCAGGGGCGTAGACAGGCAACCTGCAGTGTATCGATGCCCGCAGCTTTTCCTGTGGGGAGAAGGAATGGGGTTTTGAAGGTTGCCTGCCTCTGGTGGCTTGGAAGGGGCTGTCATCCTCTGTCTCTGGAGGGATGTGTGTGCATGGAGGGGGAGAGCCCTCCAGCAATGCTGCTAAATGAATTATGGATGAGTTTTGCGTGGAATGCAGATGCCTTTGAATGCACCAGACGGCTAACTGCAGGATTGAAGCCGAAGTCAAAATGAGTGCCCTTTGCCAATGCAGAGGAGATTTGGAGACTTGAGCTACAACTCTGAGCTGCTTTCATGGAGCCCTGAGATCTCCAGGGACCCGGGCAGTGCTTTTGATCTGGGAATAGCTGGCAAAAGAGAGTCCATAATATGTCTATCCAATATAAAATCTGATAAACAGCTGAGAACAAAACTTCTTAAATTATTAGGCAAAAAGGGCCTCAAAGAATGATCTGGTCCAATCTTCTCTAGAGCTTGAATAGTTTTGACCTGTATATGGTCACTGAAAGCTGTACCAAAGTTTGCTGTTAAAGCAAAGGGTGTCATTGTCACAGGGGAATCATTGTCATAACTCACAGATGTTATCCATTAAATGACCTCTTACTGTACTCTCACTAGGACAGAAAATTATGTTGAAGGAAGTAAAATAAGAGGGATTGAAATGGAGAAATCTAATGTCTCCCACAACCCAAGAGATACTGGCTCCAGTAATTGTTCATGGCAGATCTCTGACCTTCTGCAGAGACCATGAGTGTTGGAGACTCCAGCACCTGAGATGGTGTTCCCCAGTGTCTTGATATTCTTCATCCTTCTAAGTGTTACCTAACCACTACCTGGATGTGATTCACATACATTACTCCATCATGGACAAGAGGAACAGACTGCTTTTCTCCTCATGGTCACTGTGGGGCATTTTAAACTACATGAGGACCTTTAACTTGTGCTCTCAAACCCTGCTTGCGATACTTTCTCCTTTTTAGCAGGACTTAATTTTTTGAGTATTTCCTAGTAATTTACACTTTCAAGACTGCCAAGCCATGTCAGAACTCTCTTCCAATGGGGAAGTTTTGCTGTTGAGACCTTCCCAGCCCTGTGTGAGGCTGCAGAAATACTTCATATGCCTTGTTACCTTTGTCCCCGCTGTCAAATCCTAAGACAATGACCCTTTTTTTTCTCCAACAGCGGGATACTGACAAGAATGTTTCCCTGTAAACCCTCAAAAATGTTCAAAGCCAAGATGGGTGGGGCTCTGGTCTGGAGGAAGGTGTCCCTTCCCCCATGGTAGGGGGTTTTGGGACTACATTTCTTCCTAACCCAATCCATTCTGTGATTCTGTGATTCTGTGAAAATGCTGCATCTCTTGCCAAAGATTTGCCACATAACCAATCCTTTCTAAGTGAGATATTCCTTTTGTAGTACTCTGCATTTGTCCTTGATGAACTTTATCCTATTTTTTAGGGTATGTTTTTCTGATTTTTGCCAAAATATTTTAGATGCTAATCCTGTCCTCCAGTGCGTCTGCAGACACACCCAGCTTTGTGTAATCTGCATACTTGTTTTCATTGTCCAGGTCACTAATGAATGTGCTGAGCAAAACCAGACTATATAGATCCAGCAGAGCTCCACTTTCAGTGTCCTTCTGTTTCACAGAATGTCATTAATAACTACTCCCTGGGTATGGACTTACAGTAGTCTCATTTAATCATATTTCTCTAGTATATTTATAAGTTGTTTGAGACAGTGACAAAAGCTATAATATAGCCCAGATGAATTATATTAAACAACTTCTCCATTATGAAAAGAAAATAACTTGATTTCACATTATTTTATTTTTGCCTCTTCTGTGTCTGCTGCTGCTTATAGTCTCTTCCACATACATGCAAACTATTTCTCTGTTTGATTTGGAGTTTTTTTGATGATTGATGCTAGATTGACTGATATCACATTTTTCTGCTGCTTCTCTTTCTATCCTTGAAGACAGCCACTGCATTTGCTGCTGTCCTTAATTCTGTTTAATTCTGCTGCTGTCCTTAATTACCTGTTTGAATTCTCAAAAGTGACCAGCCATCTGAGATGGTTTTAGCTGGTTTTGTAGATTTATATGGTGGTTTTTCCCACTCCGCTGGACTGGAAATATCAGAATTGAACTAATCTCTTACTCTGGAACAGGCAGAGAAGAGGATAGTATGCCTCTTACTGATATTGTGTCACACTGTGTACTAATCCCCCACGTATAGTTGGTAGTTTTAACAAGGACTAAAGCAAAACTCAAACCAGTGTTGCCTCTTCTGGTGTAATTTTTCAATAACTTTCTCTCTGGGCAACATTTTTAAGGATTGCCTTCTTGGTATTAATATGCATATAAAGGGTAACTTTTTGTAATCTTCTGCAAGTTTCATTTCATTTTTATACCCTGATGTTTCTATTATTTTTGCCTATGTCTTCATGCTATTTTTTTAAACTTGTGCTCAGTAACCTTTTAGTGTTCTTTCTTCTTGTCTTTGAGGAAAATAAAAAGCTCGTGATGCTGCCAAGTCTTCTGATCCTTCTTCACTGAGATGCTATTGTGCCTGTGACTTTTAAGCACAAAATACTGTTTCTTTGAGAAACTACAGCTCACCTTGATTTCTTTTTCCTTTAAACTTTTCTCCATGAATTCTCTCCTAGCAGTTTCTTTTTTTTTTTCTTAATGTACTGAAGCCAGGCATTTCTGTTTTGCTGTTCCAAATCCCTTGATTTTACAGGCATTCTTACATGAGTTTCTTTCCACCTTCTTACCCCCAACACATCTCTCTCTGGAGGCACTTTCCTGCTGATTACTTGACCCCATCCATTATGTGAGAATGTTGCTCTGAAGGCACCAGGACTTTCATATCTCCTACTACTTTATTTTTCTAGCAGATATCTCATGCTTCTGCTTTCCCATTACCATTGAGTCAACTGTTATCAGGTTCTTGGTTTAGGGTTTGTTGTGCCCTCCCCTGTGTTTTGTTTTGTGCTTTCTGCCTTTATTATTAACTAGATAATTTAGCAGCTCTTACTCTTCCTGCCTTCTGAACCTCAGAGGAAATATACACATCATTCTCAGTACGCCAAGAGATTCTGCCTCTACTTTTTCTTTGTTGGCCCACATATAAGCTATGCATTTTTAGATCAATATTCCAGATCTAGGTCTTACAACAGTAAGTTCCAGTTATGTCAATTAAATAATTGCTTTTGTCTTAAATATGAGATCTTAAATAAGACTAAAGTTCTGTGTTAAAAAACCCCACATACTCACCAGTGTTGCATTAGGTATCTAAAATGCTCAGAGGATTTAACCTTATCTCCTGATCAGTTTGTGTCTGTATTATCACCTCTTGTTTTAGACATGTGCCTAGAAAGTTTCTGTCTTTATTCTTCCCCTTTTCTTCCCTGTTTTTCCTGCCCTGAGCCTAACTCAGAAGTCTCTCTTACTGAGCAGTGGGCCAGTTCCTCCTTTCCCAAGCTGATGTCTATCCCTGTTGAGCCACTGGTGTAACATCAGCCTCTTGGTGAAGGTGTTGGTGTCCTCCTGTACAAGCATCACGTGGCCCTGAGCCTCATGTTGTTGTCCTTGCCTGAGCTTTCTTGGGGTCACTCCTGTCCATCTAAATTTTGCCCCACAGCCAAGGAGGTGGCAGAACTTTGGATACAGCTTCTGGGCAGCAGCATTTCACAAGAGCCTCCCTCTTACACTCATTCTTTTGGGATTATAAGCTCTTCCTACAGCTTTTCTATCTAACACAAGCCTTTCATACATATCTGCAAGAGCAGACCTGCAGACTGCAAGCTTGAAGCTGCTGCTTTCTTCGGTTTTCCTGGTGCAGAGCTCACTGAGCAGCATCCACTGCTAGAAAATAAAGCCCTGAAAGAATCTGGTCAATCAGACCTGACTCGAGTCAGGGTTTTTTCTTGTTTCATAGATCCTAATGATCCTGGCAAAAAACCCTGTCTCATCCTATTGCCTGCTAACCCTCGGCTCCCACTGACTCCTGGCTGTCTGTGTGCCTCCCTCTCCAAACTGCAGGAAATTGGGGGATTCACCTGCCCTACTTTTTTTCACAGGAAACTGGATAATCACTTCTCTTAGATGCCTTACCCACAAGGTGGCTGTGAACCACTGTTGCCATGAAGGGAGGGACCCCATTGGCATCTTCACCATTCGTGTTTGCTGCTGCTCATCCCTCGTGCAGCTTGGTGGGGCGCTAAGTCCGGGAATAGACCGGTTTAAGCCTATCCCAGCCCAAAATCACTGGCATGGACGGCAGGGCTGTCAGCTTCAGTCGCTGGTGAGGTAGGTGCCCGTCCAGCGGCCCTTGGAGCAGGAGTGTCTCCTCCGCTCCGGTCAGAACCCCGGAGCTGCGGCAGGAGCATCCCCTGGGCTCTGTAATCCGCATTTCACCGCCAAGGTCAGGAGCTAATGGTGACCTTTTATTCCCTTGCTGAGGACAGCAGCTGGTGCCCTCAAGTGGTAAATCGCAGGAGGAGAGCGGCCAGGCCGTGCGAGCCGGCCTTGGGCCGCGGGGCCGGGGCTGTCGGTTCTGCAGCGGTTCGGGCACTTCTAACCACGCTGTTTTGCCCTTGCAGGACGAGACGCCGTGCTGATCGTGGTGGGAAGGACGCTTTGTCCCCGACGGAGCGGGGACACCGGCGGCAGGCAGACCTGGATGGCCACAGACGCTCGCAAACGTGACCCACCAGCCTGTTCGTAGGGACGGCTGTAGCGCCGTGATGCCAAACATCCTTCCTTGACTGTGTTCTTGGCCAGCTGTAACCCCCCCAGAAAATCTCCGTGAGATTAGATGGAGCTTCCTTTGGACCTGCAGCCCCACTCCAGCATGTCCCCAGGGGCTGCGGGGGGCCGCGGCGGACAACAAGGGAGCCGACTGGGGCCGGGGCTGACGCCGTGAGGGGATGCCCAGGGACAGCGATGCCCATCACACAGGACAACGCGGGGGTCTTCCTGCCCCTCCTGTGCCAGTGGCTGCAGAACAGCCGGCGGGAGGGGGCCGAGGGAGCCGAGCAGCAGCTCTGCCGCTCGGCTGTCCAGAAGCTGAGCGAGTACATCCAGCTCAACTTCTCCGTGGACGAGAGCAACCTGCAGCCAGGGAGCTATGGGACTTTGGATACGGAGATCTGCACCATGTACCTGGCCCAAGAGATGCGGAAAAATGAAGTCCTGGGTTTGAGCTTTGGGAATATCCCTGCTCTGGGGGACTATGGGGAGAAGCGTCGGGGAGGAAAGAAGAGGAAGGTGCATAAGGGGCCTGTGCTCGACGTCGGGTGCATCTGGGTGACAGACTTGAAGAAGAACAGCCCGGCCGGGAAGTGCGGGAGAGTGCGCCTGAAAGACGAGATCCTTTCTCTGAACGGGCAGCTGATGGTCGGTGTGGATGTCACTGGAGCAAGGTAAGGGTGGCAGAGCTGCCAGCAGCAGCTGCCTCTGGTGCCGCATGGTGCAAACACAGTTTATACCAACAGAAGTCCAGGAGCAGAGGTTTTGACCTTTGCTTTCCAGCCCCTGATAGAGCCCTGGGTTTGTTCTTAAGGTATTGTAGAAAATAAGTAAATTTTCTTACAATTGATAATTAGCCTACGTGTGCTAATCACACTTCTGCTGAAAAATTTTCAGGGGTCACTGGGTCAAAAAATTACACATCATAATTACCAGAGGGGCTGCACTAAAATAGGAGCCTTCCTGGGTTTGTATAAAACTGTTTTCTTAAGCAAAAATGAACACAGATGCAGCAGCACTGGAAGATATTTTTACAGGTGCTCATATTTTTGTTGAATTATTTCAGTTGAGAGAAGCATTTCTGACAGCTAAGTGTTGACTGAGACTTTCTCAAAGCAAGACATTTTTGTGTTTTCCAGTTTGCAACAACTTCATTTTAATAAATTCCCTTTGATTTTAATGCATTTGCTCTCTTCTGATGTCTCCTGACCCAGAAAACTTGAAATCTTTAAGAGTTCAAATCAAAAATTAGGATTTTTGTAATGATACAGATTATTCTTGTGGTGTTTTTTTTTTTTTTTTAATTCAGCTATTCCGTGCTGTAAAATCAGTTTTGCTCTTTGTGGGCTGGTAGACTTTCTCACATTACCCTTTGCAAAGGCAAAACCCTTTCTCTGCTGTAGATGAGGATGTAAACATTCATTCATACCTGAGGTTACAATGTACCTGAGGGCATGAAATCCTTCCCCTCTTGCCAAAAGGGAATTTATTTTGGGGGTGGACACTTTTGGAAACCAAGTCCTAGTGAAGTGACCCCAACAGACAGGATCACTTCACTTGAACGTGGCAGATGTTTGGGCTGACCATCACTCCCAATTCTGACATGTGGCAGAATAAAAGCAGTGACTCCTCAATCTGTGTGTGCTGGGCAGCTCAGCCTTCTATGGTTTTACAGGTATGAAGACAACCTTCTGTAATTCCTAGTTTGTGATTCAGTAAGTGTATACATATTGGTACTGTGGCAGTATCAATCAGGTACTCATGCCGAACTTGAGAGTGTTTATGGCAAAAGGCAGTCAGTCTGCTGTTTCCCCTTTGTCAGATGCCACTGTTTCTAAATACAAGGGAATTGCTTGCAGTGGGCAGCAATAATGTTATCTTATTAATAATGCAAAACAAGAGATAATAGCCAATGAAGCCGAGAATATTTGGATATCTGTCCTTTTTTGGCCTATCTCTGAAGGCTTAATTTGGGGCTTGTTCCTTTTGGAAAGCCCTGTTATTAAACCAGAAAGCTGTGACTGCAGCTAATGGGAATGAAGTGCTCCATTTTCCTTACTTTTTTTGGCCATTACAAAGACAAGAGTTTTAGTACTGTGGAGCCAGTGTTGTTCTTAAAATCCTGTTTTAGAATATTCAACATCCAATTTAGGCCAAAATTTAGGACATTTCGTAGTCAAAGCCTGTTTTATTTTCAGCATCCAAAGCATCCTTGCCTAACTTACTGTTGACTGCTATTTGACAAGGGTGATGTTGTGATGGATGGCACTTTGGGACCTTGAGGATGATCCCAGTTTGGAGAGCTGGCTTTTTCCTATGAGGGAGCTGGCTGTCAGCTCCAACCCCATGTTCCCACATTGTGCATCTGGAGTGCTTGAGGATGCTTTGAGAATCTTTCAGTAGCTTTCTCCACTGGGGTGCTCAGAAGGGACATAATTCTGTCTAGCTTTATAATAGTGTGAAAGGCAGCATCAACTTGCCTTCTGGGAAGACTGCTTCCAAGAAGAAGCTTTCCTAGAGAATTCCATATTGCTGCTATGGTGGAAGAAGCAAAGCCCCTTTCCCCTTAGTTTTTCAAGGTGTTGTTGGGGTAGGACAGCACACTAAATAGTAGTTCTGACTCAATTTCTGACTGCCTAATTATTCCCTGGCTGAGTAAGAAACACTTCCAGGTTGATACAAGGGGCTGTGGGTGCTCTGATTTTTGGTGTGATTTACTTAGTGGGGCCTGCACATGGTCAGTTAAAGTAAAATACTGCCTTAGCTCCTGCAGCACCAGGTTAGATTGGGCAAGCAAAATCACTGCTTGTGTGTTTATTCCACACCTGCCAAGTGTTCCAGGGCAGCCCTATCTTGCCTGATGAAGGAATTTTTCACACTGATGCTATGGAGAATCTTCTGATTTATTCCCTTTACAATGGAGGAATTGGCATGGGGGTCTCACAGCTCTGCCATTTCCCACCTCTGCAGCAGGGCTTGCAGAAGTGTTCTCACATTCCCTGGGCTTCATGTAACCTCAGCTTTAGTTCCAGTCTGCCATCCAAACCCTCCCTGTTCCAAGGGGCTAAACTAATGCACCAGAAAACAAGAGAGAAGAGGTGAGGGCACACAGTCCCTTCTGCTGTCCTATGGATGTGGTCAGCCTCTAGAGGATGCAGGGGCAGGTGACAGGAGCTGGAACAGATTGGGCAGCCCTGGACAGATAGGGCAGTTTTGGCGCCTGCCTGATGGGCCTATAGGTCCTCACGTCTCAGAGTGGTGATCGGGTCAGACACAGTAAGAGCAGCACAACACTTCCTGGAGGAGCCAGCTGTGAGTACCACTCATCTGTCTCTCCTTGCTAAGAAAGCTGAATATGACTTCTTTAAAAAGAAGTTATTTAAATTCCACATGATTTCCATGTAAACAGCAGAGATGGGTTGATTATTGCTGAACTTGTTTATTTTTTTTCCTTTCTTTTCATTTAGAGAAATATTATGCAGTAATAAAATCATCAAAGCTCTTTGCTTAACTGGGTATTATTACATTAGAGAGAAATAATGTAGGTGGTGTCATTTTTGGTGATGTTAGTGATTGAGGGAAAATTATTGCTCTCTTTAGAGTTAGCAAATTGTGTGTCTATCAAACACAATTGCAGGGAAATGAGCTGTATTGGAATACTGAACAAAGGTTAGTCAAAAGTCTGCCTATTTATTTATCTATCTTCTGTCTATACAACTGTAGTTTCAAAATACATGGGTTATGTTCCCCCAGACAACAACTTCCTATGTATTTTGGATCTACTCTACTAATTTTGGGCTATTACTCACTTACTGAAGGGATGCTGTTAGTATTTCTACAGATGACAGATGAATCTTTCATTTCTTGAACATAACTGAGTGGGGCTTCATTGAGCAAGTCCTTGGAGCACTGCAAAAAATATTTTTTCATTAATATAATTCAGTTTGAAATATTTGATTATGAATTTCATCAAGCATAGCTGCAGTGCTTGGACACAGCTACCATATACATTTAATCTTTAAAATAAGTGCTAAGTAGATTTTCAAATTTATTCTTGTAAAAAGCAGAGTAAGATATATCACCAGTATTGACACTGTGGTAGAAACATGAGTTATTATTATAATTTTGTCATTGAGAAAACCCAACCACTCATTCAAGATATCATCTTTCTCATTGCCAAATATTGCCATATGTGGGAATACAGTCAGAGAAATGGCTGGCTTCTTTTTAACCCACAAACTGGAGTTGCTTCCAAAAAAAACAGATAAATATTTTGACAGTCATACCTTTGTACAGTGCTTTCTTAGTCTCTCCTCTTCAGTCAGTGTCCTGGGGGAAGTTGCTAAGACTCCTCCTCAGACTAGAAAAGTCATGCCAAATTCCAGGGAAATCAGTTTCCTTTCAGAGATGCTGAGAAAGACCTTCAGTAATCAGGTCTGCAATGGAGAGGGAGCTTCAAGTGCCACTACTGAAGGCAAATCTTTTACTTTAGCGAAAGCTGAGGGTTTTCAGTAGAGTCAAGGTCTTTCATGAATGCTTGCTGCTACTGCACATCTTATGTTCATGCCTCCAGGACAGCTGTAACTATGAAGGTAAAGTCCTACTCCTCCTCACACGTCAATGCCATTAGTAGGTGTGTGATATATGGACATTCTAAGCACAGTCCTGCCTCTCTGTAAGTGCTGGCAGCTGATTACAGATGACAACTCAAAATGTCCAACAAAATTACAGGTCTCAAAATGTGCATAGCACTTTGTGCTGCTTGCTGCAGCAGTCATTAACAGTCCTGGACTCTGCTGGGTGAAATATTGATGTTCTTTGTCAAAAAATGAGTTCTTGCTGGTGCTGGAAACAAATCATGCAGGTTTTGGCTGTAATTAGGGACAGAGTCTGCCCTGAACAGTGGTCTTCACAAGGGCAATCCTCTTTGTTCCTGTGCTGTGAGCCCTGCAGACAAGGACCAGACCTATACCTGCAGAGCAGTGCATGTGCTGTGGGGCTGGGAGCAGTGAAGTATTTGCTGTGTCTGAGAAGAGCTGCTCAAAAATCTGAATGTGATTTAAAAACTGTTTTGTCTGAAGACAGACACTTTCAATGCACTTTTTTATTGAGATCCCCTTTCCTCAGAAGTTTGAATGGGATATTTTTTTAAAATAAACTGCTTTGCTCCTGCAATAGAAATAATTTCTTGCTGGGAGAAACATCCTTCCCCTCCAAATGTGGTCACTCTTTGATATTCAAGTGCTCCAGTTTTGCATTTTCCATGGGGCACTGCTTCCTGCCATGCTGTGTTGAGGCACTGTCACTGCCTCAGGAGGCTGGCTGTCCTTGCCATGACTACTTTGTCCCTGTTCTGGCAGCTGCAGTTGTCTTTGGAGCATCTGCAATACTCTGTTGCACTCTGTTATTCAGCACTGCATTCAAAATGCATCCATGTGCCCCTGCTGATGTGTGGGGATGGGATACTGTGGGAACTCCCTCAGCACATCAGCTGCAGCCCTCAGGCCCCATTTTGGGTAACAAATCCATTCCTTAGTAGAGTTGGATGTTGAGGTGTATGAATGCCTGTGTTATGGTGGAAGGGGGTAGTTCAAGTCTCTCTGCCTATGATGGGATTGTGTTTCATTGGAGTTTTTGGGGGTTTATCCTCCTGGCAGTGCAATCTCCTTTATACATCCTTTTTATTACAGAAAAATTACCCCCAGAAAACCATCACTGGTCATCACAGAAAGCTTTGTCTAACAGCACCCCCACCTCCCAGCCACATCAGGTTGCATGGATTGATTGCTCTGTTTTACTGTGTTTCTTCACCTCCTTCCTATAACAAAAGTGCTGCCAACACAAAGTGCTGCTCAGTATAAGCAGCTGCTTTTCCTGGTGTTAGTAGGGCCTTCTCTTGGTTATGTCCACAAGAAAATATTTTTGTTTTAATAGGAAAAATAATGGAAATTTATCCTGTCCCTTTGCTCTTGGCCAAGGGGCAAATATTTCTGTGTGAGCTCCTTGTTAAAATATCAACAGCACTGACTACACAGTGAAAAACAAATACAGTGGTCCTGGAGACTGCAGCCTCCAAATGCAGTCTCAGGGAATAGAGTTCTCATAACTGACCTAAAAAATACCCCCAGCCTGTTGTGGAATTGAATTAGTTTCCTTTTTTATATTATATTACCGATCTTCATGCTGCTAAGTGATGGATCAGGGCACAGAGGTTGAATCATGGGGCTTGTTATCATGGGCAAGGATGAGAAGCCTGTGCTGATGTGCCCTCCAAACTGCCTGGTGCACGAGTCCTAAGGATAGAAAATAAGCAGTACATAGGGAATTTGGCTGTTTCCTCATCCTGTTTAGCTGCTGTGAGCTGGGATACAGTAAATGTGTGCTAAACCTGCACAAAATGAGAGAAAGCCTATGGCTGTCTAACATTTGCAAGGCACAGCTTAAGTCTCACTGTGCTCCTGAGGTCTGGAGCATGCAGTCCCCTCTGAAGCATGGCTGCTGTATTTTACACTAATAGTGGATATAAATCCCCTACAGATAGTGGATATAAATTCCTCCCTCTCCCTGTCTTAAAATATAGCAGAACTGAGAAACTAAGAAAGAGATGTTTTTCTTCCCTTCTTTTATGTTTCCTGGAGGGTATGAGCAGACTTAGCCACATGTGTTGATAAATAAATTGCTCTGAAGAATTGAGCTTTATTCCAAATCCTCTCTTAGAAGCCAAAATCTTAAATAGAAGGTCACTAATGCCCAGACTCAGCAGAGATCATTTAGCTGGTTTGTCGTCTTTGCTTTATTAATCTGAGTGTGTCCTCACTCGGTTTCCCCTCCTCACCCTCTGGTTCCTACCATCCCTCTCAATGTTCCCATGCCAAGCTGCTGTAGAGGTACAACTCATTCCCTTGTAGCAATGGCCACTAGCAACATCCCATCACCACAACTGCCTCCACAACAGACTTTCTGAACCCCTCATCCGCCTCAAATTTGCATCTTATTTATCTTCTTGCTCAGATGAGTTTTATCTAAAGTCCATAAAAAATGATGGAAAGACTTCCACTGATTTAAATAGCTCACATCCTCTATGTGTTTGCATGTTTGTCCAAAAATTTAGGGATCAATATGCTCGTCATTGCCTTCTACATAGTGTCAGCACTGAACAAGAGAGCTGGCTTCTCTCTAGAAATTGTGATTCCCCAGAAGCATACATTGCCAACTAGGCAACATCCTAGTTGGTCATCTGCCAAAATTGCTCCCAGCCTTGCCTCTGCATGCTTGCTTTTCAGAAGCATTGCATCAGGCTTGGAAAGACTTGGACAGTGGTTGGTGGCGTTGCCTTAGGAGGTGTAAAAACTTCAGAGGCTATAGAGAGGTTTTTTCTGTGCTTTGTTTTTGTTTTAATGAGCTGTGAAAGTTCTGAATAGAAATCTGTACCTTGCTGCCCAATGTATGGCTGTGCCTCTCTGTTTTATTTGCTGTTTTGACCACACTGTAATTACAAGAGAACAAGCCCAGTGTTTGGGAGGGAGCTTTGCCCTTCCCTCCCTGCTCATCCTCTGTGGGAACAACTTGTCTTGGTGAGCCAGCCTTGTGCCTTGTCATTTACCTTGATACCAAAGTGCCAGCAGGATCCCTTCTACATCCTGAGTGGGATTTTCAGCCTGACACACAGCAAGCATCTCATGCTCTCAGGTCATCTGGAAGTACAATCAGGGTGCAGGAGAATGTAGCTAATTAGCAAACTGCTGGAATGTGCAAAGTAAGAGTCACTTTTTTCTACTGCTTAGCCAAATAACAGGTGAGGCCTTCAGCCACAGCATCAGTTATTTTACAGCCTCTCCAGCAGTGCATTTGCTAGCACAGAGCAGTGTTTTAGCCATCAATAATTAAAAATACAGATGTTCAAAGACACAAGCAAGGAACATTCAGTGCCCATTATTCCTACTCTTTCTGTAATACTTGTGCCCAAACACACCAGTTTGCCATGTGCAGTCATTCACAGCATCTTCTAAACTGTAAATGTGACTTTCTCTTCATATTCTGTGAGTCCAGAATTTTGCACAAAACAGGCTGTGGGCTAAAGATTGATTTTCTTGAGTCAGAAGCTCTGAGCTGCTGCAAAAGGAGGAGGTGACTGGAGCCAGGTTACTGAGTGGCAGTGAGGATCCTAGGAGGTTTTCCTTTCCCACCTGTACTGACTCATGTGTCATGAGCCCCGGAAAGGGACAGCTTCTTCAGTCCTCATTCAAATAGTTTTTCTTACAGCATGGTCTAAGTGAGTAGCATTCTCGTTCTTAGATGTGTTTTGCAGCTGCTCTGAAAGCAGGACATGATCATACCTTCAACCTTGTGACAGTTGCTTGCCTGGAAGTGGACTAGAACTAAACTGTGACCCTCCAGAGCTAAAAGCATTAACAGTGATGGCAGCTTAAAACTCACTTATCCCCTGTCGCTGGAAATCTGGCCTGGACAGGAAAGGACAGGAGCAGGGAGGGTTGAAAAATGGTGAACAAGGAGACAGTTCCACAGTGAGAAGCTCAACATCAGCCTCAGAGAGATGGCTTGTCAACATGGACCTGCCATCTATGGACATAAGTGAGAGGATAACTACAATAAACACAGGTGAGATCAGCAAAGAGACAGGTATATAATCACAGAGACAGCTGTTGCAGTGGATGGCTTTTCGGATGGGATTTTTTTTAACATGGAAAACTCATTGCTTTTTTTAGCTCATGTGACACTTGCATCCACCTCCAAGCAGTATCACATGCACCTTGAAACTTATTTTTCTATCTCCTTTTTATCAGATGTGGGCTAAGATTGGAAGGATATATGTATCAAATGCAGACTCTGCAGTATCAGTCACTGTTCCTGCTTCTTTCTCTGGGTAACATGTATGATGTTCAGCAAGATCACCCGAGCCTCCAAAGGAAAACATGTTTAACAGACCAGTAACAGGGAAAATTTGGCGGGCACTGTGACAAGATCTGGGGCAGTTCAAGAATACTTGTACCTTCCAGAACAGGACAAGAGTAAGGCAAATGATGACTATTAGCAGCAAACTTCACTCTAGAGCATCCAAGACTCAGGAATCCCATCCAACGGAAGCCTCTCTAACAAGAATGTGAGAAACCAGAGGTACATGGAAAATGGATTCAGGCTTTTTCAAAATAAAACAGAACTGCTGAAACATGACTGAAAGAGGTTACTGTTTCAGCTGATGCCTAAGACTCATTTCTATTGTTTAAAAAGGTGTCAAGGTCTGGTTTTAAACCATCTCTATAGTCAGTACCAGATGATCTTCCAAAAAAAAACCCAACAAACAAACAAACAAAAAAAACCACCCCCCCCAAAAAATGAACAACTTTCAAAATAAATATTGGATTAATATAGTAATAATTTTTGACCTGTGTTTCCTATGTCATTACTTGATCACTGGAATAGGTACAGGCTAGCAGGGCAACAATTTGATGAAACAAAAGTCAGGGAAGTCTTCCTTCCCATCTTCCTGCACTTTTACCAGTGTCTTTTTTTTTCCATCATAACTAAAGAATTACTAAGTGCTTGCCAATTTTTCATAGCCTGGGCTATTGTTATTCTGGTAGCAAAGAGAAAAACATAGACATGTGGTAGCCAGTAAACTTTGTGGTACCATTTATCTGAATACAGAGCCCTAGGCTAGAGGTTGGGGAATTCCTTCTTGAAAACTCGTGGATGACAAATGGAGCCAAACCAAAGTGTGTGATGTTCTCATTGAAAATGGTTTCTAACAAACACTAATTGTTCTGCTGAAAACAACATTTCATGTTTTCATCTGTGGAAGAGTTCTACTAAAACAGATTTTTCTCGGTTTCCTCTAGAGGGCAATGTAATATAAATATTTTAAGCAATTTCTGGGTTCTGTCAATTGGGAATTTTAGCCTGTCTTATCTAGGAATTTGCAAGACAGCAGTGAAAATTGTTTCTGTACATGCTTTTAAGATGTATATATAAGTAATATAATCTGATTCTTGGGCTTGTAGAGTGCAGTAGCTAATCCCTTTAAGAAGCAAGAAATATGTTGTGCATTTTGCGTAGATTTGGCTATCCTGGAATGCAAAGAAGGAACTGCTGATGAAGACCTGACTCTCTTCTCTACCTGTGCAGCTGCAAGTGCTTCCAGGAACTGCCCCTTATGTGACAATTGTAAAAAAGATTAAATCCAGTCCTCTAAGAATGAAGTTACCAGCTGTAGTTTATGTGGGCAGCTGGAACTTCAGAGCAGAGGATAAATCTAAATACCAAGTCTAAGTGGTTCATAAGATCTAGGAAACAGAAAGATATTGTGCTATTTATTTCCATAAGAATTTATGCATATATTCCTGGATTTACTAACTGTATTACTTGTTTGATGGATGTTAGTAACAGCATAATTTTCAAATTATTTGTCCACATAAACAGCTGCTAAAATTAGTACGACTCAAAGGTGGTCACTCTGGACCTCAGTAATTTAATTTAAGGGACATTTTTAGTCACTGTAGTATAAAATGGTAAAAACAACTATATTACTATATAGATAAAGGCTGTTTTGTTTTCCTTACAGATCACGTGTAGGATTTGAAACATATTTCCATGGGCATAAATTTCTGTCTTTAAATTTAAAATTTTAATTTTTTGTCTTTTGTATCATTATCTTCCTTCTCCCAAACTGACATTAGTAAAAGAAAAATTTGCTCTTGACATTGCAACATGAAAATGGCTTTAGGGGAATCCTTTTACAGTTTTGTCTCCTTTCCTCTCCTGATGGCCTAGTCCTTTGGAGATTCACCATAATGGCCTTATTGCATTATCTTGCAAATCCCATGCATTTACTGAATTTGTGGGTTAACATTCTTGATAAAATATTTTTTCCAAAATAGTAGCAGGCAATCTACAGTTGTCAGGTTCTCTAAATGAATAAACCTGTTAGTTTGTTTTTCCCCAAACAGGAAACATAATTAATTGAAGTAAAACACTTATTCCCCAAAGTGCTTTACTTTGAAAACAATGGCGTGTGAATAAAAAAGCAGTATTTGCATTGGCTTCAAAGCCAGCAGGCATTAGGTAGCAAAGCAAGATTTGCCATCTACTTTTGAATAATAGCAACTGTAAGAAAAATCTGAGGTCTTCTGTAGGTTTTAAAAGCTTAAATAGGTGAGAATTGCTTTTTAATTATTGCTGCTGGCCAGGCAGGACTTCTTCCTAAACTCTGCCTTAACAGAAGTATGATAAGCAGTTTGCAAATGTTAAGTTCCTAGGAAAAAAATTTAGAGACCTTAGAGGAAAGTAAATATTCTTAGTTTCATTTCTCCTGCTGTGTGAGAAGCTTCGTGTTTGAACCTTATCTGCATCAGCACCTTCATTTAGGGCTTGTGTTTAGATCTCACTCTAAATTAACTGGCAGCTTAGTGCTTAACCACTGGGGGATTATTCCTTGCCTGGATGAAAGGAGCTATGTTTGGGGCTGTAGGTGTGTGGGGAGGTTGTTCATCCTGGGCTGGGATCTCTCTTCATAGGTAGCCCAGGGAATGTCACGCCTGCATGGCTGCAGCTACTGAAGGAGCCACCAAGGCTCACAGCTTCGTCTTCTCGCCTCCTCTGCCTGCCTTGCTGGTGAGTGCTCTGCAGTGCAGCTCTCTTGCTGCTATGCCTGACATCTCTGACAATTTTGTAACACCATGGGCTTTGCTGGAATGCCATCCCACTCCAATTTGCCTTCTGAATTTCCTCCTCCCACTGCATATCTGTCCCAGCTACACACTAAATAGTCTAATCCTGGATCTGGTTTTCTGTTGTGGCCTGCATTTGGAAAGTATGTGGTGTATACAGCAGAGCAGAAAATTATTTAGTGATCCAGTTTCATCAGGATGAACTACATGGTTAAAATAAATCGGATTTCAATAGTTCAATAGTTATGCTGTGGAGAAAGAAATAATAGTTTAAAAAGGTGTACAGATGCCAAATGGATTAGAAGTTAATGGCTGGTGTATGGAATTCTAAATCAACAAGGGTTTACTACAGGGTTCTGCCTTTAAAAGGACTCTATATTATATAGTGGATGAGAAAGGCAGAATATCAGTGCTTTATAAGAATGATTTTGTGGCTTAAATGCTTTCTCTGATGACCTGAGAAACAAATTATGAACTGTGGAAATGAATTTAGGGATCATCATCACTAGGAAAAAATCATGCAAGTTAGAGAAGTAAACATCTCTCTTCAGACAGGTAGATTTCGGATGAGCTTCAAAACAAAAGACGTAAATGATGAGAAGGTAGAAAAAATTTAGGATGGAAGGAGGACTTAGAAATTCATTAATCCTTGCTGGATGAATAATAATCAGAAATGTTTTGTCTAATATGTAATTAAATTAGATATCATTATCTGTTAAAACCATTCAGCCAGCTCTAATAACCAAGGAAACCAATCCCGAGTCCATGTGTTAGCTCCTACACTCTCCGAGGTTTTCCCGGCCTCAGGGATATTCTCTCATTTACTGACAGTATCAATAATAGTACTAAAGAATATGAAAAGTAATAGTCTCCCTTTTTATATAATCTTCAACATGCAGAGCAGCACACCTGGGACGCACTGTCTATGTCCTACATCAAGGGAATCACGCATGACTTTGCGAAGCCAAGTGAAGATCTCTAGATTAAAAAATATCACATACTGTGTTATATATAAGTCATAAGCTGGTGTAAGAATCCAGCATGAACCCAGTGTAAAGAGCTAGTTTAAATTCCATATAAAGTTTTGACTTCTTCACATTTTAGTGGCATTTGCTATTTGCTTGTAGCTCATGCTGCTGTCTACAGTAGGCCCATGCTGGTTCCGTCTTCACCTTCCATTTCTCTTCCACATGCTTGTATTTTAAATCACTGATGTGTAAGTTATGCTTTCATAAACTGTATATGACTTAGAGCTATGTATCTACCTCCTGTCAAGGTCTTACAGCCTAATGGATAGCACGTGTGGATTTAGGAAGTGTTGGGTTCTGGTCAAGATTTTTCCGCACACTGTGAACAAGTCATGGCCTCAGTGACAGGGAGGTGATGACAGCAGCTCACTTTCTGCAGGTGCTTGAGCTCTCTGGGGGGAAAATCACTTTATTAAATGCTGGGTTTTATGGCAGAGAGTTTCTTTCCAGGTACTTGCTTGTCTGGTGCAGGGTTATAAAGTCAGAGTACCTTCACAAGGTCTAAAATTCTTTGAAATGCCTGTTTCTGCAGAAGTACATTTGAGCAATACCAATAAGCTCTAGCTTCGGAGATACCTGCCTGGTCATGAATTTAGCTATTATCTAGTCTTCCCAAGTATCTCCAAGAGGCGTCCATGTACAAGAGCGAGATTTATTTATGTGTAGAGTTTGTTAGAGTAATGACAGAATGGAAAAACTGAATTCTGTTTTTCCAAGGCCTTGAAGCCAAAACCTTGTCCTTTCCTGTGCCTACTGCTATGTGGGGGAAAAAAAAATCCAAAAACAAAACCAAAAAGTCCCCTCAGCCTTCTTTTTGTCGGGGTGATCTAGCCAACACACAGCTGAAGTCTGATTTCCATTTACAGTATTTGAGATTTGTGGTGAACTGAGCAGGTCGGAAGCCAATCCTGCTGGAGCTACCAGTTATCTGGTTGGAGTGCTTGCTCCCATTTATAAACCTTTGCGTATTATACCTTACTGCGTTATCTTTTAGAGCTGAAACAGTGAAAAAGTCTCACAGGGCTGAAGAATTTGGATGGGGGTTTGTTAAGGAAAAAGGGGCCACTTTATGGCTTTATTGGGGAAAATGTGATTAAATGGTTTCCTGTTTAGCACAACTCTTATTTTGAGAGAACTTCCTTGCAAGTATGAACAGGCTAATTGGGAAGCTGACGAGGAACTGGTATCAAAGGTAAGCATGTGAGAAAGAGAAAAAAGGGTTAAATAAAACCATATTAATTCATTGCCTGGCAGATACATACTGGGAGCAGCCTGATAGTGCAGGGGCCATTCCGCTACCCCAGCTCCCAAACTTAACCCTCTCTCATGGTCATTTCACCTGTCCCCCTTGCTTTGTGGTCCCCACTTTGCCAGTCTAGGAGCCCATGGGGTATGTGCAGGAGTGATATGGGAGTTTCAGGTGCAGACATAGGGAGGAAGTTTGTATGTAGTCCATGGAATACTGTTTCCGGGGTTCCCCAGCCTCCTTCTCTGAGGTCTAACTTGGTGCATGGAATGGGACAAAAAAGTGAATGTGAGCTTGGGCTGAGAGTTTCCTCTTTTGTCACATTTTGCTGCACACTCTTTCAGCAGCATCATCAAAGTAGCCTGGAAATTGTGTCCTGGAGAAGGAGCTTGATTGAATATATAAGTTTTAAACTTAGCATTGCTCTTATTTTTCCCCAGGTTGCCTGCATTTGGAACTTTTAACCTATAGATTGTGCCAATTGATCAAAATATTCCTGTGTCATTACTAAAACTTGATTTTTATTTTTCTTCTCTTTCAACTGATGGCAAAATCTGCTCCTGACTTAGGAGGAAGGCTTGGAACCTTACCAAATGAAAACCTGAAGCCAAAGAAGAGCATTTGTTGTTTGGAATACCCCCTTTTTCAAAAGGCAAACTATTTTTCATCCCTTGTAAAATGGTTACATGTTCATTCAGGGGGAAGGAGGTGAATCCCAAGTATAGGAAATAGAGGAGCAGTTCCTGATTTTCATATGTGTAAGCATTATGGCAAGGAAGATTGATTAACTAAAGAGGTGACTCTTGGTTTATGACCATGTAAAAGGAGAATTGAACCTGCAGGATGCGTTCTCAGATATGGTCAGCTACCATAGATTAGTCCAAAAGAAAACATCACACCTCAACAAGAAAAAAAAAAAAAAAAAAAAAAAACTAAGGACCAGTCATAAATCTTCAATCCAACAAAATTAAGAGATGGCCTAGGGAAAAATCCAAAAGGGATCAGAAATCCAAGATGGATCCTGCCCATGGACCCCATAGGCACAGTGTCTGAGATCTGCAATCAGTACCAGATGCTGCTGATACATGGTGTGGATCCTGTAATAAAGAAATGCTGGACCCATTCAGCCCCAGCAGGAGGTCTTGCAGATTAAATTTGTATTAGTTGGAGCCTGTAGATTGCTTTTGAAAGCAAAATTGAGCCTGGGTGTTAAGATTATCTGGATCAAGAAACCCAAATTAGGTTTCCTCCTTAAAGAGGAATGAGCACATTTTGGCACCAGTTTTCATACCGGTTTTAGAAAGAAAATATTTGGAAACAGATGCAGTATGTTTCTGTATATTAAATCCAGTCTGTGAAATAAAGCTACTCTCTCTGGCTGCACAGAATGGTCAGAAGGCTCCTGGAACAAGATCCCCCCTAAACTGTATGTGTGTTTTAAGGAAGACTCTTGAAACATTAATAAGTGGTGAGTAGATGGCATATTCTGATATGTGCTGGGAAGTAGGCACAGATGAAATGCAGGATGGTTTGCAATATTTAAAAAGCAAACAAGATCTGGGCTTCCACTTGGAATATCACAAGGATCACAGCATATTACATTAATGGAGGCTATTCTAGCACAAAATGAAAGCCACAATCTCTGCAGCCCTGGTTTAGGACAGGGGAGGGTAATATAAAATGACTCCAGGGTGGAGCACAGGTTGCTGGAGGGGACAGCCTCTGTTGTAACGTACATTATTTTTGTAGTTAAAGAGAAGGGAAAAGTGTTGCTTTCACAGCAAATCCTGGTAAGCAACCACATATGGGCAATGAATTGGGAACCTGGGAAAGTTAATTCCTGAACTGAGAGCTTGTATAGCCCTATCTGCTACACAAGTCCTGCTAGCAGGGGTGCTGGCAGTGCAAATAGAGCCTAAGCATCCTGGTGGGTGTTTGCAAAGGGGTAAAACACTCTGTTCCCTGGTCTGCTCTGAAAACACACAGTGCCAGAACTTGTGTTACTCACCTTGAGATGTGTTTAAGGGTTGGTACACTCCCAGCAGCCTTCTTTAGCAGAGGGGCTAGCCTTGCTACCCCCGGCCCAGCATTATCCTGCAGTCAAGGTAGTGACAGGGGCTGGGGACTAGCACCAGCCCTCCTCTCCATGGCCCTTCCCTCTCTTGCCTTTGTCTTATGCTTAATTGCCCTTATGCTTTCTCTGGGATATGTAGTCATGTTCCATTTTGTGTCATGGCTAAGTCACTTGCAACACTGCACGTGAGGGAAAGCAGGGTGAAGCACCTGGAGGCACCATCCTGGAGCAGATTGCCAGCAAAAACTTGATGGGCTAGTTGCTCTCTTGCCCAAATCAATTTCCTCCAGTAGTTTTGGAAATCCCAGTATGAGACCTGAACAGTCATAGGTGTGCAGAACCCTTCCAACCTGCAGCAGCGCCTTGCTACCTCTAGATTGGGGTTGGCGGGTCTGAGGTACATTTTTCCCCTCTTTGTTGACCCTTTGGGATTATAAAACGTGTTCTGTGTGTAGAGAATATTCAGATTGCTGTTCATGTGCAAAGGAAACCCCTGTGATAGCTGCATTCCCCTAGGCTGCTGAGCACCCCGTGCAATATTTTACACTCAGCAGAGCTTAGTGGAGTTAAAAATAGTTCTTGTTGTCAAAATATTTCTTTGTAGTAAAAATGTCCTTAGGATACTTCGTGAAGTGGTAACCTTTGGACATAATAGGGTAAGGAAAAATCAGAACATAGTCTTTAATGCTGAAAAAAAAAAGGTTTGTCTTAATTGCGCAATATGGGAGAAAGTTTAAGAGCAGAGAAAAATGCTAACACCTTGGGGAGAGGAAGAATGGAATTTAAATAGAGATCTAAGGGTGAGTCTGTAATGTAAGATACTATATCTTTGTTAAGTATGTTTTCCTTTGGTGCTTGAAAGTTTATCTGGAAGAAAATGTCTGACTATGTTCAGTGGATGAAGGTCTTGCTGGGAGTCTTTGAATTCAATGCACGGTAAAGCCTGGCTTTTCACTTTTTATTTGATTTTAGAATGCAATTCTAAATTTGGCCTGCAAGTTATAATTTCTAAAAACAAGCTTAGATGTGTGTTTCCACCCTGGAAAAAAACCACTCTTAGTGATAACAGATTGTTTTCAGCAAATGCATGTTCCTGTGTAGAGTCTCAGAACTGGGCCATATACTGTAAAGAAGCGAATGTATTAAGTGAACAGAAATTTAAAATTTAAACAGAGGGCATTACTGAGAAAAATGCATACAGTAAATAGGGATTCCAATGTGACAGACAGCTTGATGATTTTTTTCATTCTAATAACTGTAGCTGGAGTTAAATGTAGCAGATAAGGTAAAT
Source organism: Vidua chalybeata (assembly GCF_026979565.1). Taxonomy (NCBI): domain Eukaryota; kingdom Metazoa; phylum Chordata; class Aves; order Passeriformes; family Viduidae; genus Vidua; species Vidua chalybeata. The sequence goes on from NC_071570.1 coordinate 40,694,565, forward strand.
TGCTTAAAGGCTGTATGATTTCTGGCTTATTGCTCTCTGTTTTACTTCAGCAATACCAGTACGTTTCCTTATATCTTTTTTCTGCTCTCCAATCTGAGCTATTGCTTTGTATTTTGAAATTAAATACAGTATACTTAATGCCATATAAATCACCACTGTTGTGAACTATGCGATATAGTATTGTTCTGGCACTACAAATTTAACTGAATTAGAGAACTACTGGGTGAGAAGACTTTATCTCAATTTATAGAAGCCACTAAATAAATTCTACAAGCACATAAGGAAAATAATTAAAAAGTGAAGTCAGAGCTATATAATCTAGGTACATTGCATCATGGCTTGGAGTTTCATGGAATATTCTCTAAAAGTGAGTATTTTTTAAATTTATATAATTGATTTTTAAAAACACCAGCTTATAAATAAACTTCAAGTGCATAAAATCAGCTCTAATATGATTGCTTGCTAAATATAAAATTCCACAAACAGCTCTCTACCCTCAGAGCTCAACCTCTGGCTAATGGAGCATATTTTGAAGCAGAAAGGGGCTTGTGGGGAGCAGTGGGAGGGGGTTATCAATACAGTCATCTTACCTTACATCACTGCAAGGAAACTAGCAAGCAAAAAAAGAAAATAAAAAGAATCTACTGGAGACTAGTGATCTTAAATAACATTTTAAATAACAATTAGCCTTAACATAGGAAGTCACAGTGTCAGCCCTCTGGGACAAAGACCCTATGTCTGTGATTTCATTACAAACTACTGACTGTATTTTGAGTGCTATAAAAATAATAATTATGGACAAGTGAGTAGAAAAATAAAATTGAGAGGTTCAATTTCTTGACAGCCCTCAGTACAGTTTCCCATGGATTGCTTTCCATATTTTACCTAAAAATCCCCACCTTCTGTTGTAGAAAACATCTTTGACTATAGCCCATGTAAGTAAGGAGCACAGATGAAAAGCTTGCTGACACACAGAGACAAGGTATCGGAATGTCTCCCAACAATCAGTGAAAAAGCATCTAATTTCCTACTATTTGTATGGTGGCAGGAATAAGTGAGTGTTTACCAGTAATTCTAGCTTAGGTCTTGTAAAGGCCTGTCTACCTGCAATTTGCACATAAAACCCCACTAAAGATTAAGGGCAGGGTTGTTTTCAGCCAAATCTGGAGCTACTTGGAATTTTTTTTGGTAATTGGAATTGTTCTGCACACCCCATGAACTTGCAGCCAGCACAAAAAGATGAGGGTGTAACTCCCAGCTGAGCTTTGGGTGGCTCTAGGGGCATGCTGCTGTGGGCTGTGGTATTCAGCTCTCCAGGGCTGTTTATAGTAGCTGTGTGTTGGAGCTTTTAAACTTGCATTTTTTAAAAATCACAAACCAACCCCAAACTACTTTTGTTTTACTTGTGTGCAGAAGAAACGGAGAGGGAAAGGTTTTCTCTGCAGCAGTCCTCCCATAGTGTAAGAGCATGTGGTGCAGAAATGGGGCTTTCTGGAAGTGGTGGTTTCAGAGGCTCTGGAAACTCAGTGGCCTGAATGCCACAGATTGGAGAGTGAACTGTGAGGAGAGCCACGCAGAGGTCAGGGAAGGGAATTTTGTATTTACACTGTCACACCTGGGAGCAGATCATGGCTTTTGCAGTCCTTGACTCCACCCTGGCATGCTGGATGCTCATGCAGTTTTAACCCTCTTTTGTGTAATTTTTGTGTTTTTTGGCTGCGTCCTGAAGTTTGTTGTTTTGTTTTAGGAAAAAAATGGAACATTTGTTTTGTTTTAGGAAAAAAATGGAACAACATGTTGTTGTCCTGGCTTATGTGTGGTCCTGGTGGATGCTTATTGTGCTTTTAAACAAATTTCTTTTAAATATGCACATTCATTTTGATGCCTATTAAAGCCACAAAAGTCTTGGATCCTGGGAAGATGCTGTATAATTAACTTTATCTTTGTGTGTCGTATGTCAGGAATGGCAGACATCTGGTGCCCAGGACACAACATTGTTGAGAGAATGCAAATGTCTGTGACTGGTGTAAAGAACAAATGTTTCTGGTGCTTCCAGCTTCTGCAGATAATGCTTGAGATAAGACAAGGCTTAAAAATTGTGCAGTTTAAGGTGATTAAGAACAGGGCTAATACTTAAGAACTATCCTCAGTTGTTTCCTTGTTACTCAGACATTAGTGAAAGTGATTTTAGTGACATGTAGTTTGTATGAATGTGGCCCTGTGGTGATTTGTGCTATTTGTTGTTTTTCTGAATGTGAATCAAGAATTTATTTGTACAGAGACAATCATAAGGAAAGAGCCAAAAATAATGGCAGTCCTAGAAATGCCATGCAGCATTGCCCCTGTGGTGTGACATGGGATCCAACTGCACCTTTATTAGCTAAGCACTGAAGTGGCTTTTTCTGTAGCTTTCTTTTGACTGCCTTGGGAACTGGTTTCATCAGTCCACCATCCTTAATTTTCTTAATTTTTCGTTTTTGTACTCCTGAAATTCAAGCTAGAAATTAATATGATACCCGACTCTGTGGGGCAGAAGAGAATGATCTGTGCTAAGTAGTTCTTCTTGCATATGTATGAAGCCAATTTTCTTTAGACATATTTCTTTAGATAAACCAATGCTTTATCTTTATAGAACTGTATGACTCAAATCCTGTTTTGGCTTATAGCACAACAGATTACTTTGAAATGCACAGCTGCGTGTATGTGTGTAAAATATGTAAATGCTATCAATATTCTTTAAAATAAAAGCTAAGAAGATTTAGGGCTCAATCCCCCAAATTTTAGTGGGATGTTGGCTCCTAAACAGACCTAGAAAAGCCCTGCACAGCTGTCACCAAGCTGGGAGTTGTCTAATAGTTCTAGACTTTCCTGATGCCCAAGAGGAAGTTTCTGTACTCTCTTCAGAGTGCTTCAGTCATGCCTGAGCAGCTCATCTGTCTCCTTGTGCCTTGGGGACCCTGTATGCCATTTCCCTTTCCACTGTGCCTCCTCAGGCCAGCCAGGAAGAGAAACCACCTTCTCACTCCCTAGGCTGCTTCTGCCAAGGTTTTACCAGGCAGGACTTTGCGTTTTACTTTGCATTTGAATAGGAAATTTGGGTCATATTTTGTGGCCCATAGGATAAACATTTCCTGGATCCTTCTGGACTTCCAAGTACGATAGGAGATTGTGCAGAATAACTGCTGTGGTCTCTTTTCTGTTCATAACTATAGCATAAATACTGACACCAAAGGAGACACCTCAGGGTGTGATTCCTACTCCAAAACTCTTTTGTATTATTATAATAACCAGGTCATGGGCAGAACACAAACAGTTTTTGGGTGGGACTCAGAACAACATCTCCTCCCACATTAATATAATGAATTTTGAATTCTGTTTTGCACAGAGGAATACATGTAAAGAAGAGGTGATGGGGAGGCCTTGGGCAGGAGTTGTCTGGGAGCTGCTTATTTTCCTAGGAAAATAATGCTGGTGAGCATTTCTCTCCTCTTGAACAGAGGCTATGGAATTTGTTGTCCATATCCTGGATGAACTTCCCAGCCCCTCTGCTACTCGGAGGATGCCTGCAGCCATCACAGCCTCTTCTCACTGTTCTCAAAATCTGGTCTCTGCTTTTTAAATGAAGGGGCTTATGAGTTTGTGGGGTTTTTTTTTTTTTCCCTCAGGAGATGTCAGGCCATGAATCATGGTGGGAAGGGAGGCGTTTCCTGGTTAGCAGTGTTGAGCCCCAGAAAGTCGCACATCCCAAGAATTGAAAGCTTCCCTTCTGGTTAGCTCTAGGTATGTTAACTATTGGTGTGTTTCATTTTGGCACCTAATTAACTGCCTGTGCTCCCCGGGAGCTGAGGCACTGACATCAGGCCATGCATTTTGCTCCAAGGAACACAGGTTAGAAGCTCTTCTGTCTCCATCTGAACTCCTGTCTCCCTCTAACCTCATAGGAGACTGAAAATCACACTGAAAATCCTGAAAAATGGGAGGGACAGTCATTTCTGTGCAGAGTAGTACTTCTGAGAGCCAGAACTGCTATGAGCAAAGCTAAGCTGTTAAAAGATGGCTTGAGTACAGCATGGGACTCAGCAGAAGAATTTAATCCCTGTCCATCTTGATTACAGTTGTGATCTGCTCACTCCTTGGGCAAATATAGTTATACCTTCCCCCCCGGCCCCAGTTATAGCAATGGGTTTTCTACCTGTATATGGCCAAAACTTCTGTATCAGGAGATGGCTGTGTCCACAGCTGTATAGTTTAGATGGCAGAAGTAGAAAATATAATATTGGCTGCTGTTAGGTCTGCCGGGAATCGACTGCCACACACCTGGAAAATGGCCGGAGATGTTAAATGACAGCCTGTGATAAAGACACTAGGCTTTGGCACAACAGGCCAAGCTCTGGGGAAGGAAACAGCTCCTGGCAGTTTTGTGGAGGCAGCAGTGGGGATTTTAATTTGGATGCCGCGAGTGCGGGGAGGGGGCGGGGGGGGGGCCCACATACAGGACACATCTCAACAGGAGCCTGCTTTGGGTGGAGCAAGTATGAAAAGCACCGTCTAGAGCAGGTCCCGCTGGAAAGCGACCTGTGAAGGTGCCCGAAGCCAACGCAAGGCTGTTCGGCACATCCCCCCGGCGAGGGCGGCTGGAGCTCCGGGAGGGGGGGCCGCCGGGGGCGAGGGCCCGGCTCTGTCCCCAGGCACCGGGCGGTGGGGGGGGCGTCCCTGTGCCCCGGGGTCACCGCTCCCACCTGCGTGGCGGGCGGGGCGTGGCGGGGCGGCGGCTCGGGGCCGTGCGTGGCCGCCTGCAGCCGCGCCCCGCGCCCGGGAGGCGGTGGCGCCGCCGATCAAGGTGCCTCCCCGCCGGCAGCAGCGGCATCAGGAGCGGCGGCAGCAGCACTGGCAGCAGCAGCAGCAGCCACCGGCCCAGGCACAGGCAGCGGTACAGGCACCATCACCAGCACAGGCATCAGCACAGGCACCAGCACCAGCACAGCCGCCGCCGCCGGCGCTCACCGGCTTCGCGGCTTGGCGCCGGCAGGTGATGGAGCGGATGAGCGGGCTGGGGGGGCGGGCTGCCGGGACCAGCCGTGTCGCCCGCGGTAGTCGGGAGGCTGAGCCCGGCGGAAGGACGGGAGGCGAGGCGGACAGCAGCGTGGAGCCGCAAGTTGTGCCGGCGGCCGTAGCGGGGCGGGTATGCGGCGGCCCGGGAGGACCCGGCTGCGGCTGCCGGGGTCCGGAGGGTCCGTGCGGGTGGTGGGAGCCGCGGTGACCCGCGGGGCTGCGGGACTCTCCCCACCCCGTGCTAGGGGCCTCGGGCTCGGGGCTGGGCAGAAACTTCACTTGGGATCTGGCAGGAGGATACGCGTTCCCGTGGGGGCAAGACTCGGTTCAAAACCAGTAAGCAGTTCGTTTAGAGAAAATCTTTACAACTCCAGGCACAAAATGCTTTCCTGTAGGACACACGAACACCAGATTTTTAAAACGAAAGCGCTGCTGAAAGCCTTTCAGAGGAGCTTCTCTTGGCAAGCCAGCATACTGAAGGCTTTCAATAAGGAAAATATAGTCTTTCAACTAGATACAAAAAATAGAGCTGAATTATTACTTCCTAAATCTATCATGGCTTTCAGTTAGGAAGAGCTTTTGGTGGCGTTCAAGTGCCACAACCATCATGTTCCTTAAATATCTCCTAATCCCCGAGCAAACAAAAGTCTGTTGGTGTTTAATATGTTTGGTACATGTAGGTCAGAGCTGTACTTCGTTCTTATTTCATAGTTACTTTGTGGTGATACAAATCCAGTGCTTCCGCTCAGCTGAGTTTTGGCAGGGTCCTCTCTTGCAGCGGAACTGGGGGACCTTCTAAATGAAGCTAACAAATAAAATATGTTTTGAAATGGAGTGCAGATGAGAAGCCTCTTAAGTATTGTGTTGCACAACAGTGCACTGTGTGTGCATTTGGCTCACAGAAGTGAGGTTTTGAATGCATCCACAATCTGAACTGGACCCTGTTCTGTTCAGAAATATCACGCATTAGTGTCTGAAACAGCAGCAGTTCTGATGATGAAGGTTAATTCATCTCTCTCCTGACAGTACTTTTGGTGCCTGACACCTCTGGTCAGCATGTTTCTTAGAAACTCGTATATGTCCTAATTTTATGAGATATTCTTAAATTGTGATTAAGAGGAATAAGTGATGTTTGCTAGCTCAGGTGGGTGGTGTCTCAACTTTTTTAAAGCTGTTTTGTGAGTAATGCAGCTGTCCCTTGTATTGTACAGCACCTGTGAATTGCCGTTTTATACTGAATGATAGCAATAGACTGATAGTAACACCCTCAACAATAGAAATTGAGTTTCTCTATCCCAATTTCTTTATCCCTGCATAGCATCCTTTCTTCGCAGTAGGGAGTGTCCCTTTGGCTCCATCTCCTGGCTCAAAAAGAGGATCCCCCTTCATTGAGAAGCCTCTGGGTGATACTGGTAAAACGTGGGTGAAAAGGGTGATGAAGGCTTTTTCTTCATCTTGAACTGTGTGGTCTTGGGATCTCTTACACCAAGGTCCCTCCACTCCACTGGAAGCTGGAGATTAGGTTCTCACTTTTATTTCCTGAAAAGAGAGCATGTCTCTTATGCTACTTCTTATGTCTTGGAAAGATTTTTCACTTAGTGACTAAATATTATCATGGTATTTAGAAAATCATAATTCAGAATTTCTTTCCTTTCATGGATCTGCTCTCATCAGTAGGATTAGTCATCTCTCCTGATACATCTCTCTGTGTGATCTTTTAGTGGAAATGTGTTAATGGTATATCCTTTATGTCATGATTTTTCTGCATGGTCAGGAAAGTATCTTGCCTGCAAATTATTAATCCACTTGAAATAGAAAACTTGTGGTGCTGTGGAAGGATCTTGGTGTGATTTAGCAGATGTATGACTATGATTGACTTAGCACATGAGCAGAAGGAATCCTATTCTGCAAGTACAGTGAGATGGCAGGAACTTTCCTTTGTGGAGCGTCTTTTGTATGCCCTCTCTTTGCTGCAGAATAACTTCCTTCAAATGCCAGAGACAAGAGGGAAAGAGGGGAAAGAGCCTTAGCCAGACTGTACAACCAGGGTGCTTGTCCTGCTTGTGACAGCCAGATTTCTGTATCCACCCACTGTACCCCAAACTGAAAGGGGAAGGTGTTGGGCTGTTCTGTCACTGATCTTTAGTGTTTGAGGTGCTCGTGGGGGTAGCAAAGCAATAAAGTATTACTTCCTAGAGCTGGTTAGATATGTGAAATTGGGAAGATCTCTTTTGTTTCTGTATTGATGACCTCTGTATTCCAGCAAGTGCCAAACAGTATGTCAGTGCCATGTAGTGCTTCGTTGTTATTGCCTAAAGTATGATAAATCATGTGGATTATGGTAAGAATTTACAAAGATAGCATGGTGTGGTCTGGGTGCTGCCTCTGTTTTTTTCTTTGTGGGGCACTCTCAGTAGAGGTGTTTCTAACTCTACCAATGGACAGCAGTTTTCTCTGCCGTGGTGCAGAGTGTCCCCTCTTTGCATGCAGAGACATTCCTTCTAACACATGCAGTCTGGCAGCAGGGGGACTCGGGGAAGGGGATACATAGCTCCTGTGAGCTGTGGTGGCTTCTCTCTGGTCATCCAGAACCCTTCCCTTGAGGCTGAACATTGGTGACTCTCTGAAATAATTTTTTGTCTGCAGAGTGCACTGTGAGGGTGGTGGGGGGAAAGGTGATTCTCTAGCGGATTAGCTCTGTCTATCTTTTAATGTCTGTGCTTAGCTTTTTACCAACCTTTGTGCTTGATAGGATCACAGAGCCACTAACACCAGCCCACCAAGGCTGAGCTGAATGATTTTCTTACTTATGTATCACGAAGAGATGCATCAGCTCAAGAGATTCCAGCTGCAGAATGTGTGTGTGTGCAGCATGCCTTGTTCAGATGTTATTTCCTTAATAAATTCGCTCATTTGGCATGAAGGGTTGTTGGCTGGTTTGGGTGTTAGTTTTTTTCTCCACTCTTCTAGCCCTGGGATATGACAGTCAAGTTTTCTTCTCTCTGGCTGGTTCTGTAAGGTAATTTAAGGTCCACAGTCTTGGTAGAACTGTGATTTTGGGGAACTTGAGGTGGTAGCCTGTTTGACATGTGTGGGTAGAAATGGATGTTGCTGTGGGTATTGCATGTTTGCTAGGGACTGCAGAAAGGCAGCAGGCCCTGAGGAATGCTGGCTGAAAATGCTGGCTGCAAGCATCCTAGTTAGGTTTGAGTTACCTGAATATGCCCTGACTTCATACACAGACTCAGGCACATGCACTTTCATTCAATGTAGGCTGAGATTTCTTCAGAGTCTTGTAATTTTTCTTTTTCCCCTCTTCTTGTTTCTCCTCCCCCAACCTTGCCCTGTGGTAGCTCTAGTGCAGAGGCTGGGTTTGCAGCACAGCCTGCACTGCCTGTGAGATGGTTCACAACTTGTGGAGCTGGATTTGGTTCCTGCGCTCTACCTGATGAGCAAGAAACATTTTGCTCATCATGGGAATGTTATCACTTATAGAGTAGTTGCACTCAGTGTTTTGCTAGGCTAAAGACTTGTAACAGCCTGAGACTGCTAATGAGGAATAATATATTCAGTTAAAATACACAGTGGAATTCTGTTATTGTAGGCCAAAATGTAGTAAATGACTAAGAGCTTAGTCCAGGATTCAGGGAAAATGTTGTCTTTTCTGCAGAGTGCTTTGTGAATGTTGGCAGTGATCAGGGGTTGAAGTCACATGAGCCAAAACCTGGCACACGTCTTGGTCTGTTTTTCAGATATGTAGAGAACTGGGGTGTGTAGAAGCACTGACTTGAGGACACAACCTCAGTCCGTCTAATGTCTCAGAGGCCGATCTGCAGGACAAGTGGTTGTGGGAAGGTGATCACAACACTCTGTGTTGTCTCAGCTCAGGTCCAGTAGATCCCTAAAGCCTTAGGAGAAGGTGGCTCTGCTACCCCTAGACTGCATGGGTTGCAGTGTGGCTGTGTTTGCTTAGTACTGCACTGGAGTGAGCTGGCCCAGGTGTGCTGGCTTTGGGGCATGTCATACCCATGTCATGTTTTGTTTTTTCATATACAAATCTTCTCCTGAGAGTAAGTGATTGACTAAAACTAATGTTATGTAAATCCAGTGTAAGTCTGAAACGTAAGTTGAGCACTGCAAGGGGAAGGCTGTTGATGTGGCTGCCAGCATTGCTTTCTGAAAATTTAGATCCACACTGGTGTAGTTCACTTGTCCCACAACATCTTGGTTTGTCCCACATGTCCCAAGAGCATGAAGAAAGCTCTTGGCTGCAGATGAATTCTGCCAGAGCTGAAATTTGCAGTAATTTGCAGAATTTGACCTTTTGTCTCAAGAAACCGTGTTGTGGCTTCCAAGTACTACTGTGAGTATATACAAAATAGACAGGGAGTGTATCTGCAAATCCCTGCAGCTGCTGGTGGACTGGGAAAGCAGCAAGGGAGTGTTGATGTTGCTGACACAGGAATTGTAGAGAGGAACAGGAACCTTGTCCTACTGAACAGGAAGGAAGCTTATTTTCAAGTTCTTGTCTGTAAGGATGGTCAAGAATGCTTTGGTGGGGTCAGACTTATGTGCTGTTTGTTCACAGATTATCTTGCAGTCAACTAACGATACCAGGCAAAAGACCTTTGTCCTTTATCTTTGAACACTGACCTTCCTCTTTTGGGGCAGGATATTTTGCGATGTGGTTGATCCAGTTATAGCTGTGGTGCTCTTTTAGGTCAAAGCTGAAAGGGAGGGATGCAGCAAGGAAAGCAAAAAGTTATCGAGATCCTTAAACACACTGACATGTAGGAAACAGCTTTTAAAAGACCTTTTTAAAATATGAATGAGCGTGAGATGTAAATGACTTGCTAAGAGGCCAGTTTCCAGAGACAGGTTAACCATAGGGGACTGCTTGGCTTTACTGTATATTCATCCGATTGGCTGAAGTTCCTGGCTTTTTCCTAGATTCTTTAATGTGAAAATATTTATTGAAATTGATGTTTTGATTCTGTAGGTCTTGACCAGTGGCCGAGGGAGAAGTGTGACATGCTGAGCTGATAATCAGGCATTTTGTGGTTGAGTACAAAACAGATCTGTTTATTGACTGAGTGGCATCTCCGGTGTAAATTCTCCACTGCTTGGTTGATGATGAGCCAGCTGGTAAGAAACTGGGGAAAGTTGCTTTCTTCAGCAAAGGGAAGTTATTTCCTGTATCTCTTCTGGGAAGAAGGCTGTGAAGGATGTAGAAATGCTTTGTGCATGAAATCACTTGAGCTTTTTCATGTTGTTCATAAAATATAGGTGAAAAAAGTAAAATGCTTTTGGTAGGCACCACCTGCTTAACAAGACCCAACAGTGATGCAAGACCTAAAACTGTGCTGCCCTGCTGAATTCCCAGTGCTGATGTCTGAACAGCAGAGTAGGGAGTAAAGAGTGAAAAAGGGCTTGGGAATAGAACATTCCTCTTGGGTGGTGGACACATCTGTTAGAGAAAACAAAGGAGAAGTTCTGAAAAGTGCCTGCTAGCAATGCAAGTAAACTGAGACAGGTAGGATGTGTCTTGTAGGCAGGGCAGGTGTCTGTCCATGCAGCAGCATTTTCTGTCTGCTTGAGATATTGCTGGGCTCTTCTAAGGGAGCTCAGAAGTTATGGGGCTTCAAAGGGAAAGCTCTTTTCAAGGTACTCACTCTCCAGCTGGACTTAAATTATTTGTGATTTATACCAATCTGTAAGAATGTGTCTGTTCTTTCCTAGCTGTAGGCTCTGTTTCAAGCTTTGGATAAGGATAGTGTCTCATCTCTTCTCATGTCCAGCTGCTGCAGTCCTTTAAAAGTTTGCTTTCACTTAAAAACTATGATGTCCCTTCCATGAATCAGAAGTATAGACCAGCCAAGATGGTCTTTGAGGTTATCCTCCAATAAAGAAACTTCTAAGGAAGCTGCCACGCAGCCATGATACTTGAGCAGCCTTCCAGAAACAGCTGCTGGGGATGTAGAAAGCTGAACTTTTAATGGCTGAAAAATTAGTTTTGCCATTAAAACTAAAATTTAAGAGAGTGCAGGTGCCTGCAAAGTGCAGCAGCTGGCTTAAGCAGCCAGGGCACTTCTGGAGGAACAGGGAAAAATAATTTTATATTGTCTTGCAGGAGCTCAGCTGCTGTGTACAAACAGTGCAGAACTGGCCAAAGGCAGTTATTTGTGTTACAGGTGAATTGTAACAGAATGCTCAGGGGACATGGGAACACACACTGCTAGTTTTAAGGACACTTCAAAGAATTGATTATCATTTAATTTGGAACTCAAAAGCTACGATATACAAATAGTTTCCACTCAGTGTTCCCATTGCTTAGCAAAACCTGCTGCCAGTGCTTGGTTAAGAGTAGGAAATTGTTGTCTTTGGTGTTGCAATGACAACTTTCAGAATACTGTCTAATGAAGGGGATGTCAGATTTGCCAGTCCCAAAGATGCAGGATAGTGAAAGAACCAGATTGTGATCCAAAGAATGGAGGGAAATCAGTAATTTCTGTTTGTATAGACTATGTAATTGATTAATGACTCATTTTCATCTCATGGATAGGGAGTTCAGGTGACCTAAAAATACCCTATGTTTTGTTGTGTTGTTTGAAGCTTGAGTAGAGTACAAAAAGTAACTGCAAAAATACATATACATGAAGTGCCTCTGTGGGCAGGTGTCTATACTGCAACATATGGAAAAGGTATTTTTATATAAATATTAGAGAAAGATGTTTTTGTGTTGTGTGGATTTTCCAGGCACCTTCTACCTAATCCCACTTCTGATGCAGTAATCTAGCACTTGCCTCACGCTCACTCGAGTGTCTGCAGGAACACTGTCTGGAAGAGTAATGTCAAAAGCATCAGTCATAGGTCTTTATACTGATTGACATTAATTAGCCTCTATGTTTTTCTTCTCTCACCCTTGTCCCCTTTTTAATTTCATGTTTTTCCTTCAAAACAGAGATTAATTTGGAGTAGCAAGATAGTCAACTGCCCTTATTTGAACCTGCTTGGACTCCTAATTTTGTTGGGCAGTGTTGAGGAATAGTGAGGGAGTTCAGCCATGAGGGTGAATCAGTTGCTATCACAGTGATGGTTTCTAAAGCCCTCAGCCACCAACCACCTCCTTTCCTTTAGAAATGTGTCTATTCTAACTAATTTTGAGTGACCTGCTGTGCTTTCCACCAGCCTCCCTTTGTCTTTTTTTGACATGATTTGGGCATAGCCTCAAGTTTTCTGTGAAGTCATACCCTTTTCAACTGTGTAGAGATTTGGGAAGCCAAAGTAGCTTCTGCTGTGTCTGTGTCATGAGTGTGGACTCTCCATACACTTAAACACCATGCCTCCAGGGTGACAGCACAAAACCTGGTGGTAGGTGGGGGAAGGTCTGGGAGGTTCTACGGTAGCAAAGCAGCTCCTGAAGCTTGTTTGTGGGCTCACTGGGCTGTAGATGGTGAGGATGTATATTTTCAGGACCAGCTTTGCATTTCCTGTTGACAGCCATGGTTTTGGCTGTCTTCAGCAACTATCCTGTAGAGTTTCAGGTACTGAACAGTCAGTCTCCTACCTACCTAATAGTTTTTTTTTTTTTTTTTTCTTTTTTTTTTGCAAGCCTCTTTTCGAGTTCCAGCCTAAGCCTCTTAGGTGGTTCATACTGCTGTATCCTTTTTCATCCCTCAAAGAGAGCATTCGTTTTGCTCTAGTAGCAAAGCCATCACCTTTTTGTCTCATGGGAGAGGTCATCCTGCTGACCTTTCCTTGCACTATTCCAGTGTCAAATAACCTTTCTTGAGCTCTGTAACCTGAAATTATAACATTGTTCCAGCTGAGACTGTACTAGTGTTTTGCATATTTTCCCATTCCTCACTGAGAACTCGAACAACATCTGTCTTTTTTACACTCTTGCCGTGAGCCACTAAACCATCCAGATCTTTCCCTTTCTATATCCTTCCAACTGTTGAGCTTTCAAGCTGCAGAACATACTTATTTAATCCTGAAGTGCATGACTGCACTTGGCTTTATTACAAGCTGTACCTCCTGTCAGTTGTTTTAGTCCTCAAATGTTCCGAATACACTTCTGCCCATCCTCTGGGTTGACAGACTTTCTCAGCTATATGTTGTCTGCAGATTTCATTCATAGTGTCCTACTTTTCATATCAAGTGAATTAGTGGAATTGCTAGATAAGACTGTCCCAAGGCGGATCTTTTAGTTTGTTTATAGTTTGTCTTTCTCACCAGAATTTCAACATCTGCACAGGCTGCCCTTCTTCTGCCTTTTGGGAGGTGGAGCTTGGTTTGGCTTTAACCGTGGTCCTAAATAGTAAACAGGCTGCATTCTGGAGCTGGGCTGGTGGGTTATCCACATGCAGACAGGAGTGTGGAGTGTTGGCAACAAGAGTACATGTGTCAGGGCTGTGATGGTAAATATTTCCTCTTGGACAGAGAAAAATGGCTTTGTGTTCTAGTCTGCTATTATCAACACTTAGCAGTTCCTGGAGAAGGTTTATTTTCATCTTAAAGAAAAAAAAAAAAAAAAAAAACCCAAACTCAGAAAAATATTTGATACATGTAATCAATTATTTTAATGTGAAGTGGGAATGGCATTTTTAATTTATGCTCTTATTTACTGTAGGAATGACCAGAGCTGAAAATATCAGTTGTGTCATCTCTGAGCATTGAAGGCGTAACTGAAATAGAATTGTCACTGTCTCACTTGCTTATTTGAGTGTGTCTCTGGCAGAAATGGTCTTGAAAACCTTGATCTTTGTCTTTCTTTATGGTTAGTGCCAAAAGACCATAATAGATCATCTCTGTGAGCTTTGTTGAAGCCCACTTCAGGTTGGGAGAGGATTACTGTGGTCTCCCAGAGCTTTGAGCAAGCAACACAGCCATTTCTAAAAACATTAAACACACCAAGGGGGTCATTATAGAATGGAAAAAAAAAGAGCTGTGTTTTGAAGTACATGTTGTATATGCCTAAAATGGCCAATAATTCAAATTATTAATGGAGGACACAACAGATCTAGTGCATTAGCTTTATATATTTTGTGAGTACATGTGTCAGAGAGGGAAGTCTGTACTGACATGATAATCACTAAAATCATTTGTTTGAAGAAGGTGAAGTACTGCAAACCCACTCTTAACTGCTATGTTTCCTTTGTTCAGTGGATTTAAAGCACACTTGGAGAATTCTAGCACATAAAAGGAGCAAGCAGGCCATTCCTGGGCCCAGAGGGGGATTAGGAACTCTGTGGCATCTGTTCAGCTGATGCAGTGAGAGTCTGGACTACACTAGTTTGAAAATGAACAGCATTTGCCATCCAGCTACAAAAATCCATGTGTGACAATTTATTCTCTGTGTGTGTATTTGAAGAGACAGTTTAGAGTTTTGTCCTTTTATTAGTATCTGGAGGAGGACAGATCACATCCCAAACAGATATTTTTTCTTAAAGAATCATCTAAAGGTAGGAGTTAAAAATTTATATTTTTTCAGTGCCTGACATATGTTTCCTGCTGCTGTTCTGCACATATTTGCTCATCAGAGTGCCAGCATTGGGTTCACAAAATCTCTGTTAAAGTAATAGAAATGTCATGTGATTGGTTGTTAGTATTTAGTCAGTTGTGTGTCAGTTGTGCAGTGTATGGTTTCCTTTTTTTTTTTTTTTTAATGGCTCTTGAAGCCTTTATGGGGGCTGATCCCTTTAAGTTGCATGACAAAGGGTTTTTATCACTTTGTTCAAAAATTCCTGCTTGAAGTCCAGTTACTTTCCACAAGGTGTGGAAAGCCCCAGTTCTCTACAGGGGTTATTTAAGGGAATGTTTGTACTTTGGGTGGCCAGTATATGAGGCTTTGATCCTTAGATGTGCTGAACTGTGAAACTTGTGCAAAAAGTACTTTCCAAACATGAGCCAGTTTTTGTCCTATCACCTGGATTCACCTGGTTTGTTAGAGGAAGAGGAAGGACTGCATGGGGATGATTGCAGCTCTCTGTCTGAAACTTTTGGCACTGTCCTAACTTTTGGTTCTGGTGCTTTCTCCTATCGGAACAGATTTTTGAGACCTTGCTACCACAGCTGTGGTGTTGCGTGGGCTGCATAGCTGCATACCAGCCCAGGAATGTTAAACAGAGTTATAATAGATTCTTATTTTCACCTCGTGATTTAAAACAAACTCTCCAACATGTGGTTGTGGCTTGTGTATTGTCACTTTACAGCACTTGCAGTTTCAAACCAGATGACTGGAATCGCAGTGGTTTTTAAGAGCACACTTGCTTTTTCCCCAGGGTTTTCCTCCCAGTGGCAAAGTTCTCTTCTTGCTACCTCCAGTCCAGCAGGGGCCCAGGCAATCTGTCTGGGCATGTGGTACTTCTGTTTCCCAAAGTCTCCACTACAGAGATGCTGCTCAAGAATTAACTATTTCGGGTGTTCATAGTGCTGCAGATGAGTCTTCTGTGCTGCCAGCTCAGTGAGGTTTCTGGCCCTGTGGCAGCCCATGGGGAGGAGGCAGCAAAGCTGAAGATGAGCAGCAGAACTGTTGAGTTTCCTTATTGTGCAAAGATTTACAGTGCTTGCTGTTGTGTATCTTAGCCTCATTTAAAGTACGCATTTAGGCATGGCTTGTTGAGGTAAAGCATACCAAATCTCCATTGCTGAATTTACAGGGGAGACACGGGGCCAAAGTCCTGTCTTAGCTACCATGTAGGATTTTCCGTTAATGAGGATAGTGAAGTAATTGCTTATTGGGACTTTGGGACCAGATCGTCTCCTAGAATAAATAAAGCTAAGCTCATTTAGAGCAATTGAGCATTAATCTCTGTAAGACTTTTCCAAAGATATAATGCAGTGAACATAACAAGGAAGAGAGCTCATTATTTTCCAAGAGAAGTGACAGATGAGAGTGCATTTCCACTCCACAATTATCATAGCTTCCTTTTTAATCACATCACTGAAAACATCTAGTGGCCACTGCAATGGCAGTATTTGTGAATGGAGGCTGGATGTATTCAAAACAGCATGAGTGCAGCAATTTTTCTTTCTTACAGTGTATCTTGCCAAATACCTAATTTTCAAAGATTAGAGTCCTGGAGCGCAGAGCTGAGGGTCTGATTGGCTGGAGGACATTCACAGCTCAGTAATGAAACACTGATGTATAAAATGGTAATTGATTCCTGGAGCACCAGGAGTGCTGAGCCAGATGACATTATGTGCAGATTCCAGCACAGCAACAGAAACTGTGCAAATGTTGGCACAGAGGGTTAAATGTGAGATTAACTAACCATGTTCTGCAGAGATGGGGCTAAAATGAAATACACTGTTGAAAAGATTTGGGGTGGTTTGTCAGAGAAGCGGTTTTCCATGCAGTTTTAATCTCTGTATGTTTGTTTCACAGATGCAGTCAGAGGTGGTTTCTTCTTTAGAAAGGACTGCTGCAATTTACTGCTAAGTCCAAGCCTGACCAGTCACAAAAAAGTCACTTTGGCAGCTAATGGTGTTTTTTAATGCACCTGTATCTGTTACATGTTACTTCTGCAGACCCTTTTAAGAATATTGCTTGCTGAGGAAAACGTTTTTTTTTAGTGTCAGAAGGCTGCTGCAGCACTTCAGTTCCAAAATAATTAAAAATATAATCTCCACCCTGCTGCTGATTTTAGACATTTGTGTTTGGTCTGTATGACTAGTCCCTCCATGCAGTCCTAACAGAACTGGTTCTGTGTGGGTAGTTAAGCAAGCAAGACATGGCAGTTGTGACGATGGATTTTGTGCCCCTGGGTACACTGGAGGCTGAGCTGGAACTCCTCTGTGGTTTCTGATCTTCCTGGAGTAATGGTGTTTCTGTTGTCCCCATGGGCTGCTGTAATTGCAGGTTCAGTATTTTCCATGTTTGTTGCTGTGCTTGGAGACTATCCAGACTCCTTTCTGCTGCACTGAGGGAATAAGGGTCACTTGAATAAACTCCTTTCTTTCGTATGTGGATGGGGATAGCACCTGTGTGGTTTATGCAGAGGCATCTAAACTATGGATGTCTGAATCGCAGTGCAGAGGCTATTTGAGAGCTTGCTTACTGCAGGCTGGACCCCACCATACCTCTGCCGTACTCCCCATCTGGTGTGTGAGATCACTGGTGCATACAAAACATTTCTGCAGCTCTTCCAAGGTAATAAAAGT
This sequence comes from Vidua chalybeata, assembly GCF_026979565.1. NCBI lineage: Eukaryota > Metazoa > Chordata > Aves > Passeriformes > Viduidae > Vidua > Vidua chalybeata. The sequence goes on from NC_071570.1 coordinate 40,711,782, forward strand.
CATCAGTGTGGGTGGAACAAACATCCTTCCTTCATCAAAAGCTTGGAGAGGTTGAAGGTAGGATGGTAGCCAGCCCCTGGTGCAGGAGAAAAAGTTGTGCTTGGGGCAATCAGCTAATCTTTGCCAATTCTCTGCACTGCTTTGGACAAACTTTCGTAGTTTGCAGAGTATTTGACTGAAAGCAGTCTTCTTGTACTGGTAATTTTGGAAAATGTGAAGGTAAGTTGGTATGTGTTTAGAAGGGTGTCAGGCTATTTGATTCCCAGCATCCTAGAGACATCAGTCCAGCTCCCTGCCAGCCAGGGTCACGTTGTAGCCAGTTGGGTGGTAGAAATTCCTGATGGATGAAGTGACAGTCCATTTTCCAAGCTATTGGACAGTCTCCAAGGTGGATTGCAGGATCTTCTCTTGATTTCTTTCATCAATTGCCTATTGTGTCTGAAAACAATTGCTCAGTTCTTCATTTTAACCATGGCAAGACTGTAAATTAGGTTGCTTGTTTCTTTTCTTTTTGAGTTTTTGTTGTTTGTTGGGGGGTCTTCTGATTGGTTGGTGATTTTTTTTGTTTTGTTTGCCTTTTTTTTTTTTTTTCCCATTTCTTTTCTTTTTTCCTACATTGTGTCATAAATCTGGTGGGAATTGGTGACTCTGCCTCCCCTATGGTTGATCTCTGGAACAGGCACCTGAGGGAAGTGGTCACAGCACTATGTCTCTCAGAGTCCAAGGAGCTGCTAGGCTTAGTTAAAACTAAGGCAGTTCTATGAGGAGAAGGACTTGGTGATCTGTATGGGCCCCTTCAAGGTTGAAATGTTCTGTGATTCTTTGTGCACTTATGCTTGCTAGGATTTGCATGTACTTGTAAATATCTTGTGAAATTACAGAGTGGTACTTCCGTGGACTTCCTGTCTATTCAGCATAACCCACAAATAGAGCATCCTGAGCTCAAGTCATTTCAGGTAGTTACAGTTAAGTACTGCTACATGAATTTCACTGTGATCTTGGGTGTTGCTTACATAATTTTGGCCTAATTTTGTGGGGAAATGGGGTTTAAGCATGCTGCAGGTAATGCTGGTGTCCTGTTAGGCTGTTGAATCATTCCTGTTTATGAGCCTAGTAGAAAGTCCAAGTAGAAATTGTTAAGGTGGGTGCAGTGGATCTTCAGTTAACTATGAGCATAAAAGCCCATGTGCAGAGCAGGCTGTATGATGCCACAACTTAAAACCCCATGTCGTGGTTTGACATGGAAGTGAATTTTTTCCAGGAAGTTGGGTCAAACCAATCAGTGGTCAGGTTTGGATATTGGCACCTGGAGTGACCACTGAAAGTATGGACACGCCTCTGAGAACACAGGGGGTTAAAAGCAAGAACTCCCAGGAAAACTCTCTCTTTTGGTTCCGGTCATCAGAGAGTGCAGGCTCTCCCCTGCCCAGCCTTAGGCTGGGTGGGGGAGGGGAAGCCACGCGGCCTTTTCCAGGTAGGCCGAGGGGCTGAGGGTCTGGAACCGAGCCAGCTCCTGGACGGAAGGGTGGAGAGAAGTGGAGATGCCTTTGCTCCCCCCCCAAGAGGGAAAGAGACAGAGAGCCTGGCGGCACCTGGAAATTTGCCAGCAGAGGAGAAGGAGAAGGGGGGGGAATGTCCAGCGTGGGAGACGGAACGCCGGACTGAGATATCAGCCGTCCAGGGAGTCTGAACGTTTAACCCTTTCCAGGAAATGAGGGCTTTTTAAAAGTATTACTCCTCCTTGATTTGTAGTGGAAGAGAGATAGTCCGGGACCTGAGATGTTGGAAGAAGAAATATTTAGGTGAGAGGAGATGATGAAGTAGCTTTTGGCTGGACTTTTTTTGTTAGCCATGGACTGAACCAAAATCTCCTGCAATAGAGACTGCATTTTAGGGGGATGCAGTGGTGACCCAGGGAGACCTGTTTCAGCTTCGAACAGCACAAGAATGGCGAGAAACGAGGAAAGCTGAAGAGGGAATGGTGATACCCTCTGTCTTCGGGAAGAAGATGAGTCCTGTTTTTGGACCCCTCGGCCCCAGGGGACAATGGGGGGGACTGTAGTCCCAGGATGAGAAACTGAACTGTTGTATCTTTGGGTCCGTGGCAAAGCATCCTTAAAGGAGCCCTATGAGCAGTCTGTCCATGCACGGTGGTGACAGCACTGTGACATGGAATGGAGAGTGTCACACTGGCAGATTTTTTTTTCCGGGCGGTTGCCATGTGTGACAGGGAAACACAGGGGGGCAGCTGTGTTTCCTGGGGGGTCTGTGGTGCAAGAGAGACTTCTCTCTCCCTTGATAGCTTGAGTATTGATTATCTGAAGGGTGGTAATTTGATCAAGAATCCCGGGTGATGTTTCATGGCTGAGTGTTTTTGGAAATTGGGAGGAGGAGGGGTGTTTTAAAAGGTCTTCATCCTAGATTTAGTTTATGTGTTTTCTGTATTAGTAGTAGTTTAATAAAGTTTTTTTTCCCTTTGTTATTAAGCTTGGGCCTGCTTTGCTCTGTTCCTGATAACATCTCACAGCATTTATTTAGGGAAGGTGCATTTTCATGGGGACGCTGGCATTGCGCCAGTGTCCAACCATGACACCCCACTTTTGCAGGCAGGTGAAAATGCAGAAAGGTACCTGGGTAAGTTGGTAGAGCTCTCTGTTTTCCAAGCTGCTGGAGTTGCAAGAGGACTGCCACCTCTACAAAAAAGTGCAAATGGCAAGAAATGCTTGTTTCTGTTTGATTCGTAATCCCCCTGTATTTTTCACTACAGCTGTTGCCTGTGGGGTTTTGAATTACTTGGTTTGGACAAGAGTTGGCCACATGAGTGTCTCACGGACTCTCCCTTTCCCATTCTGCTTCACTGTGTTGTGCTGTTTGCGTTATGAACATCCCAGGATGATGCTTAAATCCAAATAAACAGAGTTGCTATGGCTATTAAAAGAAAACTGGAGAAGCGCTTTTGTCGTTCTTATATAATGCCTTGTATGATGCCATGTTCATAGAAACTTCAGCTCTGAGTAGGATAATATAATTTTTTTAGGAGAAATAGTGAAATTAGAATCTGATGGATAACCACCTAGTGGTGATAGAGTTGTTGCACTTCATACTTGCAGCCTTTTGGTGCCTCACAGCCTCCCAGAGTTCTGGGTGTACTGAGCAGGGCAGGTTTTCTTTGGTTTCCTTGAACATTTGTTTTGGGTAATTTTCCCTTCCAGACTGTGCCACTTGCTGTGATTTGTGGTGGGTCACTTCTAGTTTGCTCAGTTAAATGAGCAAAATGTCTCTGTTTTCTTCTCCTGACAGCACCATGGCCATCACCAGCTGACAGATGCTCATGAAGTTAGGTCAGTGGTGCTCCACTGCCAGATGATTGTAGTTAAAAAAAAATTTGTAAGTGGCTAGAACTTTTTTTTTATTCTTTGCATATTGATTGATTGGCTTTTAGCTGAAGCCAGCATGCATTTTAGACAGATGAAAACCAGATTTTTTGTGAGTATTCTTCTTGTGTCTGTTTGCTTTAAAAATGCTTTTAATACTTGGCTCAAAGGAATTCAATCTTTTTTTTCTTCTCCAGAAGATGATCATTTTATAGCATGTTGAACGTTAAAGCTAATACAGGTATTCAGGGTTTATGAAAGGTTTTTTGTACATACATTTTTAACACAAAAATACCTTGCATGCCAGCAATGCCATCAGCTTATTCTCTCCCTTTACCTTGTTCTCAGACCATATCAGTTGTTTAATCTTTTACAGATGTACCTCCTTATGAGGATTATAAGTCTATAATTTGTAATAAAGTTCTGTTTTCTTTATATATCTTATCTTGGCAAAAGAACATTAAATATAAACTGGGAAAATGAAAAGTATAATAAGTAATTAATGACAATGGTTTTACTGCAGACATCATAGAAGTAACACACATGTGTATTTTAGAATGTTTCCTAAAATTTGACCATGGACTAATTGCTGAAAGTATTAGAAATATTTGAGTATGAAGGAGAGAAACAGTGACTATGTAACAAAATGGGGGAAAATGTAAAATAAAAAATGGTGTGGTGATCATCATCCATTAATAGCATGCCTCTATGTGGACTATCAGGGGCTTAATGCAGAAGTCACTTGATGAAATTTGTTGTGTGGTAGGCCAAAGGTCAGTCTTGATAATTGCAATGATCTCTTCTGGCCTTGAAAGCCTTGAATTGAGTAGCTACAGTCATGTTTCCAGCAGTACAGGACACAAAATATGGAAAGTCCTTATTCTGAAGAGTTTGCAATGCAAACAAGGGAGATACAGAATAAACAGGATGCGCCAGAGAACTCCAGAGAGGAAATGACTGGGATGTCATTGTTTGTGAAAGTGTTATCTGTGAGAAAGCACTGTAAATTTATAACTTTGGGGCATCATGTAAGAAGTGAGAGAGAGGAGGACTTGAAATGGATGGAATAATTTCCATAGGAGGAAGAATGGCAAAAAGCATTTTATACTTTGAGAGAAGAGGAAAATGGAAAAAAAAAACCCACAAGGATAGGCCAGTTGCAGTCTCTGGCTGACATATGGGAAAAAAATGAACAAAGGCTGCTTAGACCTTAAATAGGACTGACTCAGTCTGGGCTTTCAAGGCAAGGCTGCTGAGTGAGAGCTTTTTGCACCAGAAAGTGTCTGTGATCCTGTGGTGTCTGGTATCCAGGCTGGTGATGATACTGAGCTTCGGTCTGCTCCTTCATTCAACTCAAATTCTGCTGGCAGGACTGAGTTCAGACTAGGCAGGTACAGCAGTCGTCTTATCTGTTAGCAAGGGGAAAAGATCAAAGTGGTGACTATGTGCCCTGGTGGTAGAAGTGGGTGAGGGACTGGGTTTTTACCTGCCTGAGCATCTGAGATTGTGTCCCCAAACCTGGGCTGTGGTAACCAACTCCAGGAATCCCCACTCAAAATAGTTGCATCTTAATCCATTTTAATATTAAACTGAGGAAAAAATGTGCCCTATTCTAAGTGTTTAAAGATCTACTATGACAGCTGCCAAGTACAAGCAGTGCATTTAGTGTGGCATGGCTTCTGTTTCTTGCCAGTATGTGCTGCTCCAGGTATGCATGGATCTGTACCTGCTTTTAAATACAGTCCCAGGTTTGTGAACAAAGATGAGATCCATGTGCATGCCAGGTGTGAACTTGGCAGGGATCACTTGCCTTGCTGGGACCACTGGGCAGAATTACCCTTTGTATTGTAAAGATAGTTGCAGTCTATATCATTCTGTTTAATGTATCTTTTAAATGGCAGGGGTTCCACATGATAGATTCTTTTTTCTGTGTGCACTGAAAGCATTTTAAAAACAGTTTAAATATAATCCATATTAGTTTGACTGTATGGATGCTTTTTTAAAAAGCACTGAGAACAGAGACAGGAGACTTTGGGAGCCTGCCATGTGCTTTCTCCCATCAGATGCCAAAATTTGTTAGCAGATGTGGCTTTTGGATATTTTCTTGGTGGTCAAGGGGTTCAGAGCAGTTTTGGCACAGGATATGATATTCCTGTGGATGCTGTAAATCCTTTATATTTTGCAGTGGGATGGATTGCTCTGACTGGAAGAGATGCACAGTAACACAGGCATGTCTCCCCCTCACCTCTTTTCCTCTGGGTGTTGGAAGACCTGCATGCTGTGGGTGACTTGCAGGGATGGCCAACATTTGGTGTGTGTGAGCTTGGTGATCATTATGGGAGGCTGGAGAGCTTGGTGGGTAATGGCCAGAACAAAATTTTCAGACACAACAATAGTGAAGATGCTGGGCCACTTAGCAAATACACAAATGAGAAAAGGAGTCCAAAAATGTGTGTGTTTGTGTAGACAGGCAAGGTTTGGGTGACTTTCTCCTGAAGGTGGACTCCAAAATCTGCTTAACAGTTGCTGGTTGGGGTGAGTCATTGCGGTCAAAAAGGATTCGATCTGTGCTATGACAATTTGGCTGCTCCTCTGCTCTCTTGCTGCAGCTTTTCTGAAGAAGGGCAGTGGGGCTGGTGAAGGCTCTGGAGCACAAGTCTGATAAGAAGTGGCTGAGGGAGCTGGGGGTGTTTAACCTGGAGAAAGGGAGGCCTCAGGGAGGAAACCTGATTCCTTCCTCTCTGTAACTACCTGAGAGGAGGGTGTAGCCAGGTGGGGGTCGATCTCTTATCTCAAGTAACAAGTGACAGGACAAGAGGAAACAGCTTCAAGTTCTAGAAGAGGTTTAGATTGGATATTAGGAAAAAAATTGTTCACCAAAAGAGTTGTCAAACACAGGCTCCCCAGGGAGGTGGTGGAGTCACCATCCTGGAGGTGTTTGAAAGAAATGCAGATGCTACACTCAGGGCTATGATTGAGTGGTGGGCCTGGCAGTCCTGGGTTAATGATTGGACTCAGAGGGCTTTTTCAACCTAATTAATTCCATTATTCTTTATGGACCCTGTGAGAGAAGCCCTATTCATGTAGCATTTATTTGCTTCCTGGCCTACAGCAAAATTGGTTAAAATTGAAGCATTATTGATCATAAGTACTACATTATTTTCCTGGATCTTTTTCTCATTCATGCAGAAAAATGAAATACTGCATTATTCAGTTTTTCTCTGCATTACATAGTTGTCTAGTATCTCTTGATCTTTTGAAGTCCTACACTCTGAAGACCTCACAGCTGAAGTGCTACCTTGGCCTTAATCCAGAATTTTGAATCAAAGTCCCATTATGTTGCTTCTTTGTTCAAGGGATGAAACCTGTGTTTCTGTGGGACCTGGGCTGGGCACACAGTGTGGATGCTGCTGCCAGCAAGAGCAGGGTGGAGGGATCCCCTTCTCCCCCCAGCTGCCAGCTGCTTGGCAGAAGAAGCAGAAGTCAAGGAGTAAGGTAAAGTGGAGCCTGAAATGTCCTCAAAGCGCTGGAGAGGACTTTTGGCCTGGTTATGGCTTTTTAGCTAAAGGGAGAGTGTCTTTTTTTGGCAAGGCAAAAGTCTCATGAAACAGGTCAGATCACTCCATCTGCTTTTTTGCTAGAAAAGCAAAATTCAAATGAGACTAGTTATCTGCACAGTTTATATATTTAGGAGTTGCGTTAATTATCCTCATTAGCTTAGTTTCTTGAGAAAAAATGCTCTTGATCTTACCCCTTGTGCCAGAAATACAATCTGGAGCGAGTCTGTGAAAATAAATAACACATTGATACGGTTCATGCAATGACTTCTGAGTACCCTGCTTGGGCAGCATCTGTCATTGTGAACGTTCCTGTCTTGCCTTGTTGGGACCCTTAAGATTATCTTTCTTGGACTTCAGCTGGTAGGAGCTGCCATTTAACAAATCAGTCCACGTGGTTAAGAGGTACTGCTCTCTGATAATACTCCGTGCAGCTTACACTTGTCAGACACTGGAATCTATTTACTGAATTCTTTTCAGACAAGTTGTTTTTGGCACTTTGCAAAGTTCCTTTCCATGTGTCCTCACTGGCTGAATGCTAATTTATACAGAAAGGCTCAGCTCCAAATGCACGAGACAGTATTTTCAATGTTTCCTACTGTCTGGACAGTACTGCATTTGGAGAATTCATTCCTCCTCTCTCCTTTGTGTCCTTAATTTCTTTGGCTAAATGTGTGATGATGTGACACAGGCACTTCATATACTTACATTAAATGGCATTGTGTTATAATGGGAAAATCAATCTCAACTTGTAGCCTCTCTATTGGGAAACACCCGATAAGCTCTTTGTATCTGTACAATAAGTTCACTTGAAGTGCCTTTGACAAATGACATCTCTGAATTTTCTAGTCTTTAGTGATTCCTCTAGCCTGGAGGATACTATGAATTAGCTGATCTAAGCTGAATTGTCCTAAATATCCTGATTATTTCTATTGTCTGAGCCAATAATGGAAACAGAGGAAAATTGTAAGGAAAAAGGGATAGAAATTACAGGGTATGCAAAAAGAGAGATTGTCAGGTTTGAAGGGCAGTTGTTTCCATTTAGTCTGTCCTTGCATATAAAAAGTAGCTGTAGACATTCTTGAGTGACGTTTGAAACATAATCATGAGTCCAAGCTTTGGGATGGGATTTTGCTCTCAGTTCCAATTCCATAAGCAGCTCAGATATCCATCTGCATGGCTCTCAACATTGCAGCACCCGATTATTCATGGTGGATTAATGAGATGCAGAAATTAAACCAAGGAAGTGCTTTTGATCTCCTTTGCAATCTAGCATATAAGGCGCAGTGTCCCCTGTTCCCCTTCCCCTGGGAACTGCTTAGTTTGAGTGAGAGTCACATTAAAACGTGTGTAAGCACCAAGAAGGGTTTATGTGCTCTGCCAGCACGGAGCTCTGTCCTTCCCTGGCACTGGGTGTGCTCTACATTGTGACTTACCCAGCCTGGATAGAGGGTGTGTTTTCCAGGTCTCAGCTGCTTTGCAGCAGCACATGCTGGATGCCACTAACCTCGTGGCTGGGTCAGGAAGCTCATGCCTGGACATGCTGCAGTGACTTGTGAACTGCATGTTCTTAGACCTAATTTCCCGCAGGTCTGATCAGCAAGGTGATCTCTGGGTGTGCCAATCAGTCATGTATATGTGCACAAGAGGCACAGTGTGCAGGTGAGCTCTTGTGGCCGCTCTTTAATTATAAAAAAATAAATTAAAAGTGGTTAGAGGAAGCCATGCCTGGCTTTGTTGGTGTTGGATCTCTGGGACTGGGGCACTTGCTCATGGGCAATTTCATGGAAGGACCTTGTTAAAACCTTAATCCAAATGTTTTCTCTTTCATGGTGTAGAGTTTGCTTTTTTGTTAATGAGAGGAAAGCTAGATGCATCCTATTAATTAGCTGTGGATGTTTCATTGCATCTGATCTGACTCATGCTTCCTCAACCCAAATTTCAGACCTTTGGTAAAGAGAAGATCTTATTTCTTGGGAATCGGGTCATTGGGATCAATTAGGAAAGGAAGCAAAACAAGGCTTTTGAATTTAAGGAACTCTTTCAGCGGTGCCTTGTTCTTAACTGGGCAGTGTTTTAGCGAGGCAAGGTGTTACTAAATCTGTCTCTTGAGTTTGGAAATCTTTGTGAGATGCTACTAGTCAACCAGGTTTGAGTTTGAAGAAAAACAGGCAATTAAGTGGGGAGGCATCAGTTTCCCCTGCCTACCACAAAGAGCCGGCTGATGTCCCAGTAAATTACAGCTGTCGGGAGGCAGTGATTCATCTCTGCAGGCAGCACAAGAAGTGGGAGAGCAGTTGTTTGGTGAAAGCAATGTTCAGGCCTCTTAGCACACTTACTATTTTCCTGTAGAAACCTGGTGACGGATTAGCACATGGTGTTCTTCCTGGAGCCTCCTGAGAACTCTTTCAGAGGGAAACAGGAATATCGTGTTTTTCCTCTCTTTCCCTTGATCATGGCCATGCTTTCTCACCCTGCCCTTGTGCTGATGCCACTCTTGGCATGGGTGGATGGTCGAACAGGTCAAGGGACTAGTGCTGTTGAAAACAAAACCTTTGTACTACGCTCCCAGGTTGGTTTTTCATACATCAGCCCCGTCTGGAAGTGAACTTGAGACATCATCTGGTCAAACGTTTCATAGGAATAGGAGACTGGATGAGCTTTTCTATCTAGCACCCTGCATGTTCACATCCTGAAAACCTCCAGCAGTATGGACTCTCCCACATCCCTGGGAGGCTGCTTTTTTAAATTGGATCATATCCCTGGTTTGCTGATGGAGCAGCTGCCTGGCCATGGCACATGGATAGGAGTGCAAAAGCATACAGGCACAGCACCATGGTGGCATTGATTCCACTTGTCCTAATCCTGCTTCTGCTCTCAGCTCTTCAGTGCGTTTGCTTAGTGGCCTCAGGCAGTCACTGTAGTCCCGTCACAGGTTTCTCCACAACAAGGCTAATGCTAGTGACCTGTGTGGAGCAGAGGGATGCATCCAGCTTTAGGTAATCCAGTTGAGTATGTGGACTAATAAGGGCTGAGAGATGAGCACAGTTTGTTGGTGAAATACTTGTTTGTTTCTTATCTCCTCATGGCTCTGGGGCTATGGGCAGGTCCACATCTGTGTGGGACATAGATTTACATTACATCCCAGTGCGGGGACTGAAAGCTGAAACAGTTTGGCTGTCAGTTATGTCTCTATAGGGGCCCATGGGCATGGGATTGTTTGAGTGGTGTGCAATAATGAGAAGGACGTAATAGAAGCCCTTCCTGTCTGTGAAAGTAAGTGTGGCTGCTGTGAAAATAGACACAACAAATTGGATTACACTTAAGAGGAAAGTGCTCTTTTTCTCTGCTGAGTGATAAGCAAAGTGAATTTTGGGCTATGAATATCATGATGTGATTTATTATTAATCACTTCCATAGTGCTTTTCATCTGTAGATGTAAAGTGGCAATTAGTATGAAGGCACAAAAATATTGCTCTTACTCTGTTGAGGCACAAACCCCTCAAACGACCTGCTGCAGGTCATTTCATGAGTCAGTGGGGTTGGGCATGATGTCTGCTTTGAGGACGATAGTTTTCCTGTTATTGGTTTTGTGTCTGCCGATGTGATTTGATTAATAATTGTGAATGTGACTTGAAATTTTATGGAGTTGTTTGCTGATGGTGGGTCGGAGTGTTGCCAAGACTTGTTGACAGTAGAGACTAATTCATGCTAATCTGTAGTCTTGGTATGGTTTAATCCAATTCATCTCGAGTAATGTGTTTCTCCTTTTAAATCCTAGTGTTCCTTTCTATTGCTTTAGTTAACAAATAGATACGTGGATGTTTTCCTGGGAAATACGAAAAACCCTTTAAGCCTTGAAAGCTCTGTAGGTGTTCTAGCTGCTCTTAGTTTGCTGCTTTCTTGAAGTTGGAGCTGGTTTTCCTCCTTATCCAATTAAGTCAGATAATTAAATCTCCCTTATTTAGTCATAGCCAGCATTTTTAATCCTGTAGCTCAACCTGCCAGATTAAGTCCTCTACGTTTCTCAACACAGCAGATCCCTAGTAAGCATGGCATTAAATCCAATCCCATGCTGCTTCTCTCTATTTGTCTGTCTTTTCTTCACCTGGTGCTTTTATGCTCTGTGTTTCCTGTGCTAATGGTTATTTTATTTAAATGCCAGATGCACTGTGATTATACTTGTATCTCAAAGTATAGGCAGACCTTTTTTAAGTGTTAGATTTAGTTACATGTACTTGATGTTTAGAGTACAAGCACAAAGATGTTTTGACTAAAGCTGCCTAGACCCCATTTGACAATCAAATAAAAAGCTGGAAGTTTCAACATGTCTTTAGCAATATTAATTGCTTCCTCACTTCTGTATTCCTTGCATGTCCTTTGTTTGATGGTGAAAGCTTTTAAATCAGCCATTGCATCTTACCTGAAGGGTGCTTTGCAGTTGCTAAGTGTAGGTGCAGGGGATGATGATGTGACAAGGAGCTGAATTGAAGAACTTGGAAGTCTTGTGGGGCTTTATACATGATGCTTGATGACTTCGATGTACCAAACAAAATTTGAAGGCACTACAAAAAATGTTTCACTTCATGGATAAAGAAATACAGACATCTCTTCCCACTTGGATGCTCTTCTTGTTCAGGATTTCTGAACTGTTTCCTTTTTCCATACCTTCTTCTCAAGGAACTAGATTCTAATAGTTGTTTATTAGTTTCATTTTCAATTAAATTTGAATTTGCTGTGTAAAAGGCATAAAGATGTATGCAAGAGACTACTTAAATAGAGATGTGCAAGAAAACCCAGTGCAATGTTTAGATTGCTTTATGACACTTGAAAATGAAGACTTGGGTTCTGTAGGTGCAGTAACTTGGCCCTTTGCATAGAGTGGTTGGCACAATTTTATGCTTATTTTATAGGACTCAGGACTAGATTTACTTTCTTGCTAAGCTGTGGTCTGAGGCAGCAGAATAAGTGATGCTGTGGGCAAGTCCATACACTTGTGGCTGGAGTTTATAAAACCAGTTTGGACACTTCAGCCTGCACACAAGTTTATCCAAGATGTCTGTATCATGATGTTCCCAGCTCCTGTTTGTGCCATCGGGGTGCCTTTTTGACAGAAGGTTGTGATGTACAGGGTTTGTGTATGTTTATTATGTCTCATTGATTACTGTCTGTTCCGAAAACAGATTAATAATTAGCAAAACAAATTGCTGGGGAGGGTTGTGTTTATGGGGTGGTGCTGGTGCTGTTTGTTGAGATGTCTGGAAGAGATCCAACAAGGCATGCAGCTGTCTGCCATATAGTTAGAATGAGGTTAGGTCAGTGATGCAGAGTGAGACTTCGTTCTTGTCTAGGAAAGGAAAAAAAATAAGAGTTTTGAACAAGGAGAGAAGTAAAAATAAGAAAGCAAAATTTTTCCAAATGGGCAGTACTGTGAAAGTAAGAGTTCACAGGCTTCTGTGTTATGTGTATTGGGAGAGAACTTTCAAACAACTGCCTCAGTATCTCATGCTCTTCCTTTTCAGAATTTTACTTTTTTTTCAAAGGAATGTTTTCCTTTGCCTCTTTGCTTAATTACTGTTTTCTGTGAGGAAAAACCTCAGTGCAAATCAGTAGCTCAATTTAAAAAAAAGTCTTTGAAAAACTCTAATTTCAAGGGTTTGGATGGTAGGGATTAACTTTTGCTTCACACTTAATGTGATGTCAGGGCTTTTGCAGGCTGGGTGTACAGCTTGGGGCTACCATGGTCCTCCAGTCCAGGGAAGCCCTGATTCCCACTGGATGCAGGGAAGAACACACCTGGGAGAACATTGCCTGTGTATGTGCCAATGCAGTTGTGCAGCACAACTGTGCCAGGTGCTTCTAGAAATGTCACTGCACTGATGGGGGATTATTTGTGCTATAGAAGCGAAGACAGGGAACTCCACAGGGGCTTTTTTCTGCCCTGTATTTTCTACAAGAGAAAAGCAGACCTGAAGCGTAGCTGCGACTAATGGGATCCTGAGCTGAACTTTGCAGCTTTCCCCTGTGATCATGGCAGACTGACCAAAGCTCTGCTCTCGGAACTGGCTGATTTCAGGGTGTGTCATTGATTTGTTCTGGATGGTGGCAATTCCTCTGGCTTCACTGCAGTTTTTAAAAAAGGAGGGGTTTGTGTTTTTCATCCAAAACAAAGCAAATCCACAGCAAAATTGTGCTGACTGCATCGTGCTTGAAATAGATATAATATATGCCCCTGATTTTTGTTGAGGAGCAAATCAATCCAGCTTTAGTTCAGGCACTGTTAACTTGCCATCTTCTTATTCCCCACAAAAAAGTATTCAGTTCTGATTTCACAGAATTGGAGGTAAAATTTAGTTATAACTTTAGAGCTAAAATTCTACCATTTTAGTTATACACACACTGTTCATATCATGCTGCAGAGAAAATGTAAGAACTTGAGTGTGCCTCTGTAGTTATTAAACGTTTGCCATTGGGGATAAATTGGAAGGAGGAGGAAAAGCCAGGCTGAGCCAAAGAGTTATCAAAAGTCCAAAAGGTCTCAGAAGCCAGTGCGCCTGGGAGAGTTTAAAAATGAGACACTGATGTCAAAGCCATTTTGGTACTTTCAGATGTGCCATCCTCAGAATTCAAGGACCCTGGAGCCAAAATGAATGGTGTGGGTTGGGAGGAGTTTATAACTTCAAATTGTCACTTAATTTTCTTGTTGTTATTGTCATGCCATTGAGTTAAAAGATGAGGGGTTTTGACTGGATTTTTTGGGTCTGTAATCTGCTGTGATGTGGCTGCCTGGAGGCAAGGACTTGCAAACTGATCTTTCCAATAGGAGGATTATAGCTGAGGAGGGAGTGCTGGGTTTAAAGAGAGAAAAGTTTAAATCTGTCATGTAGTGGTTTCCACTCAGATGAAAAAGAAGAGGATTATAAAACTTTTGTAAAAGAATAAAAAAAAGTAAAAAATAGCATTGTTACAGGACTAACAATGGAAAAATTGCTCTTAGGGGAAAAAAAAAAAACCTCTTGGGACTTGCATTTTGAAAGCGTTATTCCCCACAAGTAGAGGGTGAAGTGAGCTCCCAAAAGGCATGACAGGCATCTCTCAGGGCTGTGCATCTCCGAAATTCTGCTCCTGAGAGAATTTTTCTCATCTAAACTGGTGGCTGAGTTGCTGTTTACAGGATACTCTCAGCAATGTAGCCCCTCTAATCTGAGTCTGTGACTGAAGACTTCAAATATTTTGTTGGTTATCTTTTCTGTCACTGCATTTTGGACACTCACATTTTATGTAAAAAGGTCTCTCCTTCTCCTTCTCTCCTTGTTGAGGCTTGAAGGTATTTTTTGCAGATAGAGAAGAGGTCAGGCTGCCTCTGGGAGGTTGCTGGCCATGGAGGACTCATACCTGGGGTGGAGAAGGGAGAAAATGAGATGGAGAATATGGTAACACAGATCCATTTGATGAATGAGGAGAAATACTTCTTCCCATATTCCCTTGGTGCTGCCTTAAGCCATTAAGTCAGGAAAGGATTCAAATGTTCATTTTGGACCCTTGATGTGCTGTCAAGTTAGCCCAAGTAGACAGGCCACTCAGATACCTGAGGTGTGTAAACCCAGATTTGTTTACTTGCTCTTTTTGTGTGATTTACCCAGGATTATTTGTATTATTTACCTAACTTTCTAAAGATCAGTGGTATTGCAGCATCTGAAGATTTTTCACTGTTGTGCTCTATTGGGTCTCTGAGTAGCCTGTGTTTGACTTGGATCAAAATATGAAGCAGTGTCACAGGCTTCAATACTCCCTGGCAAGTGTAAAACATCTCCATTTTGTGATTAAATTTCTTTTCTGCTCATGGTAGTATTTTAAAATACCACCTTCATGATAACATCTTCTTTCTGGAGCATGTCTGCATCAACTGGAAGGGTAATGGCTATAATATTAATTGTTACAGAAAGAAATTTTTTTTCACTTATTAGCAGAAATAAGTTAAATGAGGTAAGGCTGGGTCACAGTACTGCACAGCATGTGCAAGGCCGTGCTATAACCCCTTGGCTAAAACATACACATCCACATTTGGTTTTAAGATTCAAAACTAGAAGTTAAATGCCTTTCTAATTGCCAATGCTAACTGAATTACTGGGTCATTGTGAAAACCTGTGGAAAGACTACATGGAAAGAAAGCAGCTTGGCTTGAGGACCTAAGCTGACTGGTATCGCTGTGGGTTGGTGTTTCTGGAGAGGCTGGAGTTGCCAAAAGTTTGCAGACACTATGCTAAACATGGCTAAGGGACCAGGGTAGCATGGGAGTCCTGCCTGGCTGACAGCCACAGGGATATGCAGGATGCTCCTTGAGCTAATGTGGGCCAGGTAATGGAGAAGGCTGCTAAAATCCTTGAGGCTACAGGAAAGGTCAGGTCCATCCCTGCCTTCCTAATGAGGGTGAGGAAGCAGAAACACTGACCAAGCAAACCGAGCCCTCAGTTTGTTTCACACCAGGGATCACTGCTGTACAGCTGGCTGTGGTTCTGTCTCTTTGTATTTGGCTTTTAAAATTCAAATGCTTTGGCCTGAAATGTTATAGCACAAGTCTGTGTCTCAGAGGACATTAGTCTGTAGAGACACTTGGCAGGACCACAGAATATCTGAATGTGGAGTAACTTGCTTTTTTGTTTTGTAAACCCTTATGTAAACACATTGTTTGAGTCACTGGGAGTTGATTGTTTAACTTTTCTCTCTACAGTTTGAAGAGTAACAACAACAACAAAAAAGCCCAAAAGGAAAAAGAAACAAAACACTACTTATTTTCCTGGTGTGCCCATATTACACTTTACAAATGTAAAAGCCTCTTAGGATATAGAAAAGCAGCAACACTATTTATACTGCCTTTATGAAAAGACTGATCAAAGGAGCACAGTTGTGCTTGGCTTTATTTAGCATTGATGACTGCATTAAGGTCAGCGTGCTTATAATTTTATTGAATTCAAAAGTTGTGGGCTCTGCAAAGCATAAACCTGTCTGAGGCTCTGATGTGTGCTTGATTTATATCGTATTATGTGCCGTGCTATCACAATATGTTTTGTGCTCTGCTGGCTGCATTTCTTTGTCAGTCATTTGAAGAGTGTACTTTGTGTTTGGGGCTTGTCTGTCTCACTCTCTCCCTCTCTCTTTTTTTTTTTTCTCTTAAACCTTGCTGAAGGGTGTTGAGAATTAGGAAGGTTTGACCTTGCTGTGGGAACACATGAGTTTTCCTCCATGGGAGAGGACTAATCCCAGCTGTGTTCAGCTGAGCAGCCAATATTCTCAGTGCACAGGTGCAGAGGGGTTAAAAGACATTCATGTCCCCTGACTCATCCTGCTCAGCTGCTGTGGTCAAGCAGCTTTCTTGGCCACTAACTAGCAAGACTCTGAAGAGATCTGTGGAGTAAAAATAGGCATACAGAAAAGCCTGAAGACATGAGATGAGGACAGTTTCTGCTGATTTCCCATGCAGATATGATACCTTGTACCAAAATGTCTTCATGTGTTGTACAGATATGGGACAGAGTGTGGGGTTAGTGTCCTTCTTCCTGGGGTTAGGGAGGAGTGCTCAGATAGATAATTAAAAGGGTTAATACTAAAATGGTGGTGTGCCAACTGACTGCACAGCTGATTAAAGGCTTAAGGGGTGGATCAGATTAAATCCCAGACCAGAAGTCTCACTAAAAAGCTTTGCATAGCTTTTTATGGGAACTATTGTCTTTTCTTCTGCATACAGGGCAGTGACACAGCTTTTGTTCTGTCCTGCAGACAGTGGCTGTGAGAAGGCAACATGGTCTAGCTCTGAATATTGCTGGCATGGGACAGCAACCTTTTGATATGGCATAGTTCAGCATTTTATTGCTGAGATTTCTCCTTTTGTAACTGCTGGTCACATTGGTGGTGAAAGCAGTGCAGCATTTAATGCAGACAAAAGCAATTCTTATGTGCTAGGCAAGTTTGAAATAATCGGGTTTTTCCACGTTCTCTGGACTTCAGAGGTTGTCTGTGTGATTACTGGCCCCCCACTCCTCCTCCACTGGCCCCATTTCCCACTTTATGTATCAGTTACTGTTTTTATTATCTTCATTTAGTTACTAGGGAGGGTCTGTATCCTTCTTTTGCTTTCCTTTAATTGCCTTTTCCCTAGTTGTAGCTTGACCTTACCACTTGCTTGGCAGTAAAGATGATGTGTGACCCTGAAAATGGAAGGTGAATCATTCTTTCCTAGTCTGCTCTTGTACCACAGGCACATTTAAGCTGCAGTGACCATGGTGGGTCTCCTGCCTGCAGTCCTTGTTGGCTGCTGTTGGATTTGGTAAGGGCAGAGCCCAGCTGATCCAAAGCCTACCTACATTAGCTCTGGTCAGCTGAGCTGGAGGTGCTTAAGAGCTTCTCATTTTCCAGACACTGAAGACTTTGGTCAGACTAAAACTGGCAGCTACTTCAGTAATGACACTTCACATAGCATGTGGGATCTGGGGTATTTCCCCTTGATCACTTGGAAGGCGGGCTGGTAGTCAGGACCCTGGCAGAGTGGATGTCCATATGTTTTTTCTGTCACATCTTTGCATCTGTGCATCTCTGCACGTGTTTGAGACCAGAGCTGTTCACAGGCCTGTACTTACACCTCGCCTGCCCTCCTGTGAGAAGATTAAAGGTGAGCCCTGGGTGCTGGGAGCTGCAGGTCTGCTTCTGGTGCTCCTCTCATGGATGGAAGATGGGGCTGAGTTTCAGGGATGCAGGTTGTGTGTGGTCCTGGCTGCTACAGTGTGGAGCACATCCAAAAGATGGGCTTGCCCTCAGTGTCTGTAGGGGGGGATTCACAGCAAGTGCCTGTAGAGCTCTGGTCTTGCAGCTGTATCCTTGCATAGCTTTGGCGTAAGAGATTAATGCACTTTCAATGCTGTGAGGTTGTGATTTGATTTAATTTATTTCACACTGAACTCATTAACTGCTCTCTGTCATGAATATTTTTGACCAGCAGTGAGCAAACTGTGGTGGGGGTGCCATGCATGTGTTAACAGACATTGAGTAGTGTGTAAAAGGGTACGATGGGATGGGTGGGGAGACGCCAGCTCCTGACTTCCACTCAGTTTCCACTGCAGGCTTCACTGCTCATCTGGGGATGAAATGCAGGGTCTGACACTCGAGTCTGCAGGGGTGCTTGACCCATCTTGAAGGAGTCATTCATGATATAAAGCAAATGTTCAGCTGCAGTCATCATTTCCTTAGGTTAAGAAGCTCCGATTTGAATTCTTTGTGACAGGATCTGTAAAGGTACAAAAGAAATTAATAAACTGAGTAAATCAATAGGTCAATAAATCTAATAGGGATTTAAGGTCTGCGTTCCCTTCACTGAATTTGAGTAATGATGATTATATATGAGTTTAAACTGCCAAGTTTGGACTTGAATCCAGACTGCTACTTCAAGCCTTATTGTCCTAGCTTTTAGCTTCAGGTCCAGATCCAGTACATTAGGATTAATATATGTATATTGGCAAGTGCAAATAGACCTTAAAATATGGTAGATATTGGTGTGCTCTGTTCACAGCTCTATTTTATATATATGTATCAAAGTCTTGATTTTCAGATAAAACTGAATAAACTGGAGGAGGTGACAGGCTTTTATGTGCAGCAAATGGCTTTTGTGACCCATTTTGGAGAGAGCTGGAAGTTTTACATGGTGGCTGCTAGGCAATACTGGCCTCCTGTCCAAAGAACTGACTTAGGAAGGTACAGGAGGAAGATAAGTAGAATGAATTAAGTAAGTTGAAAAAGGGAAGTGAAATGGCACAAAATATATAAGTAAGTTCAGTGTGATAGCTCTTTTCTTTATAGGAGTTCAACTATTAAGTAAGTCAGATGACTGTTGCTTTGCTGAAGGCAAGTCTCTCTAGGTGGTAAATTGTCCTCAGTCCCTCCAAGGTTTAGATCTTTTTTTATGAAAGCAATCCGTCATGCAAACTGATTGTTGGTGGCAACCCAGTGGCAACTCCTCTAAGGCATCAACTTTAAGCCTGGTCCAAAGCTAATTAAATCAAAGAGTATTGATCAAATAGTTGGCCTCATGCTTTGGCTTTGCGTTCTCCTTGCTTGAGCAAGGAGCTGCCTTGAAACCCTGACGTCCACTGATGTATTCAGAACTAGGGAGGGAAAGGACAACTTATGCCTCTTTTCCCTTGCAGAAAAAAGTGAAAATGCCGTGAGGGATTGAAGAGAAAAACATTTGGAGAGGAGGGCTAACCTCTAAACTGGGAGGTAGGCTGGGATTTTCAAGGGCCAGAGGCATGTGGAGAGCTGACAGCATCTTCTTCTGCTGTTAGCCAGCATATTTCCATAGAGTCTTTGCCAAAAACTTTCCCAAAGTGAGGGACTTTAGTCATAGCCACTACAAGAAGGGCTTTGTGATTACAGTACTGCTCCTTGTCCCCTCTTGCTTTCTGTGTCACAGGCAGGTTAGGCCAGCTCTGGTTTTGGGAACACGTAGTGTCTTACGTGAAAAATGCTGTAACAGCTATAGCAGGGCAATTCTGCTAGGTCAAATGAAACAGGAGTTTGCAAGCAACATGATGAGAAAACAGAGCTAGTACTGTCTCAGTGCCTTCAAGGTAGTCAAGAGCTTTCTATTTACCTGCATGGAGTACGTGTTTTTTATGTATGTACAAGAAAAGTGAAAAATCCAGTAGAATACATCAGATTTAATCAAACTTTTGGAGTTTGATAATAATTTTGAAAACTGTAATGGTTAGGATAACCATTTTGTTCTATTTTAAAATATCCTATAACTTTTATTAACATCTATATCATTGTCCTGCATTTAATGCCAGGCTTTATGTCCTGTATTACTTTAGATTTACCATGTATTGTGTTAATCATCCAGACCCCAGACTTTGAGCTGGCACCTGAGCTGGGAACCAAATCAATTGCCCATCACACTGCAGAATTTTTGTGTGGGTATGTGTTTCTATATTTGATCAGTGTGAGAGCACATATCCCAGACAAAGAAAAATTCTTCATGGGAGAGCAACTGCCACAATATTTCAGTGTAAAGGCTGAAGCAGCCTCATTTTAAGATTTTGCATATAACAGATGAAGCTGTTAATAGCATCTTGGCATCAAGATAGCACCAAAGAAAAATGAGATAATCAACAGGTACCCATCCTTTGGTTTTGGAATTTTCCTGGTTTTGTTTTCTATACCTCATTCCTTATGCATAATGGGGGTGGTGCCATCATTGTCATGGAAACGGGGCATGATGGCGATTAAAATGGATGTGGGTCTTTTGTTTCTGGAACCATGTGGGTGCTGAAGTATCTCTTCTTGTGCTCAGTGGCAATTTGCTGAGATTATCTGATGCGTGCTACTTCCATGAGCGCAGCCAATGGAGAGCATATGTTTTGGTGCTTCTCATCTGAGTAAACACCAACAAATGGGACCCACAAATCAACTTAATCATTGAACACAAGGGCCTTGGGGAAATGGTAGTGGTGTTAGATATTTCTATCTTCAGAGAAGCTGGTATTACGCTGAATTGCTTTAATTTTGGCTGGTAGGGAGGGGGTGGACCCAAAACCTCCTTACTGCAGAAGGTTGGTATTAAGTGAGAAGAACGTGGAAGCTGGAAGTCTCTGGGGCAGTTGTTGCTGTGCTGGGTGTCAGGGCTAAGGGCTCCTGTCCTGGCTGGCAGGAAGGAGAGTCTTGTGCCACCCAATGAATGGGAATGTATCTCTAAAAAGACACTGTGCTCTTCGTGCCAAAGCTTTTCAGAAGGCTGTGAAGGAACAGCCATGGCTCTGAGCCATTACTGTGCTCCCGGAAGGAAATCCTGGTTGTGCAGGGCAGGTGGCAAAATGCCAACTGACTTCTGGGGAGGGTAAGGTTTTGTCAGGGTTTTACTGCTAGAGGTGCGGGTGGATGAGGACAGAGGGTGGCCTTAGGGCTGCTGTAGAGTTGCAGTGGCCGAGAAGGATTGAAAATACCACTGTATTGAAGTGCCCATGGCAGAGTTACTTGGCATAGACATGTACAGTCTCTGCTTTGCATGTGGGCTGTCCTAATGCCCTTCTGTGTTGCTAAAGGAGCAGATATGTCCTGCTACAAGGATGTGATCCAGCCCCCTGCTTGTCCAACAAAGAAATTCTTGTTGCTAAACAAAAGTCTTTCTTAAGAAATATATAGATGCCCAGAGTTTGAATTTATGCTTTTCTCTGTGGGATGAGTCATTGTACTGTTTTTTTTAATAGAGCCCCTCTGGATTTATGTGGCTGCTGCTCAGATTAAACTCTGATCCGGTGTGTGAAATAAGATTCAGTATTTGTTGTGCTCTGCTGCTGTCCTGACACTTGCAGAGAATTGCAGGTTAAAGTCTGTTTCTGTCTTTTTCTGTGCAGATGGCAGTTACTAAACACATTATAGAGCATCCTCCTTTCAGGTGACACTGGCTGTCTGCACGTGTTGCTACTTGATGTTTTTTTTAAGCAAACATCGAATACCTGCTGGCTTGTTGGTTGTATTTAATTGAATTCAGTCTTATGTGAGAACACACTGACAAGTCCAATCAATACAGTCAGTGAAAGTGTAGGAAGAGAAGGGGAAGTAAATCAGCTATACGACATGTTATAAACTAATAACGAAGTTGTTGTGATGATTTGTAATGGTAATTTTTAGTTCCCCCTTCCCCCTGTCAGAACTTGCTTTTTTTTTCCCCTCCCCATAGTTGCTGCCAGGTTCTGCCCTGAAATTTAGAATTGCGATTTGTCACACCTTTGGAACAAGCAGTGTCGATTCCCCCGGGGAGGGAAAGTGAGCTGGAAGAGCTGGTGGAAGAGCTGGGTGCTTTGGGTGGGGCAGCGAGCGGAGGAGGAACAGGAGAAGGGAGATTGGGGTTGTAGGGAGTGCCTGTGGTGCTGAGCCCTCGGATGCATCCCTGCTGGTCCCTGCTGTAAGTAAACCTGCATGTAAAGCAGATAAATGGAAGTCAGAAAAAATGGAAATTTCTTTTTCTGTGAAGCTGTTGCCTTTGACTTTCTTTACTTTTTTGATTTTTTTTTTAAGAAGCAAAGGCTTATCTGCCAAGTAAATCTGCTCTTTAAGAAGCAGGGATGGGCAGGAACTCTTGGAATTAAAATTTATGAGCCTTGCAGTCTGCTTCTCTGCCCTTTTCATATCTTGTGGGGGTTTGTAAAGTTTGTTTTGCTTCACAGCCTATCTGCATCTATGAGGGAGGATTTGCCTCTGGCTAGTGTGCCCTTTGCATTAAATTAAGCAATCCCCACTTCTCTGTCCTGCAAAAGTTGAACTGGAACAGCTGTATAGCTCATCTGTAGTACAGCAACTATTCTTTTTACTCTCCTTCTTTACTTTTTTTACTGCAGTTTTTGTTTTCTGTGTCTTCTCTTGTGTGTCTGTCTTCCATTCCCTCGCGCTGTCACTGTTGAATATTCAAACTCTTGATCTGCACATGGGCTAAAAATCATTATTGCTTTGAACTTACAAATGAATTAAGTGAATTCCCACATCCACTGCAGGAGAGGAAAATACTCAGTTTGAAATATAATTTGGAGCCTATAGGAAAATGCATCTGATGAAGTTTGTGCTAATTCTATAGCTTCAGTACCAAAGCACCAGCTCTGTTATCATCAAGAGTATTGAGTGCAAGCTCTGTATTTTCATAGTAACTCAGTTATCATGGCTAATTAGTTTGAAGGCTCTTTGAAGAAGCCGATGTATTGACTAAATAAGCTCTTATTTTTCAAAGCAACTAAAGGCATTCTTAATTTACAGAGCAGATAGTTGTAAAACTGCCTTCAGTTTGCATACTAGGAGCCAGTGTGAAGCCTGAGTGTGCTTGAATTCAGGCTTACTTCTGCGCTGTCTGCCAGGGTTGGTGTCGGTGTGCTCGAGGGAGGTTTCTGGGTCTTTGGCACAGTAGCGCAGCATAAATGTGTGCCACTGGCCTTGATGTGCCCAGGAGGCGGATGTCATGTAATGACTGCCTCTGCATCATTGAAATCAGGGGCAGTATTACCAGTCTGTTCCCTGTTTGCAGGCAGGTTGGATCCAATAATGAAGAGCAGCTTTGAGTTTCTAACCGATGACATGGCTAATCCTAAGGCATGTATAAAGCGGCCGTAGTTATTAGGAGATTGGTGGCTTTGAAATTTCGGATTCCCTTAGTGCAGTTTGTTAATGGCAAGGATTTGCAGTAAGTGAATAATAGATGAAAGTCATTGAAAGGCTTACAGGGGATTTCTTGTTATGTGGTGCTGGTCTGTCTCATGCCAGAGCTGCAGATTTCTGGGGGGAATTGTAAAATCTAAAAAAAGAAAAAAAAAGGGAAAGGAAAAAAAGAAGGGCAGTCATTCCTGTTTTGTGTCACTTTGGATGATCAAGTTGATGGCATGATGCATTGGGAAGTACAGCCACAGTGCAGAGTGCTGCATGCTTAATTCCCTTGGCTCTGGCTTTTCCATGGGCCAATGCCCCAGTAGCAAAACAGACCCTTCATAGCCCCAGGGTCCGGCAGGTGGCGGGGAAGGGATGCCCCTGGCCATCTTCCCTTCTGCACTGTGCAAGGTGAGCAGGGCTGGTGCTGCACCTCCTCACCATCTGGCACAGCTCTTCTGGGCTCCCAGGAGTATTTCTGCCTGTAATGCCTCTGGCACCACAGCACCAAGCATTTCCTATGAGCCAGGAGCTGCTGGGCAGTAACCCCAGTGGGGTCTGCAGTTCTGGGTGAGGCCTCTCCTATGGGACTGTCCCCCCAGCTCAGGCAGGAAGGTGTCCCAGTACTTGTGCCAGGGACTTTGCTCAGCTGGGGTGGTGCGCAGCAATGCGCTTCTTACCTGCTTCTGTGGTCATAGATTTCATCCTTGGTTACTGGGCTGGCACACCTGCAGACACCTTTTGGATCAGCCCCTGCACAGAGCCCAGGTTAGGGCTGCAGGCAGCTTCTCCTGAGTCCGTGAGAAGCACAAATCAATGAGCGACTCTCTCTGTTGTCATGGTTTGATAGAGGTGTGAGGCAGAAAAATATTGGGCAGAAAAGCTGTAGGTTGGTATCCTGACGTGGGATGAAGTGTGAGAGCTTGCTATCTCCATTTATTTTAATTAAAAAAAGAAAAAAGGCATTTAACTCTGATGTCATGTTCCAAGTTGAATTGCACCTGTGTTGTATTTGGCAGCATCTAATGAAGCTACAACTTGGGGCAAATCCTGATGAGTTTTGGCTGCAGAAGCAGCTGGGGAAGATTGATTTGATTCTGGGAAAAGCCAGTTATGTGAATAGCTGTAGAAAGCAGAGTCATATCCGCCCTCCTAACTATCAAATTAGTCTTCACTTCCAGGGATGTTGGTGAGGACTGTCTCAAGGCAGTTTCTGTGATTTTAGTCACCATTGTGGCCTGCCAGAGGGATGCTCATGTGTTTTGTAGCTGGAAGTGTGGTTACAACAGCCTGCAAAATCCATATTAAATCCAGAAACTCCACTGTATGCAAAGCGTTTGTTCGGAAGTTGAAGTCATCTGCAAGCTCTAATCCATCGGCCCTCTGAGGAGGGCATGTCTGTCTTGTCTGTGTTGCAAAACCAAGTGAAAGTTGGGAAATGGCTACTGCCATGTGTTTATGGCTACTGCCATGTGTGTTCCTTAATTCTTCTACCTTTTGGCTTTGTTCAAACTCACTGTGGTAAAAAAAGAAAGTGAGGATGTAATTAGAAGCTGGTTTATGTGAGGATCCATGGAAAGAGGCAAATTCCCTACAGGCAGATAGGCACATATATATCTGACATAGTTCAATTCCTGCCTTGCAGGCTGTTGTGTTGCAGAGACCTGCTGTAGTTCCCAAAATTTACTTGAGCATTCGATTTTGGAGATGTGCAGTATTGGTGGAGGTGTCATCCTGGAGGCACTTGTCACTTGAGCAGGTGTGACACCTGGGTCAGTGACAGCCTCAGCGACTTGGTAGGTGCTGCTCTTTTGTTGATGATCTGCTTCCAGCTGGGAATCCTGAGCATCCATCAGTGAAGTGTCTGAATGCAAAGCAGTGCACTTGCCTGGGCAGAAGTAACCTCAGCCCCGTCACTGGGCAGCTTGCTGGGAAATGTTTGTTCTCATGGGGAATTGTAAAACTGAATGAGTGTCAGCATGGTTTGCTTGTTTTAGAGAGGGTGAGTCCCTTATTCTGGCCAAACAGCAGGAATATTAAAGATGTGTTTAGGCAGTGGGAGAGAGAAAAGGTTTGGTGTGACTGACGGAAACTGTTGAGCAAGAGATGGTGCTTTGTGTAGGGTTATTATGGTTGGAAACCTGTCCCAGCATGCAGGGGAAGCATGGTTCAGCAAGCCCATAGTCAGAGCCGAAAGCAGTTCATACCCAGGATTTACTGTGTGTGCAGCCGGTCCCTACCGCAAAGAGCAAAACAGTGAAGTTAGATAGCTAAATAAACCTCCTGTCCCTGCAGGCAATGCCCCTCAAAAGGCAAAATTATTGTTTGCAAGAGTGGGTGCAAGTGAAAGGAGATGCTGACAGGCTGGTAGGGAGGGCTGAGTCTGGGCAGCCTGTAAGCATTGTGGTCATGGGTGATGGCATCGCCAGGAGTGTTGAAAGTCTCACCACTTGTGGAAAATTCACTCCTTTTCTTCCTTGGGCCTAGCTGTCCTGAAGTCACAAAAAGTAATGTATGTAGGGGTACATTTGTATGAGTTCAGGCTCTTTCCCACCTGTTAAGGTTTCTTGCAGTATTGTCACATCATACTTTCCAACTTTTCCCCTGTTCTGATAGAGTGTTCGGTTTTCCATTTTGCTGTTAGTGAAGAGTTGTATTTCTCATCTCAAATACATGTTTCTGGCTTTGTGGTCAGATTGCAAGATCTGGGGATGCTGAATAACAGGAAAGAGGAAGCAGTTGATTTAAGTAGCTACCGTTTTCAATATTAGGAAGAATGCTGGAAAATGCTCAAAGCCAAGCAGTCTTGTGAAGCCCAGTAGCCCTTGCTGCTAGAATTGGCCCCCTCAAATAAATCTGAGAGCTGTGAATTTGTTCCTTCCCTATCTGCCCCCCAGCAGTTGCAGGGTTATTTGAAGCCTGGCCTCTCTCTGTTAATAGGGCTCCTGTCAGGAGCTCGAGTGAGCCTCCAATAGCGTTGGAAATAAGTCTCTTCTAACCCAGCATACTGCTTCCTGCTGTAAAATAGACTTGATTAAATTTTCTGGCTCTCATTTTCATTGCTTGCAGACATCCAAACCTTTACTTCTCACTGGAAAGAGGTACATTTGGAATTACAACTAATGTTAAAACCTAAATAATGTGATTTGCGAAAACAATGTTGCAGAGATTGTTATTTTGTTTTGTTTCTTGTTTTTTTTTTTTTTTTTTTTTTTATTTCTCCCCCTATTTGAGATACTGTTGTAAAACTTTGCTGCTGGAATAAAAGGTATTTCAGTGAGATGTGTTTGTTCTCTTACCTTTTGGGCATTTGTGATAATTTCTGCATGGGGAAAAATAGGCAGTTTTATTCCAGAGGGGTGATCTCACCTCCCAGAAACAACCTGTACCTGCCACTAGCACTTCTCTGTGCTGCTGTAGCAGTGCTGGCTGGGGGAAGATTCAGACCCCATGGTCTTGCAGCCCTCTCACCACTAAGTTTGGCATCAAGGAGTTGTCAAAGTCACACATGGAAATTTTTGTGGCATCCTCCCTGGCAGCTCTCTCTGTGCAAAATTCCTGGATTATGGTGAAGAATATAATCTGTGCTGAACCTCTCATTCAGTTTTGAGTACAAACCATTTCTCTCCAGTTAAATCTGTTCCTGGCTGTCACTGCTTCCTGGTGTGATTTGAAACTGGGGGCAGAATTAGATAAAAGATTTGCAGGGAGGAAGAGGGAAGGATGTGAGCTGAATGCTTAGAAAGCAATTTTTTTAGAAGGGTGATCTTAAAATAGCATGGAGGAAAGGCAGGAAGCCCTGGAAATAGGGTGGTGAGGTGTAAACACAATGACAAGATTTGAGAATTCAGGGTGAAGTGACAGCAGCATCACACACTGGAGATACTTTGTACATGGGTCACACATGGATGGCTTTTGACCCTCTTCCTTCTTCCTTGATCTGAGGCATGTGTGCTTTCCATCTGGGTGGTTTATTTTGGACACTGCTCTCAGGCACATGGTGTGATTCTTGGGATTGTGTCCTATGCAGGACCAAGAGTTGTGCTTGAGGATCCATGTTAGATCATTGGCAACTCAAAAAGTTGGAAACATCCAGCTCAGAGTGTTCTATGATTCTGCTCCATGTTTTGCAAATGAAAACTTGTTTGGGCTTTCCAGTATGGAGTGAGTCTTATACCTTGGTAGAAACAATATGTCATTCAGGAAAGAGCACATCTACCTCTGGGCTTACAGAGGAAGGGAAACTGATGCCTTCTTTGGTAAAAGCATAGAAAAGGTGTAAAACTTGACCTGCCTCTTAAGTGCTCAGTGAAACATCCATTGTACAGGGGGCCATTGGAAACTGGGAACAATTGCACAGGACAACGTTTGGAGCTTCCAGGATCTTGTATTCTGTAGGAAGTCATCGTGATGGGAGAGACTGTGTTTGAACAGCAGTAACACAGCATGGTTTATTCAGAAAACGCAGGTGATAATGCTCATGTGAAACTTGGTATTATTTTGGTCTGTTACAGCCAAGGTTTTTGTAACTTTTAAATTGATAACTTTTAGCCACTTTAAATTGTTTAGTATATTATAACTGGAAGTTATATTTGTGAACATGGCTGTGTATCCAGCTGAAAGTCTGTTTGCAGCAGAGCTATGAACTAACAAATGGAAGCCAGTATGGTTTTTGGATTAGCCCACTTCTGTTTATACACTCTGCCACTAACCAAGGAACAAAGAAGATTTGACTCCTTAACACACATTAGTCTGTCTCTAGGACCCAAACCCCAAAAATCACCATGTGTTTCTGTCTACTGTGACTTGTAAATGCAGATGTGTAAAGCTTGAGTCCAAAATCTCTGCAGTCGGAATGCAGCGTCACTGCTCTGCCCTGCTAGCCCAGCCATACATCAGCAAATCTCAAAGGATTTTATGATGAGTGCAGTTGCAAAATCTGCTAGGTTTAGGATGTCCATCAGAGCTTTGGGGTTCCTCAGGTGTGGAGAATTTATAAAGCTCCTCAAGTTATCCTGTTCAGCTGTTTGTTCTGGGAGGAGAGAGGGATCAGTGTGGCCATTCACATCCTTTTTCCATGTGCAGTGTAATTTGGGGATCCCTGCTCTGCTTGTTACTCTCCCAAAGCCCTGCATATGCTTTTGAAGCATCTCAACAACATGCAGGGCAGAAGTATGTGAGTTTTACACTGTAAAACCAGTGTAAATGAAATTATCCAGCCTATCTTCTCTCCACACCTGTGGAGCAGATGCAATTCAGCTAGGCTTCCTTGTGTGTGGAGAGGATGGCTATCCTTTGGGTTTTAGAAATGGGAGGTGTGAATGCCATGCAGCCAAAGCCAGACACTGCTCCTGTCTGCACGGTGTGTGCAACTCCCTTGCCCTGGGCTGTGGCCACACATGTTTCTCAGCCCTGTGTAGGTGAGGGCTGTTGGTGGGAGTGGAAATGTGGTCCCCTGCTGCTGCCATTCTTCTCCTGTCCCTGCCTCTGTGCTGCTGGGACCAGATGAGAGTGTTGTCTGTGTTTAAAATCCTCATCTTGAGGACTGAATTTTTAAAAGTTTGCTGTGGTTGGGTTATTTTCAAGCTGGATCATTTCCCTCCTTGGGTTTGTTTGTATTGTTGCCCATATGACTGTGCCAGCACCTGAGCAGGCAGAATATGGGGTGGGAGGAAAGCTGTGGTGCTATTTGGTGTAGGCTGATCCCAGATATGAGCTGATTGTGAAACTGCAATATTTAAATCCAGTGGCTTCACCACCTCAGACATTACAGTAACGCTGTGGGATGCCATGTTGTTGGCCCTATCTTTCCATGGAAGGACTTGCCTGGGGTGCTGTCAGGGATGTAGAGTACAGGAAGATGAATGGAATTCAGTCTTCCCAAATTCAAAGCCACATCATTGCATTGATACCACTTGGAGTGAGGTGTCTCACCAGGCTTTATCTTGGTCCTGTGTCACAATTCCATCTTCCAGAAAAAGCTGTTGGCAGGCATGGAGTCCATGAAAGTGCAGCAGAAATCCTCCCTCCACTACCTTTCCACCACTTCTGAGAGATCAGGATTTCAGTGTGTAAGGAGGTCTTGCCCAAGGCCTTCTACCAGCCTTACTAAATATACCTTGAAATGTAACTTCCAAAGTTGTTTTTTCTTCAAAATTTTGCTAAATCTAATTGCATTCTGTGCTGTAATTTTAATTGTGGAAAACGTGCCATAGACAAAAACACTGGATTCAGAGTTTTGTTTTTCAAAAAGCTGCCAATTTGGCTATCCTGAGAAAAACGCAGTGTGCCATAGAGAGCCATGGCTGCTGTGAGACTTAGGGTTGTTGCTGCTTAACCTTGGCCACAAGCTGAGGGCTGAGGGTTGCTCATCCTGAAAAGTGGGATGGGAGCACCTTCTATTTTCCCTGCACATTCCCTGAATGCTCTCCCTGGCTGTGATTAGTAGCTGAGCTCCATGACTGACTTCTCCTTTGCTGTTTCTGCCTTTCCACAAGTTTATTAAGGGAGGCAGGGAACATTGTGTCACTTGTATGTTCCATTGCCTGCAGAGCCTGGGGCAGGAAAGGGCTTGTTGGTGATGAGATATTGGATCAAGCTAATTCCTTATGTGCTTCAGCTCTGTGCCTAAGACTGTGTTGAAGCAGCAACCAGGTTTACCAAAACCATTGCTTTCTGCTAAGATAAATTATGGCTGGAGAGCTTAATCCTCCAAGGAGGTGGATGAGAGGGCTGGTCATCAGGTATCCTTGCAGGTCTCAGGAGGTGGAACCTCTTGCAGGCTTGGATGCAGCAAGGTTTGCCCTGGTCTTTTTGCCTGCAGACATTAAGGCAGGCTTGACTCCTGGCTGAAGACGTGGCAATCTGTGGAAAATTCCCATTGGTGCTTGCCAAAACCAATTCTTAGTGGGACAGATGTTCTTGCACAGTGATGGCAGTGAAGTGACGGTTTCATCAGGAACATCAGTCACTATCTGTTAGTCATTAATTTGCCTTACCTGAAAAGCAAGTTAGCTCCTTTGCAGATGTCACGGAGAAATGTTAAGTTTAGCTTTTAAAATCCCCCTTGGGGCTGGACATTTCAGTTCTGTGAGGATTTGCACTGCCCTTCATCTTTCCAGCCTGAAGAAGATTGAGTTTCATGACATTTTACCCTGCCAAAGTCTTTTAGAGAAGAGGATAAAAATCAGTGGTCTGTCTGTCCTGCAAAGGAGGTTATAGGTCCCAAGAGGGCTAGGCAGGGGCTCTGAAAGTGGTTGTCCCGACTGAGATTTCTGCTCAGTTTCTGCCTCAGTTTCTGTCTTGGTGAACTGCATGATGGGTTGGCTGGTGAGATGTCAGGGATGCTCTGTGTGTATCATTTCCAAAGTACTTTCTGATCTGTCAGGATGAAGGTTTCTGGAAAAATGCTAAATAGTGTTATTAGTGTAAAATAAACATACTTCAATATTTCTGACCCTAAAGTGGATCCAGATGATTTCTTATGGCTGCTGGATCTGTGTTGATTTTTCCATGGCTCAGTGTGGCTGTCTGTATTTGTTAAAGTGAGATAGGATGTGACAGAGAGCTTGTCACAGCATGCTCTTGTCAAGTCAGAAAACCTTTATATTTATACATATATTTATATATATATATATGTATATGTATGTATGTGTGTGTGTAAAAGAGGACAAAATTACTGTCTTAGTCTAAGACACTATTTCTGAGTTTGACACTTCACATGTGTGCCAGGAAGGTTGGAATAAACTCAGTGCGTTTATCAGTTTTTATGATCACAGCAGTCAGTTCAGCTGTGTAGGGGAGAAATGGGATTTGGCTGAATAACTCAAAATAGTCTCCCAGGGAAGTGAACGTGTCTCTCTGTCTTTATAGCTCTGATACAAAAAGGGTATTAAATGTCCCTTGATACCAGCTACAGGTTGCATTTTCCAGCCTGTGGTTGAGCACTGTGAGAGGTAACTTTCCATCTCTGTTGCAAGTGTAAAACAATTTTCCTCTGGTTTTAAGGATTATTAGCATTTTTATGGTTTCTCTACTACAGAGAAGAACAAGTCTTACCCACTGCTTAAGGGTTACATTTTATATGGGTTGGGGTTTTACCAGCACTGGTGCTAGGGTGAGATCAAAGAAGCAGGAGCAGCTGGGTGGTCTTTCCTTCTGAGCATGCCAGTGGGAAATGTTTCCAAGCCAGTATTTCAGTGATTTTTTTTTTTTTTAGATCCTGTTTGTGGAGATGATGCTGCAGTGTCTGAGGGGAGTTGTAGCTGTGCCAGGGAGATATGACACTACCTTGCAAAGACTGGAAAATATAGAAAGTGTGGATGGGTGTTCTGCTGGTGAAATGTTTTGGTTTGGTAACTGATACTGACGGATGTATGATCAGCTAGTAAAATCTCTTGCATTCTTAAAATCAGTGATAATAGGATTTGTTATGTGTTGTGATTTGGTGGCAGTATCTGCTCAAGGTTCCTTGGCTTGGGTATGAGATCCAA
This sequence comes from Vidua chalybeata, assembly GCF_026979565.1. NCBI lineage: Eukaryota > Metazoa > Chordata > Aves > Passeriformes > Viduidae > Vidua > Vidua chalybeata. The sequence goes on from NC_071570.1 coordinate 40,743,378, forward strand.
AGCTTTCATCAAAACCTATTCATCCTCTCTAAACCAAAGTGAGAAACAGAGAGTCTCATTGTCCAATAAATTTAGATAAATCAAAGCTTGTCTCCTATCTTGTGGTATGAGTTTAGTGTTTTATCAGTGCTAGTTTTCCTAGTCTTTGGTTCATACAAACTCTTGAGATAATGATGCCACTTACTGAATCCCTGGTCCCAGCAGGACTTAGCCTGTCTGGAAATACCTGACATGATCCAGTGTATGCAGTGACTTGCTGCCATGCAAAGGCAACTGCTCACTGACTCGGAGAACTCCTTTTTTCTTGGTTTCTTTTTTGGAAACTTACTGCATTATTTCAACTGCTGAGAAGTACTCAAGACATAAGCCCATAAGTTACTACAGACTGCATGCCTGGAACATGCAGGCCATCTCAACATATGGAGTAAATCAACATAGCTCTGCTAACATCAGTGCAGCTGCATCTATAACCACTTGCTGTAACCCTGCTCCAGACTGGAGGGATGATTGTGTATGAAGAGTGGATAGGAAAAAGCCCTTCCTTTTTTCTTACAGCTTTACACTTTATGAACAGAATAAATGGGCTATGAGTGGAGGTGAAATAGTAAATTATTTTTGCCTCTCTAGAATGACTTTATTTGGACATATGCGAAGTTCCCTCTTGTTCCCCATACTTTCTAAATCAAGTAGTTGATATGTATGCACTTGGTTGCTGACATTAAAAAATGCATCAGTAATTAGTTCAGAGATTGGTGTTTCAAAAAGCCCCATATACATGCACCTGCACAGAAACAAATCAGGCAGAGTTGACACTGCGTAAAGACAGGGTGGGCAGCACCCACATAAGCCACATGACTATGGGAAGAGGAGCTGCTTTCCTGTTTTCATGTGCCAAGAGAAGCAGTGCTATCAGGCTTATGTGTGATGGATCAGAGTGCACTGGTATTGCTGCAAGCAAAAGTCATGAATTTTAATTAACTTTACTGGCTGCCTTGAAATTTGAGTTGAAAGATAAATGTGAAAAACAGGCAGCCCATATTGTTTCTGGAACAGAGCTGCCCCTTTTCAGTTGATTAAAAGAATTCGTCTTTTAACTTGATAATCAAAAATACTTCCATGTTAGCTCAGGACTTTTTTCTGTACGCTAACCCTTCAGGCCCTGTCAGCTTCATGTGTTTCCCAGAGCCAAGTGTCACCTTGTGGCCACCCAGACAGTTGACCTTTGCTGCAGAGACTTCCCAACTGGCAGGGCTTGTTGGCTGTCTGCTTTCAGCCATTTGGAAAAGGATGGGTTTAGGGCTTTATTTAAATAATCTTTATGTCTGAAGGAAGGGGAGGAAAAAAAGGATTGCCTGGTGAAAACTGAAAGGACTGTCCAGGGAGTTGGAGTTCAATTTATATTCATTGGGAACTTTGGCACAGCAAGCATACTTGTCCTTCTCGTCTGTGGCTCCAGGGCTGCTTTTAAGGTTATTTAGTTGTGGTATTCATTTGAACATCAGTCTTCCTAATTAAATATAAGTGATTTGAATGCCGATGTTGTCTGTGGGGTACATTGAAGCTTTGTGAAGAAGTGGAGTGAAAATACCAGCCCTTGTCCCTGGATAGAAATACATACCCATCATGTTAGTTCCAGCCACTGCCAGGCTGGTCTGGCTTACTTTGGGTAGTTGAGAGTGTTTTCCTCACTCCTTTGCTTCAGGGGTTATCATAGCTGCTTTTCCTGTTTTGCCATTAAGTCACCTCTGTGCAGGATTAAGTTTGAAGGATTTATTTTACGGCCGAACAACTTCTAAGAAGGGGAAATGAAAAATTAGCCTACAAGGAGCAGGGAGGGAAAAAACTTGGTGGTAGACTCCTGAGTGGTTCCTCTGCTCTCAAACACAAGTGCTGTGCTGTTTTCTCTTACGTTCTGTGGTTCAACTCCACACCTAGTTTCTCATCTTCTCTAAAAGCTGTAGGTTCAGCAACTGCTCTGTATTAGTGAAGAGTTCATTTCATTGCAGCTGCAGTGAGAGGCTTATTTAATGCTCTGGGAAATTCATGCTACCTTCACTAGTGAGAAAGGCAATATAGTTTAGGGCCTAAATTAGTGTGAAAGGGCACATACAAACCTGCTACGTACAAATTCCAGCTTGTTTGTACTCAGTTGGTTACACCCTTGGCTCAGAACCCAAATATTTCAAGAATTTGGGTTGAGGTATATCCTTTCCTAAAAGAAGTATGACGTTAGATTCCCCTTTTGCATCAGTGGATGCAGTTCCTGTAAGGTCACAGAGAGCTGTTTGAAGCAGAAATGTTAATTCCTCCAAGGCATGTCCAGAGACTTTGGGAGGGGAAGTGATGCTTTGGTAGGAGCTCTGGTAGGAGAACCTGGGGGCTGCTCTGGTAGGAGAACCTGGGGGCTCTGGCAGGAGAGCCTGGGGGCTGCTCTTTGCACAGTTGAGATGTCTTGGCCCCTGTTTTGATTAGAATATGCTTGCTATGAAGGAAACCCACCTGATTTCCATGTCCCTATAAAGCATCTGGAATGCCTTGTGGTGCTGTGCTTTGCTGTACTGGAGCCATTGGGGCTGTGCCTGCTTATCCTAGTGGCTGATTTTTTTATTTTCCCAGTGGCCTTCAAAACATGTACATATGCTGAAGCAGAAGATTAGTTTCACTAAGAAGGCTCATTTCAGATGCAGATGCTCTATGGGCCTCTGCACAAATGAATCCTGCCTGATTTTCAATTTTTTTTTTAGAAAATATTTCTTTATTTTAATACTCTGCTGGAAACATTCTCTGCTCTCCTTTCCTTACTTTACCTTTAGATGTTGTTGGGCTACAGATATGGAGGTCAGGGTGTGTGAACTGGTGGCATTTATCAGCTGTCATGTTATGCTGTGGTGGGATCAGCCTAGGTGGCTGGTAGGGCTGTTAATTATTCCTGGTATTTTCTTCTGGTACTGAGGAAAGAGCATTTGCCAATTCCTCGAGTTATCCTAATATGTCCATACACCAGGTAATCAGCTGGCTGAGACAGTGCCTGAGCATCACAGGACTCAGCGAGTTGGGATGCTGGGGTGGGATGTGGGCACTGCATGGCGAGTGCTTGGTGATCCTCACGCATCCCTTTCCTTGCAGTTACCTGGCGGAGCAGTGCTGGAATGGCGGCTTTGTCTACCTGATCATGTTGCGCCGCATCAAGCGCAAAGCGCCTCTGCCTCCCTCCAACGGCAACAACAGCAACAGCTGTGACCCCAAAGCCAAGCCCAGCCCTGAGCCTGGAGACAGAGCTGCTGAAAATGGGAAAAGGACCAGGAAGTTCGGGGTCATCACCAGGACACCGGGCAGCAAGGACAGCAAGGAGAAGCTGGGCTCGGAACATGGGAACGGGCACTGCACCCCGATGGAGGTGGAGGTTGCTCAGCCAGAGACCTCTGAAGCAGAAAGCAATGGGGAAGAGCAGCATCAAGGCACTGGGGCACCATACCGGGGCCGGCTGTCAGATGATGGCATGCCAAACATTGGGGACCAGGCTGCCCAGGTATGTTTGATTTGATTCTTCTAGAGAAGAAAGCAGCAGGTGTGCAAGAAAATTAGGTTGATTTCTCAAGCAGTTCTCTGGTTTCAATGCTCTGAACTTGGGCTGCACCTGTAGGTGACAAGACAAGCTGTCAGGGCACCCGGTGTCTAAAAAGGGGGCAGGAGGATTGGAGAGTTAAATTGTAATTGTTGGAAACCTCTGTCATACTCCATCTCTGATGGAGGGTAGGTCCTTCTATCTCTTGACCTGTCAGGGTTGGTCTCATGATTTTTTGTTGAGACAACTGATGACCCTATGACACTGGAGCAGGAAATGTCAGTAGAAGATGGTAATTTTTGTCCTTTGGAGCTTCATGTTTAGCTCTGCCTGGACTTGATGTCACCTTACAGTTCATGTTAACATTGGGATTGAAGTTTCCCTTTTTGATGCACCAGACCACATTGCATGTATTTATGATGCGAAACTTGTTTGGCCCATGTCTGGGAACCACATGGAAGTAATTGTGGGTTTTTCTCAGAGTTGATGAGATAGGCAATTCGTTAATGTTTGGGATGACAGTGGGATCGGGGCTTTCATTGCTTCTCTCTTCATCCTAATGGAGATCTTGGGGTTTGTTGCCTGTCTGGAATTGCAGCATTGCTGGATGGAGGATAATAACCCAAGCCTTGATCAGGTTTCAGTATGCATCTATCACCAGAAGCACTGTCTGCCAATCTTTCCAGAGGCACTGATAGTATAAACAGATGAAGGCTGCTTTGTTGGGCTTGGGGCTGGCTGCAGCAGCTGGTTTTGGTTTTAAGACTTCAAAGCTGGTAAAAAAGCACTGTGAGTGGACATCTCATCACTAAATTCTGTTGAGAAAAGCAGGGGATTAAACGTGCCCTCTGAAATTAGTGCTCCTCAGCACTACTCCAGGGTAGTCGTGATCATGGTTGTAAAGTTACAGTAATTTAATCTAAAGTACTTTGTAGGAGCTAAAAGCAATTAAGAAATCCTCTGGTTTTTAAAGTGTAATTGCAAAAACTTGCTCATCGCATCAGTGAGACATGTTGGATTTTATGGTGCAACAGAAAGGTTAGGGTGTATGTGTGTGTATTCTTGCAAGCCTAATAACTGTAGTCATTCTGAAAGAAAACATTAAAAGCTTAAAAATAAATAAATTAATAATTTGGTATTTTGAAAGTTCTGGTCCATATAAAGGCTTCTTGAATCTGTTCTGAAGATGTCTAAACACATGTTGTAAATGAAGTTGATCAGACTTTTTTTTGGAGTGGAAAGCCAAAAATATATATGTAAAAAAAAAAGAAACTCTTGATCCAGAGCCATCTCGTGCTAGTGCTACCTTGATGTTTTGAATCATTTTGTTCTGAGGAGTAAATTGTTAAATTCAGAACATATATATATCAATGTGAGCAATAAGTAAATTTTTAATGCAAAGCACATACAGGATGGCTTTGTAAAATGTAAAAACATAGCTGAGGCACTGGAAAAATTCAAGAGCTGTAATCTGTTCAGTTGTGTTATAGTGTCATTTAGTAAAATTGCTTCTCTATTTTTTTTTTATTTCCTTTCCCCCTAGTATTTTGCGCAGAAATATGACCTCTGTCTGTGTCAGTACTAATTACATTTTCCTGACATTTGATTGAGGTGAAATGTAAATAGCTGGAGCCTGAATAGCATGCCTAGCTCATCCTTTGCTTTTTAATGACCAGGGGGCCTTATAGAGGTCCATCACTTACAGCATCTGCAGGGTAGCTGCTGTCAGAGTAATGAGTAGCTTAATTCGGTTTCTTAAGTATTGAATAGTGACAGTGAATAAAATTTTCAAAATTATTTGTTCCTGTTAAAATAAAGAAAAAAGATGAGGAGTAAATAAACTTGGGAGCCTCAGATCTCACTTCCAGCTCCATTTTCAAAGCGTGACCCAGCACACAGGCATGTGAGATCCAGTCGTGTCAGGAGCCTTTTGAAATCAGCATCCAGGATGTCCTGTCAGAAGTTGCAGCCTCCTTCCAGGCTTCAAAGCATGAGCCAAACCTCCCATAGCCTCAGGATGAGTTCTCCTCCCAAGCAGGGACAGGGTGCATTGGCAGGGCACCCTCTCTGTGGGGAAAGAAGCTCCATCCCTGCTGCCTGCCCCATGCTCACTATCTCTTCCACATGTTGGCTAATTGAATATCCAGAGCTGTCAGCCCTGTGCCCTTGGGGAGCATTATATTTGCTTCCAGGGGGAGACCCAACCTGCAGCAGATTAGATGGCTGCAGATGGGAGGATAGGCTTTGAGAAGCTGCTCAGGGACCAGCATGAATGTGGGAGGACCTCGCTGGTCCTCTCCATTACTCTTTTCCCACCCCAAGAGGCAGATTGGAGCTTTACTGAAACTGAAATGTGGACTCCTTTTTTTTTTTTTTTGCTCTCTGTGGGAAATTAGTTTGAAGTTGTAACCAAAATAGGGGAGAAGAGGTTGGGTTATCTGCATGTCTTCAGCCACTGCTGTGCTGATCCCAGTGGCCAGCTCACAGCCATTGCCTAGGGGCTGCTGTGCTGGGAGAGCTTTTGAGGCATCTACACACCATTTTAGTGCCTTTTGTTTTCAGGGTGCTTCTCCCATAAGCCTGGGGTTGTTCTGCCATTTTCCCTCCAATTTTCTCTGTGCATGCTGCTCATAACAGCAATACTGGATCATGAAACAACAGGCGAGATGAATACTGTTTGTCGAGTGAACCTGCCAGGAGATTCCTGTGTTACTGGTTTGTGTGCATGTGCCAGTCCCCTTCTTCAGGCTTGCTTTCATCTTTCAGATCTTGATCTGTCTCTCCTTGCATTTGGCATTGATATTGCTGTGTATAAACAAATCTGCTAGGCTGTCTGCTGGTATGTAACCCTCAGTAAATATTGTACCTGTCAATTAGCAGGCAGCATTTAATGTTTACAGGTGGTTAAGTTATGCTGCAATATTTTTAGGATGAACCTAAATGACTTTTAAAAATGTGAGGATTCAAAGCAGCAAAGCTTTGTATCTGCCTGACAGGAGGATCTCTAAGATCTGGAAAGCAGACCTGACCTTGGAGAGGACCCAGGCTGGCAGCAGTGGGAGTCAAGGGCAGTGATTTAAGATTAGGTAGTCTCTGAGCTGGAGTAATGACCCATCATATCCTGTGAAGATTAGGAGCTTAAACACAGATATCAAAGTTTACTTCTTCTATTCAGTGGCCTGAAACAGGGTGTAATTTTGCAGGGTAATTATACAGGCACAGATGGAAGAGAAGTATGGGAAGGGGCTGCTGGAATCCACTAAAAATTATAAAGAAAAGGAAACTGTGAGCTTTCCTCACAATATACCAGTCCTGTGATTCAACTGTGTTGACTGGTAGGACAGAATCCCTCAGTTTTGTTTTCAGTTTCTCTGTCCTGGTCTTTTTGGAAGATCTGTGGACTGCTTTCTGTTGTTGTTCAGCCCCTAAGGAGTGCCCAGAGATGGCCAGATACAGGTGGCATGGGCAGGGATCAGAAACAGGACTGGGGTTTGCAAAGACCAGATTAGGAGTGTGAGGGGCTGGAGTCTGGTTGCCAGAGGGGACTTAAACTGATCCAGGTTTTGCTGGCATGATGAGAAGTTTGGCTTTCAGGTTTGGCCAGGTTTGGCTTTCACTGATGAAGCCAGAGGAAGCTTGGACAAAGATGAGTTATACCAGAACAGACTAGCCACCTTGGCTTCCTCCATTCCCAGCAGGATGTTCTGAAAGCCCCTAAAAACCCATCTGTTAAAAGCAAAAACAAGACACCCCCAGAATGGCCTTGAATTCTCTTACTTCTTTATAAGCATCCAGATTATTAAGGTCTTGAAATACAAATCTAAATTTATCAGTGACTGGTGGAAACTGTGTAAAGGACATTAGGCAGAGTGAAAATGCTTTAATAGTTAAGGGAGGCAGGTGAGAGGGTCTGGGGCTGTGCATTTCAGTATTTCTCCAGTGGCAAAGATTCATGGCATGGGTGGAGCTCAGGGTGTCCTGGGTGGTGGTGGCACTGTGGGGTGGGGTTGTGGTGGGATGCCTTTCCAGGATGGAAACAGATTAGCATCTGGTGGTTCTGCAAACTGTGTGTGATGCTTTTCTGAAGTTAGTGGGCCATCTATTAACAGAAGAACAGAAAGGGGAAGGCAAGGGAATGTTAATGCCTTGCCTCCTAAAGGTTTTTGGGCAGGTCTGGGTTATAGCAGTGGTTCAGGATCTTGGCTCCATGCTGTTAATGACATTGCTCTGGTCTGAGTCCCCAGAGCACTGTTCCTGCCTAGCCAGCTTTGCTCTTACAGCCCAACTGAGCCCAGCTTGCATGGACCACAACCGTCTCCAGATGTGTGAGCCTGTGCACAGGTGCACACAGATGTGTCTGTATGTAGAGAACCAGCCAGGACTTGCTTTTGTACTGCATGGTACATTTTATCAGCAGCTCTTTTCATTCTTTGGGCCCATTATTGCTTTCTTACTGACATGGCTCATCTCAGGTAAGGATGAATGCTTTTGAATTGCATTTTACTTTGCAGTTAGGGAAGGCTGACAGCCATTCTACAGCAGTACTTGCCAATTAGTGTTGGTAAATGCCAGCATTACCTTGACTTTTGGTTAGTGGAAAATGTTCCTTTTCTTGCCAAGCAGAAAAGAAAGGCTAATAGCGCATTTCAGGAATCAAAACATGAGGCTTGAGATAATGTAATGGCTTTAAGCATTTTACTGTTTTGTTTAACTTGATGGGAAAAAAAAAATCTCACCCTTTTTCTGTACCAAAATGTATAACTTACTGTGAGCAAGGTAGTCCAATGAAGCTACTGAAGCTAAGTTGCTTTACATCAATTTTTTTTGGCAGCCTAAGCAGTAATTACTGTTTCATCAAGGCTTTTATGGGATTCTTGTGATGCATGGTTTAGACATCAATAACACTGGGTTTAGGTGTTAATGTAGATACTTTTAGTCATGTAAAGGCCTTCCTCAGAATCTGATTCAGTTCTTAACATCTTTTTATCTTTTGTGTTTTCTTCCAACTTTCATTAACATGGATCCTGGGGCTATCTACTGTCTTGAAGTTTTGATGTGCACTGTGATAAACATGTCTTCTCTCTTTGTTGCCTGTGTTGGGTAGGAAACTCTCTTAGGGGCAAGGGCTGTCTTTTAATTGCAGCTGTACAGCACTGACAAAACTTGGCCTTATTTTTGCTTGGGGTTTTAGGAAGTGCTTTGATGTAACTAGCAGTGAAATTACAGTTAATATTTTTTGCTGCCAGTTATGTTCCACCTTGCCATAAAACAACAAGCATCACAATTTTCTGGGTTTAAGTTGCTTGCTGCCAAGTTTTTTCAACTGACTTAAGATTCTGCCTGCCTTTGCTGTGATTTAAGTGATAGCTGCAGCTGTGGTGCTGTAGACTTTAATTTTGAGTAGCAACCTGTCCTTTTATCTTGTCTTTGTACTGGATTTTCCAAGGGTGCTTGGATGCAGAGATAGTCTGGTCTGAATAAGTTACAATGTGTTGATTTTACTGTGTCACCTTGAAACAAGGTCTTCACTTTTGGAAATGAGCTATTCCCAAAGGCAGTGTGGGAATGTTTGAGGCTGTTGCAGGAGGTCTCAGCCATATTCAGCTTCATAAACCATAGGTGAAAGTGCTTCCATTTCCCACCTACACAGAAAGTGGGTGTTTGGGCTCTTAATATTTTGTGTGCCATATTAAAGATACAGCAAACCCACAAGTGAAATGCAAATTCCAAGTTTGCACTGTTTTATGTTTTAATCATTAAGTGTGAATAGTTGAAACCAAGTGGACATGCCTAAAAATAGAGTACGTTGTCTGCTTAGGTGCTGTAATGCTTCAGGCATTTGTTGGAATTATACAGCTACATACACTTAATTTTTGAGGCAGAGTGCTGAAAGCACTGAGCAAACCCTAAAGATTCCTGCTGTGGACAGATGTAATACCAGTCCCTGTGAGACACCCCTCTTTAGCTGACATCAGTGTGTGGTGACCTAATCTAGGGTGGGCTTTAATCTGCTGCAGGCTGCAAGGGTGTTTTCTGAGAAACTTCAGACTAAGCAACCAGCCATTCCCAAAAGCCCACCAAGAGCATGAGGTTGGGTGAAGTACTCAGTAGAGTGCAAACACTTGTAGCTCTTAAAAGCCTGAGCCTCCTCAGGGGCTATTGCCAGGCAGAAACCCCCTAGGGCCAGAGACAGAGGAGAGAATCCTTTGTCTGGTCTCACAATAATGATTCTGCAGATGGCAAGAGTGGAACAGTTCAGAGGGGTGCAATGCAGATGGTGATGGTTCAGGATGACAAATTATTCCAGCAGGTTTTTGTGAGGGGTGGTGGTACAGTTCAGGTGCTTGCACTGGCTGATAAAATGTTTAAAGCCCTTGCCAAGGAAATGATGTCAACAAGCAGTCTGTCTGGGGAGATGGATCCCTGGACAACAGTCTTGCTTAAAGTCATGGAATTTTCATCCACTCTGCTGTGCTGCCTGTTTTGTGTATTTTAATTATGTGTTTGGGGGAGGGTATGTTTTGCTTTTTACTGTTCCCCAGGCTTCATCCCCTAGGACTTCTCTTTTCATGGGGAAAGTACTCACATTTTAGTGAAAAGATGCCAAATGTCTGGCGGCTGTTTGTCCAAACCAGGGGACTCGTGAGATCAGAAACTGACACTTGAACTCAATCACAGTTGTGTCTGTGCTTCTGGCTCCTGCTTTGAGGACATGGGGAATTTATATCATCAATACTGTGTGATTCTGTTGGGTTTGGGGATTTTCCACCTCTTTTAAGTAGTGTAGGAGACACACTGTATGGCTTGCATCATCCAGAGGCAGAAGCCAAAGGCTTCAGTTATTCAGCATTAAGAAACTTTCATAGGCAGCAAGGATGGACAAAGAACTCGTGTCTTGGAATAATTTATTGATAAAGAAATTTAAGACTATTTTCTTCCCCTGCTTTTGATTTATCTTGGAGTCGTTTAGCTTGCTTGTGCAACAATGAAAACAAAAACCAGGATAGTAGATGAAAGCAGGAGTCCTGCTTTCAGATCAGCCTTAAAAACAACTTGGCTAAGATCAGATAAAAAATACACTCATTATCCACTAATGAAATAATTGCTTTGTTATGAAACTGCAAAAATCAGATTTTGGTGTGATTTTCTGGTGCTGAGTCATTCACATTCATATCTGAGATGTGAAGAGTGATGGCTTTTGACTGTATCTTAAGACTGATGTGTTCATGCTGCTTACCTGGTATGTGATGGTGCAAGTTAATTCCCCAGCAACTGATCTGTCTGTCCCACCTGCCTGCTGGGGAATAGGAGATAGTGGGAAGGAGGCGTGATGTGATCCAAGGTGGGGCAGGGAGCTGGGAGTAGTGCTTTTAATTGATTTCACATCAGTGAAGGATGCTGGGCAGTGGTGTATGCTGTGACCATCCCAATGTTCTCCCTGTTCATGTAGTGAGGGTTTGTTGCACTACAGAGTCCAATGTCATGTGTTTCTGTTCAGGGCATTTTGTGCTGGTTTTCTGCTCTGTGTGATCAGCATGCTGGTTGCCAGCTGCTGTGAAGCTTATTGAAGTAAATTTTTATAATGCATGGAACTTGGAACTTTCTGTTAGGTGTTGCGTTTCCAGAGGAGCTTCGTGGCTGGTGAGAAAGATCTCACTGCTTGCTTGTGCTGCTCCTAATGGGAGACCCTGAGAAGTTTGTAAGTGGAAACTGGTCCCTGCAGACAGACAGTAAAAATCCATGTTGAATTGTGGAGGGAGGGAGACATTCTGTGGGCTGTATTCAAGTCCATGTCAGTCAGTTGGTGTGTGCATACAGATTTTGCATGGTTATTGATATTCTTATCAGGGCTTATCTCTGTTTTTGTTTTAAAATTGTTACATATTTACATCAGCTTCATCTGAATTGCTGCTGTGACAGAAAGTGCTTTTTCACAGACAACTATTTTACATTTTCCTTTTTACTGTCTAGCTTTTTAACTACTTACAGTGTTTCTGTTTTCCATTTGTTTACACCTTGCTCCTGCCAAGCTTGTCTTTTATGAAAGATTTCAAAGCAATTTTTTTTTCTTTTGTATATACAGATTTGCAGCTTCTTGAACACAGCACAGTCAAAATAAGTCAAACCCCTTTTAGATCCCCTGCAATTAGCTAGTGAAGGGGAAGCGGGGGAAAGAATGGCTCCAGTGTCTTTTGTTCATTTATTTATTTATTTTCCTCAACACTCGGAGGAAAAACGTTCCTTTTTGTTTTATTAATGATGTGCTTATGAAATGGAGTGTTTGATGGTGTGCACTCGGAGCAGGCAGAAGGCGAGCTTCCCCACATCGTGCTGGCAGCACGCTCCCTTTCTGATCCGCAGCACTCTTAGTTTATTCCAGATGTGGGCTCGCTCTCAACAGAGGCTGCTCGATGTACAATGGCATCACAGTGGAGAAAGAACAGCCTGTGGGGACCCACTGGAAGCTGACAGTTGTATTCTCTATTCTCACTTGTGGTCTGTTACATAAGATGACCCTTCCCCTGTGGGCCCCCCATTTTGCAGTTAATCCAAGTAGAATATTCATGCTGTCTTTTAAAACATTTTAATTATTTGTAACCTAGGCACTTTGAAGTTGATCAGATTCAAGTGGGAAAATCTGGTCCAAAGGGCTGCCTGCTTGAAAGAGCCAAGTTGGGAGGAAAGTTGAATCACTAAGAGTGATGTAACTGTGGAGAACAAAAATTAGCCATTAGTCCAGCTGCAGCCTGACTTGACCGTTTGTGTTTCTGCTTGCTGTGTAAGGCAAGTCAAAAAATGCAAGTTTGGAAGGGATTTCAAGAGATGACCCAATCTCATCCTGTCCTCCGAGACTGACTTTGACAAGAGTTGGTTCATCATGTTCATGAAATCCTTTGCTGGGAGGAATCCATGTAGGCAGGGCTGCTGCTGCTTGGGATTACAAGCGAAGTCCGTGGGGTGCATCTGGGCAGAGTTAAGATTTGTTCAAGTCCCTAACAATGAATTTTTGTTTCTTAAGGCTTTGAAGCTCTCAAAACAAGCATGTCTTTCTGAGTGTCCATCTTGGCCAAGTCTCCCGTGAATTGCATGGTATTTTTTGGATTGTCATATACAAGTATTCATCTCATTGTGAGAAACAAAGCCTGCTCCTCAGAATTTGAAGAGTTTAATAACGGATAATAAGGGATAGATCAACAAAGCAAAAGTAATAGCACTGGGTGCATGGCAGCAGCCAGAGGCTTGCCCAATTTTTTAGCAAGCAGTCCTTTCATACTGTTGCAGTTGCATTACTTTCTCGAGTGACTTTGCACGTTTTCGAAGCTGGTTTACCATAACTGCGCCTTAGGTTGCCACAGCATTGCATAAGTCCACAACTATAGTCTCCAAGGGTCCATCAGGGGGACAGTCCGGTGTGTTCTTATGATATCTCTTTAGACTCCTTTTATGGTATTTTGTTCTATGCCTGTGCTATCTTGGTTATACATTTTTCAAGTTTGGTGGTATCTTATGATACATCTTCTGCAAGCACACTTAAATCTTGTGATAGCCTTGCTTTATGCGCAATTTTAGTTATACTGTTCCCAAAAGCAATTACGATTTGCACTTTATCCACAGAAGTAGTTACAATTTGTAATAATTTGCAAAAACATATACATAGTAGCAAAAGCCAACTGTTGCATAGCCGATTATAACATCCTGTTATGTCATGAGCCTGTCCTCAAGTGCTGCACAGGGTGACCTGCCTTTGGCTAAGGAATATAGTGATGTCTCCTAAGGAGTAAGCAAGGCTGCTTACTGCTCCCTGCTCACCTGCTCCCTGGCTACAGTAGGGGCTGGTAGTGCCTCCCTGTCCTTGATGAGGATTTCTGGAGTTTGAGACTGAGCTGGCATCAGCACATCTGTGCTTTGTGCTTGAAGTGCTTTTGCACCAAGAGCTATGAGCGCACATGTACAGATTTCTTGTGCCACTGGTGAACAAAGGTGAGGGGGAGGTTATTCTGAGTTTTTTATAAGTGAAGCTGTGAGAATTATTCTGAGAGGATGGGAAAATTCAGATGTTAATAGAAATGTGGTACTGACAGCAGCTGAGCAGCAACCAGAATCGTGCAGCTGATCAAAGAAGAGCAGTCAGTATTTAAACTCATCCTCTGGGCAGGGATTAAGCAGGCTCCAAGGGCAGTGACATCAGACCTGCAAAATGCCAAAACTAACTACACTTGGAGTTTCCTTTGGGTATTGCAAGTCTCTGGAGTGGAGTGAATGCACCAGAATCCTAGCTCTTATTAAAGACTAAGTGAGCTTGTAGTCTTTTTTGTTCATGAAGGAAAGCTTGAAAATAGGATACTTCAGCAATTTTCAAAAATGAACTCATTCATTGCTACTTCTTTTTTTTTTTTTTTTTTTTTTTTTTTTTTTTTTCTTTCTTATTTTTTAAATAATTTAAGCTTTGTGTGGTTGAACCTGGGAGTCCCCAGTAACTCAGCAAAACCAGCTTTAAGTAAAATGCATTTACAAATCCTTGGAACTGGAACAGAGCTTTACTATTAAAGCTTTCCTGTGATGGACTCACTTAAGATGCACATTCAAAGCAGCACCATTTTTAGTCAGCTGTGAATTTTCCCATGCTGCTCTGTACAAAAGACACAGCAGCTTAATGGGGAGGGAAAGGGGGTTCTGCTGGACACCCCCTTTCTCCAGAGGCCTCAAGGAAAGGCTGGCAGTCTGCTCTTTAATACATAGCTTTCAAAATCTGGAAGTGACATCCCTCAGAGGTATGTGTGTGTTGGTGGGGGGCTTTTGCTTTCAGTGCACGGTTAAGTGAAGAGCTATGAATGTTTTATGAAGAAAAGGGAAAGAACAGTGAGGGGTTCTGATTTCCAGATGACAACGCTGAGTTGTTTATTCCCAGTGAAATCCCTGCATCTGACCAAGGACTGAAGGGACAGCTTTTTCTTACACAGGACTTGGTGACAGTGGCATTTGAAAATGAGTGAAAGAAATAAATGTTTGAGCATGTGCCATATGGTTTTGTTGTCTTCGTGGATGTGTTTATCTGCCCATGTTTGGACTGAGTAGTGCTTTAGTAGTGCTTTACTTCGCAATGCGTTTGATTACTTTGCAACGGCTTTTGATTTTAGTGGGCATTGAAAGGGAATGAGATTGGTACTTGCATGAAGAGCAGTGGAATTTTGCCATTTGCTCTTATCAAGTGCTCTGTATATGAATATTTGAGAGTTGGTTAGTTAAGAATAAATTTGGGAGTTTTTGCAATAAAATGTGTGATAGAGAAGAGCGCTAAGGAGTGCAGGCCAGGCACATTGTGGGCATTGGTGTAACTTACGTTCCAAAAAGCTTTTCCAAGTCATTAAAGGCAATTTTATGACTGCATTGTTAAATTTTATTGGAAAGTCTGCTTCCAAACTGGGTTTAGCAAAGGGACATTCAAAGTGGCATCTTATGAGGAGAATGGATGAACATCCTTTCAGCCTGGGCTTGGTTGGGGGAGGTAGAGAGATTGTATTTCTCTGCTGTACTGTCTTCATTATGTGTGCAAGGTACTTCACTACAATAAAACTTCTCTGGAGCATTTTCATGCTGTAGTTCAGTTCTGGTTTTTAACTAGATAAATATAGTTGACTCTTGCCCCTGCATTTAATACTGTGTCTCATGTGTCACTCTAATTTATTTTAAAGCATCCTCTGTCCTGACATGTCCTGTTATTCAGCAGGAGACTGGGCTTTTATAAAGGCATTGAAGATCCCAGTTGGATCTTGCTGGGATATTGCCCATCTGCAAGTCTTTCAAGTTAACAAATTACCCACAGGTGTATATTTTCAGGCTCAACTTTTGGGTCACCTGTTAAGGAACCTGGTTTGTTTTTTTCTGTTTCTCCTACCTGTGGTCTAAGGGTTGGGATTCATTTATATCATAGTTGTTATTATTAATATTCACGTTAACATTAGTATGTTAGTATTGATAATAATTAATTATTCTTGTTATTTTTCACTTTATTCTTAAGATACTGTTGCAGATACTGACCTCTTCCTTTATCTGAAAAAGTTGTATTTTAAAAGTTTCAGGGCTCAAGTGGAAAAAACCCCCATATTTTCTTCACTTAATACTCTGATAAAC
Source organism: Vidua chalybeata (assembly GCF_026979565.1). Taxonomy (NCBI): domain Eukaryota; kingdom Metazoa; phylum Chordata; class Aves; order Passeriformes; family Viduidae; genus Vidua; species Vidua chalybeata. The sequence goes on from NC_071570.1 coordinate 40,759,075, forward strand.
AACAGTGGCCTAAAATCTGCAGGTTACTGCTACAGCCCTTGGCTTTGCTGATACATTTGGCAGTTCTCCTTCTCAAAAACAAGCAGAAATTTGTGCATGCTCTTCACAGTTTGCTATGAAATTTTAATCATCTTTGCTACTTGGGTGTTTGGGTAGTGAGTTACTTGTGTGCATAACACACCCAGTCAGAAATAGCTGACCTGGTGCCTGGTGACTACAACACATGGCTTAAAAATTGCCTCTGAATTGTGCATTTTGCTGTCTTACAAGCTTGAAAACTTCCAAGGGTTTTTCATAATTCTGTAGTCCTGGCTCTTCCCCTCTCTGACAGCATCCTGGCAACTTCCTTACTTGTCTTGCTTGCTTGTTTTTGTCTTTCCTTTTTTGCTCTGCTGATGCTGTCACACTTGTGTTTCCTTGTGCCTAGTCCTGCCAGTAGGACTCACAGGGGCTAGTTTCTGTTTTGCATTTCATATTGCTCTGGAGTTTGTAAACCACTTTTTGATTAAATCTTTACAGCAATTAAAAATAACCAAAACCAATAAAGGTGTCCTGAACATTGCTTATTACTTTGCTTATGCTGAAAATTATTCTCCACAGTGGGTAAACTTATTATTTACAATCTGTGCCACAGCTGCCCAGTAAGAAATACTTGATTGGCAGCTGATAATTTGAAGTTAGTGGGGTTTTTTTCTGTGTCTCAAATCCTGCAAACCCCTCTGGAGAGGGAAGCACTGCTGTGTGATGCAAGTCCGGTCCCTGCTGCAACAGCAGCTGCACCACCTGATGTTCAAGGTCTCCCTTGAACCACGTCTTGCTCCTCTGCAGACCTGCACGGCTCATCCTTGAGTTTTGGCGAAGGGGTTTGAGGCCACTGTTTGCTCCAGGAAGGATCAGGGCATTGAGAGCAGCGCCTCTGTGTGCCTCAGAAAAGCTGCAAACACCCCTGCAAGGAAACGTCTACATGCTGACCCTGCTCTGTGCTGCCTCCTCCTTTCTGCCTCCTTCACTTGGACCACAGCTAACATAGCAAAGCTCAGCAGAAACACCAGTATAGCTTGGGCTATACAGGTGTGTGGTGATGGGCAGCAAGGTGCTAAATAGCTCCCTCCCATACCCTCCCAGCCTTCTCCAAATCCAAATTGAAGGACTTTCTGCACATTTTCTCTCAGCAAGAAGGTTGCCGCATATGGAAGATGCACATCCTAAAGGGGACGGACGGGCTGGGAATCCAGATAACGGGAGGCAGAGGGTCGAAGCGGTCCCCTCACAGCATCATTGTCACCCATGTGGAGGAAGGCGGCTCTGCACACAGGTGAGATGACAGTGGTACCTTCATGGTGGTGGGTCTGATGGAATTACCATGGCCATCGCTGTTATCTGGGTTCATGAGATGAGTTCAGGGGTTTTGCTCTCCCATGGTGTGAGAGTGAGAATGTGGGCATTTTCAGACTAAAAATTTATTTTTGTATTTCATCACTGAAGCGTCTTCTAGAAGGTTTTGTCCAAACCGTAGACAGATCAAACACTTGATTGGTGGTGGAGGGAAAACCAAGGAGCCTGATGGCTTGTTTGGGCTTTTCCCCCAAGTTCATTTTTGGAAGATGTGCCTTTCCCATAGTATCAGTTGTGCAACCCTAGGGTGCTCACTGACTGCCCTGCTGTTCCTGATGGAGTGGAGATGGGGTGGAGATGGAGCTTGCTGCTGTTCCCTTACCTAATCCAGTGGGTCACAGAGAAGACTTGTGGAGTCTCAGCCCTGCAAAGAGGGTGGAATTCCCCTGGTTATAACAATTATTTCCTATGGGCACCTTTCTGAGCCCCTTTTTCTGGAAAGTAATACTGCACTGATCCAGGTGCAAGCTTAACATAGTGAGATCATATGTTGTCCATGCCTCCACACCCCACCACGTTCCAATGCAGCCCAACACTGTGGTAGAACCACCCTGCAGCTCCATGTTCCCACTCTTGTTTCTGCAGGGATGGCAGGCTGATGGCCGGCGATGAGCTCCTCATGATCAACGGGCAGTCACTGGTGGGGCTCTCCCACCAGGACGCCGTGGCCCTCCTCCGCTCGGCCGCTGGCCTGGTGCAGCTGGTGGTCTCTAGCAAGGTACAGACATCTCCTGGGTGGTCTCACAAATGTACATCCACAAGTTGAGCAAGTGCTGCGTGAAAAGGGCGTATTTTCCATAGGGAATCACGTGTGCACTTTTGCTGCTCTAAATTTAATGCATTGCAAGGGGAAATATATCAGTAGCTGCCATAAATCTGTGGCAAATCAGCACAGTATAGACCAAATTAATGATTTGCTTGTATTGTTACTGTCGCTCAGTGTGCAGATGAGTATTTATTCATGCAGACGTTACCTAAGTTTCAGCCAAAACCACTTTCTTAAAATTACATGCTAAGTAAAGCAGGCTGTTCTGAGCCTCTTCTGCTTCCTGCCTGCATAGCCTGTGTACTTCTCATCTCTGTCCTATCTGTGTGCCTGAGATTTCTTGAAAATTATCTCTTGGCTTGAGTTCCTTATTTTGTCCTTGTTAATAGTGTGGAATGGAGCTCTTACAGATAAAGGAACATGAAACTTTAGGGAAATGAGACTGGAACTCATTTATCAGTTGGACTCTTCGTTCTGCCTTGATCACTGAAGAGGTTGAGGGGATGTTACATAATATTTTGCATCTTTGTTTAAGAAAATCTCACTCACCTCTATTTGCTCTTCTCCATGGAGCTTATCCTGCTGCCCCAGACCTGGATTGCTGCAGGTGTTTGGTGGGTGGCCAACCAACTCCCAAAAGCACCCAGGGATCTCAAATTAGGACCTGCCTGCAATGTGGGGGTCACCAGGGCCTTTGAGGTGGTGACAGGAACATCTTGGCCCAAACAGTGCACTCATATACCTGCATTTCCAGGGTGGCAGCAAGCCACTGTGTCAGAATTTTAAATTTTCTTCTTAGCTTCACCTTCAGATTTCCCCTGCCATCGCAAAGCAGGTTTCTCTGGTTTTAATGTCTGGATGCTTTTAAGGCTTCCCTGGATGCTGCATGCTCATGTTTTTCAAGAAGAGGCTCTATTCCACCATATCCAAAGTGAAGAGCCTGTGACTTCTCTAGCATTTCTGTTAGACATTGAAGTTCATTGCAGACCTTCTTCAGAGTCACAAGTGTTTATTCTGGAGATACCACACTTTGTCCTGAAGTAGGTAAATTTTGTGTTTCCCTTAGACAGCTGGTCTCTGCCAAAGCACAAGGCAGCAGACTGCATTTGTTTCTCCTTAAAATTAAGTGCTTGTTCCTATGGTGACCTCATGAAAATAATCATCATGCATAAACTTAGGGCATAAAACTTCACTTCCCTGATCAGGCTGTGAATCTGCTTGTCCTCTGCTCTGTGTACTTGGACAGTTTTCATATCCTCAGAAGGGGGACTTTGAAAGGCAAGCAGAAGGGGATACAGCCTGTGCCATATTTCTGTCAGCCCCAGAAAAGGTGTAGATAGGTGAAGTGTTCCCTTGTAGCTCCCTCTGGTTATTATTTGTTAGTATAGGAATGCAGCTTTGCCTTTTGGTCTGGCAATCGGTAACACAGAATTTGTTCTGAAAGCAGTGAGTCTGTCTGGCCACTGCTTTTGGCTGAGGCACATGCTTGCCTGCCAGAAAACATGGCAAAGACTGGAAGCAGATGCTTGAGCATCAGGAATGAGTTGGTAGAGGACTGGTGGGTCAGTTTTCTTTGTATTGTACTAAGTAGCATTGTCAGGGTATTATTCTTATGTCTGTAGGTAGATAAAAATGTAAAGGGAACATCCATAGGGAGAGAACAGGAGCACAGGGGTGATTTGGGTTGCAATGAAATGAGTAATGAGGTCTGTCAACTCTCAGTTCACTCTCAGTAACATTTACTAAATCCAAAGTGGGGAGGAACAGGCTGCCGAAGAAGCATTTATTTTAAATTCTTCTTTATAAAATCTAAATGTTTTAAACATGTATTGGCCTGTGTTTACTATATATACACTTTAAAACCAAGCCTGCTTTTTATAACCAGACTATTAAAAGTTTGTGCATGTGGAAGTATGTAACATGGGGAGGATTACCAGGGAGCTCACACTGGGCAGGTGAGATGGGGCAGTTTTACTGTGACACTGGTGTTTTTCTGCATGTGATGTAATATATTGTATTGTATCTCGGGTAGGAATCTTCTGAAGGGGATCTTCTGAAGTATCCATCTACCAGTTTGCCAGACTTGCTCAGCACTTGCTCAGTCCAAGACTCTGTTTCTTGCACTGACAATAAGGAAAACGAAGAGCCGGAAGAAGATGTGAAAGGAGTGAATGTGTCTCCTGAAAAACTGGTTGCTGTAAGTGTGTTTTGGTGTGACATTTTTACTCTCTCTCAAAGCCCATTTGCATCTGTCAAATTCTTCTAAAGCCTGACATGGAGCACGTCCTCGGGACCAGGCAATCCCATCCCACCCAGCCCTCCTCTGCGTGGGATGTGGGGGAGAAGCTGGAAAGGGGATGGCATTTACCATAGCCCCTGCCATCTCTGAGCTGCAGCAAGGCAGCAGCACAGGGAACAGGAGCTCTCCAGGCCTCCAGCCTATGTTGCAATCATGGTTTTGTTTTTCTCTTTGATTGTTTTCCACCCACTTCAACTGCTTTTGTTGGATCTGATGCAAAGTCTCTTGCCATGCTTATGCAGTTACATGCTCTTCTTTCCCCTCCTGTTGTAACAAATCTTCTTTAACAGTTTATGATCCAAGTCTTGAAGTTTGTATTTGCTCTGTCAAAGCCAGCAGACACTTTGGAGGAGGGATAGGAATTTCTGGCTGTGAACCATAGTTGAAGTTCTGAATAAATGCTGCTGGTTGATAATCTCACTTGCATTCTCTTCAGGGCTGCATTAAGAAGAGATTAAGTGGGTTATTGTTATTTATTTGTAATATAGCAGCTCTATGAAACTTCATAGGTCTTCTGGGCCTTTCTTGTATGGTGCAGACAAAAAAATAAAATTATGTTTCTAATCTAAAGAGCTCGTGGACTGGTTTTCTAGCAAGGGAAGGCAGATGGATTCACTTGAAGGTTTTATCTATTTCTTATTTTCCCTTCTTGTCTTCCCCTCACACTCTTTTCTTTTAAAATAAATCAGTTAAACCTTTGGATGGCTCAGATATGATACTGGTTTTGTGATTTGTTTTGATTTTATATTTTTACACTTACACCTGAGCAAAAAGACTGTTTTCCAGGATGAGTCTCATGATGCTGGTGTTTACTTCCTACCTGCCTGTCATCTCTGACTTACTTTGAGTCAATGTTTATAACAGTCTTATACATCTTAATACTCCAACAAATTTTGTTACATCTTCATTGTCTTCTCTTCTATGTTCCCGGGTGCCTTTTTTGGGGGATGAAGGGAAAAACAAAAATTTTGGGACACTTAGCATGCTGATGTTGATGTAGTGTTTGTGTGCGAACGTGGGTGGGCATCTAAGCATTCTTTCGACTATAAAAATACTTTGAATTCTTCTGCATATCATGCTTTCCATTCTGGTAATTTCTAATAAAGCTATGGCTCAGCAGCACTTAAATACAAAAATCAGATATGACAAAATTTAATTATGTGTGGCTTCAGGATTAAGCTCCCTGGCATTCCACTGACTCTTTCAGCACACACTGGGAGTTATTTGTCACTTGGTTTGCTCATGTCTATTCCAACAAGGCTCTGCCTGGTTGCCAGTGATGGCTTTTTCATCAAGTGTTTCCTTTCCAGATTAATGTAGTGCTCATGGAAGCTCAAGATGGTTGAGGTGCTCGTGACCATGAGGACACAGCTGCATGAACCTTCCAGAGCCCTTCTGCTTGGACTTAAGTTTAGAGCCTGCCCTGATGTCCATCACAGTGCCATTGCAGCTGGCAGTGGTGGTGGTCACTAACTCAGAGCCAGCTGAATTTGCCTGCCTGTCAGTCACTCTCACCCCTGATGGCAATAGCTCTTTGCTTTCAGAATACATCATTGGAAGGTTGAAGGGAAATCACAGAAATCTGGGTACAGTAAACACTTCAGAAGAGTAGCAGCAGGTTTTTTTATTTTTCATTGTCTTTTCTGCTTCTAGTAATTTCTTTTGTTGAAAGGATGTCATTCAAAGAAATGTAATAAGTTACTGGTGATATACTTTCAGGACCTTTCTGTTTTTGCTTGATCTGCAGATGAAATAATTGCTTTTCTGATCCAAAGTGCAGAATGTGTTTGTGTTCCCCTTGCAATTGCTGTGTCAGCCTCGGAGTGCAGACAGGGCTCTCTGCAGCCTGGGGTGGGCAGTCTGTACTGTATAAACCTCTCAGCTTTACCTTCATCCTCATCCATCTCACTCAGGTCTGGGCAGCCTGAGCTAGGCTGGGCTGTGCAAATATGCATACCACAGAGGAAGGTAAATGTATGAAAAAGATAAAATTCATGTGGCTTTTTTCACCTGGCAAGACTGGGGGGGATTTTTTATATCAAAGCTTAGAAGCTGATTTCAAGGCCAGTATGAAATCGAAGTATCACAAGATTTTTTTTTTAATGTATATAAATGCATAGTCCAATTTATTATTGCAAAATTGCTTTGGAAATCACTGCTCTGTGCTGCTCTCACGCTTTTGATGATACTCATGTGTCTTCTCTTTCTCTCAAATATATTCCATTATATCTGTACTGTAGATAAGGAATGACAGTGTGGCTGAGGATTAAAGCAGGAACTAAGCTGGACTATTTTTAATCAGTGCAAATGTAATTGTATTCGACTTTCAGGATGGGTGGTATTCAAGGTCTGCACCAGGTAACTGAGACTGTGATCTCAGTCTAAGAGTCAGACATCTTAGATTTGAAGCTGCCTCTCGGCTCAGCCCTGTCCAGGGGTTACCTTTCTTGCCTTTGACAAGAGGTTAATGGATTTTCTTGTTTACTCTGCGGGCCTTTGGAGGGACTTAAAGGGATGTTGTCAGGTGTTGGGTGGTTATGTCATAATGAGTAATTCAGAGCGTTTTATTGTCAGCTGAGGCTTCACTGTCTCTTTTCTGACCCAGAACAATGTCTATCTAATTCTTAAACTGGTCTAGAATATACTAAAAAACTTGCAGGTCCTTCTAGGTTTGTCAGAGGTATTGTGTCATTAACTTCTCTGTGAAGTTGCTGAATGTTCAGAGCCATAATGAATAGACCTGATGGACTTGCTGCTTTAGCACCTGATTGCCTAAAGGCTGAACCAGGCAGAAAAAACAATCACTTGGAATGAAGATATGTATTCAAATATTCATCCTTGTAACTACTGAGAACTCAGCTGGACCAGACTCTTAAGGAAAGTGATGTAAGTTGTCACTGTTTTGAAATGGGACACCCCCCGCCAAGACCCTTCCAACCTGGCTTATTTTTAAAATCTGTGAAAAAAAATAGTAAAAACGAAAATTATCTTTTCTAGATGCTGGCCATTAAAAAATTTCCCCATGAGCAGTTGTTTTCAACTCTTTTAAGTTCTGCTCCAGCATTTTTGGACAGGGAAATAGAGTCTGAGCAAGTCAGCTTCTGCAGGACACAGCAGAAGAGTTTAGTGACATTTGAAAACTGCAATTTAAGAGAAGTATCACTTTAAGTCTTACTTGAAAGTCCACTTGTTAAGTTTCATTAATAAAAATCACATAATACAATTTAAATGGAGTTCTGCTTTTACAGTCTTCTTATATAAAGCCCTGTTTAACATGAAACATGCCTTAAAGTTTTAACTTCATTAAGACTTGTGCTGCCAGGCAGGAAAAGGATTACATTAATATCCTTAAAGTGCATTTCTTTCAGGAGTAGTTTGTCCAAAACGTTCCTTAACTTCAGACACGAAGCACTGGTCAGAGTGTTGTGTTATCCTAAATGGTCCTGAGACATTTCAGGGATTTTAAACTCCTCTACCCCAATCCATATTTTGCCATGTACAGTTGACACTGCTATTATAAAATGTCACTATTTATGTCCAAGTGTGAAATAGGATAATATGATAGTATTTGCCTTATTTTTAATTCTAATTCTCTTTTACTAGAGCTTCTGTTGCTTGAATCTGTCATTGCACTGCTGGCTGGTGGAGCAACCTGGGAAGTGAACTCTAAAGAGAAGGCTCATCTACCAAGAATTTGCAAAGTGTCCAATGAATTTGGGGGATTTTTGGTCCCTAGACAGAAGCATGTGCCATTCTTAGTTCCTTCAGGAGTTACTTGCCTTTGTGTGGTTCAATATTTGATAATCTGAATATTTTTTAAATGTTCAGCTTCAGTGACCAGCTTTATATTAATGGCTTGAAATTTCTACAGGTTAGTAAAACACAGCAAGATGATGTCTGCCTCAGAAAGTTTGGATCTTTAGTTGCTGGAGGCAGGGATGGAAGGCTGGGGACTGCTTCTCTGTTCTTAAATCTTGTATTCTCCCCAGATTCTTAAATCTGCCATTCCTGATGCTGGAGGCAGGACACTGAGCTGAGTCTGTTCCATGCAGAATAGAACTGTACAAGAGAAAAAAGGAGGTCACCCTCATTTCTTCCTTTAGATGGGGTGCTGGGAAGGGAATTTGCCTCCCTGTGCCCAAGCTCTCCATGTAGGCAACGTCCTGGGCTGGGGACACTGCCTCTGGCGGCACGCCCCGCTGTGTGACCCTCTGCTGTGTGGTATCAGGGCCTTTCTACTTATATTTACTCATGTTCAGATGACCTGAAGTGTAGGATGCGCCTTCACATCAGTGCCGAGCGCGTTGCACACAGAGACATCCGTGAGCCTGCAAGGTCTTCGCCCTCCTACCAGCAACAGAAACAGGATGTCTGCTGTTAAAGGTTCCCTGTGTGATCCCGGTTACGTGATCCCCACCAAAGCCCACTTGGGGTTTTCATGCAGGACATGTAGCTGAAAGGGGATAAATAAACCTGTTTGGTGAATGTGAAGAATTGCATTTGTTTAACTCCGCTCCCTCTCAGTTTATACTTTTTTTCTGTGCTATTGGACTGACTAGTTGTTTTCTGTCATGAGCCTTTCTGTCTTACCAGGGAATCCACGCATAATTACCTGTAGCATGCAAGCACAATGAAGAACTGGATAACAATGCCATAACTTTAAAAACAGTCTTGGGGTCAAAAGTTCTTCTGGAAACAGAGAGAGAAAATTTCAGAGAAAGCATTAGCATTGAGAAGGAACAGGAAGCATAACTCAACAATTAAATGTGTGCAGGGCGTGGAGAGGGGCCCTGTTACTTGGAGTACTGGAATGTTTGTTCCCATTAGGGCACTGCATTCTCAAAACAGGCTGCAGAAACACCGCTCACTCCTCAAACAGTGCTGCATGGCTGGGAGAAAAGCAAGAAAAATACTTTCCTGGCAGAAATTTGCGTAGCAATGAAAGGCTTTAGTTAGGGGTGGGTGGAAGGGGAAGAAATTAAAGAGCCTGATGTGGGTTTTTTTTATGTACTGGGAAGGATTCAACAACTCTTTTCCTCTTTGTGGTGATGACTGGCAATGTTTGCAGATCCTGCCCTGTGCCCCATCACTCTTGGAAGGGGCAAGCAAGGGCAGGGTCCAGCTGTACCTTGGTATGGCTCACAGCTGCTGCTCAGCTGCAAATGCCGAATTTGTTGAAAGTCTGGCTGTACGGTACATTTCTGAGGTGCAGTCTTGTCCATCATATCGATGGGTCTGTGCCCATCCAGTGCCCTTCCCTCATGCTATGGCTGATGAGACACACTGGGTCCTACAGTGACTCCAGATGCAAGTTATATACAGAATACATATAGTTAGGAATGTGGGCAAGAGAAAATGACAAAATGCTTGGAGACCAGATCTTGTTCACACATTTTACTATCACATTAAAATAAGCAATTGTAGTTGGACTTGTTGTGGGGGGGGGTGGGGGGTTGCTCAGTGATGGGCTGGTTGTAGTGCTGCGACACTGGTCAGGGCTGGGAAATATGTTGGCACACATCACATGAGCTGGGGGAGGAGGAAGAGTGCTGAAAGGCTTCCAGGGGTGCAGTGTCACTGGATTACTGTTTTTCACACATTGTAAAATTCACCTTGTCAAGGAGACATTAACATGAGTGGGTTCTTCAGTCAGGAGGGAGCTCCTCAGAGCACTTCTGTTGTTCCATGTGCCTGGCTCCCAGCCCTTCTGGGCCTTTTCCTACTGCTTCCATCTTAAAGGCAAAGACCAGAGAAAACTCTTTCACCTAGGATCCAGTACCTGAAGGGTTTTCTGTAGACATGATGCTGTGTACAAATCATGAATACCTCCTGTTGCTTGAGCTGGTGGAACATAACCTTTCTTACTTGACCGTAAATAACAGTGTGGACAATGCCCAAAGTTAAAATTTTTGTTCTTCCCATGTGATATATTTGAAAGCTGAGTCAGCAGAGTAATAGAAGCATAAGTTTATCTATGGTACAGGTTCTGCATGGTCTTTGTTTTTGTGAATGAGGGCTTTTCCCATAAAGCATCAGATACAGTACAGCCTGTCTCTCATTTGGCTGTTTGGATAAATGCCCAGTTCTGAAGGAGATGAACTGCCTTTAACAAGCTAAAAATAACACCCTCATGGCACTGGAACAAGAGAAATGCTGTCACAGCCATGCAGTTCACATACATTAGCAGAAGGATGATGCACACTCTAGAATTTTTAAGTTAGTGTGAATGTCTCAGTACCACATCTGCAACTTTTTGACTGTGTGCACTGTCCAATCTTGGTTGGAATCACGTAAAAATAATTTGAGATGTGCTGTGCAGCATCCATAATGTATGAGGCTTCAGATCCTTGAAGATGCAGGTATGAAAGACACTTCATCCAGGTATGAAAGACATTTAATTCTTACATATTCCATATCTTCTTGTATACTTAGGATGGTATAAAATGCCAGTTTGGAGCTGAAATCCAAAGTTCCCACCAGTGGTGTCACGGGAACGCTCTCTGCAGCTGTTGGTTGACGTTGGTATTAAGGTCTTGTTTCATTCTCAGGAGAGCTGTTTATTTTGCAGAGTGATTATTGCATATTTTGTTCTTCACTGGGAATTAAAAGATTGTCATTAAAAAAAAAAAAAAAGAAAGAAAAATAAGAGATAAGCAATTTGTTGTGTCCTATGATGTAAAGGCTTCAGATCTGTGCTAAGCCATGAACTGAGCATGTATTAAACAAAATAATGGAGTAGCTGAACCAGCTTTCACACTGCTTGAGTTCCATGTTTGTCATACATTCATAGAATCCCTTAGGTCTCTGCTGTTTACTAAGACTTGTCTTCTGGGATCTCTCTGCAGCACATAGAGACATCTCGTGGGCAGTGACTAAACTGCATGGAAAGCATGTGTCCTGCTTTTTTTGATGTTTAGGGGGAAAAAGGATAAAGCATAAAAAAGAGAACAGTGGGGATCTGTTTGTGTGCATTTGATTTGCTTTAGCTCAAAAGCTGTTTCTAGTGGAAAATCATAATATACTGCAGAAGAAGAGTAATCTTGTCCAAGAAGGATTGGGAACTATTTTGCTGCGAGCATCTCACTGTTTCCAAGGCATGTGTTGTCTGCGATACGTGTTTCTTGGAAAACGTGGCTGCATTAGCCATTTCCTGCATTTCTTCCTATTTAAAAGGGTATTTTTTAGAAGTTTTTTCTATTCAAAACATTATGAATAATTTTAGTGACTCTCTGGATATCTGAAAATGGAGTGTGCTTTGCTTAGCTGCAGCTCTGACCAATGAGTCATTGGAGCCAGCACAGCTGGGACCCTACTTCATCAAGAACCTGCCAGCCTCTGAACAGTGGTGTGTCAAACACATTCAAGAAGGTTTTGGAGAGTCTTGTAAAAAATAAATATAACAATTCCTAAGATGAGAGTAGCTCAGCTCTGCTACAGTACATTTCCAGTCTGTTTACAGACTGGGCATGGGCAGATATTGCTGCTCTCTTTGTGCTGGTGGATGCCAGATTTTGTTTCTTGTGCAGTTTTGTGTATGATTTCTCTGTAGAATTTGAGAAGAGACACAAAAATAACTGTTAGGGGTTTCTGCCTCCTGAAGTGAATAGTAATTCCCTGTCTAGCAACTACTGCATTGTACTGAAGTCTTAGGGTTGCTTTTGAGTGCAGGCATTTGGTAAAAGTGGCAGACTAGACGCCACTATAAAAGCTTTTGTTTTGTTTATTTGACATTTCCACCTATTCAGAAAGCTGGGCAACTCCAGTTCTTGACTGTTGATCAGATTTCCTGATCTCTTGCTACACATGAACCAAGAGTTTTCCAACGCTTTATTTTAAATTAAGTAAAGGAGGGCTTGGGTTTCCATTCCCTTTGGCTGGGCAGGAGGAAGTATGGACTGCTTCTGGTGGTACCAGCATGTGTATTTCCCAGGTGAGCTTCTGGGCAGGGTGGTGGAGGCTTTGTTTCACCAGTGCTGCCAAACACAGCCCAAATTTGAGCCCTTCCGAGGCCTCCCTGGTGAGTGTGCAGAACTGCTGTCTGCCTTGTCAGCTTTGCACCAGGGGAGCAACCAGGGCACTGGTTTTTATAGAGGTGCCAGTTCAAGACACTGAATTAATGCTGGAATTAAGGTGATGTTCCTTCTCATTCCTCCATCCCTGGTTCCACGTGGTTCTCTGCTTTTGTGTCATGAAAGAGAGGAGAAACAATGCAAGTGCCCTTTGGAAGAGGGGTGTCCTCTAGCTTGCACCAAAAATTGCTAAGTCTGGATTTAATTTGGGCTTCTTTTGAGCTCTGTGATTCAATTTAGGGAGCTCCCTGGGCTTTGGGATGTCCTGTGTTTTGGAAAAATGTCCCTTGGTGCTGCAGCTCCTGATGTAGTGTGTTCCCACTTATCAACCTCCTCCTAGATCTGTGCAGCTTTGTACATGCCATAAAACATAGCAGTAAGACATGGAAAACTCAGTGCTCTCCAAGATTAGAAAATCCATGTCTTCTGCATCACTTGCAGTCTTAATTCTTGTAAATTATAGTGCTGCAGTTTGTAATTTATCTGTGAGATGGATCAATTAAAGTGAAAAAGAGCTAATTTAAAAGTGAAGGTATTTTACTTTCTGTGCAAGGAGAAAGGGGCATGTGGAGTTCCCTGCCTAGCAGATACATTTAAGGCTTAATGCATGCTGTGCCCCATAAAGCAATAAGTAATTGCACAAATAACTGAAACAGCTAGAATTATACCAGACTGTGGAAAAAAAAAAAATCTTGAAATTTTTTTGGAAGGTTAAAGGCTTTAAGGTGTCAGCTTGTCTCAAGGGACTAGGAAGAAAGACTTTGTGCAGGGAGCAGGTGAAGGTTTACATTGGGTGTTTGGGCATTGCTCTGAAGAGTCTGTGCTGGCTCCTCGTGGAGGCCTGTTGGGTTCCTCCTGATGGCTGGTGTTGGGGCATTTCATGGTTAAATGTTTGGGGTAGTGCTGCTTAAGGAAACGTTGTCATGGCTGGAGACCAGGACAGAGTGTGAATGGGACCAGAGAAGATGTAGAATTTTCGCATTGAGTTTGTGCTGGTGCACAGCCATTCCTCTTTCACATAGCTGTTCTGAAGAAGGGCAGTAGTCTTGCTTGTGGACTTGCTTTGCCAGTGTAGGTAGGACAGAATTTATTACGCTGTAGACTTCTCAGCCTGGTTCTCACTGCTTTGTTCCCAAACCACCAGGACAAACTGGTCTGCATGCTGCTAGCACTCCTCAGCAGAGCCAGCCAGGCTGTGCCGTGGGGAATTGGATGGGCTCGCTGATGGGAAAGGCAGCAGCTGAGGAGCTCTGCAAGGGCAGCAGAAAAGGAGTTTGCTTATTAAATTGTATCAACCTCTGTATGCTGTCTTGTTTTTGTAGATTGGCAAGGGATTGCCAAGCTGTTTGTGGTTAAACAGTGCAGACTGCCATAATCTTGCTCCTCATCTCGCCTAATTAAGAGCCTAGTCACGCTGGAGCTTTGCCGAGGCGAGGACTCCGAGGGCAGTTGTTTGTTCTGGTGCGGTGCCAGGACCGCGTGTCCCTGATAGTGCCGTTTCCTTTGAAATCAATTGAGATGTCACCGTCACTTGATCCCAGAGCTACTTAATGAACTGGCAAAATGGGCTCTATTTTTAGATCTCCCTTCAAACTACTGTGTGTGTTAAAGCTCCCCGTGTCCTTAACGCTGGGACAGCATTGGGAGGGATTTATTGGTTTAGTTTAATAAGAGACCTACAGGACTGAAATAATAAGCTTCATTTCCTTGAAAGTGAGGAAAATTAAAATGGCATGGTTAAATCTGGGCAGCCACCTCGAGACAGTAAAGCAGTATGTTCACTGCCAGAAGGATAAGGTGGAGCTGGGTTTTTCTTCTTGTCTAGATTATGAGAGAGCCAAAGATTACAGACACATGCCTTTGGAGAGTTCTTGCAAGCTCTGTAGATCAGATTTCTAAGTGTTTTCTGAATAAGATAAAACTCCTGGTGGTTTATTAGGCTAGCTCAACAACTTAAGGAATATCAACTTCATTGCAAAAGTTAGTGCCTTCCCCTATGTCTTTATAATTAGTGTCAGAAAAATACTTCTGCTAAAATAAAAAAAATACAGATAATTTAAATGTTTTTAATAGCACAGATAATTTACATATTTTTACTTCCTAATTGTAGTCTGAAGCCTAGTTGGATAAACTGTAATTTCAGGAAGCTGTTGAGAATGTCTTGAGTCTTTCCCTAGCATTGGTGTTTGCACACATGTGACCTTCTGTGGATCATACATGGATTTTGGAGGTTTGCTATCTGTAGGCTCACAGGCTCCAGGATTGCCATGAGGGGAATGTAGCTTGGGGTGCACAGTTTTAATACAAGTGGCAATTGTGTCCTGTTTTTTTTTCCCACCCCACTGGATGAAAATTTACATGGTTGCAGAATGCACTGGTACTTTTCTCCTGTGGCACAGTCAAAATAAAAATCAGCAAAAACCTCAACATATCAGCAACAAACCAAACTCAAACCCCATGTAGTAGAGGCATAAGATGTACTGAATAGGTCACCCTTGAGCCTGGGCCCAGGGTGGAATTTGGCCCCGGCAGAGATTATTTCAGCATCTCTTTGTACAATACTACAAACTAAGTCATTTTTTCTCCTCTGAGCTGGAGGAAGTGGTCTAGCTTTGGGCTTGAAGCTGTGTGGTCTTACCAGGTATAGCTGCCCATATCCATGCAGACTGCAAAAACCAAACAGCTCTACTGCTCCAGACTTGATCTGTGTTGTGCTCAGCTCCAGAAAAGTCAGATTGGACCCATCCCCCTCTGTTTGGATAGTTAAACAGCATGCCAGCAAAACTGGCTGCTTTAGGGAGACATTCGTCTTGTTTTTCTTCATCTCTGTGCTTCATATATTTCCCCACCATAAGAGTTAGCACTGGCCCTGTGCACCAGTTGATTTGTACACCTGTAAGACCACCATGCAATTTTTGTGTCTGTGAAAATGATTTCTACCCTTCCCTGAGAGGAGTCACCCTCACTGTATAAAGCGTGTTCCCACTTGTATGGTAAATTGCAATGTATCTTTGTGGGATCCATGAGGTCCTGTCCTCATTTCCATGTGCTTCTGCTGTTTTCTGGGTATCCCAGAAGTCTCTTGGAAGGAGAGCTTGGGATACTTTGGCTGTGGCCTTAGTGCTGATGGTTTAGGTTTCTTAGGTGGGGTTTTGAATCTAATGTCTTATGTATTTTCTGGAAGGCCCTTATCAAGATGACCAAATCACAGGTGCTGGGCTTTTTCAGACTGATGAATGAGTTGGATGGTTCTAAGTTTACATGGAACTGTGAGCTGCAAAGCATTTGATGGTGGAAGTGGACTCTAAAGTAGTTGCTGCAATGCTTTGAAAAATCAACAGCTACTAGTTAGAATATACAAACTATGTGTAAATTAAGTGTAGCTGTTCGTGTTGAAGGGGAAGGAATAAAAAGCAGTTTCCATTCCAGCTTCCTGTTTCTGCCAGTTTTATGTTTTCCTGAAGTTTCTACTGTTCAAACTAAAATCACAAAGTCTAGACTTTGCACAAAAGATAAACTTTGGCTTTGTTGGCTTGGGTATAAGAGGGATTGGGGGATGGGAGGCAGGTTGTTGGAAATACTGACGTTTTTAAGATTGAATAGCAGAAGCAGAAATTATTTTTACAGGAAAGCGTTTGGCTACTTGGGTGGGGTTTTTGAAAACTGACTTCCAGCAGTTCACCAGAACCTTCCAAAATGCAGGGGCTGGGCAGAGCCTGCCCATGGGCAGCTCTGCTTGTGCCTGAGCATAGGAGAGCAGGAGGCAGAGGACATGTGGCTATGCTGCTTACCTTGTTACTTGGCGTCTGGGCAAACACAGTCGGTAAACAGACTCCTCCTGTCCTGGGGCATTTACTCAGGGTTGTGGGGTTGTAATTCCACCTGTAAACTTTAATTGCTCATTTCCAGGCTTTTAAAGTGCTTAGCTGTCATAACTTTCTGTTAAATAAGCTTTTCATCATCAAGCTTTGCATTGGTGCTCAGCAGACACTAACAGTAAAATAATGCTTTATAAAAGTAGTTTTCTCTATAAAGATGTGATGTCTCTGGAAGCCTGCAGAGCAGCACAACTGGGAATAAAAGCTAGAATTTTGTTCAAATACATGCAGAAGCAACTGAGTGAGGTGCCATGGAGTGAGCTGAATGAATTCTGGAGGCATTAGTGTGGTGTCTTGCAGAGGATGCATGACCATAATGGCCAAAGGCATTACTAAAAATTATTTATAGAAAATACTTAATACAACAGCATGTTTTGGAAAACAAAGATGACATGCAATGGAATTTCCTGTCCCATAATGACAATGAGAAAAATGTCATCAACATCTCTGGTTTACAAGAACTTTTTTTTTTTTTTTCATTTCTTTTAGGTGATGGAAACTGAGAAGTCTCAAGATCCAGCTTGTGCAGAAGTGTCCAAAGGAAACAATCAGAGTTCAAATCTGGCAAGTGGCATACTGAAATACAGAAGTCGATCTCAAGGTAAAGCTGGACTGATAGAAAATAGCAATTGCAGATTTTTTATTGTAGTGTATTTATTTTAACTCTCTAAAAGTGAGATAGGAGTTCTTTGAAATCATATTAGTTTATTTTGGAAGGAAAATCCCATCTGTAGGATAGTTGTATTCAGCCTCCTGAGCTGAGCTATTGTAGGAACAGAAATATTATGCAAATTTTAGTAGTGTCTTGTTTGGGTTGTTGTTTTTTTGTTTT
Source organism: Vidua chalybeata (assembly GCF_026979565.1). Classification (NCBI taxonomy): domain Eukaryota; kingdom Metazoa; phylum Chordata; class Aves; order Passeriformes; family Viduidae; genus Vidua; species Vidua chalybeata. The sequence goes on from NC_071570.1 coordinate 40,776,314, forward strand.
GTTTTTGGTTTTTGGGGGAGGGGGGTTTGGGGTTTTTTGGGGGTTTTTTTGGGTGTTTTTTTGGTTTTTTTTTGGGGGGGGTTTTGTGGTGGTTTTTTTTTTGGTTTTTTTTGGGTTTTTTTTTTTTTTTTTTTTTTTTTTTTTTTGGTTTGTTTGTTTTTTTGGTTTTTTTTAACTATTTGTGTTGTCTGTATATTTCAGTGTGCTCTGATCAAAATGCCAGTTATGGTGACTAATCTCCAGATTTTCTTTGCTTTGTCCCCAAGTCTTAACAGTAACCTGTGTGCAGAGCTTGATCAGGTTCTCAACCCTAATGCTTTCTGAGGTTCCCTCCCTCCTGTGTTCACCCTAATTTCCAATTACTAAGGTATTTTTAGGATACTTCAGGGAGCTCCTCTGCCTGTAGTCCCTGAGGCTGTGAGTTGGTGGTCACTGGGGATCCAGACCCTGTTGCTTTGAGTGTTGATGCCCTTGGGCTGTGGGTGAGCCTGGAGCATCTGCAAGCCTGGACTGCAGCATGAAAAATGAAGATTCATTTGGAGATGGGCAGAAAACACAGAATTACAACTGTTCTCCTGAAGAGAGGGAGAACTGATGGGAAAGGATTAGTTATAGGTGCCAGGGAATGAAAGAATGCCAGGATGCCAGTCCTGCCAAGATTGCTTTCCTGTCTGAGTGCAGCAGCAGCAGCCTGGGTGTCAGGGGAAGGGGAGTTGAAAAGCAGAGATCCCAATTTCAGATCCCAAAGCAGGGAGCAGGTTTAAATTGTGCTTTGGGCAGTGGGTACAAATTCTGCCTATGGATGCGTCAGCAGAACTGCTTTCATGCTGAATGAAAAAAAGCAGCTGCCCCAGATCTGTGCTCCATCCCTCCCTAGCACTGGCAGCAATGCTCACACAGCCTCCAGGCAGGGAGGAAGTGGCAGAAAATGTGTTTGGGGCTCTCCTGGGCAAATTTTCAGTGCATCTACCTCAGCCCATGACTCCCTGTTCCTGGGGTACAGACAGTGAGGATGAAAGGAAATCAGAGCTGTTGCTTTCTGTGGCAGCTCCAACATAAAGCTGGTGATTTAAAGTAATCTGAAATCCTCATCATGAAATCCAGCTTGTGCAAATTCGACATGTGCCTTGGGTTTTAATCTGTAAAATAGGGGATAATGGCCCTTCCCTATGTAGTGTGGAAATGACAAGGATAAATGTGCAGGAACTGCCGTGACTGGGGATTCTGCAGGGACCTTGGAGAAAATCAGAATTGGAGGAGCCCTGGTGAGAGGAGTAGGATACTCTGTGGTTAATTACAGGATGTCCTTCAAGACAAATAATTCTGTTCCTTACATGAACTCTGCACTTCTCTCTTTAAGACAACTAAAATTGTTGCCAAAAGGAAAGAAAACAGCATTTTTTTGGCACATTCTTACTTTTTCCATTCCAGAAAAAATTCCTTCAGAGTGACATGACACCTCCAGAAATGAATACTGCTGCAGTGTCAGGTCTTTTAATTTTAAATACATGAAGCTTGAGAGCTTAGTGCACTGGCAAGTGCCATTGGGTGTGAACAGATGAATTTCTTTCCTGTCCTTGAGCTACCAACTCAATTATCTTCTGCTTTTCCTTAATACCATGAGTTCAATATCAGTGAAATATTGCATAAAACCTATGACAGCAGGAAAAGTTCTTGGTTGAGTGTGATCAAAACTGGTTTCCAACTGCCTGGCTGGGAACTGTGCAGTATTGTTTTAAGGCACTTTAATTTGGGATTTGCTGTAGGTGGTTATTGCATGCTGGTGAGAGAGGTGAAAGCAGCTCTCAGATGTTGCAGGATGTGTTTCTGTGGTTTTTCTTAGGTGCCGGATCCCGCCTGGAGTCTGTGGGAGAAGATGATGAGCTGACGGTGGAAAATGGTGAATCAAATTATGAAATAGCGGTGAAATATTCCCGGGGTGGAAGAAAGCACTCTCTGCCCCAACAGCTGGAGTCAGCAGGAGCCAGACAGGTGAGCAGGATGGCAGAGCTGGCTGTGAGAACCTCATGGTGCTCGGTTTATAGCATCTGCCTGAAGCTCATAGAAGTGGGCGAGGGTCATGAAACAGGATCACATAGATACTTCATGGGAATGAAACCAGGCCTGAACACCAAATTGGGATATATTGGCCACCTGTGCAGAACTTCTTCGAGTTTTGTGAAAGAGAGTACTGCTTGCTTGTGGCCATAAGGTTCTAAGGGTGTTCATCTTAGGAGTTGCAGTTCTAGACATCTGAGGACTTAAAAAAAAAAAATCTTAATGATCTTTATTTTAATTATTTTAAAATGTAGGCCTTTCCCTTCTCCTTTCCTTTCTCATTTTTTTCTTTTAAGCAGATAAGGACTTGAGTATATCATGAGGTTATCTTTAATCCTTTTAATTTAAATTGTGACTGATAAATTGCAAAATTATTCTACTGTGCAAAATGTGGGAAAATTACTGTGGCAAGATTCACTTTGATTGTTGTGAGCTCGGGTTTCATCCCTTGAACATTTCTCTGAATATATCTCTAAGATGCTGCATCCCTCTTCCCCAACACATGCAATTTTCCTGGTATGACATCTGCAGTATCTGTGCCAAACAATCAGAGCAATTATCCTTGTTTGTTGATGTTAGGACTACCATATTGTGAAGAAATCCACCCGTTCCTTCAGTGCTGCCCAAGTGGAATCTCCATGGAGACTGACCCAGCCATCCATCATTTCCAACATCGTCCTGATGAAAGGGCAAGGCAAGGTGGGGATTTCTGCATATTTCTCACATGTAGCAAGAGCTGGCATTTAAGAGGTATCTCCTGTACTTCCAGCTGCTCTTAAGGTAGCTGGTAATAGTGCTAATGATAAACAAATCCGATTTCCAAACATAAATGCCAAAGTTTCACCTGCAAAATACAGGGGATGTGATATTCATGTCATTCACTTGACACGGGGTGGCTTTCATTTTGGTTTGGTGCATCTTGCCATTACTGAGATATCAAATATTTATAATGGATCTCTAAATATGTATGTTTATGCAAAGCATAAGTAGAGCTACAGAACAGTACCTATTTGCATGTATATTTATGGACAAGCATATTTTCCCTCTGTGGAATCTAGATGCATTAAAAAAAAAAAAATCACTGCAAACTAAACATTAAACCTGAAGACAGGTTATTGGCTGATTGCTTCTCTGAGAGCACTGAATGGGTCAAAGAGTTGTCTTCTCCCCCAGTAATGTGGTTACACACTTGCTAGATACCAGCTGGCTGAATGCTAAGAAAAAAATAGATAAACATTAACCTAGGTATACATTGTTTTCCCTAATCAAATCCACGCTAGTATTGGAGCTGTCATTTAAATATGCTAAAAATATGCATGTCCTTTTGTGAAATAGTCTTTAAAGTCATCAGATGGATTTGTTTTGGACTAAGAAGATTTGTTTTGACTTTCAAGCTCAAATGCAAAACAAATTCATTGTTGTGCTTTGTGTTAGAAAAAGAGTTAGAAATGGTTACTCCTGTGGGTAGACTGGCTCACAGTTGCTTTAACTTGCCTTGGTTTAGGAGCTATGGAGGGTCTTTTATGATGAGCAAATTATTTCTTCATTTCTCATGTACTTATTTTATTACTCCGTTTTTCTCATGAAATTAGATTATTTCTCCCCCTGGGATAAACCAACCTCTCCTGCCTTTCTGCATTTAGCTCCAAGGTTTTAGGAAGCAGCTGGGAGAATGCAGACCCTAGTGATCATGAACCACCTGAAGCAGCTGCCATTTTGTGTGCCTTCCACCCACCTGTTGGGCGATGTCCTCTGTTAGGGATTGCATCTTGTACACTTTGTGCAATACTGCTCAGTTCTATTATCCCTGTGCAGATCTGGGACTTGAAACATTTCTCCTTAGAGTTGCAGTGTTGGTGGCAGGGAGCCAAGGGTTTGCCTTTAGGTTTGCATCCAGATCTGCAAGGGGTGATTTCCTGCTGTGGAGTGGCAGCGCTTGTCTGGGAAAGTGGGCTAGTGTAGGAACTGCTGTACTTCGCAGGCATATTTCTCCCAACCCTCCCATGGAGCCGTGGGGAGACCTCCTGTGTCCAGGCATGGGAGTGCCAGGAGCCTCCTGCCTTCTGTAGGTTGATTTGCAGTTGATAATTGCACAGGGTTGAACAGTTACCAGAGTTATTTTGTTCTGCATAAGGGAGCTAAGTTGCTTCCTGTCCAGGAATCAGTAATGTCTTACCAAGTTATTAAAAGCTTATAACTGTGGTGGCCTGCTCTGTATTCACATAGTGAAACAAGAGATCTGATTGTTGTGTTGGACTGTAAATTCAGTGCTTGCCCTGGCAGCATCCCTCAGCTGGAGAGCACTGCCCAAGGGAATAATAATGTCCACGGCTTCAGATCACTAAAGCACAACAGTTCGCCACATCCTTTGTCCACCTGGTTGGTGACTTTTCCCTTTATTCTGTAAAATGCATGAACAGCAGTGACAAGAGGGGAAATATGGGAAAGGATTGTGGACCAAGGAGGTGGTTGTCTGGGAAATAACTCAGAAGAGGGAGAGGTTCATTCTGCTGTGTTCATCAGTTCTCAGGTCAGCTTTGCGAGACGGTCCCACAGCCTGCTGGGGTAGTGCAGGGGTAAGAGCTAATGGATGGAGCCCTGGGGAATCTATTGATTTAGATTTATTTAAATACAACGTGATATATGTCTCCAGAATAATTAAAAATGTACATGTGAGTGGTAGCCCCCACATGCCATTCTCCTTTGAGCTACATTCCTGACATTGCAGCACTGACCGTATGTCATGTTCTGAAGCTTTTCTTCTTTCTGAGGAAATGTAGGATCTGTGACATAAGAGAAACCTATAGTTAATCCTGGATATAGATCTCAGGGGTAGGAATTGACTGTTAATTCAGACTGAATATGTTACTGTTTTTAAAATGGGAAATCTATTGACCCCATGTTTTGAAAAAACACAAAATATTCTCAGAGTTTTTACTATATCAGCTTAGGATGCCTGCTGCTATATTTTGGGCTGATGAGTGTGTTGATAATGGAGTGAAAGTAAATGAGGAAATGAAATGAGAGAGTAGGTTGGCCAAACAATTCATCAGAAGATTTTAGGGTTTCATCTTTCCCTTGTCTTGTACGTTACTGGCAGTCTTTCTCACACAGATGATAAGTAAGAGTAAGGTGCCAGCTGTGTGTCTTCTCCTCTCTTTTCTGTAGGAAAAGAGAAAATCTCTTCAAATCTCGTCTTTCTGTAGGGCCTTGGATTCAGCATTGTGGGAGGTCAAGATTCTGCTCGTGGACGCATGGGGATTTTTGTGAAGACTATATTCCCAAATGGAGCAGCGGCTGCTGATGGAAGGCTTAAAGAAGGTATGGTAGAGAGAATCCAACTTCACATAAATGACCACAGTGGGATATTATTTCAGTCCAGGAGGAAAATTCAAGTACAGCTATGTTTAGGCACCTGGCTAGCAGCAAAAGACTATGGAAAATGTAAAATGCTCTGTTTGTTCATCCTCTGGAAGATCACTGGTAGCAATTAACCTGACTGTATTTCATATTGAGAAGGGGGAACTACAGAATAGTGGTGGCCGCTTTGTTTTCTCCTTCCTCTTTCATGAACTTTATTTGTCCAAACAGCAAGCTGCAATTCTTCTGTTGGAGAGGGTCAGTGACAGCAGGAAAATATAGATAACAAACAACATCTGGTTTAAAGATGCTGGACTGAGAAGGTGTTACATATAGGGATGTGTCTGGGAGAGGCTCTTTTGAGCCCTTGTACTCTCTAAGCCTCCTCGTATGATTTTGACAGGACAAGAATCATAACCACACACACACACAAAAAAAAAAAAAAAAGGATGGGATTGGCAGTAATACCACCCTGGTTAGAGATATAGCCAGATTCTATTACTGCTTTTCAAATCTTGGTGTCTGAGCTGATTGCACAGCATGCTCTGTGTGTGCTGCACCGTGGTCTGAGTGCTGTGACACAGCATTCTGACAGACAGACTCTTAGTGTTGAAAATACAAAGTGACCATGAGTTTAGAGTGGTGGTTTACAACCCTTCTACAGGGGTTGTTTTACTTCGCTTCCATGGAAAGCTGCTTCTGTGTTACTTCTCTCGAGCTGCTCCTGTGCTACTTCTCTCCTCATATTATCATTCCCCTCTTTCTGTCTTATCACACTTGTTGTATTTGAGGCTACTTTTGGTGCCAACTCTCACACTTGCTGCCAGAGGGAAGCTTGCATCCCTGCATCATAGGTTGTGCGCTTGCCGTGGGAAGCCAATAAGTAGCAGCTGTCCCATAAGCCCAGCAATCATTTGCAGGCTATTCATAGCTTGAAAATTCTTCTCTTTTTTCCTTTACTGAAGCTAGGAAAGGAGAGGAGGGGTAGACTTAGCTAACAATATTGCCCCATGTAATTTTGCACAGATGCAAGTCAAATTGCAGGATCTGGATCATGCTGACCCTCTTATTAATAAAATGAAGGTAGATAGCTCAGCTGGGTGTAAGTAGTAAGACCCAGAGCCTGGAAGCTGGTAGAAATCTGAAAGGACATGTTCCTTGAGGTGAAAAAGACATTTGTTGTCACAGCGTGTGGGCTACTCCATGCTTCTCTGTCCGCAGAGAAGTATGGCATTTAGTAAGGGAACACATTTGCCTTCTGTACGTGGATGCAAGGTTCTTTTTCTCTAAACAGGCTTTGAAGTGATGTGCTGTAGTGTTTCACTTTGTTCCTCATTTCTCCTGTTAATGCTTGCAAAAGAAAGGTTTTATAGTACCTTTGGACTTCATGTCATAGTAATTTTCAGACTTTATTTAAAATCCATAGCATTTTTAGCTTGTTCATGGGAATGGGAATGCCAAGTTAAGGATCTTTCCTGAAGAACAGTTTTTACTTTGGTAATCCATCACTAGTAACTTGTAGAGACTTTTTTGTATCTATTTACCAGGGGATGAAATCCTGGAAGTGAATGGAGAGTCTCTGCAAGGACTGACCCATCAGGAGGCCATCCAGAGGTTTAAGGTAACATGGATCTAGCGCTGAAGAGATTCACGCTCCTCTTCACTCATTGCCATCTCCTACCCTCAGCTTGATACTCTTACACTGCCACGAGTTACTTTGTGCATATTTAGTGACAAATGTTGGTCACCTCACAGTGGTTCTGTGCTGTCTCTGCAGCAACTCAAGAAGGGCGTGGTGACGCTGACGGTGCGCACACGGCTGCGCAGCCCCAGCCTCACGCCCTGCGTGACCCCCACCCTGCTGAGCCGCTCCAGCTCCCCCAGCGCCGGTGGCAGCGTGCCTGTCCCCGGCCTCGAGGAGCCCGAGGGCTCCTCCTCCAGCCGCAAAGGACCTGGCCCCAAGGACAGGATCGTCATGGATGTGACACTCAATAAAGGTGAGGGTCTATCGAAACGGTCTGGGAGAACAAATCTCTACTTCTTAGGGGAGCTTTTGGGAATAGGGTAGAGACTCTTGTATCTGGTGCACCCAAGTATGCCCATTTGACATGGAACCACAGGATGAGGGGGAAAGGTACCCTCTAATGCAAAAACTTCTGGAGAGTTCCCCTTTCTGCATTTTGCTTTTCCAGAATCAGAAGCCTCCTATGGGTAGTGGTCAGTGTCCACGCTGCTGCTGAAAGAAGGAGGCTGTAATATACCAGGCAAAATGTAAATCAACCTCGTGGCAGCCCAAGAGGCTGTGCCCTTCTCTTAAAGGGCATCTCTGGGGAAGGCAAAGCTGCACAGTGTTGAAAAGTTCCCTGATAACCTGTTTGAACTCCTTCATGAGGTTGCTCTCATTATTAATAATTGCTCGTTATAAACTTAAAGCATATGTTATGTGTGACAAATATGCCTATTTTAAAGACCTATAATATAGTGATTTTAAAGGTTGGATTCAAAATTTTGAGAGAGAATGTAAGATGTCCAGTGATCCCTACAACAGGGATGTTGTTACCTGAAGGAAAGCAGAGGTGAAAGTGGACAGAGGTGACCATTGAACCAGAGATAATGCCTCACCTTCCTTTGTGCTTCTTTGCTGAGGAATGCCATACAGATATTTAACAAAAGAGAACAATACAATTGGCAACATCTTCTGTGCTCATGTTTTCTGCAGTAATTTTAAGTGACATCTTGATTGGATTGATGCCTCTACTCCTTTTGTGCCTTGGACCAGATCAGACCTTGTGTGACATTTCCAGGAGGTTCCCACGGTGCACAGAGTATTTTCTGAGATATATCAATCTCAGAAAGCAGTCAGGATCAGCTATTTTCAATCCTGATTTCCACTTGTTGGTCTTAGCTTCCTGACTGACTGCACCTAAGGCCAGCCCTGAAACAATGACACGAGTCCTGAACTCAGATGGGATGTGGAAACACAAACACTTGTGTGTCCTGTGCGATTACAATCTGCCACGTTTCTTTGTACTTCTTGTTTTTCACAGAGCCAGGGGTTGGGCTCGGCATTGGTGCCTGTTGTCTCACGCTGGAGAACAGTTCACCCGGGATATACATTCACAGCCTGGCCCCGGGATCAGTGGCTAAAATGGATGGCAGATTAAGGTTGGTTAAAGCAGAAACATGCTGTATTGGTTTTATGATAAGATCAATTGAGATTTTGTTTTCACTAATCGGTTGATGTAGCAGGGAGGAAATTTATACTTAAGAGTTCACCAAAAAGAAAACATTTAAGTAAAGACATTCCAAAGTAGTATTAAATACCCAGGAAACATTATTCTTTGTTCTGGAAACAACATGATCATTAAGGTCTGGGTTGTTTGGTTGGTTTTTAAAAAAATTCTCTGTACAGAAAGCTGAGCCTAATAGCACCCTTTGAAAAAGGGGAGCAGCAAGAGGTGCAGCCTCATGCTTTTTTGTGAGAGCTGTAGCCAGAGACCCCAGACTGGGAGGAAATTTGCAGAGCTCTGCTAAAGGCTCAGTCACCTGAAACTCTCCTAAAAAGAGCTGGGGTAGATCTTCCTGCAGCTGCCTTTGCCTGTGACTGCAGCAGTTATTTCTGGCCTTATTCTCAGTCTGTCAGGATTGCTGCAGGCTGACCAGCAACACTCTGTCATGGAGTTGGGATGTCTTTGGGAAGCAATCATTCCCAGGGTTCCCTTGTGTTCCCTTACATTGGATTAAGTGACAGAAACTTACTTGCTTTTCCTCTTGTGGAGGCTTCATTTTTGAAAACCATTGAAGGAAACCTTGCTACTTTCTGCGTTCCTCCATAAATGCTGGTGGGTGCTGGGAGCATGGCTCCAGAGGGGAGACTGTACTGAAGAGAAGCTAGGACTGTGTGATCCACTTTGAGTGTGTGATGTGAGCACTGGTGCAGAGAAGCTGAGCAAATGCCTTGCATTCACATGGCTAGAGAGTGCCTTCTGTTTCCTGGCTCACCAGGAAAACTGTGATAGAAATTTGATTTTTTTGGAATAAGGGAAGAAGATAATTTTATGGTGGCATTGCTGCCAAAACCCTTGAAAGTTCCTATAATATAGAAATGTCTACAGGAGACAGCATTTAAGGTTAACTAGCTTTCTTGCAGGCCCCTCTGGAAAACATTGCAGTGCTGGTTATGTCTGTATGTAACAGCTGCATTGTTTATTAGGTTTACGTGATTGATTATATCCAGGCACGCTTCCCAGATTTTTAGCTTGCTTCTTTGAGATGTTGCTTCTGTTGTCCCATCAGTGATTTATGGCTTTATAGGCCAAGACTTACAGGGTGGTTTTGATTTTTGGAAAACATTGTTAATCAAATGTTGGCTTTGCAATGCTAGGGGAGGTTTGAATCCAGCTCTTCTGTATCTGAGCTCCCTCTCTCAGTCATGTTGCTGTGTAAATGACTCCATTTGTGCAAGTCTAAAGGATAGGCAGAGCAGTGGGATGATTGCACAACTGTTAAGTCACCCTTTACTTTCCTAAGCCTGTACTAGAAGTGCAGGTGACTGAATTGCAGTTGTTATTTTGCCTTTGGTGTGTGTACTGATAATGTTACACACCACAGTGTCATTGCACAAGTAGCCCAACATAAGCCAGCAGTAGTAGATTCTTTGAGAGTGTCTATTCAAAGCAAATGTTTCAGGAATTATGGAGAATGCTTTAATGATATCCCTAGTTGATGATATTTTCTTTTGAATAGTTCCAGATGTATGAGCACCATAAGCAAGAGTTACAAAACTGAGAAAACAGAACTAAAGAATCATAGAATCATGGAATGGTTTGGGTTGGAAGAGACGTTAAAAATCATCTTGTTTCAAATCCCCTGCCATGGGCAGGGAATCTTCCACTAGGTCAGGTTACTCAAAGCTCCATCCATCCTGATCTCAAACAATTCCAGAGCTTCTCTGGGCAACCTGTTCCAGTGCCTCACCACCCTGACAGTAAAGAATTTCTTCCTAACGCCTGATCTAATCCTGCCCTCTTTCAGTTTGAGCCATACTCCCTTGTTGTATCACTACATGCACTTTTAAATCACACAGTGTGTTTTCCTTTCAGGAGAGTTTTGGTTTTTTTTTTTTTCTTTTTCCTTTTTAATGGGTTCTATATGATAATTTTTAACAAATACAGGCTTACCAGGCTCAATCCTTTTCTGGAGTAATTTTGTAGTCATATCTAAATAATTAATTTGTTATCAGTGTTTCTGCTAAGTAATTCAGTATGGTGTGAAGGAACAGCCCATCTGAATCCCATTTTTCCTTTTCTGTGCTCAATAAATATCTGAATGCAGAACTGGAACTGAAGCTTGCTTTCATCCTGGCCTGGATGCAGATGGTTTTCTTGGTTAATTTAATAGAGATTTTTACACTGACAGTAAGTGCAGAAGGGATCTCTGAGCCTCCTTTGTGAACTCAAGAGGACTTAAACCATTCACATCACTGGTAGCAGCACCTTCTTTGAAAGTCACATATTTTCCAGAATACTTATATCTTTGAAAAATTTTGGCCATCAGTTGAAAGCACAATTGTTTTTGCATGGAAGGTGGTTGTGATTTGGTGACTCTGTGTCTCTGTGCAGCCGGGGTGACCAGATTCTAGAGGCGGATTCTGTGAGCCTGCGTCACGCAGCATTAAGCGAAGCCTACGCAATCCTCAGTGAGTGTGGACCGGGCCCAGTCAGCCTAATCATTAGTCGTCATCCTAACCCAAAGGTGAGGAGAAAATGAGTGAGTGTATCTGGATTGTTTTCATCAGGCACTGCAATTTGAGTCTTGCTGTTGGAAAAGCAGAAAATGAAGAAAATGGCTTTTTCTCGCTATGGCACGTATTGTGCTAGATGTCAGGATTGTAATGATGCTTCCCAGGTTTGTAAGTCATAGCAATGCTGGACTATCCCTGATGCTTTTCACTTAGTCACCCACTGATCAATTGCATTTTCCTGGAACTGCTTGAATGAAGTGTTCCTATCTTTCTTGGTACTTGGATGAAGTAGCAATGCAAATACAGCACAAGACCTCTTCCTCCTAAAAGTTATTTTGCAGTTACTTTGTCTTCGAGTAGAATATAATTTAGGGTCAGGAATATATGTATCAACAGCTTGAATTGATCAACTATAATAAAGTAAAACCTATCCAAAGATCAAAGTTTTCCTTGAGGAATTAAAACATGAAAATATGGAGCGCACTGCTACTGACTCCATGCACGGTCAGTTTGGAAATAAGGCTGTATTTACAAAGTAAGTGTTCTCAAGCATTTTTTAAAAATTGATAATAGAAGATGAAAGCCTATTAGCCAAGCTATAGGGAATAACAGCTTCTTTTATTTCAGTATTTCAAAGAATTTCATGAGTGTACGAAACCTTCCTGTTTAAACAGGAATGAAGCTGTAAAAATATTTGCATTAGTGGGTACAGAAAGCTCTGACTTTTGAACTCAACTACAAATGGAAGCCTTAATAACACCATATCTAGGAGAACTCAGGTTTCTTATTTTGTAATTAATAGTTTATTTTCTGCTAAATCAAATATACAGTCAACAAATAGAGCCATACTTGCCAGAGTTTATTATCTTTGTTGGAAGGCCTTGTGCTGCTAGAAAAAAAGAGGCTGTGGTTCTATTAAAGGTAAGCGCAGCGAGGGTAAGAATTGGGCTTATAGCCTAAGATAACAGTATTTCTGGTGAGTCTGTGTGCTGTGCTGAACCACAACAATGGTTCAATGTGATTGCATTATTAAGGCTTACAGACCTTTTGGAGTGTCTGTAAGAAGCGTGAAATAAAAATGCCATGCTGTAGAGCCTGCCCTTTCTCATCTGTCCCTCTTCTTACTGTGGTGGGGTCTTGAAAGTTGATGAGTGATCTAACCTGGTGTCTGCTGGAAGGATGAACTGAGTTAACCTAATTGCTTGGTATTACTCAGTAACAGAGGGAAACTATTAAGTGGCTCCTATTACAGTTTTCCGTAAGTGATATTTAAGATGACAACAAATCCTTTGCCAAGAAATGTATGAAAAGCTAAAAGTTGAGCTGGAGAGACCCTAAAGTATTTTTCCAGTACTGAATCCATAATCCTGGCAGTATTGAATCCATAATCTCTCATGGCTGGATCTCTGGAGGAGTGTCCATATACGAACCCATGTTTATTTTTATGTTACTGTCACCATTTTCTGAAAGCACTGGGGGATTGATAAATAGGTGTGGGTATTTTATTTTATTATTTTATTTTATTTTATTTTATTTTATTTTATTTTATTTTATTTTATTTTATTTTATTTTATTTTATTTTATTTTATTTTAATAATACCCCAGCATGCAGATTTGAGTTAGGAATTAGCTTGTCCCTTTCCATTTTGAACTGCCCAAGCATAAAGGATGCTAAACATTAAAGCTGGCAGAGTTTGCAGAAGCATGGATATTTGGTTAACTTTAAAATTTTTTTATTGCAATGTGCCTGGGACCTGTTCTAAGTTTTGGGATATGTTTTACCAAAAGGTTTGTGTTAAGGCCATGGATCACAGTCTAAGGATATGGTTCATGTTCTGCAAGAACTCCCTGTGCCCCAGGAGCCCAGGGACTTTAGGTTTGCTGGAAGGTTGTGACACAGGCTGGAAACAGAGATATGTTTTTACAAAGGTTCATGTTGTTTTGAACATTTTTGTACTTAATTTCTTATTTTATAACACAAAAGATCCACAGTACATTTTGCTGCTGAATATGTTTGCTTTGGGGTTTTCATGTACTTCCAAAAGAAATACCACAAAATTTTCTTTTTGCTTGTTATTCTGACTGAGTATGGCATTTATGCTGTGTTTAAACTGCTGAGTTTGCTTCAGAATCTCTCAAATCTGCATGGTTCAGGAAGACTCAAGTTTGTAGTCTCTATTTATGCTGAATTTTAATTCATGTAAAGCTATGTGCATAGAAAGTATTTTTGACAGAATTAATTTGCTTTCTGTTCTTAAATTTATATTCCTGCAGACTAATTGTTCCTGTATAAAATCATAAATTTTCCAGTAATAAGAATTAAATGTATGGCAGTAATTATGGGTTAAATTAGCAAATATGGTAAACCAGTATTTATTCTTAAACTAGAAAAACATTAATGTCCAATTACTGATTTAGGTTTTCTTTTTAAGAAAGAGAGAAAGGAGAAAATAAAATTAAAAAGATAGCTAATATTATGGGAAGTCTGGTATTCTTCTGGTTGGTTAAGTGTAGAATAGCTTCTGATGTATGTTTGCACAATGTATGTTTGTTTCTGATGTAAGTTTCTGATGTGTGCTTGCACAAAGCAGTCTTTGTCTATTTTAAAGTCATATTTTCTCAACAAATCAATACACAGCTTTTAATTGAGTTAAAACTGGGCTCTAATAGCTTCATTTGATTTCTTTTAAGTCTGGGGCTGTTTTATTTGTTAATATTGCGTGCCACTTGGATGCAGTCTTCATGCAGCTGGCAGGCTTCTGCTTCCTGGTTTTTGCAGGAAAGTGGCATCAAGTGAGTCTGAGTCAGGGGACAAGGGCTTAGGAGTGCTCAGCTAGGTCTTTATTGCATCTTTAAAAATAGTCGCTAATATGAAATGGATCATGTACTTGTGGTAAGTGGTAAGACTCTTGTAATTTCTTGTACCCTGTTTGAGCTTTGTCTTTCACCCCACTTTAGGTTTCAGAGCAGGAGATGGATGAAGCAATCGCACGTACTACCCACCGAGAGGGCAAGGACTCCAGCTCCTCTCACGTCACAGGTAGCAACATGTTCCCTTCTCTAGTGTGTGTTCTCTCACAGATGCAGGAGCATTTAAGGGCGTGCTCTGAAGTTCCCCAGCATTAATATTTTGAGAGCCCTCAAGACAGCAGAACAGTGTAGGGAGTATCATCACTCTGTCCACTGCAGAAATTTTAGCACAAACATCCAGTTCAGATGGATCAGCTCTGCAGCTTATATAACTTGCTTTTGTTCACTAGGCTGCCATGACCTGAAAGTAGGGGTGTCAAGAGGTGGTTTTTCTGAACTTTTTTCAAGATGAGAGGAAGCACAATGTTCCAGAAGGGAAAGAGCAGGAGGGGTCTATTCCATCTATGTATGCTTGCCCTTAATGGCAAAAAAAACACCCCCAAAAAGTATTGTGACCATTTGAAAAAGTCCAGGTGTTACAAACTGGACTATATGTTTTAACACCGTTTTGGTCTTTAAAGTAATGTCAAAATATGTACTCTGGCATCTCTATGATGTTTTTGAACTCCAACCTTTCCCAAAGTCTGGCAGATGAAAGCAAACTTTGGGCAATGGCAGAGTGACCAGTAAGGTGATGTTCAGACTGAAATGTTAGATTTGTTATGATCTCTTTTTTATGTGTGTCAGGTAAGATCTGCTTTGAAGCTGACCTTGTCAGTGGCTGCTGATTTGTCTTCTGAGGTTGCCCCTAGTCAGCAGCATGCTCCAACAGATGACGAAGACCATCTCCTGCTCCTTTCTTGTTCATAGCACTGCCCTGTCCCTGGCTGGTGTAACATGTCTTAGTGGTAACATTCCATCTGATCTGAGGGAGAACTTGTGAAATGTTGAATAAATCTCACTTTAAGAAAGCAATTCAGAAAATAAATAAGTGGGATTAAATGCAACCACCAGCTCAGAAGACAAATGAGAAGCCTGTTTGATTATATGGACCACAACTTTAATTTTTGGCATCTAACTAATCTATGTTTAACAGGAGCTGTGCAGAAAAGTCCATCTCCTAGTGTGAAGGCCAAACAAGGAGAGACCTCATCTCCCCTCAGCTGGACTATGAAACGCTTCTTGGAGCCAGCAAGCCGGGTAAAAGGATTAGATGAAATAAAAATAGAACCTGCTTCAAATTCAGCTTTTACTAAAGCTTTTACTTGGACAAGGTGTTCAAAACCAAACCTGCATACTCCTTCCTTGTCACATGAGCTCCACAAAAGGGTTTGTTTCTTGTGCCACACATTTAAATTGTGACAGCAGCAAGCTCCTGTTTGTCTGTGTGACTGTAGCCTTTGGGAGTGATGTGCAGAGCATGGCAGAGAAGGATGTGGGGTCCCACCTCCTGCCACCTCCAAGGCACCCCTGCTTTGTGGGACACAAAGTTAGACATTCAAAGTTAGCAGGAAGGACTTGAGCCTCTGGACAGAAGGCTGAGACTAAGTCCCTCCATGTAGTCATTGCAGTGGAAAAATCTGTTTTTCCTGGTAAAGCCGAGGAAGCTGTAGACAGTGTCTGGAGGTACAAAGCCTTCCCATCTCTCGGTGTAGAACATGTATAAAGGGAACTGCAAAAGTGAATAGTTTCATCCCTTGTTTCTGCACTGAACCACACCTGTAAAGCAGTGGGATTTGGAATCCTTTTTTATTTATTGTATTGGCAAAAAATGTGTTGATGTGCAGTGTTTCAGACATCCAATTTCAACAGTTTGGCTGTCAATATACAAGTCCTCTATTTTAAAAATAGGGTTTAAACCTATTTTATTGACACAGCAATATGAGTGGTTTGTGTGGGGCTCACATGCAGGCAGGGGCTTTATGCATCGAGGACAACTGGTCACCAGGGTCACTTCTCTTCAGCAGGGATCCGTCAGCTCTGAGGTAGAGCTTTCCCAGTACTTCTCCCATGATGGTACGAGCCATCTCCCCTTCTCTGATACTGTACCTGGCCCTTGTGATGAAGAGCAGCTCCGTCAGAAGAACAGGAACAGCTGGCTGGACGATGGCTCTCTTCTCCCTGGCAGACTGAGTAAGTGTTGCAAATTTATCTGGTCATTGGTCAAGTGGTGGGAGAGTCGCTGAGTGCTGGGTTCCTGTTCAGGAGACCTGTGGTGGTCTCTGTGCTGGTAAGAAATACCAGGCAAGCCATTGCAAGCCATTGTTGATTGCATGAAGTTCTGGAAAATTGAAAGAATTTGCAACAATCCACAGAAATGCCTGTTTCCGTGATATTTTGTTCAAAATGCTGTTCTGATAATGTGAAAATGACTTGATTAGTTTGAATGAAACTAGATTGACAGCACTGCAGAATTTGGTTGTTTTTTTTTTTTTTTTTTTCAAATGACCAATCATCTTATTTACTACATTTACGGAAAGTGTTCATAGCTGTCTCAGAAACTTTGAGAGGGTCAATATCTGTGTAAGAACAAATGTGCAATTTTACATCAGATACTTTGCATGTATCTTTCTCCCCATAGTAACTGACTGAAAGAACCTTGTTTGTCCTTATGGATGTGCACCTGATCACAAATTCAAAGGATGTATTTGTTCTCCCTTTCCTGTGTTTCTCAAGTAATTTCTTTGTCTACACCTTATTTTCTGTGGAAATTATTTAATGTTTAAAAGCATTTTTACGTTTCTAAGTAGCCACCAAAAAAAGCAAAACAAAGTAACTTCCCAAAAAGTGAGATGCAGTTCTTTCTAAGGAGAACGTGAGAAGGGTTCTTGGGTTTGTTACTTGTTAGTTTGAAATTGATTGTTGTGTGCTTCAGTCTTTGTTCAAGAAAGCAATTTTTACTCTCTGTGAGTTAATGCAGGAGTCTTGAGCTTAGATTTAATTAGATTGAATTTGCATCCCTTTCTTCTTTGAGTCATAGTCATAATTTAGAAATAAACTGAAAATAGAACTAGACATGCCAATGAACTGATGTTGGGAATTACCCATAAATTGTAGTGCTATCTGCAGTCCTCTTGATGTTTACGGTAGTTAAAAGGGGGGACATGAAAAGCCTGCTTTTTGCTTTGTGAAGAAGAGTTAAGTTTCCTCTGCAAACAGAGCCACATGTATTCTGCTGTAGTGAAATGCATGGTGTTAAAAATCATCTGTAAGTCCAGTTAAAGTATAACTTTTTTTTTGCCCTAGCTGCTAGAGATGCAGGAGTGACAAAAGCAAATGGTTTCACTTCTCCAGCTAGTGGGAGGTCGTCTGGCCATCACAACAAGCACGTGGGGTCTGTCCGACCTGGCATCCTCAGCGACAGCCCCAAATCTGCCCGCAGCCCCTTTCACCGACAGAGGCGGGTTGTTTTCTATGATGGTGATGCCAGTGATGACGATGAAAGTTCCCACTTGCACAGAAGCCAGAGGGCCAAGAGCCAGGAGGATACTGGCATTGTCATTACAACCTCGTCTGTAGAAATCGATGATGAGAGCCAGGACAGTGAGTCATCGAGATACAGCAGCATGGAGACATCTTCCCCTGTCTTCAGCAACTCTGTGGAGTCTGCAGACAGCACGCTGGAGCAAGCTGAATCTCCTTTTTTCCCCATCATAGCTTTTGATTACTCAAGTGTGCCTGAAGTTCGTCTTGGCAGCCTGAGTTTGAGGGAGCTCCGGGAAGCACAGCTTGAACCCAAGAGATCACCAAAACTTGAGCACAGAGCAGTCACCAGAGTGAAAAGCATGATGAGCACTGAGTGCCGAAGCCTTCAGAGACACAGGACAGAGGAGCATGGCTCTTACAACAAGCCGGTTGCCAGGATGCTCCCTCATGGCAAGAAGTGTGAAGCGCCTGATGTGGCTGGGCAGGGCCAGGTTGAAGTTGTCAATCTGGTTCGCAATGAGCACGAGTCATTTGGCCTGGATTTGGAAATCCAAGCCATGCCCTTAAAGGTTGTTGTCACAGGGATGCGGCCAGGTGGACCAGCAGAAATGGTAATTTATAATTTGAGTGCATTATAGTTATGTGCTTTCCCATTGTGGGGCTGATTATTATTTTCATGATTATTATTAAGCAAGTGGTCTGTTGAGAGTAAGCACAATTGAGGTGTTTGTCCTTGCTGGGCAAAATGTCTCACCCCATGTTGTTTTGGAGCTGCTGCTAAATAAAATGTTTCTGATTCAGAGGTGCACCCAGGCTAATTCAAAACTAAGAGAGGCAGGACGCAGATCCACTGAGATGGTCTCATCCCTCCTTGCAATTGCAATTTCTGTATTTATTTTCTAACTGTGGGCAAAGACAAAATAAATAAATCCTGGTGGCAGAGGATGGTGGTAGCAAAGGTATATTATGCTTTACTGTTTTATATGCGCATGTCCATGTATTACAGGGATCTGGAACAAAGAGGCTTTAGGTGCTGGCCAAGTTTGCCAAGAGCTACAGTAGTACCAGTAACACGTTGCTCTTCTGCATCTCGTACATGCCCATAGCAGTATGGATATGTGCTTCATGCTGGTTGTGGAATTCCTAGATGCAGAAGTGCAGAAAGAAGAATAATACTCTGGTGTACAAACCTGGCTGTAGCATTTTTAATCTCATTAGCGGCCACTAGAGTAAGAGGAGATGTGGCACAGCAGTTCGAATAGGGCTGTGAGATCTGGGGATTTGGGTTTTGTTCCTGCCTTTTTCTCAGACTTATTTTGCAGTATTTAGAAACAAACCTTTACCTTAAGAACTCAGTTCATGTCTGTTCACTGGTTTAATAGAGATCCACCTGAGAAGTAGTTCATGTATGGAATTAAAATATGACACACAGCATTTGAGTCCTGAAGAAGCTAGGGCTGATCCAGCCCGTTCCATTTAACTAAGAGGGCTATATCCTCCATCGTGATACTCATCTCTCAGAGAAAATAGCAGATCTTCTGACCTTCCTGTTTTAGATTGATCTTTAATTCTCCTCCTGACAGAAACACAGTCTGTTCTTTATTAATGTGCTGGCAAACTGACAGCTGTGGTACCTGTGCTCTGCAGTGACATGAAATAGGGGATGTTGCTCATAAGCTATTAATTGCTTTCCTGCAATCTCTGCAGGGTTTCTGATGTGTATTTATAATTTCCTTGAATCTCTCTTTGCATCAGGGATCAATGGGCAAGATGGCTGTAGGAGATGAGATTACCACTATCAACAGCATCCCCGTCAGCAAGATGATGTATGAGGAAATCTGCTTGCTTATGCAGTGTCTTCCCACATCCGTAACCCTGGAGATCCAGAAGGCAGCATCAGGTGAGAAAGCAGTTTTGCTTTTGCACCATTTATTCTGGGTACAAGTGAACAAAACATCCTTGGATCAGCTGGGCCTGACCTTCTGCTATCCTAGCTTTCCACATGGATTCAGAGAAGAGGATGGGGGGACATTGTGTCTGCATTGGTGAGCCAAGCAAAGCACTTCATCACCAAGTCAAGCTTCAGTGTCCTCTCTAGCATGATGTTAAGGGAAGAAAACGTACTCCTGTGTAAAGTATTCAAAGTTCCCACATAGAGTAGGTCCTTCCTGCCAGTGTTTGCAGAGATTTGAGTTATTTGATACAGTCCTGGAACTAAAATGGCAGTGACTCTTCTCCTGACAACTCATTTTATTGCTGTTCCTGTTCATAAAATATATAGGCCCCTTATAATCAAATCTGTCTCTCTTAAATTTGAAGTTCTAGTAATGTTTTTAATGAATGGACAATAAGACACTAAAAACCTCTTTTGTTTCTTTTTTTCTTTCCTTTCCTTTTATTATATCAGAATTCTCTAAAGTGCAGGAAGATGAAACAGAAAACTAAAATCTTAGAAAAATGTTTATTTTTATGTTTCATTACAAAAAGTTTTCTAGTGTGACTTGAAATACTTGATACTTTCTTGCTTTCTGCTCAGGGCTGATTTATGCTTCTACAGCAATATATGAATCTCCACAGACTGTACAAATTATGTGGTGTGGAAATGAGTGTTTGAAAAAGAAAAGCATACTTTTCAAATTCAGGAAGAACATAATATTTTGCTTTGTTCTAGCTTATGATCTTCTTTGTATACCTATTAATACCTGGGAACCTAAAGTGCTTCCAGATGCTTGACTTCCAGTTGTTCTTTAAGGAATTCCAGGCTTGGCTGGATCTTATTCTTGTTTCCTTAGTTTGCTGTGTCTTTTCAAACCAATAGCATTGGGGTAGGGACACATTGGCAGTACTTCGTAAGGCGCTTCACTCTTCCCCTTGTCCTATCCCACTGGCAAAAAAGGTAGTCTCTTCAGCATGTGATCCACCATGCTGAATCAGGGGAGTACTTAAAATTCTAATCTGGCTGCTTGAGATTGCCCTCCTGAGGTGTTTTTCCCTTGTTGATTCCAGGAGGAATCAGCACTTCTTAACATGGATTCCTAAGTTAAGTGATGTGGATAATCCTGAAGGTTTGTGTGAGAAGTACAGAGATGCGCAGGCACCTGTAAAGGAGCAGGAAAGGATTCTGACACAGAATAACCTCTTCTTCTCCATACACTTTCTGGGCCCCATGTCATAGTAACTGGCCTCTGGAAGGCAGCTTGAATGAGGATGCATGCCTCAGAAGCAGGGTAGAGAGGTGGAATCCGGAATCTGATAGGGTGAAGTGCTGGAAGCTGAAGAGGTGGAGAGATGGGTGAGTGACAATGTGTCAGTGCAGCAGTGACAGGGAGCTCAGTGTGCTGCCCAGGAATGGGTTAAACATGTAAGCCAGGAGAGGTCTGTGCCAGAAATGCAGTAAAGCCCATGTGCTTAATGTGTGCATAACGTCACCCATGCGTGTCACATTGAACACCTGCAGAAGTGCTGAAGGGTCAGAGCCCAGTTATTTATGCACAGACTGTCACTGTGTTATCTGGTCACCTTTGCTATGTCAGGGCTTTCTGTGCTTCCTGGGGTCTCTACTGGAGACTTCAGAGATGAAACAAGTGATGAGAAGCAGTGCTGCTCAGCATGACTTACTGCATGCTAACACTTTGGTAGTTGGCCGCTTGACTGCTGCAATTTCAAAGATGGGAGTTAAACAGATCATGACTACTCACCTTGGATAAGTGGATTGCTCCCTTCTGTGCATTACTCAAATACACATGGTTATGATTAATTTGAGTCGTTGTAAACATCATTACAGAAGAGGAGGAGTGCAGATCAAAATGGAAACATGTAGTCTATGTGGGTGTCTATTTTTGTAATAAAACCTGGTGTTTTCTATAGACTTCTTATAATTGACAGGATTTTTTTTTCTTTTTTGTTTTTTTTTATCGTGATGCAGCTGTCAGCAGATTTACAAACCTCATTCTGTCTCCGGGGGTAGACACTCAAAATCAGGCCAATGTCAACAGCATCCCCACCGCGGAGGAAGAACAGAGTTCTGGGAAGCAAGAAAGAGCAGGTCTGCAGGCTGCTGTCAGCAGCTGCGCGGCGGAGAGAGCAACACTGCCGCCTGATGCCACAAGCAGGTACATACACAGAGGTAGCCCGAAGGGCAGCCGTGAGGAGGACTGCGCAGCCATGCCCATCACTGACATCGATGACCTGCTCAGCCAGATGGGTGCCCCGGAAGACAGGGCCCCGCGCACCCCATCGCGCGCAGAAAGTCCCCTCCGAGACGAGTACACCACAATGTGCTGCTGTGGCACTGATGAAGGCTGCCCCGGGTCTGAGACGCGAGCACCCAAGGAGGAGCTGCTGGAAAAAACTGTGAATTGTGGAGCTAATGCACAAGGGGTTTTGGGGCTGTCTGTGTTGGACTCCATTAACACAGGCAAGCTTTTTACTGTGAATAAAAACTCTTTAAATAACTATTCTAGGAATTTTAGCAGTTTAAATGAGGATGAGTTGCCTGCAGCAAGCTCTCTGGAAGGTAAGAGGAGTGACTCATTTCCAAAGTCGATGTATGGGGCTGCGGAGGATTCTCACTCAGATGCAGAGTCTGTCACAGAAGCCTTTGACAGTGCCAGTGAGGTGTTGCCTGGGCAATGTGCTGCTGCTAATGCCCCCACAGGCTCTACTGTAACAGAGTCAGATGAGGAACAAATTGAGATTTGTTGCATGAATGACGAGCTGCAGAAGCCTGCACAGGAGCAGCATCACACCTCTGGAACAAACTCATCCTCACTGTCCCCGCTGCACCCTTACAGTGGCAAAGTTTTGCAGAATGAGGGCTGTGCAATGTGTGGGTCACTGGAGAGAAGCATCAACAAACTAGGTTTGGAAGATCATGGTGGTCCCACTCCATGTTCTTCACAGTGTCCAGATGTGTCCTCTGCATCCTTGTGTTCTTCCTCAGTTCTTCTGCCAGAAGAAGACATCCTAAAGAATTCAGTCAGTATCCCTGATGTTTACTCTTTCTGTAACAATGGTGCCTTACGTACAGAAGAACAGATGAATTTGGGGAACAGTAAAGAACATAAGAAATGCTATGAATCCATTGAAGAGAAAGGGTCTCTGCACGGCAAAAAGAAAAGCTTTTGCTCTGCTAGAAATCTCAATACCTTGGAAAACAGCTTGTTTGAGAAAGAAGGATGTCATGATGAGCAGAGATCCAAATCTGAAAGTGAAATGGCAGCTGATGACTGTAATCGTGCTGTTAATTATTGCTTGGTGAAGAAAGAAACCAACAGTTTGTCCACCTTGTCTAAAACAGACAGCAATCATGTGAATGCATCGTCAACAAGAGGAATATCACTCAGGTCACCCTTTCCCACTAGATCTAAAGATCCAAAGGCTAATGCAACTCATGAATTGCCAGGAAAAAATGAGAAAATTAACTCTGTGACTTCAGGACGGACTTCAAATGGAAAAGTCCAAAGCTCAGGCACAAATCACTGCAAAGGAGCTGCAGTACCGCACAGCCCATCCTCACAGAAAAAATCCTGTCAGGAGTCTAAGGCAATGGCACAAAAAAGTATAATGGACACCCTTTTAAATAATCAGAAATCTAAAGCAGGACCAAAGATAAAAGGGTTCACCATCAAAAACAAAGCAAAGACAAATTCAGATTCTTCTGGCATTACTCCTACCAAAGTCAATGGGGCTGATCAGAAAAGGGCTTCTGTTTCTCCACAGCTATCCCCCAAACTCCCGGGAAAGAAAACACCATTGTCCCGTAACTCACCTACAAACTCAGATCCTGGGAAGAGCATTTCAACAGCCTCAAAGACTCTGAAATCAGAGCTAGAAAGTAAACCATCTCTGGTAATTTCTGAAGATTCACTTTTGCCTCTCCTGAAGGGCAGCAGCAGTCCAACCATGAGTGGTGAAATTAAATGTGGCTGTGAGGAGCTATCATGGGGAAAGCCAAAAGAGAAGCAAGTTTCCATGCGGGCTGTGGTGTTTCAGGGTAAGGATGCTAAGGTGGATGATTTCAGAGCCAGAGACAGTCAGTCCATAGTCACTTCACCTCCTCAGGGGATACCAAAAGCTGAATATGTGAAAGGGAGGACTGATAACCCTGGAAGAGACCTGAACACAATCAAAAGCATCTATAGTGCAGATCACCTTGGGCAATTAGATCTGCAAAATGTAGGAACGTCTGCTGGAGCCTGCTTTTCTTCATTGGGGTCCCCCTCAGTTCAGCAGGAGCAGCTGGAAGGGCAGGAGATCCAACGCACTTTCATTGAGGTGAAGCTCTCCCCCTCATCATCCCCTTCCTCCTCCTCCTCTGCCTCATCCTCACCAGCGTCGTTTTTGCAACTGCCATTGCTGGAGAAAACAGAAGAGGTGAATGCAGAAGTGCCTCAGCTGAGTGAGGAGATGGGGACCATGCAGTATTTCTCAAGAGGAGATACTGCCGGAGACAGAAGTCTCTGTGGCTTGTCGAAACCTGTGACGAGGACCTACTCAATGCCATCCCAGTTATCAGGTCACTTGAGGGAGGACTGCCATGTTACAGAGGTTCACCCTGTGCAAGGCCCCCAGGGCCAAATTGCAGAGGAGAAATATCCACAGGCAACAACAGGGATATTAAAGATGGTTCACCTGAATCTGCCTAACAGCCAGAGTGGAAAGGAGCAGGCTTACGCCTCCAAAAGTGCCCAGAAGGTCCATGACACATCCCCTTCAGCCAGTGACATTAGCTATCCCACTGCTGATAAACTGAGAAGCTTCAGGCGGAATTATTATTACTATGAGCTGAACTGGCCACATGAGCCAATTTCATCCTTCTCTGTCAAACAGAGGATCAAATCCTTTGAAAACCTGGCAAATTTTGATAGGCCCATTGTGAAGGCCATTGACATATGCTCGGCTGCAAGGTTGCCCCTTGCCAGGAGGTCATGTGGTGGGTTGGCCGCCACATCCAGCTCCACTGAGGCACCATGGGCACTGCGGCGCAGCTTGAGCTCCTACGGTGGCAGTCCCAGCCCAACCAACACCATGGCCAAGTCTCCCCTTGGCACAGAGCCTGTGTGTGTGACCGAGGGTGGCAAAGGGGATGGAAAGCCCCAGAGGAGCAAGGAGGATGGCGCTGGGGCAGACATAGCTGCCTTCCCCACCTTGGCCTCACAGGTGCACCACAGCCGGGGCCTGGGGCAGCCGCCTCTGTCCCGCTCCAGGCTGCGGGAGCTGAGAGCCCTCAGCATGCCTGACCTGGAAAAGCTGTGTGGAGAGGGCTTCTCGGAGCCCCCGCAGCCTGCCTGCTTCAAGACAGAGCTGGAAATCACACCCCGCAGAGTCCTTGGCACACCTGCCCAGAGCAGGCCAGCTCCACCAGCCTGCTGCAGTCCTGCGGAGCTGGGTGGGATGGGAATGCGAGCCTGCAGCCCCCGGGACAGCGGCTCAGGGACACCGGGTTCTGCCTCGGATGATGACATGCCCCATGGCAGCTCTCTGGATGGAGGAAACAGCTGGTCTATCAGGTTGGTGTCAGCTTTGCTATTATTGTTTCATCCCTGCCCAAGGCAAAGCTTCCACTGTGCCTCAGGTCTGCCCCAAAGCACATTTCAGATGCAGCCCCAGCTTGCTGTCTGCTCACGGTCAGGGGGTGTCATTCATGACCTTGATGCCTTGGAGCTGCCATGCTGCTGTGTCTTTGCTTCACTACAGAATTTAACATTTTATCCTGGAATGGCGGGGCTCCTTTTCTGTGGCTCCTCTAACTGGTTTTGGTCAGTTTTTGGCCATGTTACAGCACAGCAGTAGTGCTTGAGATGAGGCTGCACCGCACTGGCTGCCAGCACAGCCTGTGGTGACAAATGAGCTTGTTGTCCTGCCAGAAGTAGTTTTCAGATGTAGCTGTCTCCTGTTAATGTCTGTTGCTAAAACCATTAGGGAAGGATGAGGGGAACAGAACAGGGACTGACTTTCAGAGTTATTCTTAAATAATCTTCTCTGCCCCTTCCTATTCTCCCAGCATACACCATTTCTTACTGGTTTTTGAGATTCCTTCTTTGTCATCTATCCTAATACAGCCTACACTGTATACATGAAATGTATCTCTACAAAACTAGGAAATATAGAGCTCTTCTTTCTTTTTACATTTATTTTAGCTTGGATCAGCTGCTCATCTCAAGCCTGGACCAGCAAAAACTGCAATCTGTTTTGTCGGTGGTAGTACCAAAATGTGATGTTGCTGCTATGCTCCAAGAAGTCAAAGCACAAGTAAAGGTAAAAACCACAAGATAAAACTGGGTTATTGGTGGATTTTTGAGGGTTTTCTTAAGGGTAGATAAAGTTTTTCCCAAACTGTTTCAGGGCTTCTCCAGTAGTCTCATGACAGGCTATTACTATCAACTGCAGTTGATGTTAATTTTACTAATGCTGGTTTTAAATGCCTGCTATAAACCTGTGATAATTTTGAATGGCTTTTTGTGTAAAGAAGTTCAAAAGCATTTATGAGTCACAATAAATAGACCTATTTTAAGTGGTAAAGTATTCCTCCATCTGTGCTCCCCAGTAACTGCACATCAGAATTTAGCTTTCCACCAGCCATCTGGGTCAGACTCAGTTTCCCCACCATGCAGGGGAAGCTCTGCTCCTCTTTGTGCCTGCTGTCTTTTGCTAGAAGTTGCAACCACAGAAATAGAATTTATTTTGTTCAGTCCTGAACTTGAACACCAGAAAGCAGCTGCTGAAGGGTTTATAAGAGATTCCTGTGACCTTTCTGTTCTCTTCTGTGAAAACTGGTTTTTGCGTCAAGATAACCTGCTTCATTATGTAGGTGTTTGAAGGAGGCTTCCAAAGTGAAGTGCCTGCCAGAACATTACTTCCCTGCTTTTGGTGTTTCTGTTTGTGGGATACATCCACATCCTTTTTAAATCAGAACAGAAGTTGATAAAATAATGACAGTGCTGGAAGGGAAACTGCCATTTGATCTGCATAACTGCTGGCTGAGCTGCATCTGGAGTGTTCTTGAGTTTTGTTCACAAAGATTGCAATTTCAAACATAGAACAGGCTGGGGGAAAAGGACCTCCCCAAAATATCCAGCTCTATCTCCTTCCAGGGGACAGCATAGCTAAAGAATGCAAGTCTCAAAAGTTTGGTGAGCCAAGAGGGCTAGCTAGGTTTACTGATAAAATTAGGATTGGATTGCACAACTGGACAGAGGTAATTAAGTGTTCTCTAAAGTATTTTGTATGTGTTTTTGGACAGATTATTTATTTATGCCAGTTTTCAAAGCCTGAGAGCTCAAATATTTATAAAGCTGAATGCTTTTTGGAATGCACTCCTTGTCTGCATAGTTTCTTATCCATATTTAAACCCAGTGTGGCACATACTCTGGAAAATTTTATGCTATTCAAATAGTGGATTTTAAATGTACAGTAGAACGGTTCTTCATAGTTATCCAGTTGCTGAAAAATGAGATGAACTGCCTGATTTGGACTGAGAGCTTCCTTGGGAAGAGTTTGTCACCATCCTTTGCATTAAACAGTGCTGAATTTACTGCTAGCATTTAATAAATGCTACTAGTATTAATTTAAATATTATTTATTTTATTTAGGTAATTTTATTTAGGTCTCTGTGACTGGTATCTTTGGCTAAGAGTCTAAACAGAGGTAATCACTGGAGGCCTGGTGTGTCCTTTGTGTGTCCAAGTAAAGCAGTAAGCATCTACAGCCAGGTCTCTGCCCAATATTATGTGTGCTGGCAAGGAGAAGCTTTGAGGGCCGGGGAGAGAGGGAATGCACCTTGGGAATGGGAAGCCAGTATACAGACTGTGTTGTTGACTGGCCCAACACATATGATTCTTGGATAACTCTTTTAACATCTGAACTTTTTTTTCCCTGACTTTTTTCCCTTCCTTCACCAGTGTAAGCAAATTAAGTTGAGATATCAAGGGTTGGAAATCTCTTGAAGAAAAAGCATTGCTACAGTACTTAACAGTCAAAGATATGTGTATGTTTCCATTGCTTGGAAAGGGGTTAGCCTAGTTACTTAACTGATGTTATTATTTCTAGCCAGACATAAAGCTGTTCTCACTTGGGTACAGGTGAGCCAAGTCTTAGCATTTACAAAACGTTGTGGACAAAGATATTCTGCCCTCACTGCTCCTCTCTCTTTGAGTGCTTATGGATCAGTGATGTGGAGCAGGGTGACATCAGTTTTTGACATTGCAGGAATGCCTCTGGTGTAGAAAATCTTCCACAGACACTGTGTGGCAGAGAAACATGCCGTGAGACCAAGAATTTGACTGTTGTTTCACCATAAAATCTAATGATCTGTGGCTCCCTGTGCCATCTGAAACAAAAGGCAAATGCTGAATTAATATGTTGAGTTTAGTGAACTAAATATATAATTTAACACTAAATAGATTAAGAGATTGGTTTCTAATGATTTGCTGTTACTTTGAGTATTGGCAGTTTCTGGAAATAACTGGTGTTAGATGGGATCCTGGGGAAAAGCTGAGAAACTTGCTTTCTACTCCCTACATCTGATGCTGTGCCCCACAGATAGGTACTGTGTTCAACCAAATTCCTTTCTATAGGTCCCCTTACACCACAAAATGTGGTCTCTGTGACAGTGTCAGACTTGTTGGATGCAAACCTGCACCAATCCTTTTCCTGTGCAGGATGCTCCCATTTCTACAACAGCACTGTAGTCCTGTTCAGGTCCTTTCAGGGTCCTCACTTTCATCTCCCAAGTGAAATAAATTTTTCTGTTGTCCCATCTCACCTTCCCAAGCATCAGTAATGTAGCCACTGCCCCTTGCAGGATTGCCCAGCCTGCTGAGAAGAGGGTGATGCAACTGCCCTGCATTACATCTGTTACTCTTTTGAAGAACAAATTGGATAACAAAAGTGTTAGTAATTCACTGAAGAGTACAGTGCTTGGTCCAGAAAGGTGTATGGGAATACTGAATTTTGACTGCAAAATGTTGAACAATGCAAAACTGTCTACAGCCTGTAAAAATTAGGCTGCCCAAGGTCTAATGTCATGTCACTGACTTAATTTTGACTTTGTTTGCTAGCCTTGGACTGACAGAAGAAACTTTCCTTGTCACCTGAGTTCTCCTAGATGGCTGCTTCATTCTGTAACATGAAGTGCATTTAATATCTTAGTTTTAATTCCTTGATTTGTCTTTTTTCACCTGCCATAATTTGTGGGTACTGGGAATTTGTCATTTATGTGGGTACTTGGTCTTAATCTTTGGTTTTGTGTTTCTTCTTCCCCTCCTACATTTTTCTGCTAGAGCAAAGAAGACACGTACTTTGTAGTCTTGCACAAAGAAGAAGGAGCTGGCCTGGGATTTAGTGTTGCTGGAGGAATAGACTTGGAACAGAAATCAGTCACAGTAAGTGATGGCTGCAAGTCATTTTTCTACAAAGCTCACTTTAAAGTAGGTGATTAGATCAAGTGCTTGTTTATCAAGAGTCACTGCAAGTCATTCACAGTGTCTCTCAGAAGCAGCAGCTTACCATCTGCTACTGAAATCAGGGTGTCTGGGAAGTGTAATTTTTATTATTGGAGATGGATAACAATTATGCTTTCAGGCTTTAAAAATCTGTTGCTGAATGGGGTGGGCTAGAACTAAATCCTATGCATGTAAATAAAATTCTGCATGCAGTTGCAGTGTACACAGCCTTTTAGGGGAGACTTCAATTTCCAGCCCTTGAAAGGAATCTCTGTGCAGCAAAGTTTTTGAAGGATTTTTTAGATCATGAGACTGGTTGTTGCAGACCTCAGCAAACATTACAGATTTCATGTCACGAGTTTGTTTTGAGTTAGTAAGACCTGTGGGTGGTCAGTAAATGAGGGCTGCTGTCTGGTTAGGGTTTTTTTAAGTCTTAAGCAGCATTCTGAACCAAAGATAGTGTCCTGTTAAGATACTGGTATGTAAAAAGAGAATGTTTAAAAACAGATCAGTGAGACAGAAAAATACAAGAAACTCATGTCCTGTGTGATGGCTTTTTAAACACAAAATATGCATTCAAATTTTGCCCTAAAAAAGAGAGATCCATTAAATGCTGAGATTAGAAGAAGGGTATGTCCTCAGTTTATGGGGCCTGCAGAACCCCTTGCAGGAATCTTCTGGGTTTTGCATTTAGACAAGACCAATATAAATAAACGTATTTTATATTAAAGTGTCATTAAGTTAGAATATGGTCGAAGTCTAGAGTGCAGGCCTCTACTTCTCTCACTATAGAAGTTGTTCCCTGTCTCTGGCCCAAATAGTGGCAGCTCTGAGCAAGAGGAAAGCTAAACAGTGTCCCCCTACAAAGAGTTCCTTAGAGAATTCCTTACCTAGAGACTGTGACTACCTAAAATATAAGATCTTGAGCCCTCTCAGTCTGATGGAACTGATGATGTCCTTTTCCTGAATTCTGTTAGCCATGAGACCAAATGAGTCTCATGGCTAACAGAATGAATAAATGAGTTCCTGCTCTTTCCTAATGCTTTTTGTTCAGGGGGTGTAAAGGGATCTTAAACATGTTCTTGACCTACTAGAATTCTGGGTCCCAGCTAGATTTAGGGTTGCCACTGGGTGCTGAGCTGCTTAGATGAGCTGTTATATCCACACTTGGGTGAAGAAATGGAAATGCCTAGTGAGCTTCAAGGTACTGAGGAGGTGAGCAGCTGAGGGAAGGCAGCAGATTTTTTGGGCATGACCCCTGTATTCCACTTGCATTTGCATGCCTTCATCTGTTATTGAGGCTGTTATTCCAGCTTTGAATGCTGGCTTAGACTGGCTGGAAATTTATCTTATTGGATCTGTAGGGTTGTAGCAGGTGCCCATCTCAGCATGGCCCTACAGTGAGATGGAATAGGAGCCAGAAGGCTTCTGATGCCTTGCTGCTCGTCTAGGTATTAGGATAAATTCCTAAAGATAATGCCATGCAGAATTGTGTCCACAGATTTGCTGCTTTGAACATTTGCTTGGCAGACCTAGTACTGTCTCCATAGGAAACCATATTCTGGCTGCTAAAATTAGAGTGCCTAATAGGCAAGTCCTTAAATACTGGGTCTTGAGTCTTTTAGTCAGTTCCTTTTTGTAAATGACACACATCTAAACTTGCTGGAAGTTTTCTCAAAATTTAATCCACCCTGAATAGAGTATTCTTTCCTCTAGGAAAATGCATTTCAAGCTGCTAAATCATCACATTCCATCTATTTGCATGATATTTGATCAGCCATATTGAGGCAAACAATTAAATACTTGTACAGCTGCAGTAAGTCAGAGCCTTTCTGTGCACAGATGTTTAGAAATGTGCATTTGAAAACAGCACAGGATGCATGTCCCAGTCAGTGGGAACTGGGGGTGTGTTCTTGGTGGTTGCTACGGCACAGACGTGGATTTAATCTTTATGTAGCTTGAAATATGTTAACTGAAGGCCTTTGAAGAGTTTAATGAAAGCATAAGTGATTTGTGATATTACATTCCCTCACTGGTTTTGGTCATCTTTGGCTTAGAAATAACTGTGCAATAACAGCATCTTTTCCTCTGAATTCCCCCATCCCCAAATGGAGCTCAGCCTAGTCACTTTGAGGGTGTTCACTGGAGCAGATGCTGTGTGCTTGATATCCAGGCAGTGGGCACTGGCTGCAAATTTTGGTAGAGAGTCTCTGTTCAGCGTGGCCTGTAAAACGCTGTGTGGTCATGAGGCTAAAATGTCTTTGTTAAAATTACCTTTCTTGTAGGTCCACAGAGTGTTTTCAAAGGGAGTGGCATCTCAAGAAGGGACTATCCATCGAGGAGATCTTGTTCTGTCAATCAATGGTAAATCTCTGGCAAGCTCAGTCCATGGGGATGTCCTGAATACTCTTCATCAGGCAAGGCTGTACAAATATGCAGTCATTGTCATCCAGAAGGAAGAAGACAAAAC
The DNA here is from genome assembly GCF_026979565.1 of Vidua chalybeata. Lineage (NCBI taxonomy): Eukaryota > Metazoa > Chordata > Aves > Passeriformes > Viduidae > Vidua > Vidua chalybeata. The sequence continues at coordinate 40,807,725 of NC_071570.1, forward strand.
AAACAATTCCTCCAGACTCGAGATACCAGCTACTGGCAGAAAATGTTTGGGGCCTGGAAAGGATGTTTCCATGGAAATAGGAACAGGTATGATCTTTGTCCAAGTATAGTTGGCAGGATTCCTTTGCAGAGCAGACTGAAGGGAAAAATGTCCATGTGTTTTAGATTAAACATGTGCCTTATTTGATTGAAGGGAGAAAATGAAATTACCTTTCAATTTTATTTGTTCTCTTTGGAACCTAAATACAGTTTGGGGTTTGGTTGTTTGTGTTGTTTTTTGTGGGGGTTTTTTGGGTTTTTTGGGGGGGGGGGGTTGGGTTTTTTTTTTTTTGGGGGGTTTTTTTGGGTTTTTTTTTTTTATTATTGTAACTGGGCACAAACTTAGAAAATGTAATTTAGGGCTGAATCCAATTTCTACTTAGGTAAGTGGTTCCACATATTCTTCCAATCCAGGATAAACTTCTTCTAAGTAATAACAGTAGTCAATGCAAGACAGAAAACAACCAGAAATAATTTTAAAAAATGTTAAAGACAAAGTCCCATGTTCTGCCATTTATTAAGTGTAGGGACTGAGCTTGTTCTTTGTAAAAGCAGATGTCATACTGTTTCTACTAGAAACATAGAAAAAATTATTTTTATATTGCAGTAAATGGAAGTAAGCCTATTGAAGTCAGCCATCCCATTGGAAAGTAGGGACAATGGAAATGTATTCATGGAATATTAGGTTCCTGTTCGGGAACAAGACAACATTTTGGTGTAAAGGCTGCACCTGGAGTGTTAGGAAGAGACCTCTGAATTTTTTTTGAGATTTAAGACCCAAACCCCTTCAACACCTATCTGGATGGTGCTGCTTAAGAGCAGGGGATGACCAGGGGCTTCCCCCTTCCTCCTCCAGGGCAACACCAGGCACTCTGCTCTGTCCACTCCAAAACAAGGACACAGAGCTGCCACTCAGTTCTTTTTAATCTGTTGGATGTAATCATTACTGGTCTCACAGGGATTTTTTTTCTTTTCAGTTTATTTTTTTTTATGCTTACACTGGGTTTTATGATATGACTTTGTAACGCAGCTTAAAAAAAAAAGTAAAAAAGCACTCTGTTAATTAATGGATCAGCCTTTCTGGAATTGCTCCCATGGATATAATCTGTGTAATTACTTCAGAATTCCTCTCTGCCCTAAACTCCCTACATCCTGCACCCTGAGAAATGCAGAATATCTGCTGGGTCCAGGCACTAGGGGGCAACATTATCTCACAAACAAAATAGTGTTGAGTCATTCAGAACGTCTTCCCACCCTTCCAGGCAAAGACATCGCCAGATGTTTTAGATAACGTTTAAAGTTGTCCAAGATAACAGTAGCAGTAATTTGTGGTAACATAGACTACATAATTGTTACATTCACACAAGGCAAAGAGGATCCTGTTTTCCAAAACTGCAGATTTGTTTCCTCCTAAGCAAAATCATGTTTTAAGTCAGCTACAGGAATACTTCACTTCAGAAATATCTGCTATGTAGGAGGCATGGTACAGCTACAGTTAATTGTAATTAAATACATAGATAGGAGACCAGAAACAATTTTTCACCCTAGTAAGTGATTACAGATTTTTGCTTAAAAGAATGGAACGTTTGCTTAATTAAACATTTCATTCATTCCTGTTTCTTAAAAAGATATAGTTCATTGAATAAGCAAAGGGAGTAAATGAAAGAAAAAAAAATGCTCTCCACTCCCTGTTTTTGTAATTTTTTCAGTTATTTTGTTGATATTTAGAGTATTTGCTAAATTTGCTAGCTGTAATTTTGCCCAAAAAAAAATGCCTTGGCAGGTTTTTGTTGAACATGTAAAACGAAAATGTCCCTGTGTGTAAATGCATTTTGTACTGTCTCCCATTCACAGCTACAACAGAGTGCATTCCCTTCTGAGAAACTTGGTGGTATCTCCTAGTCTGAGTAACTGAATTGTCTGAATTGTCCTGTAACTGCACCAAAAGCAAAAGCCAACCAAACACAACTTGCTATTTACTGTTATCTGCATAACAAGATGCTGTGCATGTTCAATTGCAGATCCAAACCTGGACATGAATGATGTCATCTGTGTTGAATTATTGAAAACCTCTGCTGGTTTGGGATTCAGTCTCGATGGTGGAAAAGCTTCCATTGCTGGAGATAAACCCTTGCTTGTAAAAAGGATATTTAAAGGTACTACATGCATGCAGTGGATATTATCCCAGTTTTCCTTTTGTCTGTGCATTGTACAGACATTTCAGAGCTTCTTTTTTTTTTTTTTTTTTTTTTTTTTTTTTAAGCAAGGGTGGGTTTTGTGGCTCTCATTTATGGCCACTTATTAGGCCAAAGTGGTCATCAAAAGAAAAACACTCCCAGGAATGGCTAGGGATTTCATCTGCTAGTAAATGTGGAGCAATCTGCTCTACTAAGTATGGGTCTGTCCACTGTTCTAGAAATTAGACTACAGCAGGAATCATCTGTATAGTGGTCTGAGACATTCATGCCTTATCCAGTTCTCTTTTCTAAGAAAGGCATAGTGCATATAATCAGCATGGTTCTGAAGCACCACCCTGCATTATGCCCAATTATGAATTTTACCATATTCTTGTTTTACTGTTTTCTTTTTAAATGTTAATATTAGATTTTGCTAAGAATATGGGATATTTGTAGTCAGAAACTGCCAGTCATGGGTGCTTTGTTTGTCAGCAGGTAGTTAAACTTATATGAACCATACATAGAAAGAAAACAAGTCCCAGAACTATGCTGTGACTTTCATATGTCACATGTCAGTTTAGTAAAAAATGAGGCCCTTTCTGAAGGCGACTGAAACTCTGGATGAAACTACATGTGCACAGCATTTTTACATAATTACTTTTCAATGATTTATTCCCTCATCAAGATAAAAAAATCAAACACATATTTACTGAATTGCTTGTCAGTTTGTGTGTGTGTGTGTGTTTTTCCCCTCTCTAGAAAGTGCTTCTTAAGGTAAAGGGCATGTTTAGTTTTTAAACTCATTCATTTACATCCTTACATAACGTCCTTTTCCCCTTCCTGTGATGGCTCATGCTAGTTTAATTGTCATTATAGAAAACATACTTTCATCAGCAGTGAAGGGTATGCCTCTCTCTAGAAGCATTCTGTGAGTGGTGTTTGTCCAGAGTTTGCTATCAGTGTTTGATTTGTTCATCCCAGGTTTTACAGTCTGCTGCATTATCTGCCTATTACCCTCTTGAAGTTGAGAAAGTACATCCATGCTGTATACAATCTTCATGGTTATTTTATCAACCAGGTTTCTTACAACTACAGAAGACCAGTCAGCATATTTCATACACTTACATTGTTTCCTTGAAAACCAGACATCTTTTCTGAGAACAAGGCTTTATCTTGGTTAAAATAACCTTTTCTGCGAGATGTGGCATGGGGTAGCTTGCTAGAGCTGAGGTGAACATTAGTAACTTGTATTGAAATTGGATGAAGTTGGGAAAAATGGTTTATTTCATCCCAGTGGAAAGCAGATTTTTGTGGACTCACTTTTTTTTTTTCTTTTAGCACTGACTTTCCCCCACTTTTGCTTCTAGGTGGTGCTGCAGAACAATCTGGAAACATCGAAACTGGAGATGAACTTCTTGCTGTTAGTGGGAAGTCATTAATTGGGCTCATGCATTATGATGCCTGGAACATCATTAAATCAGTGCCAGAGGGGCCTGTTCAATTGCTAATCAGAAAACACAGAACTGCAGTATGATGGAAGCACTACATCTAATCACACTTGCTAAGACAAACCATTTATAACTGTCTAAAAGCTGTCTTTGTTTATAAAGCCGCACAGAAGTGTCTTAATGCTTTACAGAGAGGTGTTAAGAGCCTTGGAGAACCACTGAGCAAGCATGTGATGAGCTTCAAAGATCTCACCTAATGACTGGGGATGAAGGAATCCAAAAGTTAGAGACAATTTTGTATTATGTGGCAGTTTTATTGGAACTTCAAGACCTCTCCTGGGTTTGATTTAAAGTATTTTGACTGAGATAAATAACACTGTGCCTGTCCCTGATATTTTTAGTATCTTGCAGAGTATTGGTAGTAGAACTTGTTGGTTGCCATCCTGTTGACAAGGGTGGGTTTTAGACTGTACTATATCACTTAGCTGTAATAAGTCTTAAGGACACTTCTTTAGGGTCTGGTCCTTTTTTTTGTTGTAATAAGAGAATGTCTGGAACAATCTCACTTTATTCTTCTAAGTGCAGTTTTGCTAAAAGTGCATGACAAAAGAGTATAATTTTGCACAACTTGTATGCCTAAAATACAAGAATTTCATTGCAAAGCTGAAAAAATCCTCTTAAAACTAATGAACTAACTCAGCATCCACCACAACTGAATCTACTTCTAGGTGCAACTTGTATCTGAAAGCACTTGGTTTTAATGCGGCAAAAATCTGTAAGAAAATCATGTCCAAATAATAGGTGATTGTCCACCAAGGTGTATACTGAGTTGTTAGTTATGATTAAAATGGGGGTGATAAAAAACTGGGGTCTGAATTTTCAAATTTAGGCTTCTAATGTTAGGCACCTTTAAAATATATATATATTCTTAAAAGGGGGATAATTTTAGGTGCTGAGCACTTACAGATCCCACAGACTTCAGTGACCGCTAAGAATGTCTGCAAGTTGGGCTGCTTTTATTTATCTTCAAGAGGTTTAAGGCTGCCCAACTTGAAAGACTCAAGCTGAAAAGTGGTGATCTAAAAATGGGGATTATAACAGATTAAATCTGAGCTGACCATATCTGTGGTGGCTTTTAATTGGTCTTCTTTGTTCTCTCCTGTCCAGTATTTATTTTTGCTTGTGTGAGAGTGAGTTGAGGATGTGTGTGGATGATGCAAGTACCCCCAACTGCGTCAGGACTGGGCTCATACTGAGGGTTCTGGGTGGTGAAACTGAAAACTGTTTGTATAGATGGGTGTTGGGTACAGCAAAAGAGGAAGGGTTGCAATGCCACAGGAGCTTAGTTTGGATTTTCTCACCTCTCCTGACAGAAGAGGTATCAGTAGTGAGCCATGCTGCTTAGTCTGCTATGCTGGGAGGAGAGTGTATGGGTGCAAGAGATTAGACTCTGTTATTTCTCTTCCTACATCTGGGATAGCTAAACAACATAAAATGCATATAGGAGGAAATGGGCCAGTGTCCTTATCAGCTGAGAACAAGTTGTTTATTCCACTGTGCTCAGGTTGTACATCACGTTTAGGCTGGAGACAGCTTGCAGCCAACATGCCCAGGGTGAAGAGTCCTTGGCTTGGAACCAGTCCAAGTCTGAAGTGCTGCCTCTGTTTTCAGTGAGCCAAGACACTGTGTAGCTGTTACAAAAAGGTCTGGGCTTGTCACTTGGCCCTTCCCCAAGATCATACTACCCATCATAGTTCAGTTTATTTATATTTATTCAGCAGTGCTTGAAGCAATTGCTTCCAGGTTAGTGGAGCACTCACTTGGCTTCGTCTCTGTGACAGCTTCATTAGACTGCAGCTCATGATGAGCAGAAGAAAATTCAGTTCTGCAAGGCAACCTGAGATCAGATGAATAGAAAAACTGTGCAATGTTTGCCTAAAAATGAATAAATATGTTTAATTCTTTTTCAGTGACGTATTAGCATGTGAATCCAGGGAGAGATGCAGCTTTTGGTTACAGGAAAGGCAATACTGTATGTAGTCCTACAGCTCCTTTGCCTGCAGGATTTCTGCTGAAACTAATTCAGGTTCAATGCTGTGAGATGACTATGGAGTTGGGTCCCCTGTGAACCTAAAGCTCAGCCACTCTGTCAGGACTGGTCCATGCCTCCGGTCACCTCCGTGGTGGGAGAGGCTTCAGGAGGATACAGCTCTTAGGGCTGGAGGACCATACAGATTCCAGGCTTGTGATGGGATAGAAGAGGTTACCCCTGCATATTTGCTGAAAAACAGGGAGAAGATAATTTGGCAGGGACAGCTGAATGGGAAGGCCTTGTTCAGGAATGACCAAAATCCGACTGTAATAGAGTGTATAATAGATACATAAAATGCATGTGGAATTTAATGCAGCGTAGTGAATGCATACCTGTATACGTATAATACGTGCAGTGAGTACTGACTTTTTGCTACTTTAATGTGGTAAATCACAGTTGTGTTTTAGGCAATGGCATTTTTTTCAGTCCACAGTCTAGAATTCTGAAGGTTCCATTGCAGGGAGGCATATGTCTCCCTCACTCCTAAACCAGTGTGAACTCAAAGGTAAAATCTTCATTTTGTAAATTAAAGTTAATTTGAGGTGTTTTAAGATGATACGTGGTGGTATTTTCCGATGCTTATTTGCAGGTACTGTTCATTGTGAGTGATTTAGAAGGCTTTTTTTCAGTAATCAGATACTGTTCAGTATTTTATTTTACATGCACGTAGATAAGTGTTGGCTGAGTAACAGCAAACAGAAATGGGGATTTTTGTGTGTGATTCAGTAGTAGCTATAATTTAAAAGATAGGTTTAATGTTTTAAATCTGATAATAGTTACTATGGGTAGAAAGATACCACTTCTCTACTAACATTAGAGCAAGCAGAAGAATTGTATTTAACCCTGATTGTTTCTGCTCCTGAAAATACTTTTTTTTTTTTTTCCTTGTGAAAGAACAACATCTTCACTGATTACAGTAGCATTTCCTGACATCTCTCTTGGGGTGACATGCCCTGAAAAAGCTCCAGGATTTATGCAGTATGGGTGTCTGCTTTATTACAGACAAGATGGTTAGACCAAGCAGATGTAGTAAATTTTTGGTTATACGCCCGTGGCAAAGTAAATGTTATTTTTCTGAGAGCCTGGTCGCACTAAAATGATGGAAGATGTTGCATTAGTTCATCAGTATTCAGTAGGATCACAACCACTTTTGGCCTTGCTGTTTGCATATGGTGATTCTTCACCCTGCTGGAGTGTTGGCCAAAATCTAGGAGAGCAGAGACTTGGCAGCTGCATCCTAGAAGACCAAAAAATCAAGATGAAATTATGCACTTCTTCACCAGGGAGCTGAAGGCATTCCAGACAAGGGAAGTTTGCTCCTAGATGGAGGAGGTTTAGAGCTTTGGTGCACCCAGGCCTGGGGCAGCTGAAGGTGCACATCATGGATATGAGAGCAGTGAGATGCTGCCATTGCATATTCTGCAACCTTTTGTACCTGGAAGCTTTTTCCAGCTTCTCTAGGGACTGCATTTGTATTGAAAACTCTGAGATTAGGGAGGGAAAAACATGTGATCATTTTCTCACTAAAAAAAAAAAAAATAGAAGGATGGATAAATATTAAGAAACTGTTAAGTGATTCATATTTCCTAATGACCTTCACTTGAAATTAACCCTGATAAATGTTCGCCTGTGGTTCTTGTCAAATTCTGAAGGAAGTGTTCCCAGATGGGAATGTTTACCTGTTTCTATGTTTAGGTTATGTAAATGTACAAGTGAAAATATTGATGAAGAGTAGACTAGCTCATGAGAAAAATGGGGATCCCACTGTAGGTAGATTTTGTGTGTTAGTCTGATACAGTTATTGTATGATATTGTATATTTACACTTTTATTTATATAAATAAAACTTCTTTTAATTAAAGCTGTTTAATATGCCTTGTATATTATAAAAAAGTCAGTGCAATAACATGAAATAGATTGTACATTTTTTCATTTCTGTTTCTTCTATGTCAATCTGTATTGCCATAAACTGTTTTGCTTGGGTTTTTTAGTGATTTTGAAAATAAATTGTATCCTTAGTACTCCTCTAGATATTTAATTTGTTACACCAGTCTTTCTGGTCCACAGTTGGAACTGGTATCACAGGGACAAGGATGTCAGGGAGAGCAAAGACTTCGTAAATGCTATCCAGGTGTGCATCTAAGCTAGAACTAAAATAGTGCCCTCTTAAAAACTGCCAGTGTGAAGAAGACTCAAGTTTTTAAGAAGTGGTATGAGATGTTCTATAAAACCTGCTTGGTATTGTGTTTTCTCCTGTCCATTTCCTAGGAAAATGTGGAGTTTTCATCAAAGCAGCAGTCCCTAGAGCATGCTACCTATAACCTGTACCTCCTGCCCAGCCCTTGGGCTGTAAGGAAATGGATTTTATGTGTAGAGAATGATTTTATAAAGCTAGGCCTAACCCGGTATTTGTTCTAGTTTCCCACCTACTCTGGGGATAAAATTCCCTTTAAAGCCACAGTGAGCTGGTGGAATAGGCTGGGCTGGAGACTCTCTGTGGATAGAGTGGAGTTGAAGTGGAGCTCATAGTGGGAGGTGGAGACCACAGCCTCAAATCTGGGGAGGTTTGCATCAAGTGGGCCACTCTCTTAGACACAAGTCACTTCACAGTCACTGCACAGCAGACCAAAGCAATCCTTCCTCATGGAAAGACGAGCCAGCCCAGAAAGCTCTCCTCTCAGCCGTTCTGATGTGTGGAATGCCAGAGGTGCCCAAAATGGTACACTGCCTGGCAGCACACGGACACGTCAGCTGGTCGCTGCAGGGAAGGCTGGGCTGGAGGCAGGGCCTGGTGAGTTGGAGTGTGCTGCACTACAGGCTCATGTGCATTGCTCTGTGTTTGGCTGCTGGGTTGGGCACTTGTAGCAGCACTCCCACATGGCACAGGGCAGTCCTGACCTTTCCCTGGTGTACCCATGGCACTCACCTGCATCTTGTGCCAGGCCTGGCAAGCCTCTCTATTTCCTCCTGTGCACAGTGCTGCCCAAAAGGGACAGGTGGGGTTTTGTGCAAGGGGAAGGAAGGCATTTGCTCTCCTATGACAGGGCGCAGAGGGCATTTCTCTCACCCCCAGGTTTGTGCCCCAGAAGCCACTGTGTTTGCTTTCGGTTTCTTTCTCCAGGTGCCATGCTGTGAGGGTGCAAAGGAGCAAGTACTGTCTGAGGAGGGATAAGCCCACAGCTTCTGCTGACTCATCCTGTGAGAAAGGCCAGCGTGGCTGGCTCCCAGCCTGCCCTCTGTGCACGTGGACTCTTTCCTGGGCTGGAGGGGAAGAGGAGGAGCTTTGTGGTATACCAGTTTTCCATTTGCCTTAGGACCCTTTTTTCCCCATCCCTCTCCCTTGCACACAGCCATGATGATGAGGGATGCTGCAGAGTTTATGCTGTTGTGTAGTGAGACTGTGCAAGGCACAAAACCAGCAGATTGGGAAGAAGATGGCTGGGAAGCTGTGGGATGGTGTATGCAGTCCCATCAAGCTTGGTTCAGCACATCTGTCCCCAACTGGAGCCTGGCTTCTCCCTCCAGGGCCACATGGGGAAAAAGAAGAAGATATTTTCAGTAATGATTTCCTCTACCTTTCTGCTCCCCCCTGCTGTCACCAGTGCTGGGCCAGCCCAGCTCCTCTCCTCTCTTTCACTGATTCCCTCTTATCCCATCCTCCTGTCTGTCCTGATTTCTCCAACACATGGCCTCAGGTGGGGTCAGCACGGCTCAAACCTCCAAGCAGCCTGGCTCTTGTAAGATTAGTCTTTAATATCTTCAATGGAAATCTTAATTGCCACAGTCAGTAGCTAAGTAAAGAGGAATACAAAAGCAAGAAGACACAATGAACTTACCTGTAAATAGATTAGTACGTGACTTCATTTAGCCACCAAGACATTTAAAGTACTAGAAAATTTTTACTTCTCTCAGTTGTGAAAGCCTTAGGGCATGGGAAAATGAGGAACTTGAAACATATTTTACCTAAAAAGTCCCATTTAATTTCTCAGTTTTTTACAATTTTGCTGCTCTCCTGCTCCCTGTTGGAGCTGAATGCAGTCTGAATAGGGTCTGTGATTCTGGTGTCTGTTCCTTCATCTCTATTTCAGGAATGTATCAAAAATGCCACTTTACCACATTTGACTAGAGGCTAATGGTCACTGTCCTCAAGCAGGGATGCTGTGAAGGAGGATCCTTGGGGAAAAGGTTCCCACAGGCCGCCCTGGAGTCTGTGGTTGGCCAGGAGCAGGGCAGGTGATGGCTGGGTATGGCACCCATGAACACAGAGGAGTGATGCCACAGGGAAGCATGTCGCTGCAATTACAAGAAGTAAAACCTTCCCAGACCATGGCCCTGGGCTGTACTTTGTGGTGCCCATGGCCATGCCGGGTCAGCCACAGAGCCACCAGCCATGGATAGGTGGCATGCCCACCCTGCTGCCTCTGTGCTGCCAGGCCCGGGCCCATGCCTTCTTGCCTGGTGCTGGGAGATTTTTGGTCCGGCGTTTGGGAGCTGGATTTTTTTCTTTCTATGCAATACTGGGTTGTGTAACTGCTTTTGCAGCCCCTTCTTCCTGTGTCCAGCAGCCTCATACCGATAGATGCCTGGGGAACAAATGATCTGCATTATCTAGGACTTATTCCCCACCACTTCTGTTAAATGAGGTGTTTCTTCTTCTCAGGAGCATGGCTGAAACCAGACTGTCTCTATCAGCCTTTAGTAAAAACCTGTTTTGGACTCTGTTTATAGGGAAAGCCAGTCATGACTTCCTCTTTTATGTAGCTGTGTTTATTAAAGCACTTGGCCCATCTAAAAGACTTCACAAATTAATAATGATTGCAATAGTTAAGTTGTTTTCCTTTAAAAAACCCCTCACATTTAATGATGATATGAAAGGACATTTCATGCACATAAACATGCCCTAAAACAAGGAGTTGCCCTTCCATCCCATAGAGTGTAAAGCTGTGACTAGAAGGAAATTTTGTGTCAGAGTATTTTATGATGCTAGTCAATATTAAATGCAGAATTTCCTGCATTTCCACTGATAGTTGCATATGTGCTGGCCTCACCCCTCTGTGGCTGAATCAGTCTGATACTGTTGTACTGAGCAAACAAGCTACCTGGTGCTGAAATTCCTTGGATTTTTCCCTACATACCAAAGCCATTTCCTTGATGTGCTACGGTGGTGCTGGGTAATGTCCAGCATCCAGCTGCTCTTGTCAAAAATTACCTCCCTAATTCCTGATCCCAAGCAGGGCAGACATGACTATGGCCTCCTGCCTTTGTTGCGGCTTTGTTATATCCCTGTCAGGAGCACAAAGGAGAAGGTTGAAGCAGAATGCTGCCCTTAATTTCTGCCATGCAGTAGGGGACTGTGATCCCAGCTTGGACCCAGGAGCTGAGGAAGGAAGTGCCAGCATCCTAATATTGGCCTTATTCAGGGGTGCTGCTGAAAGTAATTTCTTTTTCTGAGATTTGCAAGCTGGCCTGTCCACTACAAAAAGGTTCCTTGCCCCTTCAAGTGATGACCATTTCATGAAGGAGCTGAGCCTCTGAACCTCATGGTGCTCCCACTGTACTTCCATGGGGATGAGGGAATGACATCAAAGCCACCAAAGATGAAATAGCTGAAGATAAAATGGCTGAAACTGTTTTATTTGTGGTCACCTCCATTTCATGGGATATCTCCTGTTGCTGAAGGAGTGACACCAACCTCTATGCTTTCAGAGGGCTGGTGAGAATTGCATTGCAAAGAGCCCATGTGTGAGAAGGCAGGGCAGCCTTGGTGTGGCCCATTTATTATGTGGGCCAGACAGTGTCCTGACGCGCTTGAGTGAGGACCCTTGTTTACAGCTGTAACAGCTTTTGGGACTATTGCTCACTGACAGTCCCACCATCAGACAGTCACCTGCTTCAGGGGAAACCCTGCCAGACTGAAAGGCAACACATTATATCCCAAACTCTTCCTGTCCAGCCTCCTTACACCTTCATGGATGCACATCATGCCCTCACACCCTCTTGTGTTAATGGGAGGAAAGTGATTAAACTTAATCCCATCCAGCAGTGTCTACTAAAAATAATGAGCAGCATATGAGACATTGTTTTTCAGCTGATTTACAAAAACATCCCGTGAGGGGAAGAGGAAGTATCTCCTTGTCTGGCACTTTGTTTGGGAAATACCACTTGTGCATCCAATCTCAGGTATGAAGGTGTGAGCTGGCTGAGGGGGCCAGGCTGGTTTTCACCTAGGGGACCACGGTGCAAACATGACCCAGGGCTGTACTTGTCCAGTCAGGTGCTTTGGTAAATGGAGTGTTATAGGGTGGCAACTCTGTCAGTTTGCTTCACCAGGTGGGTTTATTTTGCTTTTTTGATATCAGATGCTTGTGGGTGAGTCACGTGCTTTTAGATTGCAATGCCATGCCCCAGTGATAGGATTTTTTTTTCCCCCTGCCCTTTAGGGAGGAACAGGTCACAAGCATCATGCTATGTAGGTGATTGGACACTGCTCTGGAGGGCTGGAGCGGGGCCAGACTCCAGTGGGAAGCAGGTGAGAGTGTCTGAGTGTTTTCACAAGTCTGATGAGTCACACAAGTATGAGTTAGACCTCTGTGCAGCACCTACAGTAGCATCCTGATGGAGCTTCTCAGGCCACTTCACTGATGCCTTCCAAAGTAAAAATCTTCCAGGCTTCTGCTGGTGACTAAGTGGGAAAGAACAGGGAATTGCATCTCTTTGGGGTTTTTTTCTGGTGTCCTGGTTTTGGACAAATTAGGGGAAAACACCTCCAAAGGAGCCCCCTATAGGAAACCAAACCCTCCGCAACCTCCCCCCCACCACCGGGTTCGGGAGGAATTCCTTCAGAGGGGAAAGTGGAAAAAACTTGTTTATTAAGGCACAACGAAAAAACACTCCCCAGCACAAGAGAAATAGCCCAAGATGACCACAGATGTTTTCACCAGTCCAAGGGGGTTGAGCTCTATCTCTCTTCGCCGCAGAGGGTACGCAGCTTCTTTCGCAGACCCCGGGGGAGCTCCTGCCCGGAGTAGGTCCGATGTCTTCGGGGGGGGGGGGGGGGGAAAGGGAACAACGGAAACCGGGAAAAAGGGAAAAAAAAAAAAAAAAAAAAAAAAAAAAAAAAAAAAGGCCAAAAAGCAAGCCAGCGAAAAGCAGAGAAAAAAGAGAGGAAAGCAGAGCCAGCAAAGCATGCAGCCAGCAGCAAGCAAAGCAGCAAGCAAGCTAAGCGGCAAGGCAGCAGCCAGCCCGGGGGTGGGGGGGGGAAGGAAGACAAAACAAACTGAGGACAGGGAACAAAAACCACGATTGGGATAATGAGCATGAAAATGTCCTGTCCCCACGACATTCCACCCCTTATCCCATATCGTGAACATGTTACTGAACTTCCTTCCCACCTGCTCAAACCTTCCACACTTACACATTCCCTTCCATTCTCACTTGCTCTGACTTTCGACATTTACACATTTTCTTCTGTCCCATGTCTGTGTGGTTTAATGTACAAACAATGGCAGTAACATCCAGCAAACTGAGATGTTTGCATATGAGTCTCACCCCACAATCAGGTCTCCCTGAGGTACACATCGTGTTCTTCCATCTTTCTGCATTATCCACCATGTACAACCTGGTCCCTGAGCAAAGACAATCCCACGAATGGGTTTGTCTGTACTCGAGGCAGAATTGATCCACACTGTCCTCCCTAACAAACCTCTGATATGTGCCACTGGGACTTTATCTCCGTCTACTATATTCAGGGACTCAGACTGGGCAGGACCTGCTCGATTGGTGGAACCTCGGGTGTTAACTAACCAGGTGGCCTGTGCCAAATGCTGCTCCCAGTTTTTGAAAGATCCCCCACCCAATGCTTTCAAGGTGGTTTTTAACAGTCCATTGTACCTCTCTACCTTGCCTGCAGCTGGTGCATGGTAGGGGATATGGTACACCCACTCAATGCCATGTTCCCTAGCCCAGGAGTTGATAAGGCTGTTCTTAAAATGAGTCCCATTGTCTGACTCAATCCTCTCAGGGGTACCATGCCTCCAAAGGACCTGCTTTTCAAGGCCCAGGATGGTGTTACGGGCAGTAGCATGAGACACAGGGTAGGTTTCCAACCATCCTGTGGTGGCTTCCACCATTGTGAGCACATAGCGCTTGCCTTGGCGGGTTTGGGGCAGTGTGATGTAGTCAATCTGCCAGGCCTCCCCATACTTGTACTTGGACCACCGTCCCCCATACCACAGGGGCTTCACCCGCTTGGCCTGTTTGATGGCAGCACACGTCTCACAATCATGGATAACCTGAGATATACTGTCCATGGTTAAATCCACCCCTCGGTCTCGTGCCCACTTATAGGTGGCATCTCTACCCTGATGGCCTGAGGCATCATGGGCCCATCGCGCTAGGAACAACTCCCCCTTGTGTTGCCAATCTAAATCTATCTTTGACACCCCTATCTTTGCAGCCTGATCTACCTGCTGATTGTTTTGCTGTTCTTCATTAGCTCTACTCTTGGGGACATGAGCATCTACATGGCGAACCTTCACAGGCAGTTTCTCTACCCGGGTAGCAATGTCTTTCCATTCTTCAGCAGCCCAGATTGGTTTTCCTCGACGCTGCCAGTTAGCCCCTTTCCACCTCTCCAGCCATCCCCACAGAGCATTGGCTACCATCCATGAATCAGTATAGAGGTAAAGCTTCGGCCACTTCTCCCTTTCTGCAATGTCTAGGGCCAGCTGAACGGCTTTGAGTTCAGCAAGTTGACTTGATCCACCTTCTCCTTCAGTGGCCTCTGCGACCTGTCGTGTGGGGCTCCATACAGCTGCTTTCCACTTCCGATTCATCCCTACGACGCGGCAGGAACCGTCAGTGAAAAGAGCATAGCGTGTTTCCTCTGCTGGCAATTGGTTGTAGGGTGGAGCCTCTTCAGCCCGTGTCACTGGTTCTTGTTCTTCGTCTGTGACACCAAAGTTTTCACCTTCAGGCCAATTTGTAATCACTTCCAAAATCCCAGGGCGATTCAGTTTACCAATACGGGCGCGCTGCGTGATGAGGGCAATCCACTTGCTCCATGTAGCACTGGTGGCATGGTGGGTAGTAGGAACCTTTCCTCTGAACATCCACCCCAGCACCGGTAGTCGGGGTGCCAGGAGGAGTTGTGCTTCTGTACCAATTACCTCTGAGGCAGCTTGGACTCCTTCGTAGGCAGCCAAAATTTCCTTCTCTGTTGGGGTGTAGTTGGCTTCAGACCCTCTGTAGCTCCGACTCCAAAATCCCAGTGGTCGGCCTCGAGTCTCCTCAGGCACCTTCTGCCAAAGGCTCCAGGACAGACCATGGTTCCCGGCTGCAGAGTAGAGCACATTCTTGACCTCTGGTCCCGTCCTGACTGGGCCAAGGGCTACTGCATGAGCAATTTCCTGCTTAATCTGGGCAAAAGCTTGTTGCTGCTCAGGGCCCCAATGGAAATTGTTCTTCTTGCGGGTGACCAGGTAAAGAGGGCTCACGATCTGACTGTACTCAGGAATGTGCATTCTCCAAAAACCTATGGCGCCTAAGAAAGCTTGCGTCTCCTTCTTGTTGGTTGGTGGGGACATAGCTGTGATCTTGTTGATGACATCCGTAGGAATCTGACGCCGTCCATCTTGCCACTTCACTCCCAGGAACTGGATCTCTCGAGCAGGTCCCTTGACTTTGCTCCTCTTGATGGCAAAACCGGCTTTCAGGAGAATCTGGATTATTTTCTCTCCTTTCTCAAACACTTCTGCTGCCGTTTTCCCCCACACAATAATATCATCGATATACTGTAAATGTTCTGGAGCCTCACCCTTTTCTAGTGCAACCTGGATCAGTC
Organism: Vidua chalybeata; assembly: GCF_026979565.1. Lineage (NCBI taxonomy): Eukaryota > Metazoa > Chordata > Aves > Passeriformes > Viduidae > Vidua > Vidua chalybeata. Next base: position 40,823,320 of record NC_071570.1, read on the forward strand.
CATGGCAGATGGTAGGACTGTGCTTCCACCCCTGGGGCAGTCGATTCCAGGTGTATTGCACTCCCTTCCACGTAAAGGCAAACTGAGGCCTGCATTCTGCTGCCAGAGGAATGGAGAAAAACGCATGAGCAATGTCAATAGTGGCATACCACTGTGCTGCCTTGGACTCCAGCTCGTACTGGAGTTCCAGCATGTCCGGCACAGCAGCGCTCAGTGGTGGAGTCACTTCATTCAATGCTCGGTAGTCCACAGTCAATCTCCATTCTCCTTCAGATTTACGCACAGGCCAGATGGGGCTGTTGAAGGGTGAGTGGGTTTTGCTAACCACCCCCTGGCTCTCCAGCTCACGAATCAGTTTATGGATGGGGATCACGGCATCTCGATTCGTTCTATACTGCCGGCGATGCACTGTCGAGGTCGCAATTGGCACGCGTTGCTCTTCCACCCTTAGGAGCCCTACTGCAGATGGGTTTTCTGTCAGTCCAGGCAAGGTGTTTAATTGCTTAATGCTCTCTGCTTCTACAGCGGCAATTCCGAAGGCCCACCTGAATCCCTTCGGGTCTTTGTAATAGCCGCTCCGGAGGAAGTCTATGCCCAGAATACATGGAGCCCCTGGGCCGGTCACAATGGGATGTTTCTTCCATTCCTTCCCAGTCAGGCTCACCTCAGCTTCCACCAGGGTCAGTTGTTGTGATCCCCCTGTCACACCGGCAATGAAAACAGGCTCTGCCCCCACATATCCCGATGGTATTAACGTACACTGTGCACCAGTATCCACTAAAGCGTTATATTCTTGTGGCTCTGATGCGCCAGGCCATCGGATCCACACCGTCCAGAAAACACGATTTTCCCATGCCTCTACCTGGCTAGAGGCAGGGCCCCTCTATGCCTGATTACCCTTCTTTCCTTGGGCATATGTCTTGGAGGTTCCCTCAAGGGGATCAGATGTGTCATCATCATACCTGGCTGTTCGGCTACGGGCAACTGGGGCTGCTTTCCTTTTCTGACCTTCCTTCAATTCACGCACCCGTTGTGCCAGAACAGCAGTAGGCTTCCTATCCCATTTCCTCATGTTTTCTCCAGACTCACGCAAGAAGAACCACAACTCAGCTCGTGGGGTGTACCTTCTCTCCCCAACAAAGGAACGTCTGCGTTGGGTGCCAGGGCCTCTAATTTGCACAGCTGAGATTTGGAGGAGGTCCTCCTTAATCTCTTCCCTGAGTTTCTTGCGGCTTTCCTCTATTTTTCCTTCTAATTCCTGCAGTCGTGTCTCCACAGCTGCAATTCTGGCATGGGTCGGGCCATGTACAGCATCCGCATATGCCCGAAGCTTCTTTGCCATATCAAGCACAGTCTCATATACCTCCTCCCGCTTCATGATTGCTAGAGCAGAAGCGTATTCAGGTGGCCCAAGTCGCACCAGTTTTCTCCACATTACAGGTGTGCATGGTACAAGGTCCGGATTCCTAACTGTTATGTCTTCTGAAAAAATGATCTCCACCACTGCCATCTCCCTCAGGCGCTGGATCCCCTGTTCTATGGTCTTCCATCGTGTCTGCTGGACATAGAGGTCATCGGCACACAGATATCTTTGTGCTACGCTGTCCAGGACCCGTTCCCAGAGGCTTTGAGGGCTAGCGCCCCTCATCATGCCTTGGTCGATGACAGGATCATGTGACAGGGACCCCAAATGCCTTGCTTCAGTGCCATCCAGAATGGTAGCCTCCCCTGCCGCATCCCAAAGGCGGACCAGCCAACTAATTATAGATTCGTCGGGCTGTCGCCGATAATCCTTCCTTAGGCCTCGGAGGTCCTTCAGGGAGAAGGAATCAATATTAGCCTCTGATCTGGTGCCACTTGCTTTGACTCCTGATTTTATGTCAGGAGGTGTTGAGGGTCCTTCTCCTGCATCGTACTCATCATTGTCATCCACGGGTCGATCGGTCTTCTCTGTGCACTTTCCACTTCGTGTGCTAGTAGCCACGGCCATTGGTTGAGGCTTACAGTCTGGTTTAACTACTGGGTTCGAACCTGGGCTGTTGGCTGCAGCCTGAGTGACTGGGATTGCTGCTGGTTTATCTCCCTGCCTCCCTTCCTCTGTCTGCTGTCCTACAGTATCGAGCAGAGTACGATAAGCATATGCCAGGGCCCAGCTCACTGCAATGATCCTTTTCTCCTTGGGGTTATCCTGGCATTTCCCTTTCAGATACTTTGCCACCTCAGCTGGGTTCTGGATGTGTTCGGATGGAAAGTCCCAGACTACAGGATCAGAAAACTCCTTTAAAATTTCGCCCATATCCTCCCATTTCCCGCACCACTCAGGATTTTTCACCCTTGGTTGTACTCCTAAATCAGAGGTCTCACCAGCCCCTCTAGAAATCTCAGCCTTCATCTTATATAAACTGCGGACAGTATAGAGAAAGGTTATTAAATTAAATAACAGAAAGATGGTATCCTTGGCAGTCAGGGAGGACAGGACATTTCCTAACAGAGATGTAAACAATTCGGAGGAGGAAAAGGAAAGCAAAGGCTGAAAAACCTCCTCCCCCATAACAAATTTAGCACACAGCCACAACCACGAGTTATACATTCCTGGAGCCGATAACAACATTTTTAATAGCCCCTTGCAGAGTATTACAGCCAAGCCCAGCCCGATAAATATTCTCGTTAGTGCCCCTCTGCTACAAAAGCTACGTATTAGGGACAATACCGGAGCTACTTCTGGATAAGAAAATAACTCCAGGGACCATAAAGCGATCAAAACTTCGAAGAACCCTAATGACCACAAATAGAGGCAGGCTTTCACTCCCAATGACATCATAACTTTAAAGAAAGACATACCAATATTCCCGCAGAACGGTTAAAGCCAAAAATATTATTAGAATAAAGTTTTTTCCACTTTGTCTGGGCCTCCCCGTACGGGCCACCAAATTATTTGTCCTGGTTTTGGACAAATTAGGGGAAAACACCTCCAAAGGAGCCCCCTATAGGAAACCAAACCCTCCGCAACCTCCCCCCCACCACCGGGTTCGGGAGGAATTCCTTCAGAGGGGAAAGTGGAAAAAACTTGTTTATTAAGGCACAACGAAAAAACACTCCCCAGCACAAGAGAAATAGCCCAAGATGACCACAGATGTTTTCACCAGTCCAAGGGGGTTGAGCTCTATCTCTCTTCGCCGCAGAGGGTACGCAGCTTCTTTCGCAGACCCCGGGGGAGCTCCTGCCCGGAGTAGGTCCGATGTCTTCGGGGGGGGGGGGGGGAAAGGGAACAACGGAAACCGGGAAAAAGGGAAAAAAAAAAAAAAAAAAAAAAAAAAAAAAAAAAAAATGGCCAAAAAGCAAGCCAGCGAAAAGCAGAGAAAAAAGAGAGGAAAGCAGAGCCAGCAAAGCATGCAGCCAGCAGCAAGCAAAGCAGCAAGCAAGCTAAGCGGCAAGGCAGCAGCCAGCCCGGGGGTGGGGGGGGGAAGGAAGACAAAACAAACTGAGGACAGGGAACAAAAACCACGATTGGGATAATGAGCATGAAAATGTCCTGTCCCCACGACATCTGGTTATTAGAAACAAGAACCTTTGGCCCAGAAGTTCTTAATCCCCTTTGCATTGGGAATATGAACTACAGGGATGGTGTTACTTGCCTGTGAAGCTGGGAAAAAGCAGCACAGTGAGTGAGCAGGGAGCCTGCTGATGTGCTTGGCACAGCAGGGGAGGACCTCAGGCTCTCCTCTGCATGGACACATCTTTGGGTCCCAGCATTAGGGAAGAAGAATGTGCTCTGCACTATCCCTCTGCTATTCCCTGTGATAAGCAGCATCATTTCCCAGTCTTCCTAAACTCCAGCTTCAATCTGTGGAGAAAGTAAAACTTTGCCTGACAAAATGCTGTGTTCCTTTTCTGCCTGCATCTTAGACAAAACCCTTAACTTGGATGTCTATCCTTTACAAGGAGCACTCCTTTACAAAGCTGCAGCTACTCTGGTAGAAGTAATGGGCCCCCAATACCACACAAATGTTCTGCAGCCAGTAGTTAACAAAAAATACTAGAATAGGTGTCTCATTTTGAAGTTCAAGGTCATGGTTGTGGGTTTTTTTCCTCTTTAAGGCAGAAGGCAAAGCCTAATCTACCAAAACTTACCTGCTGGCACTCTGCTCTTGCCCTCCTGCTTTTGCCCTGCTGACATGGAAGCATGGAAGGAATTTGCATAATACAATCATGCTTTCACAATCCACAAAAGAAAACCCAAGTGATAGCAACCTTTGTGACTCATTTTTCTCGTAAACACTTCGTATTTATTATCTTAGCAAGAATTGAAGACATACATGCATGAGGCATACAGCAACACATTTGGCACACATCCAGAACAGGCCTTAAGGAAAACAAACTCATGTTGATAAAGTCATAAAGCAGATCCTTTGCAGAAGTAACAGAAGAAATCTAGGGTGGACATCACCAAGCACTTGGTCATATACTGGCACTGACCTCTTGCATCTGTGCTTTTTTCCTGAGTTCCTGTTGAACACTGCCATTCTTAACAATGCACAGAAACACCTAAAACATTTCAAAAAAAGCAAATAGTCTTTGCATAACTAGGCAGACAAATACTGTGCTAACAGTAAACTTGGATATCCCCATGACAATGCATTTATGAGTATACTTTTTTTTTGTAATATTTCTATGTGCTACAGCCTGAAGAACAGGGTGGGTTCTACAAAGCCACACCTCATTTCCTGTTGACTTTGCAAGCAGCATTCATTGAAAAGAAAGGTTTTATTCACATACTTTTCAACTACTAATGTGAATGCTAATGCTGAATTCTTCTGAGAGTTCCAGACAGGCATGGTTGTTGTTCAGTGTCCTTGATGAAGATTCCAAGACTCCACCAAGCGCAGGACATACAATAGCAACCCTTCTTATGAAGCTGGAGCTGTCTTTGATGAAGTTTTGCCCAGCTGGATGCAGTGCTAGTCTGGGAGCTGGTGTTCTGCTGGTCTGAAACTCTTGCCTTTACCTTTTATTACCTGAAAAACTGACCTATGTACAAGTCAGTAAAATGCAGTGCTTTGCAGTATAAGATAAATAACAACTATTTTTGAAATATTGTGTTCTCCCTGAAAAAGTACTGGCTGGCTTAGAGGGGAAGGGAACCATGCACGTGGCTCAAGCCAACAGCAAATTTCCCTGTAACACCACTGGGATGGATGGAGTTAAGTCTTCCATGTGGAAAGAAGGCAAAGTCAGTCAGCTTCTGCTCAGTGACAGAAGTCAGTGCCAATACATAACAGCCCCTGCACAGTTGGTTGTGAGAGTGGCCAGAGTTACATAATGACAATTTTGCAAAGGCAGATTAAGAAGATATAACAGAAAAATAAATTATAAATACAAACAAGAATTCACCACAAGACAGGAGAAGACATAGTTTGAATAGACACAAACAACAAAGTGTAACTATACAGCCTTATAAAATGCAAATGTGCTTATATACAAGGGTAGTTAAGAAACTCACCAGTGACCTTAGAGGTAGCTATGAAACAGCTTCAGCCTTTTTCTTGCTGTCTTGGACCCATGAAAAATACTTTTTAGGATGGAGCCTGACAAGAATTGACTGCAAAGTTACTGTTTGTTTTGACAGTAACCAACATGTTTAATTCAGCTCCTCTGAAGCCAGCCAAAGGTAATATCCCCTCAGTGAGATGGGTCATTCCCATGTAACCATCCACTGGATATGTTGCCACAGCTCCATCATTCTAGAACTGAGATGAGAAGGCCATGAAATGAAATGGAAATAAAGTACAAGGGAAGTACCTTTGTCCGTAACTATAATTAAACATTCAAAAATCTAAGGCTACTTTCTTGTACCACTGAAACGCTCAGTTCTATTGATGTTATTTCTTCAAAGAGAGGTAGTTGCTTTCTTTGAATAAATAATATTCTCAACAAAACTTGCGATTCAACTTTAGGATCTACTTCTATTGAAGTTATTTTGTTACTTATAAAGACACAGCAGAATTGTACTGTTACCAAGAAATTCTTTGTAATACTGAAAGAATCCTTCCACAATTACCTATGTATCTGTGTTTGTGTTATATATATTCAGATACATATATTATGCCAAAATATGCTTCCCTCTCTGAAGCATGATTTATTTCCTTTATCATCAGAAAACATTATCCTTCTATTGTTTATATAATACCTTTTTATATTGAGTTTTGTCATGTTTTGAACATTTTTTCATACTGTGTTTTGAGATTAAACAAACAGCTTTTGATTAATAGTTCTATTAAATACTCGTGACGTGCACTAGCAGTGCACACATTTATATTTCATGTATACATACTATATTTATATAACTTATACTATATATTTATACTATAGACTAGAACTATGCAACACTGTTGATTCGTAGAATTACAACTTTTAGTCTGCAAAACAACATCCTGTAACAAAAAACATTTCAATAAAGATAGTGATTGTCTTTGTTAAATTTTAAGAACCACCACTAGATCCTTGTCCAGCAGGATCCATACTTTAGAGAAGAGGAGCAGTCAAAGGTCCAGCAACTGGCTTTTCCTGTGTGGTATGTGATCCCAAGTTCCAACAGACTGACACTTTTTTTGGTTTCATCCTGGAGGTGGGCTGAACTCCTCTGTGAAACATGGCTATGGGACATGAGGACCAGAGGGTGACTGGGGAAACCAGGTTCCTGAAAGTGTTCTCAGACCACAGTGAAGGGCAAGTTCAGTCTTGTCCCAAATCTCCCCATGTTACCAGCTTGCCCCAAGTCACCACCGCACAGTTTAGAGGTTCTGCCCATCGTTATCCTTTTCTTCCCACCTGGCATTCATGCGCCAGTATTGCTGTAACATTCCTCAGAGAAAACATGTGATAGCCATCCTCCAGCGGCTGCAGTCAGCTAAATACAATGCAGCGAGATTTGAGGATTCTTCATCTCCCAATGTCTGTGGAGCCTCTTCTTCCAAACCCACAAAGCCAAGGTCCTCCTCCGTTCCGCTCGCCGTGTCCGCGGGCAGCCCATGTTCCGGGGCAGAACAGCTTGGCGAGCAGGTTCAGGAGCCTCTGCCGCAGGTCCCACCTGTCGCCGATGCGGGTCAGCTCCAGGGCGCACTCCACTGCCGCCTCGCGCCCTGCGGAAACGCGCGTGGTTACCGCTTTAATGAGATCCCCACTGTACGGTAGTTTTTGTCCAATTTTTTACTTTTTACTCATCATGAAGCACACCCCGTCCCGCACCCTCTCTGCCCCCCACTCGCTGGGAGCATCAGCTGTATCCCTCTCGCCTCCAAACGGGCGCCCGCAGCCGCGCCGGGCGCTGGCCGCCCACCCGGTGCTGGAGCCGGGCAGCAGCGCCCGGGCGCAGGACGGTGCGTCCCTGTCCCTGTCCCTGTCCCTGTCCCATCCCATGCCGTCCCGTCCCCTGCCTTTCCCTTCCCCCGCCGGTACCTGCAGGAGCGGCTGGCGGCGCGGTTTTGCGCAGGGTCCGGCCAGGCATCATCGCGGCGGCGGGACGAGGATCGGCGGGGCACGGAGCGCCGGAGCTCGGCGAGACTCGGCACAGGGCGCCTAGGCTCGATTCGGCGGGGCACGGAGCGTCCCGGCCCGACGGGACACGGAGAGCTTAGGCTCGGTTCGGCGGAGCACGGGGCGCCCAGGTTGCTCTCGGGCCGGTGGCAGCAGGGTTCTGCCGGCAGGGGGGCGGAGCGCGGCGCTAAAAGCGCGGCTGCGAGTCCAGCGGGGATTTCCCTCCGTCCTGACGTAGCGAAAAGGCGCGGGGATCCCGCCCCCCCCCACGCCCAGCGGGCAGGCGGTGGCGTGCCCGGGCGGCGTGGGGCCGCGGTCGGGACACCGCCTACTCTGCCGGCCCGGAAAGGGCTGGAGGGATGCCGTGTGCGGGGCAGGAGGAGATGGGAGGGTGGGCTGTGCGCGGGGCACAGGTGGAGGGATGGGGAGTGCTAAGGGAAAAGGGGATGGAGGTGTGGGGCGGGTTTGTGGAGGGATGGGGAGATAAACGGTGCGGTTTGCATCATCTGGGCAAGAAGGGGCAGAAGGGCGAGGTGGGCTTGCTCTAGGCAAAGAGAGATGGGAGAGTGGGCTGTGCTTGCGATGGTGGTGGTCCAGGAAAGGTGGACAGGGTTGCAATGATGATGCTGAGGAAGAAGAGGTGGAGAGATGGAGAGTGCTTGGGCAAGCAGAAGAAACAGATAGAGTGTGTTATTATCATAGAAGCATAGAATAGTTTAATTTGGAAGAGACTTCTTAAAGGTTATCTAGATCAGCCCCCCTGTATTTTGCTGCTTGTAGCCACAAAGACAGAAAGATCTTCAACTAGATCAGGTTGCTCTAAGCCCCATTCAATCTGACCTTGGATGTTTCCCAGGATGGAACATCCACCACCTCTCTGGGCAACCTGTGCTGGTATTTCACCATACAAATAAAAAACTTCTTCCTTATAGTTAATCTAATCAATGCACCCCTAGTTTAAATAATTACTCTTTGTCCTATTGCAAAAGGTCCTTCTAAAATGTCTGCCCCAGTTTTTCTTATAGGACCCCTCCAGGTACTGGAAGGCTGCAATAAAGCATTCCCAGAGCCTCCTTTTCACCAAGCTGAGCAATCCCAATTCTCTAAACCTTCTTTCTATTCAAAGTGATGGTGACCTTGCCCTCAAACCAACCATTGAGAAACAAGCTAGCCCATACTCATGTACCACTTGCAACAGCTTGGGGCCACCCTCCTCCACTGCTGGATCTTCCCTGTTGCGGTGCAGGGTCTGCATGGCATGGCTCTGTCTGATGCATGCCAGGGCACACTTACCTGTGCCTGATGTAATTTTAGATGGAGCTTTTTGCAGAAAGCAAGAGCTGGAACAAAGTCATGCCCGTGTCTTTGCAATTGTTGCAGAATGCTGGGAGAGCTGCCAGTGATATGTGGATCACTCATCTGCCTCCTATCTCTGAGAGAGCTGATATTTCATGTTGTGACACATGCCATGGACTTCTGCTTTTAGGGGAAAATGAAAACTGCTTGATGTAAAGAAAGCACAGATGGGTCAGACATAACAAAGAACTGATTTATGGCTGAAAGTCAGTAAATTACTACCTCTCCCATCAAAACACAACTTAAAATGTAATAGTGTAATACAGACCCACAACAGGATGTTGAGAGGTTCCATTCTCTGGGGTAGGAGCCTCTGAAGTAAAGTGTCTAGAAATGCTGGTGACTTTGAAGTTCCATTAAAAGGGGAAGCATTTACCAGCACAGTGCAGTCAGCCTTTTCCCTGCTATTTCCCAGAATGATGGGAAAACATATTGAAACACTGCTAATTTCTCTCCCTGTGTAGGAAACCTCAGCCCCCTTGGTGCCCGACAGAAGGCAGCTGGCACAGTGGTGCTGCAGGGCTGGCATGTGGGAGGGGCAGTGCTACGAGATCACGGACAGGGCATTTCTCAGGGTGAGATATCTAAATGAAAGCTATAGCTGGATGAAGCTTTTGCAAGGCCTTCCCAAAACAGTAAACCATCTCTGTCAGCTCCACACGGGGCAGCCTGCCAGATCATGACCTGGTGTCAGAGCAGCTTAGGTTGGCCACTGAGACGTTTCTAATATTTTTGAGGATATATTGTCTTTGTCTCTCAGCTGGTGTATAACCTATAAGGCATGTGGACTAATTTCCATGTTCAGCCCTGTTCAGGCAGAACTGGCCTTTGTCAGTCATTCCTGTTACATAAGAAACTGTGTCTTCAAAACAAGTTTGTTGGGTTTTAGGAGATGGCAAGGCAGGTAAACAAGTCAGGAGGATGTTTGCATGATGCGTCATCCTTCGTGAAGGAGGTGTGGTGGTCTGCAGCATGTGATGCCTAGGGCTGCATCTCCAAGCCACAGTCCAACAGCTGCTCCACAAATCATGGAAGCCTCTCCAGAATGTCAGTACAAGGGGCTGGGGCCTTACTGAGACTGCCATCTTCCTAAGGGTCACCCCACATGCCCCTGCTGCCCTACTCAGTGCTCAGCAGTGCCCAGTGCAGGCAAAGCACCCACAAACTTAAGCCATGAGGTCACACTGGTCTCTTGTGCCGCTGGCACATGTGTATGACTTTGCACATTTGTTTTGCATGTTTAGACAGAGCCAGATATAACCAGCGGCTTGCTCTTCTTTGTGAGTCTGGAGACAGATCAAATCCTTGGGCAAATTATTTAAATTACTCTTCCTCTAGTGAAGCCAAAACCAAAGTAACCTCAATCCTGTCCTGCTCAGCAACACTTCCTCACCCTGAAGGCAGATAAGCTTAAAGGGCAGCTTGTCTCTATACCCCTGCAGCCACAAAAAGAGATGAGCCCTTCTTTTGGGTGTTTGTGGGAGACAATCTTTCCTATCAGTGCACAAACCAGTGAGATAGTCGAGTTGAGAGCATTAATTTATTTTCTTTGTTTTATTTTAAAGTGATAAAGGTAATAAAAACAAGATAACAGGTAATAAAGGATACAAGGTAATACAGAAGGATAACAGGTAATACAAAAGGGCACACTTCAGTGTGCAAAATGGGTTAATAGACCATCCTGTGAGCCAAGTACCTGAAGTGCTTGTCTCCCTATTGCTGCAGCCAGAGCCATGTATCTGAGTACAGTAGTGTAATGCAGGGAGACCCACTACTGTTTAGAGGGGAATTGCCTCAAGTTCCAGATCTGGCCCACATCCTCACAGGGTTTTACTGGTGTGTGAGGGAGTTACTGATGTGTAAATCACAGCCTATTTTGGCGGGAACAGCACATGCTGGGGCCGCTGCTAATTATAGGATTGCGCAACACACTGAGCGAAAAGAATATGATTGTGGTTTCAAAAGCCACTGGCAGGCTCTGATGTTTTCTTGTTTCGATTCCCCTAAACAAAAAGTGTAACTGTGGGAAGTACAGACCCCTGGGAATCTGCTCTACCAGAGCAGCCACAAAAGCTCTTTATTGCTGTGGCCACACTGAGCAAGACCACAGGTCGCCAGGTGGGCTTAGCCATGGCAGGCAGCAAAACAGCAGCCCAAGGAGCACTGCCCAGTTGGTGCTGCTGTTCAGTTTATTTCTGCTTAGTACCATTTAAAGTTATTGCAATTACACAGCTGAGAAGAGAAAATCATCTTTAGATAATGTGCCCCAAGCTTCCCTGGTGTGGGTGATGTGGTTTTATCAGGAATGTGTCCATAAAAGACAGCATGTGACATACTCTCACCACGCATTAACAACAGTGGGCAAGATTGCTGAAAGGAAATCGAATGTTGCAGAAACGAAATCAAGAGTGGGAGAGAAAGGAAATGATGCGTTTTTTTCTCTGAACTCAGTTATTTGTGCTGAATCATTTTCAAGCAGTTTCTGCACCTTCCTCTAACATCTTAAATAAATCTCTGATACTGCTTATCATTGGAATTTATCTTCTCGTCTTCCCAAGATTGTGTTGACAGCTCTTGTGTTAACTGAGAAACTGTTTGTTTTTCTGTCTCCCTTTTCCCGTTTCTGCAGACTGCAGAGTCGACAGTTCCTGTTGATCCATGTGTGTCTCTGCACCCGATCAGGAAACTTGGCTCTATTGTCAGGAGTACAAACCAAGGTCATTTCAGGAAAGCGCAGTGGCATGTGGCCATGGGCCATGCTGAGAGAGGGTGATGAGAGCCATGGATAAGTTTTTGTTAGTTTGTTTTTGTGGTGTTTTGGATTGGGTTTTTTTTGTTGATGTGTTTTTGTTAGTGGTTGTTTGGTTCTTGGTGTTTTTGTTTGTTTGTTTGTTTGTTTTGGTTTTGGGTTTGGTTTTGGTTTTTGTGTTTTTGTTTGTTTGGTTGGTTGGGTTTTTTTTTTGTTTGTTTGTTTGTTTTGTTTTGTTTTTTCTGTTTTTTTTTTTTTTTTTTTTTTTCATAAATCACTCTAATTCTCTGGTTTGCTCTTCTCAGGCACCTTTCCTTCAGGGATCTCTCTCACTGTTACGAGTAAAGCTTCCTAAATCCTCCAACCTTAGGCATTAATCTCAACCTCGCTTTTCAGGGAAATGGCCTTGTTCTGTGTTAATAATATTCTGGCGGCAACTGCAGTAAAACTTTGGCCTCCAGCAGCTACTGCTGCTGACACCTCTACTGTGGTGAGGGAAAAGGTTAATGTAGCTTTCAGTAGTTAAGTAAAATACTCCATCTAATTTGACTTTGACTTGACAATGTGATCCCACACCACCCAGGAAAAGAAACTAAGAAGAACTGCACATCCACTGCTGGGATATAACCCCACTTGCACAGACCTCATGTGCTGTTTAAATGTTACCTAATGTCCCACAATTACTTCTTAGATTTTCCCTCCTATACTGTTCTCTCTTGCCTGCTTCCCTTGAAAGCTTAAATGCATAATTTTCTTAGTAAAAATGAACTGCATGGTTGCTCATATATTACAGCGCTCTGTCATTGCCACAGGGTTAAACACACACCTTTTCCTCTGTGACCGCCTCTGTGAAGCAGGCAGCACTAATTGATTACTTGCAAAATGCTACTGAACAATGACTCACATGTGTCTGATCTGGTGCCCGTCGAAGCCAGAATGGGCCAGCCAGTATTCCTACTGAGAGCAGTAACATTTGGTTGAGGATGGGGTTGAATAGCAGAGAGACTCCTTGATATAGCTGTAGTGTAAGAAAGTTTATATTTTATGCTCTTTAATCAGGGAGTATTTTTAAGGAACCTTTGTTGACATAATTTTCCTAGTCTTAGGCTAAGATCAGTTTTAAATTAGGTGGGCCAGATTATCTGGTGAGCTGAATTTTCTGTGAAAGCAGAACTCCTGAAAGTGGCTCCTTGTAAAGACATTCCCAATTCATCCTCTTAGTAGTCACCCAAAAGGTTTTTAAACTTCCTAAAAAGGTTGTAAGAAATGGAAAGATTCGCTAGGTACTTTGTTAAGTGGGTTTTAGCACCTGTGAAGTTGACAACACCCTCAAAAAAGCCAGTCTTTTTGACTGCTATCCAGAGGTAGGAGTTAGTAAAGTAAATATTGGCATTGATCGCTGTTTATGAGGCTGGTATTTGCTGAAGAGCTCTCCTCCATGTGTGTAGGTGTCAGTGCAAACGCCAGGCATAGTGTTAGCACAGCTGTGCCATTACTGCTGGGTTTTTGCAGAGGTCCTCCCTTGGACGGTGACTGCGGCTGTTTTCTGTCTTGCTATCTTTGCTGGGAATGTGAATGTGCTCCATTTCTGAAATTCTTCATTGCTTCCTGCTCTGCTGGATCTTTTATGGGTTCTGGCTCCCTTGTTCTTCTGGTTCCCTTGTTTCCAGCTCCTCCCCCGCATTTTGTCATAATTTTCGTGTATAGTCAATGCAGCAGGCGTGGAGTTGAAAAAAAAAGGGAAATCCAATTTGTGAGACAGTTGCTACTTTGCTGGCATACCACAGCCTTGCAGCTGAGGCAGCAACCTGCTAACCCCCACAGGGTTCATTATTGGTGACTTGCTGTGAATCAGTGAAGCCTAACAGGAGAAGTAGGAAACCCAAGCAAGCTTTTCTGGACACCATTATGGTGATCTGGGATTCCCAGTGTAGCACAGAGACAGTGCCTCAGTGCTGCAGCGTCTCTCCTGTACCTTTCCAATGTTCTCCAGATGGGACAGGTGCTATTTTGCATGGGCAGGAAATTTTCAGACTATTGTAACAATGATTTCTTTGAGCTGGGTTTTGGAAGTGCCTCTTTTGAACAATCTCTGTTTTGATAAAGAATTCCTTAGTGTCCCTAAATCCCACAAAACAGACATGAAGTGGAAAAGGTTTTAAATGGAGCACCTCTCTTATGAGGAAAGGTTGAGAGAGATGGAATTGTTCAGTCTGGAGCAGAGGAGGCTTAGGAGTGACCTAACTTTGACCTTCCAGTAGCTGAAGGCAGCTGACAAGAACAACGGAGAGGGACTTTTTATAAGGGCATGTAGTGACAGGACTAGGGGAAATGGCTTCAAACTGAAAGAGAGTGGGTTTAGATGAGATATCAGGAAGAAATTATTTACTGTGAGGGTGGTGAAGCACTGGAACAGGCTGCCCAGAGAAGCTGTGGATGCCCCATCCCTGGAAGTATTCAGTAACAGCTTGAATGGGGTTCTGAGCAACCTGCTCTGGTGGGAGGTGTTCCTGTCCATGGCAGAAGGGTTGGAACAAGATCTTTTAAGGTCCCTTCCAACCCAAGCCTTTTTTATGATTCTGTGAGCTTAGAGCAAAAGAAAAAAATATTTAACAAGACAATGCAGGGACTGAACCAAGGTGGAATATATTATCTTTTGTGAAACATTCTCCCTTGTAATTTTTATGGCTTTGAAAAGTGTTTCGGTATTTCATTCATTCTAAAGATTAGAACTATACATTTCAATAAGGTAGATGGTATGTTCAATGTTATAGGTATAGGATCTCCCCTACCATTCGAATTGCCTGTGACTTATGTGAATAAACCACTAGGTGTGTTTGGTGCATCCTGAGGCTATGTCTTTCCTATAGTAAAGAAAAAAAAAAAAGAGAATATGATTTAGGTTTCACTTCAAAATGTCTATTTAAGAAAAAAAAAAAAAGGCATGATGAAAAGTATGAGACTTTATTGTGAGTAGATCATCACAGTCCAGACCTCAGGATCTGGCAGAACCATAGGAGCAGGTTGTTCTCCTACTCCAAACATGTGTGCACACACACACACACACACACACACACACACACACACATGCTATGATTATGTATCTATTTTATGTATCTACTTTATCTATATGTATCTATTTGCAGTGAATTCTAGCAGCTTCCTGCCACCAGAACATTGATGAGGGAGGCTGGACCATTCCCATTTCAGGATCTGCATGCTGCATTGTGGCAGTGTGAAACCTCTACACAAGAGGTCCCTTTGTGGGCTGTGCTGGCAGAGAAGTGGCACAGGCTGAAACTGTGTCTTGGGGAAAGCTTTCAAGGTGGCAACCAACTGTGAAGGCAGAGGGACCACTTGAATCATCACTAGTCTGACAAAAGATTTAATTATGTGAGTGCTGACAACATCCCATGTCGTGAGGTAGTTTCACTTTTAAACTTCGTGACTGATAGCACTGAAACAAGCTCATTTCCGTTTCTATTTTTTATTTGCAGACACACACAGCAGAGAAGGGGATTACTTTTGCTGCCTTTTCTGAACGGGAGACAAAAGCCTCCCAGGAAATGGGAAGTCCCCCACAGCTGCTCTGCAGACAAGCTCCAGGAGCCTTAGGCATGAAGGGTGCAAGAAAAAATTTGTTGGTGGCAATGACCTTGCACAGAAATGGAAGGAAGCTTGTCCCTTCCTGTCAGAAAGGAGTCCCTTTGGGTTCCCAGTGCTTTCTCTGTGAGTGGGAGCAGCTCCCAAAGAAGAGGGGGAGATGCTGGAAGTGGTTGGACAAGGTGGTCAGACACAGAGAGGAATCCTGTCCTCCCCGAGCTCCTGTTACCATGCTGACCTAGTCATTGGATCCATCCACATCTTGGCTTCAGGAGAGCCCTGCTATGCAGGGCAGCTCCATGTAGCACCATCAGCTGCAGATCATAATCCTCTCTGCAGATCATGGAAATCCCCTCTTTGCTAAGTGAACCCCACATTTGAGATCCTGCTTTGTGTTTTTTCCAGGTGACATCAGGGAATGCAAAACCAGCACAGAGCTGATTTTTCATATCCACGCTGGCTTTGAACATGGGAACGAACTTCTGTCATGCATCCATAATTTCGTGCTGGGGGAGACGTGTCTCCCCTCAGCACACACACTTGAGGCTGTGACTGTGCTGCTGAGGGGTGTTGGTTACTGGTGTGAGAGGGAAAGCTGTGAGGGTGACCTTTGGCATAAAGAGTGCAAACAAAGAAGTGAGAAATAACAAGTCTCCCTTCAAGGGTAAGGACACCATGTTCTTCCTCACCAGAGACCTCTCTGCAGATGCACTGGCTAACTCCAAAGAGAATAAAGGAGAAGTAAATAGGGGAAACAGAAAAAAGAGGGTTGCACTTAAAAACAACTATTTTTTGTACTTTACAACCTTTTTCTATTCTCTGAATCCTATGTGCTATGGGAAAGACCTATGTCAGCTGCTCCATGCCCCTCTCATGGGTGTGGGTGCTGTATGTGTGCGTTGTGCCCCTCAGCAGGGCTGTCACCATTCCCACCTTCTCCATGTGTGCAGGTGAGGAGTGGAGGAGTGTGGATGCCCAGAAGGAGAAAATTGAAGGAAGACAGTCTAACCAAGAATGGGGGTTGTGTCCCACAGGCACAGGTGTAGGAGCTGACTTCACGTGACAGCATCTTGGGCTGCATCCTGTTTTGTGGTCATGATGCCATCTGCCCTGCTTATTTCATCATCTTGTCATGGGCTGTGGTCTGCAACTGCAGAAAAGTGCACACAGGCTGTGAATTTCGAAGGAGTTCTCAATCTGCAAAGACACAGGAAGTCATGGTTTGTTTTGTTGTTTCTTTTTTGTTTGGTTGTTTTAAGGTTTTCTGGGGTTTTTTTGCCTTTTTTTTGTTTGTGTTTTTGGGTTTTTTTTTTTTTTCTTTTCTTTTCTTTTCTTTTCTTTTCTTTTCTTTTCTTTTCTTTTCTTTTCTTTTCTTTTCTTTTCTTTTCTTTTCTTTTCTTTTCTTTTCTTTTCTTTTCTTTTCTTTTCTTTTCTTTTCTTTTCTTTTCTTTTCTTTTCTTTTCTTTTCTTTTCTTTTCTTTTCTTTTCTTTTCTTTTCTTTTCTTTTCTTTTCTTTTCTTTTTTCTGTGTGCTGTTTTGTTTTTAACACAGGGCAATTTAATTTTCAGGTGTTTTCAGGTGTCCAGCAGAGGAGAGGCTGCTGTGACCAGGCTGTACCTGTGGTTATGGCAGAGCATTGTGATAGAAAGGGAGGGGTAAGGGGAATTCTGTGCTGAGGAGGAGACAGAGGACCCTGGGGAAGGGGTGAGAAGTGGAGAAGCCTACCTGAAATCCCAGGGTGTGGGACCAGTTTGCCTCAGGACTAGCAATGTATTCATTGCACCCTGAGCTGCATGTTCCTGCTGCCCAGCAGAGGCCACATGAAGCAGAAATCACAGTATATGTAGCAATGGTGGCATCTGGGTCTCCACCCAGGAGTTCACAGGCTCACAGAACTGCAGATCTGGCCAATAAAATTGGCAGTGATAGTGAAAAGTCTAGAAACCCAGAAGACTCATATGAGAAATACCCACAGATTGAATTAAATAACGTGAACTTTCAGTTTTGGCTAAGGGCTGACTCACTATGAAAACCACCTTTTTTGTGGTATCTCAGTGATTGTCAAAAATTGGAAAATGACATCATCCATCAAATCAACAAGTAAAATACCTTGTCAGGCTTTTAAAAGCCTCAGTTAAAAATGACTTCACATTGTACATGTGAAAACAGACTCACAAGAGCCATCAGTCAATGACCCATTGCAGTTCTGGGTAGCACAGAGAATATCTAGAAGTCCTTTTTGTGAATTTATCTCCCAAATGATGAAGCATGTACAATAAACAATGCACTGAATCTAGTATTGGCATCTCTAGAAATCATTGCATCTATCCATGGTATTCTTCACAGTGCCTGTTTCTGATTTCCTTACTTCAGTTTTTTCTTTTCTTTTTTTAACTATATTTTTGAATTGTAATGCATTTTGAGCAGCAGTTCTGGGTTTTGAACAGCAGTTTGTTTCTTCCTTCTGAATGATATCCTAACAACCAACCGCATTCAAAAATGAAAGCAAAAATTTTATTTAAGCACATCTGGTAAACAGTAACCATACTGACCTCCAATTTTTTTTGTTGTTATTTTTGGTGTAGCTATCCTAGGTTGTAAGATATTTGAGGTGAGGGTTATTAGTTCAGGACACCGAATTGACATTATTATTGCTATTATTGTTATTATTATTATTTTTATTATTGACTTCATTAAAGTGTGAAAAATTGCACTTCTTATTTACAGATAATTTATAACATAATGTTTGAAAATGTGAGCTTTACATGTAGTTGGAGCAATCACCAAAATTATGCATTTCACCTGATACTTAAAAGAGCTTAAAGGAAGATTGCATTTTTTCATAGATGCATAGGCAAAGCAACCTGCAAGCTGAAAACCTCTAAGGCACAGTTTTCCCCCTAAAACCAGAGCAACAGTATTACTTCTCTTTCATTACTACCGGGTTCATTACTAGAGACAGATTGCAAAAATACTTAACTGCGATTTCCTATATTCATTCTAATGTGACCCCACCTGGAGTACTGCATCCAGCTTTGGGACTCCCACCACAATAAGGACATGGACCTGTTGGAACAGTCCAGAGGAGGTCAGGAAGATGACCCTGTGAAAACAGCTTGAGAGAGTTGGGGTTTTTCACCCTGGATAAAAGAGGTCACTGGAGAGATTTTCTAGCACCTTCCAGGACCTAAAGGGGCTACAAGAGAGTCAGACAGGGACTTTTTACAAAGGCATGTAGTGATAAGACAAGGGATATTGCTTTTAAACTGAAAGAATATAGGTGAGGTCCTGGCAGAGGTTGCTGAGAGAAGCTGTGGGTGCCCCATCCCTGACAGTGCTCAAGGCCAGGCTGGATGGGGCCCTGAGCAACCTGATTAAAGGTGTCCCTGCCAATGGCAGGGGGTTTGGAATAAGATGATCTTAATAGTCCCTTCCAACCCAAACCATTATATGATTCTATGATTTAATTTTTCAATTATTTTTAATATCCCCCAGTAGAATAGGACCCTATAAATACAAATTCAACAGGTTGTAAACCTAGTACATGGGAAAAATGCGAACTGAGAAACGGAGACATTGGCAGCCAGGAAATGGAGCCTGTTCAGTGACTTCCCATGATACCAAGACCTTGGTAGTTACAGACTTCTCCCAGGAGCAGAACATGGTGTGCTGTCTATAGAGTAAGAAAATGGGCAAGTTTCATAAAGCAGAACCTCTAGGCATTGCAATTCTGGTACAAAAAGATATTTTCTAACTGCTATATTCTTTTTGTCTACTTAGCTCTCATCCACAGTCCCAGAGGTTTGGTGCTAAGGCATGTTTCAGAGCAGAGATTTTTGGAGGGAGTGCTCAAAGCAGGCTGCTGCTGAAACGCTGTGCTCTCAGCCATGAAGAGAGATTTTCTTGTGCCCTTCTCTTAATAGCTAAAATAATTTCAACTGATTGCATATGGCTGCTCTTCCATCCCTACCAACAACCAGTGAATGGTCACACCCAGTGACCTTCAGCACTGTGTCTCACAACATCCTTGTAGGCAAACTCAGGCAGTGTGGGCTGGATGAGAAGGCAATGACACAGATTGAGAACTCGCTGAGTGTCAGATCCCAAAGGGTCATAATCAGTGGCACAGGGTCTAGCTGGAGGCCTGTGGTGTCACCCAAGGTTCAGTACTGGGCTTAGTATTATTTACTTTACTCCTCAGTGACCTGGAGGAAGGGCAGAGGCCTCCTCAGGGTGTTCACTGATGACACAAAGCTGAGGAGTGGCAGATACCCCAGAGGGCTCTGCAGCCCTTCAGAGGGACCTGGACAGGCTGGAGAGGTGGGCAGAGAAAAATTGTCTGAAGTTCAACAAAGGCAAGTGCAGTGTCCTGCACCTGGGGAGGAACAGCCCGTGTCCCAGATTGAAAAGCAAGATGTATTCTATTTGCCATCTGTATGGCACTTGTCTTGTGTTGTGGGCAGTTGTTCCTTATCTCTTCCACAATCAGTCCTCCCTCCGGGGAGACATCTGCCGATAATGGGCCACTGAGTGTCAATGCCTAACTGATAAAAACTATAACATCCTATTGTAGGATGCTCCGCCCAGAGGGAGGAGCCAAGCATTCCTACCTGCATATAGTTGTGAGATTCTGGCCCACCAGCAATTCTGCGTTGGATTTTCCCAGAGGAACAACTGCCTCTGCCACTGCCTCTTCAGAGGAAGATGACACCCTTTTTTCTACAGGATCACTACTCCTACAGAACCACACCTGACACTCCAGGAGGACTGCAGCCACAATTCCAATTGGACTGCTACCAACACCTGTCCAGCAGGGTGTCAGGTTGTAATTCTGACTCTGTCAGTGTTGTTTCAGTTCACTGCATTGTTTATTTTATATTTTTATTTTCTTTCCTAATAAAGAACTGTTATTCCTGCTCCCATATTTTTGTCTGAGAGCCCCTTAATTTCAAATTTATAACAATTCGGAGGGAAAGGGTCTACATTTTTCCATTTCAGGGGAGGCTCCTGCCTTCCTTAGCAGACACATGTCTTTTCAAACCAAGACACCCTGGCACTGGTACAGGCTGGGCCCAACCTGCTGGAAAGCAGAAGGACAAGGACCTGGGAATTCTGGTGGACAACAAGCTGTCCATGAGCCAGCAGTGCCCCTGTGGCCAGGAGGGCCAATGGTGTCCTGGTGCATTAGGAAGAGCATTGGCAGCAGGCCAAGAGAGGAGATGCTGCCCCTCTGCTCAGCCCTAAGCAAGGTCTTGTCTGGAGGGCTGTGCCCAGTTCTGGGCTCCTCAGTAAAAAAAACATGGAGCTCTTGGAGTGCGCCCAGCAGGGAGCTACAAAGGTGATCAAGGGACTGGAACTTCTCTCTTATGAGGAAAGGCTGAGCAAGCTGGGCATGTTCAGCCTCTAAAAGAGAAGACTGAGAGGGGACCTCATCAATGTCTGTCAGTGTCTGCAGGGAGGGGTCAGAGGATGGACCAGGCTCTGCTCAGTGGTGCTGAGCAATAGGACAAGAGACAATGGGCAGGAACTCATGCACAGGAAGTTCCACCTGAACATGAGGAAGAAGAACTGTGGGGATTACTGTACTTTGGAACAGATGCCCAGAGAGGCTGTGGAGTCTGCCTCACTGGAGATATTGAAGAGCCCTCTGGATGCAATCCTTGGCAATATGTCCTAGAATGGCCCTGCTTGACCAGGGAAGTTGGACTGCATGGGCGGGTGTGGTCCTTTCCAACCTGACTCATTCTGTGAAATGTGATGGAAGAAAATTCTCTATGTGAGTCAAGGAGCATTTGGCAATAATGTTATTGGAATGGAGGGTCAAAGTCACTATGTTCTCTAGGATAGTTGGGTCAGTACATTTTCCTGTGGTTGCAAAGAATTTAGGCATGTGATGTGGGCTTGAGGGAGAATCAGCACAGCACATTAAGCATTGCCAGGCAGGGACAGCTCAAACATGCCTGTAGTGGTGGCTATGGGACATCTGAGAAAGAAGATGTTTGGACCACTGAAAGCAAAATGGGCATGAAGTAATATTTCTCTTCTTTTATTCTACCAGTTTCTTGTAATTTAGAAAACTAAGGACTCCTTTTTTTCAGACAATACATTTAAGAGCTACCTATTAAATAAATATAATGATATTGAATCCTACAAGAGGAAGTTTTCTTCTAAACCTGTTTGCACTTTTGACTTGGACTCTACTGTTTGGCAGTGTGGCTAAATTCTGCACAGGAGTTAGCAACCTGCAACCTGATTACCCTAGCTCTGATTTATCACCTAATTATTTTTCTCTAGCTCTGCCAGTATTACTAATTTGTAATTTGCACCATTTGCAAGACATGTGAGCTGGATAACTATAGTAAACTTTCAGAAATCCAGGAATGATGAGACATGTTCACAAAAATAAACCTAGGCCAAGCCTGCTCTGCCTCTGAGGATGTTTGGTTAGACTGTTTCATTTATTTCCATTGGCATGAAAAATCAGCTGATGGGAGGGCCTCTTTAAGAACAAAACTGAGAAAAGCTGTTTTTGCAAAGGAGGAAAGCAGTCATCAAAACTTTTCTATGTAATTATAGACTATACAGATCTTATATTTACTGAAACAGAGGAAACGGAGCAACTTTAAACTACATGTTTAAAACTTGCTTCAGCCAATACCCAACACATTTAGGTATTCATTTCTCTTTGGCCTTAATTTATGTTTCCACACTTCCGTAACCTCTGGTAGAGAGAAAAGGGTAAGAGGCCTCTCCACAATCCCCTTTTATAGTGTTTCACTGATTGTTTAGCATTGAATTATCAGGAATTTTTACTTCTGTGTGTAGACTAGATGAAGACAATGTTAGTGATGGGGGACCGGGATTATTTTAAAAGAATAAAATTTAGAAGTTTTAGAGGGAGTACAATCTTTACATATTTACAGTTGATGAAGCATACATATGAACAGGACCATGGGAAAAGCTGCACTCAGTTGAGACCATTAACTTATGTTCTCAGAGAGTCTTAAAATGTAAAACCTGGGGGAAGAAAAGGGAAAGAAAAAAAGGCGTCCAAGGACTCCTTATGGGAATCATTATGTTTGTCTCTCTCCCTCCTACAGACACCAGAGGAGTAGCCACTTCTTGTGTGGGGTCAGAAGCTCTGTTCATTGCTCATTACTAAATTGGTAGATAGTATGCTGGGAGGTTAGTCTTTGTTTAATGTTGATACATTCTACTCTCCATTGTGTCATGGAGCTTTAGTCTAACCACAGCCACTCAGTGGAAATCCCCAATAGGTAATATTTTCTCTTTCCTTTATTCCTTTGGCATTTATTTTACAAAATAGATATGGGAGTTGTTTTGTTTTTTTTTTTCCCCCAAGTCATCAGTGCAGAAGACAAAAATTGAAGGAGAGGCCACCCCAGAGAAGGACATAATCATGACATAAATAATTGTACCTCTTCTCTAAGTTCTTATCTTTGGCCCACGGAGCTGGTAACTGAACCAGGCTCATGACATCGTGACAAGAATGCATGAGCAGGGGATGGGATAAATCATCTTCTCCTTTGTTGCCTCAGTATAACAAACCCAATTACCCAGCTTAACACTTGCATGAATTGCTTACTATCTTTTCCCCCAGTGCTCTCCCCTGGACTTAAAATACTGCTACGTATCCTCAAAGAGCTGCTCCAGTGGGTCACCTGCATGGCCACAGTGATTTGGCCCTCTTGCAACATCTGGCTTGTGAATCTCTCAAATCCCCATCCGAATTTCTGGGATAAGAGGCACTGGATGGAAGTTGCACTGAGAGATCCCACCCCTCTGTGTGTGTGTGTGTGTGTGTGCGTGCCCAGAGGGGTGGGGTGATAAATGCTGTTGCTTGTTCAGAGAAGTGGATTCCCCTCTGCCGTGGCTTCTGCCACCCACCGCAGGAAAGTGAAATAATCATAGATACTCTCAGTGGTGTTGCAACTCTCTGTGTTGCAGTTTCATGAGCTCCCAACCAATAGACTTTGCTACACAGCCAATCTGATTTCTTCTGTTCTTCATTTTTTTCCCTCTTTCTTTCTCCCTTCCTTACTTTCTTTTTTTTTTCTTTTTGTTCTTTTTTTCTTTTTTTCTTTTTTTCTTTTTTTCTTTTTCTTTTTCTTTGTTTTCTGCGTTTGGGAGATGACACATTTGTATACTACCTTTTAAAACCTCATCATTTTGCATTGTAGGACTGCTCAGATATCTGCAAAAAATGTGTGTACTGTGCCCTAGGATGGGGGAGCTGCAGATGACAGCTTTTGGCAAAATTTCATTTATTTGCTCACTGAAGTGGCCTGAAAAGCCTGATATTCAGGTTTACTCAAAGAGAACCTGAAATGACTCATGGCCCATATCTGACCCCATGTTTGAGGAAGATACCCTCATGACTGTGAACAACCTGTTCAACAGGGCAGCAAAGACACTGTAAGTCAGAAGAACTTTGAGAAAGGCTTTAAAATTCTGTGTTTTGGCCTCTGCATGATAAAACTACTTTAATCAGTTTCCTTCCTTGTACTAGCCAGACCATAATAATTATCAGTCATGCTTACATAGAAGAATTTATTTTAAAAAAAGGGAAATTAACAAGAGGCAGAAAACAGCTTGATTTTCAGAGGAACTAGTGAGCAGACTTTGCATAGACAAATGCTGATGCCGTGATGTTGGTGCAACAAGTTTCCAAACAGCCTTTGTTTAGACACCTTTATATAGTTTCCAGACGGAGGAAGGGAGACAAGTAGTCTCTATTTAACTTGGGCATAGTCCCTTAAAATTACTTTCCACCCCTCAAAAGCGATGGAGAATGGGTGCTTACTGAGGATGTTTTCCAGTTCAATCCCGAGAAACCCATGAATATGCCATGTTGCATCTCCATTGTTATGCTGTCTACATAGGTTTTCCGGGCACTTAGGAGAGAAAGATGCCATGAGGAAGGGTGCAGGTAGTGTAGGGTGGTGGTCGTGGAAGTTTAGAAGTTCCCAGAGCCTTTCAAGCTGCTTCGGGATGAAACAGGAAAAAACAATGAGTGAAAGGAAAAAGTACAAGAGATGGTAAAGGATAAAAGTGTGGGGTAAAAAGGTAAAGTGTTTACATGTGTTGTGGTCAATGCCCATGGAAGCAGTAACAGAAACATGAAAACCTGGTAAAGCAAAACCTGTAGGAGATGCACAGAGCTCAGTGCAACAGCAGGAAGCTGTTACCAAAGATTTTCCCAGGCTAGTTCCTAGGAAAGGGCTGTTCTGTGTTCTTGTCATGGAAACACAGACATTTCTGCAGAAAGGAAAAATAATGGAAACAAAAACCCAAGCATTACAAAAGTCCTGTGAAAATGCAGGCTTTGCAGGAGATAATTCAGAGGGAGACTGTAAAACCTAGAGAACAGGTATTGCATCATTTCAGCAGGGGGTTAATTTATTATTCTGCATGGGTGGGCACATCAATGCCAGCCAGAAGTCACCCAGCAGAGCTATGAGTCATCCCCTGAAACAACCCTCAGCACGGTAAAATTCATGTCCATTTTCCAGCTTTGCTTGAATTGTGTATCCAGTTGCCCTCGTTTTACAAACCAAACCCTAAGTTACTGATTCAAAACCAACAAAAAAAGTGCACACTCTTTCAAGTCTGGGTGAAAATAAATATTGAAATTCCTGACTATGTGATGAGCCTTTCAGACATTACTTGTTGGTTGAAAGGCTTAATCCTGAAAAGCTTTAAAGCACAGTGAAATGGGTCACCCTGGTTATGTCATGCTTCTGTAAATACATATATTGAAAGGTCCCCAAAGCCCAGTACATTAATCTTTTCTATTTATAACTTTGTGAAAAACCTCAGCCCTCACCTTAAAGTCTTCCCATAGAAGGTATCTTTTTGAATTAAACTTGGTTGCTGATGTCTGAGGTTTTCTTCACCTTGTAGTTCAGCCCTGTCTGACTGGTGATAAATGTGTTTTCTCTGACCAGCTACAGTAACAGATCCCTCTGGGTACAGTGGGCTGAGCAGTTTCTTTCCATAGTTACTGTGTGCTGTAATCAAAGATCACTGTAGTCTGATTAAGAAGGCCTTTGCTGTCAGGAGTTTATGTGACTGAATGAGCCGCTGAAAAGGACTGTCCTTTTCCAGGACATCTCCAGATGTCTTTTATCTTGCTTTATCATTGCTGGTGGGTTGAAAAAGCAATGATCAACTGTAGGTGAGTTTTACCTGCCTCAGGACCCAGGCTTTTAACTTAATGGCAGCTACTGAGACAAAACGTGCTCTGAAGAAGGGGCTCCAAGCCAGTTATGAGAAAGCAGCAGGTTCCTTCAGAAGCTTAGTACCTTTCTTGGAATCTAGGCAATGCGACTTGAGGGGCTGGATCCCACCTTGGAAAACAGCTCCGGTGTGACTGTGTGAAATCTTCAGATTCAGCTTGCCCCTTCACAGAAGTATTTTCTGATTGATAACTTGATATTATATTTTTGAAACTCACACTGTAGCACAAATTCCTTCAGTTTGGAGGCAGGCACAACACCCTGTTATTAGACATGCTAACAAAAATTCCAGTCAGCAGTTTGCAAACAGCTGCATGTTATCTGCAAGAGAAGAAATGATCAACAGCAGCCTTTAATTGTTTGAATTTGAAAAACTGATTTTAGAGTAGAATTTGTATTTAGGGATACTTCTTGACCAGAGAAACTAGTTAAGTCTATCAAAATTACATTTTCTGGCTGCTTCCCCGTTGTCTAGCCTAAAATGGTGGCTCGTGGCTAGCGTGGGTTCATGGAAGAGGGCACTATTTTTAGTAAGATATTCTTTAGTAAGAGAAATAATTTGAATTATTGGAGAATAACAGATGAAATTTTTGCTTTTAATGCTATATCTTTGTAGAGAAGCTGGGGACAGTTGTGGGGAGCTGGAGACAACTGGTTTCATTCTGCATGATAGCAACACTGCTGCAAGTTCTTCAACATCATTAAGGTGCCTGAGTGGAAATTTCTGATTATGGTTGTAGTTTGCATCTCACTCAGGGATGAATATTCTGACTTCACCAGAAAGGACAGTAGGTGCAAAATGATCTTTTTGTGGTGGTCATTTGCCCTCACTTGAGTCAATCGCAGCATCAGGGTAAAGTTTTCACAGCTGTGGTGTTCCAAGCAGACCAGTGACTGAGAGGTGGAACATGCCTGGCACCTGTGTATTGGCACAGTCCCTGGTGCAGCCAAGTCAAGTCCCTCTGACCCCAGCCACCCACAAGAAGCAGATGGGTTCAGCTCTCCTGGCCCCACACAGCTGCAGCTCTGCAGCTGCTGCCGATTTAATCCTGTGTCTGGGCTTCACGCCATCGGCGAGCCTCGTGGGAGGCAGCAAGGAGTTCTCCTGCATGTGGGTGTTGATTCCCACATGTCTGTATGTGTTCTTCCTTGGGATCAGGGAGCAGCAACAGCTGCTGTGTCCCTCTGGCAGAGGTTACCATCGGGTCAGCCAAAAGGGCAAAGGTAGACTCATGTCTGGCTGTAGCTCCAGCATCTCCAGCAGTGCTGTGACTCCCAGTCTAGAAGGTTTCAATGGCAGCCAGTGCCAGACTTGGCTCTGAAGTGTCCCTGGGGAAGCATGTGTTTCCTTAACTTGCTGTCCTGTGGGATGGAATTTCCCTGAATGGGGACAAAGGGAACAATTAATAGAAGTTACCCAAAAAATTATGAAATTAATAAAATGTCTTACACTTGCCCACAGTGAGCCATACCAGATTTTGCATGTCAAGGCTGTTGACCTGATGCTGGGTGATGATAGAGATTTGTCCTTGATGTCCTGTTCCAGATGTTTGTGCAATACAGAAATGGCATATCTGACAGAGAGTAAACAGTTTTTGTCTGGTTCACTCCAATCCTGGCAGTCATGGCCTAACTTCCCTGTGCAGAAGTTTACCTTTCAGTGCTTTATGGTTTTGTTTGTAGCAAGGGAAAAAGGTAAGACATTTTTCTCCAGAAGTGCCTGTGTATGGTCTGTGTATCTCATATCCCAGCAGTACAGGGAAACGTACCAAGGCAGTTTGCTGTGGCTTACCATGGTTGAGGATACATGGAAAGGACAGGTCATAGTTATTTCAGAATGCCCAAACCCTGCAGAACTGGACTTCAGGCAAAATCTGGACCTGCCTGTCCAGGTTTTAGTACAATCCAGAAATAATCGGGCATCAAACCGATTCTGAGCATTCTTGTTCAGCCTAGAGGTCAAACACATCATTTCTGCACATGCCATAGTTTTCACTCCAAAACAGGAAAGCAATGATACCTCTGACTGCCATTAACCTTTAGTAAAGCAATCAAGGGTAGACAGGAATGACACCTATTGGACACATCTGGGTACCATCTACAACAGATGTACAAATCTGAAAACAAGTCTTTTAAAGCAAATGACTGCAATGACTGTGCTATTTTGGGCACTCAAGAGCCCAAGTACTTCTGTTCTCTAATAGGACTGGGGGGCATTGTTGTATTTATAGCAAAATGAGTTCAAACTCAGGACATCTAAGGGCAAGACTAACATTACTCAGGAAAATATTGCACTGTTTCTGTGATTCAGTTCACTTGACCATAAATTGTGGAAGTGCTGTGGTTTCTTCCCTGCTGCATCAAGACCGCATTGTTTAGTACTTGAATTGTGTTTTATAGCTGAAGAATTACTAAAATTCCTTATTGTTTAAAACTCCTTATTACACCCTTATGGCAAGCATTTTAAAAAAGGTAGAAAGGAGTAACTTGGTTACTACCACTCAGTCAGCCTCACCTCTGTGCCTGGGAATATAATGGAACAGATCCTCCTAGAAGCTTTGTTAAGGCATATGAGGCACAGAGGTGATTTGAAACAATTAGCAAGGCCTCACCAAGGGCAAGTCTGGCTTGACCAACCCAGTGGCCTTCTATGACAGAGTGACCACATCAGTGGACAAGGGAAGGGTTGCAGATTTAATTTGTCTGGACTTCAGTGAAGCCTTTGACGTGGTCCCCAACAACATCCTTGTCTTTAAACTGGAGAGACATGGGATTTGATAGATGGACTATTTGCTGGATAAGAAATTGGCTGCATGATTGCATCCAGAATGTTTTGGTCAATGGCTTAATGTCCAGATGGAGGTCAGTGACAGGTGGGCCCTCATCACTCATCACCCTCAGGAGTCTGTACTGGACTCCTGAGGACTGTTCATCAATGACACAGTCAGTGAGATCAAGTGCACCCTCACCAAGTTTGCAGATGACACCAAACTGAGTGATGTGTTTGCCACACTGGAAGGACAGGATGTCATCCAGAGGGACCCAGACAAGCTTGAGGAGAGGTCCATGAAAAAAATCATGAGTTTGAAGGCCAAGTGCTGGTGCTGCACTTGGGCTGGGACAACCCCCAGTATCAGCACAGGCTGGGCATGACCAGACCCAGAGCAGCCCTGCCCAGGAGGGCTTGGGGGTGCTGTGGGTGAGAGGCTGCACATGGCCCGGCCATGGCACTCACAGCCCAGAGAGCCAAACATGTCCTGGGCCGCATCCAGAGCCCCGTGGGCAGCAGGGCAGGGAGGGCATTCTGCCCCTCTGCTCTGCTCTGCTGAGACCCACCTGGAGCACTGCATCCAGCTCTGGGCTCCCAGCATGGGAGGGACAGGGACCTGCTGGAGTCAGCACAGAGGAGGCCACCAAGATGATCAGAGGGCTGGAGCACCTCTGCTGTGACTGGAAGAGCTTGGATTTTTCAGCCTGGGAAAGAGAAGGCTCTAGGGAGAACTTATTGTGGCCTTTCAATTATTAATATTTAATAATAAAGACAGGAACAGATTTTTTTTTTCATTGGGACCTGTTGTAATAGAACAAGGGGTAATGGTTTTAAACTAGAAGAGAGTAGATAAAGATTATTAAAAGGAAGAAGAGTTTTATAATGAGGGTAGTGAAACACTAGATAGAACAGGTCACTCAGAGAGTTGATAAATGCCCATCCCTGGAAACACTCAAGGTCAGGATGGGACTCTGTCCCACCTCATGGAGTTGAAGATGGCTCTGCTCATAACCTTTCAAGTTTCCTTTCACTCTTAGCTTTTCTAAGATTCTGTGATTCTGTTATCCTTTGTGGATTAAAATTTAAGAGGTGGAGGTGGAAAAGGCAGGATGTCTATTCTCATACTAGCAAATGTTCATCATCCCAAACTATTCTGATACAAAAGCAACTTGATCTGACATAGGGTACATAAATGTTAATTTTTTATCCTGACAGATGTTGGTTCTGGGGCCCAAACTAACAAGGCACAAAGGTGCTGTCCTGCTGCAGATGGCTTTTGGGCTGGAGGTCCTTATACAGATATGTCAAGGCCAACACCACTTGGGCTATGCAGGGTGTGCAAGATGCCTTTAATACAGCACGTGACTCTTCAAGTTGAGTTGTTTGGTTTACAGCCTCTTTTTGGTGTTCACAACTGACTCCTGGTGGAGACATTCAGCCAGTCTCAGACAGGGATGACTCTGCTCACCTACTGAAGAGCAGCAGATTTGCTGGTGTTGAGAGCAAATGATTTGCTGGTGTTGAGAGAGGGTGCTGACAGAAAAGGGTTATACCTTCTGTGTTTTCATAGTTCTCATGGGGCTCTTAGGCTGGAACTGAAGGCATAGTCACTATTTAAGGGAACTTGGCTTTTCTAGAAAGTACTGTGTAGGGTCAAAGAGAGGATAATTGTTTGGGGAACTCGTTTGGCCATCTGAGACAGATGCTGAACTTTTTCTGAGGGGATTCTTTCCATCCCCGCACTCTATGTCTACTCCTTTATAGTTGCCTGTCTTTTAATTAAATCTGCCATGTCATTACTTTTCAGTGCTGCAGGATTACCCAGCAGTTTCTTGAAACACAGTGTAGTGATAAAAAGGCTGTTCCACAAATCATCCTGCCCCGTGAGTACCAGTGATTGTGGGTTTATGATGTGATATTCCCGTCTCTGAGAGGTGTGACAAGGGCTAGGATAGGGTCAAGGTCAGCACCACATGAGGACAGGTTCACAGGAGAGTTCCATGGCTTGCTGCCAGATAAAGGGAATCTGGAGCTGGATTAGAGTGACCACAGAAAGGAAAAGTTTTTAATGTTGCTGCAGTGCCTTAAAGTACTGGGATTTATATACAACACATAGAACAAAACATGCTGAAAGGAAAAAATCCTTCAAAAGAAAATCTGAAAAATAAAAAATCCTAAAAATAAAATAATGCCTGAAAAAATGGAAGAATCAGAGAGATGCAGTCAGAAGCACTGTGCATGCACTGCTGACTATCAGCTGTGTATTCAAGGGGTGTTTGGGTTGGAAGTGAGTACCTCACCACACTGGAACTTCTATAGTGAATAACGGGAGATTTAGGCCTGTGAACTGACCATGGTATACACCATTTCTCAGCCATGAGACATTTTCTAGTAGCTTGGCTCCCTCTGCTGTGTGTATGAGCTGGTCTGAGACAGAAGGATTTGGATGGGCTTTTCAGGGAAATCAAAAGGGGCTCTCAATTAATAAAAATTACAAGAGATCTTGTGTCAGAATGTGCCTGGCTTTTATTTATTTGGTGTATTTCTGCTGGTGGTGTCCAAGCCCCCAGTAGCTTCACCAGCACAGGTCATGCAAGGTCAGAGAGACCACTGCCAACATTCACAGTAACTCAGTTTCTTCACTGGGAAATTGACATTTCCAGTTTCTTATAGGAAGATCTTAATTTTCTTCCCACTGCTTAAACAGTGATATAAATGATATAAAAATTAAAGAACAATGTAAATTTGCACTTCTTATTGCTAGGGGAGTTCTTTGCTCCTAATGGATAATTAGCCTACGTATTAACATTTTCTTGCTGGTTTCCTTACAAGCCTTGCTGGCTTTCTGTTTTCATTCAGTGATGGCTTTCCCTTCTCATGATCACATTGTACTTCCCACTGCAGGCTGAAAACAAACTACTGATGACTCTGTGCCAGTCATCTTATCAAAGGTACCTCCAGGTACCTCCAGGGCATTTGAAGTCAGTTGGCTTATTAGCCTTGCTTCTGCTGTGGATGAATTGGGAACAATAAGTATTTCAGAGCTGCTTTAAGTGAACTCTGTTCACTAAGATAACAAAATACATTAAACTGCTTTGGTGCTGGATGGTCTCTGCCAGCTCCAGCTGGAACAACCAAAAGGTCAGTCAGCACAAGAAGTTGTCAGGCTGCTGGTTGCTGGCAAAAACAAGCCATCAGCAGAAAAATCTTCAAATGCTGTTGTGTTTGTGTGCAAAATACACTCAGATCTATTTTGCAGGTACTTTCAAGTTGTATTGTAGTAAGATCAAAACTTACTAAGAACTTCCCCTGCTCCAGAACAAGAACAGCTGGTCTGAAGTCCAACATAGATTATGTTTGTCAGAGAAGCTGTGGATTCCCCATCCCTGGGGCCAGATTGGATGGGCCTCTGAGCAACCTGGTCTGCTGAAAGTTGTCCCTGTCCATAGCAGTGGGGTTGGAACCAGATGATCTCTGAGGTCCCTTTTAACCATTCTGTGATTCTATGATCAGGACTCAAATCCTTAATCAGGTGCCTAAACAAAGGACAAATTTATTTGCTCCCATTTTTTTTTAATAGCAGCCCCACTAGAAAAGTAGGACTTGCATCCATATGAAAGCCTAAAGTAGCTAATGTGACGCTTTCTATAAGCTCAAGGAGTTTGGGATCTGGGTGTAAATGAAGCAAAAGAAAAACTTTTCACAAGAATTAGCAATTGCCTTTGCAAAAGCTCCTGTTTTTTTCCTTCAGGAGCTGCTGTTTAGCAGTGCAGGATATTTAGAAATTTCCTGTCCAGGTACAGCTATGAAGGTGGGAGACACCATGAAAAAAAGCTCTGCCAACTTTATTGTGTATATCTGAACTCTTTGTTATTTCATTCCTATGTTGCGGTCATCTAGATTAGTTTAACAGACAAACATTTTTCCAGTTTTTGAATATTTATTTTTCAACTGGATTCAGATTAGATACACTTACAAGAAGGCTAGTATACTCATTTCAGCCAAGTTTTCATTCCAGAGATGGCTGTTGATTAGCCAAACTATGACCCTGAAAAACCACTGAGAGATGCATTGGAACATATGAATTGGGAAAGATAAAAGTGTACAATATATTTTATCTACTTTTATACCAGTTTTGAAACTGATAGAACTTGAGCCCAGGAAATAGACACATCAAGTTTATGATGGTGTCTGCATTCCCTGATGCTTTATCTTTAAAGTTACTCCTGTGAAATCAGGATCCTCAGCTTAATAAGAGAAAAGAAACACAAAATAATGCATATTAGAATCATTAATAGGTGAATGAGGAGTAGTTAAGGAAAGTTACTGGATAGTTATGCTTTGATTTTGAAAAGTCTTGCAAATGAATATTAATTTTATTTAAAATACTAAATGTAATTCAAAGATACTGGAACACATTATAAATTAGAATGTGGATAGTTGTGAGTATATCTTTAAATATGCCTGACTACTTCCCTTTCTACCACCACAGAGATCAAGACACACAGTCATAGTCCAAGAAAACATGAGTCAATCTCTATTGGTTTTGAGTCAATCAAAATTGTTTTTCATCTCAAGAGTTCAGAGACAGCAGTAACCTGCTCTGCATCATCAAACAGCTGCAGGTGCATTTATTTATTGATCTTTAAGAAGTTCTGGTGTCACAGGCATTCCCAAATGGGATTTACAAGAGAGTGTAAAGGAAAGGTTAATCCTTGAAATAAAGCAGATTCTGCTGAATTCTGAGCAAAACACTTTCCTTTCTGGAACTGGTTTGAATTTACACCATTAAAGAGGTGCATCTGTTCTGCTTTATCCCTGATTAGGAGAGCCTCACCTCTGCTGCTGTTGCTAGCCCTGAAGGCAAACAGGAGGATCAGAGTCAAGCTGGTAGGAATCAATAAAGTCAGATTGATTTATCAGAGCTGGAAGGGAAAGGAGAATTTGGTGGGTGACTGAAGACTGTGTTAGAGCAGTTACTTCAAGCCATGGCAGTTTTTGTGTTGTAACTGTAGGACTGATGTCACCACTAAAAGAAGTGAACACCCAGGGTTTCAGGCCTTTCTTCAATGAACATTGAATGAACATTGACTGAACACTGAATTTGAGCCCTTACTTTAAATACGTATATGTTGTCATTTCCCTTCTAGCGCGTCAGATTCTTACTGCCTTGCCCCCCCCTGAAAACTCCCCAGTATTTCTTCCTCTCTAAGGTGCACCACCAGCCCCAGACAGACAACTATGTCTTGATTTTTTTCCAAGAGTTGGGTTTATAAGCACTGTTCCTTTGCTTTTGAGTACTTCATGTTTGGAGGCCAGTTTGGGAAGGATAAAGGATTGGTACGTTTATCTACATTCAGAGCTGAAAAAGATGAAAAGGTCTGTGTTCTGTGAGCCGTGTTACTACCTGCTTTGTTGAGATCAGAACTGGGTGGAGATTGAATTTCTTGCTAACCAGTTATCTTATCTGGAAGCCATTGAGTTAGGAGAAGGAGTACTCAGGTGGTGTGTGGTTGGATGAGGGGATGACTCCTCACTCCAGTGGTTTGTGGGATCCTCTCTTCCCCAGGCAGTGGTTACTACAGATGAAATATGAGCACAGTTAAGGCACACAAGGTTTTTTGGGGGGATAGGTCAGCGTTCTGCAGAGGCATCGCTGTGCTGCTGACGTGAAATCACAGCATTGCGCCGGGAACCAAAAGGTGGTGCTGTTACTGCAAGAAAGAAAAGAAGAAAGTGCATCCCTATCTCTTCAGGGTTGTTGTTGATCAGCTAGGGAGCAGGGGGAGACCTAGGGGCTCTCCTGTTTTTTGCTGGAAATGCAGTATTCCTGGGCTTTCTTAATGTATAGGACAACTGGTTCTGGTGAGTAGAGCACGGGAAAGCAATAAAACGCAACGCAAAACTATGCACCTGGAGGGAGGAGAAGGAAGGAAAAAACCTGAAGCAAGTCACAGGACTTCACCTTGTGAGGTATCAAACAGGAAGCGAGATTGGAGAGGGGTGGCAGCTCATACTGGGCTGGGCTCCGCAGGGCACACAGCCCACCATGTGCTCTGCCAGGAGGCAGCCACAGAGCAGCTGCTTGAGTTAGACATAAATCAGGAAATGGAAGCATTAAAGATCCTCAGAAGTAAAGGGAAAAGCAGTGGGAGAGTGTGGAGACCCTTAGTGTGGGAGCTGTGTAACAGATGTAACAGAAACCCTCTTATGATGGTGTTTGTCTCTATCTTGGTCTCTGGAAAGGCATTGAATGGGATATTGAGCTAGTCAAACCCAGACAAATCACATTTAGACTAACACAGGAATAATATCTAGGTGCTGTGCAGGTGCATTAGGGAACTGGTGGTCCTGCAGGAAAAACTGTTGTTCCCTGTCATCTCCCTGTGAGTCTCATTCTTCCCATGACAATCATCACATCATGTCAGTGAAGAGGTCCATGTCCAACTTCTGCTTCTCAAAATGTCTGGATGTTTTGGTGCAGCCTAAGAGACACTTATTATGTACTGGATTCTGTCCTTTGGGGCAGAAATTGTCCCTAGTCACTGTGGGGAGATTGAGATTTACATAAACAAGATATTTCAAATTCAGCCCTGGAGGGGTCCCTCAGGGTTCCCTTTGTACAACAGGATGAAGTTCAATTGCCCAGCCTTGGCTGATGGGAATTTGCTGTATCAAGTCATGTGAGGAAGCATCAAGACAGCCAAACTGTAAAACCATTTTCTCTGATCATGACATGCAGCAGTGACCATCTGAGGTATGGGGCATGGCATTCTGCACCCTCTTCCACCTTGCTCTTCTAGGTCACAGGTACAGCGCCACTACAAAAACCTGCAAAGGGGCATCTGAACTGATGTTTCTCCTCCTTCCCTGTGACTATCAGCCTTACTGAATGACTTCCATTTTTTAAATGAATGGGAAATATTGCTTGGGAATGGGCTGAGCTGTGCTGCAAGACACTACCCACACCTAATTTTTGTGGTTGCAGATCAGTGGCAGCAGGTGTAAGTGCCTGCTGTGTTATTCAACTCATGCATGTGTTTTGGAGCAGAAAGGTCCCTTATTCTTGCAGCCTTGCCTGGCTCATCCTTCAGGACCTCTTTCCCACCAAGAAATAAAGGAAAATAACTCTGTAAGGAGCACTGGATGACAAAGGAAAAACAGAAGGGGTTTAAAAATGTATAACCAGAAGGCTTAATGGGGACCTCCAGCACCCAGGTCTCCCTGGAAATGTTCTGTCTTAGGTCTGCCATTAATCTCTGCTTTGTGTTCCTGTGTCCTGGTGCTTCTTTGGGGCTGTGTCCATTCAGAGCCTAAACTCTGGACACTGCTGTATGATCTCAGCTGTTAGACCTACTAGAAAGCAGCTGCTGTGAAAACTTTCATATCTCCGAGGAGATAAAAATTGGAATGCACTGTATTTGATCTCTACTTGAGGATGTTCAGCACTGATTAATACTAAGAGGAGTTAATGAGAGGCCTTGACTAGAGTGCAGCAGTGTAGATCTATAATCAAAGTCTTGTATAATCAGAAACATGCCAAATACTAAATGTATGTTTCAGACTATCCCTATGACATAAGTGTATTGTACCTGAACATGAGATAAGTGGGAATAAACAGCAAATATTTGGAAGAATAGTTGTTGTGTTTCTGTGTGCTGGGGAGCTGTGTACATGTAGCTCAGGGGTTTTGCTGTGCAGTGATACTCATGTTTGTACTGGATGTTTTCACTTCTTATCACTAAGGTCGTAAAGCTTGTTTATTGAACTCTGGGTCAGTTTATTCAGGTTTAATGACTCTTCCACCACATGTTTTCATTTCAAGCACATTTTTGCAGGAGGAACATTTTGTGTGCTGTTGTGTGGCTATTTCAGGAGGTTGATCTTGGGTCATTCATTGAACTAGTAGATGGATGATAGGAATGACTGTTATGGTCTCCTTTTACTTATTTTTTTTTTTAACATGTGTTCTTCATTTCTGTCTTATATTCCTTTTTCTACTTCTGAAGAGGGTTGTTGGTGAGGACAAAAAAGAATGTGGTTTCTAGAGGATAGTCTTAGCCTACATCAGAGCTTGTGTCCCAGAAAGAGAGAAAGATGGTCTTGTGGTTTGTGAATAAATACATGGAATTTATGACCCATGCTTTTTTCTTGGTGTTGCTATAATCTTTTCAAGAAATCACAACAAGGAATTCAATTATAGGATACATTTGTGGTAACACAAAAAGATTGTGACTTCATTAGAAAGTAGATTGGTATGCCCTACCTTAATTTCTACTTATGTAGGAGGCCTTGGTGAATGCAAGAGAGGAGCATTTTCTAGAGGATACTCTCTGACTGGGGGATATCAAGTTGTAATAAATCTGAGTTTCTGAGTAGTTCCCGCACTGTCTTCTCATGCTTTCACAAGCACAGTGAACAGTTTCCAAAAGCCTCTGTATCAGACACTTACAGAGCCTGGGCTGGCAGATCGGGCTGTGTTTCTGAATGCACATCTGGAATGCAGAGGCACTGACCTCTTAGTTAACCAGCAGCTTACAGATGTGTCTGTTCATCAGTGAAAGGGAGAGCTGTGGAAGCCGTCATGTAAGCTGCTTACTATGTGTCAGGACGTGACGACAAATCATTCAGGCTTCAGAAAGACAGGGAGGGCTTCACTGCAAAAAGTTTGAACTTTCTCACTGAGAGACAGACACTGTAATTTTCCCATCCACCTGATGGATATTCTAAATTTTCATCTGAATTATTTTAATGGATTTCATCTTAGTGGGATGTGTTGCAGACACACGTGTCCAGACACTGATACCCATGGCTTATTTTGCATAACATGCAAAGGTATTTTTGCTGTTTTGTAGATAGGAGTGACTGAAAGTGAACCTTTGCCCTGAAGATATCGTGGGTGCTCCTTGAGCATGCCCTGTTCTGTACTTTTGCTCACAGTGGGGAATCTGAACTTAAGATATGAGTCCCCTGAGTGGGAGAAGTGGAGATGCCAAAGACATAAAGTTCCCACTTTGTCTTTCACAAGGCCTTTCACCACTTTGTAATTAAAAAAGCATGACTGTATAATTCTGATAATTTTGTTTTCCAATTAAGAAGTAAACAAAAAGGTTGGTGTCTGATTTAAACCTGAATTACCATGAAAAACATACAGGAAAAGAAAAGAAACCACAAAACAACTGACTGGGGGAGTGAGGTGTCTTTTCATTATATGATATAAAATTTTCAGCCCTCTGCAATGTGGCTTTTCTATGAAAAGGTGTAACTTTTTTCTGTTCCATGCCTATAGATAACTCTCTTTGTGTTAAATATCTCTGCTCTTCAACATCTTCTACAAGTAATATCTTAGACCTTGGAAGCAGCAAAAGCAAACCAACTCTACATAGAATAATCAAGATTCTTAAGAATTTTTCTGATATGAAAATGTTATCAAAAACTCAGTGAAAGGTTTTGAGTCTTTATAATGTTGCTTCTTATCCTGAAATAATTTTATGGCCCTGCATATGGCTCTGCATTGAAAGATATTCAATACCTGAATCTGCCAAAGAGTTTTGTGTGGCACTGGTTGGGTCATTTAATCCTTTTTTCTTATTTGCACCTCTGAAGAAGAATACCAATAAATCATTTCCTCATCATGTTTTCATGGTGATAAATTATATACCTGCAGCTGTAGGAGGGATTAACTTCTACGCTGCCAAATCCAGACTTTGCTATTCCCTCCTCCAGTAATTGTTGGGCCTTTTAAAATATCATTGCTATTAATTTCTGTCAGGATATAAGAGTCAAAGATTGACTTGCAGTCACTGATGAGCACTTTGATGTTGATTTGATGGTCATTACAAGCACAACCAATTGCAGATGGAGAGTTCTTGGAGAGATTTGATCCAGCTACATCAAGATTAAAGTAGTTGTTCATAATATAACTTCTTAAATGATCTCTGCACCTTTCTTAAATTCAAGGGGAGAGAGTTAGTTTTGGTTCCATCATTTGGGACTGCTCCATAGCTTGGGCATGGATCAAGCTTAGTGCCTCAAATAAGTACAAAGCCAGGACAGTGAGAAGGAAAAATTGTAGTGGAGTTGTATTGAGAAATCTTTCCCATATGGAATAGCAGTTCTAGCCTAGGAGTTATTTTTGTTCCGATGTTAAAGATCTACATAATGAGATAATATGCAATAACAATTTTTTACCAGTTTTTGTGCATGGGCAAACCACACTGACTGAGAAATGTTGCCAAACTTGTCTGCAGCATACAAAGCAATAATGCAGTTCTGTAAAAGGAAGTGTGTTTTTGCGTGACATCTGTCTCCTTCACAATATCTGCCATCTCCATGGCAGTAATTGCCATATTTATGTGAGCAAAATGTTTTATTCTAACATCTGATTTATCAGTGACAAGCTGCATAGCATATGTTACAGATTAACTTAGCTGATGCTGAAAGATTTTATAATAACTTGAAAAAGCACAGTAGCTGTTCTACTATAAGAGTACAGAATAAATTTGTTAAAAACAAGAAATCAGTATGAAACTGTTTGGAGTTCTGAATGCGTAAATGCAAAAGCTATTTTCATGTAAAAGTCAAATTCATGAGAATGAAATTATATCACTCTTGCTTGCTTGCAAGAGCACTTCCATGGCAGCTGTGTGCCTTTGACTGTCTCGGGGGTGTAATGCCTTATTTTTAAGTAGTCTGGTTTATACTAGGTGCTGTGGATTTAAAATGCTGGTGTGACTGTGGGGTTGCAGCTATAAGTGTATTGTGTGCTTGAAGTCTGTTCAGTGAATAAAGATCTTCTGGAGATCTGTATGCCAGTACACAGAAAATGCTCCTTTTTAGGGGCAGTGGGAGAAGAGCACTTTCTGTACAGATTTCATAAAACTGTGACTGCATGTCTATTTTACTTTTGGCCCCTTTCCTTCCACTTCCACAAAGATTCCTAAAACTTTCTACAGCCAAGTATCCCTGGTCGTATCTGGTCAATTCCTTTGTACCAGCTCTTGCTATTCTCTGAGGCTTTCTCATGGCTGTTCAGCCAAAATATGACATTATTCGTTATTTCAGCTGGCCAAAAAGGCATAACTCTACACTAAGAGATTATGAACTCCTGAGCCACCTTTTTTTTTGTCCTGATACTTTCAGCACACACACACACACAAAGGTAATTTTTATTTTCTTGTTGCCGCTCTGACTACCTGCCGAAATTTCAAATTTCAGTCTATGTCCTGGTCATAACATCATGTGTTTTACATGCTTTTTCTAAACAATACTTGACAGGATAATAATACTGGTGCCATTTAAATTGATGCGAGACCTCATGTGTCCTGTAAGTGGTCTGGACACTAGAGTTATAAAAATGCTGACTGCTGCTGATGACATCATAGTGGGAGTATGTGTGCTCCCAGTGGTGTTCATATGTAGTGCTGGTTTTGGTTGAGAACTTCTTTGGCAAACTGGGACTTAAAAGGGAAGTTTTTCACCAAAATTACTACTTCCACCTCTGAGATACCGACCATCACATAAATAATAATTATGGTCTGTTCAAGAATGGGATGCTCGACACTACTTTCTACTGCAGAAACATGTCTCTTCCCTGTATCTGACAAATTATAAAACTTCTAAGAATGATTTTT
This sequence comes from Vidua chalybeata, assembly GCF_026979565.1. Lineage (NCBI taxonomy): Eukaryota > Metazoa > Chordata > Aves > Passeriformes > Viduidae > Vidua > Vidua chalybeata. The sequence continues at coordinate 40,863,223 of NC_071570.1, forward strand.
CAACACATTCCTGCAAGACTATTGCTCTGAGTGATTCTGCTAACCAGTAAATATTACACCACTGAATCATAATGGTGTTAGAAAATATAGCATCAAAAGAGGAAGGAATATCCCTTTTCTGTCTTCTGACCTGTACTCTAGTGTTTCCTTCATTTTTTGGCTTGGCAAGGCTGTATGTGTTAAATGTTGGAAGGTGACTGATTTCTGTGAAGTGCTTTTTTTTCTTTTTCTTTTTTAATTTCTCCCCCTCTTTTTCAGTGACCTTTGTTCTGACAGAGAAAGGCAGGATATACATTTTCATACAGGCAAAAATTAGCTAAAGAAAGAGTCCTAGATCAAGTGGGAGTCATCTATATTGAAACAACCAGAGGAATTCAAAATGCAACACAACTGGTGTGTCAAAAAGTTTGCCTGGAAAACGCTTTGATACTTGCCAGAAATAAGAAATTTTGGCAGTGGGTGAACTTCAGAGGAAGTCAAGGAGGGAAATGAGAGAAGTGAGCTATTTTAAAGTGAAACTAGTTATGCAAAAGTGCCCATGATCTCTTTATTGTTCTGTTGAGTTCCAGTCACAGCCCCAGTGTGTTAGGTATTGCTCAAAAATAAACATTATCTGCTAGCCTCAGGCCAAAGCCTGACATGGAAAAATAGTCGCAACCCAGAAAGATGAATGGGCTAGAGTTCTTCCTTTGCTTTTTGATGAACTCAAGTAAATGACATGTGCTGATGGGTCTTATAGGTTGTGTGAACTTGTATGCCTAGATGCGTGCCTCAAAGCAATTTTTCCAAATTATTTCCTTCTGGAATCCCTTTTATCTAATGACCAATGATTCTAATCTGGATCTGAGAACTTTTGTCAAAACTGTTAGAGTTTTGTGATGAGTTTAAATTTTAACAAGTCTGCATTTCCTAACAGAAGAAAAAAAAATTTTTTTTTGAGAGAGTTCCTATCTGGTAGTGCTCAGATCACAATATCTTGTGTCTCTCTGAAATTAAAACAGATGGGAAATCTTAGAGCATTTCATCCTGCTCTTCTCATTTCAGATCATTTGGCTTCAGGAGGTGGGACTTTGAGAAACACTAAATCTGATAAACTGAATAAGAAACTGTGAAAGCTGGAAGCACTGAGGGAGACCATTCTGGGAAGTACCTTATGTTTCATACCTTAGATCTGTAACTGATTAATCTGCAGCTTTCAGTTTAACAGTTTGATTGCAATGGTTCCTCATATGATCAACTCATAAAAAGTTAAGATGTTGCTTTTGTTGTTCTTCCATGTTTGCTTCTTCTTAGTTGTTTGGGTTTTTTGGTTTTGTTTTGTTTTTTTTGTTTTTATTTTATTTTTTGTTTGGTTTTTGTGAGTTTTTCCTTCTTGTTTGGCAAAATTCATTTGCATCTGTAAAGGAGGCTACAGCAGCTGGTGAGTGTCTCTGTTGTCCGTGTAGTGAAGAACAAGAACCTACTCCTTCACATCTCCATTCCCTACGGAAAGGGAATGGACAGAAGATACTACATTGATCAGATTGCAGAAGAGGTCACTGTTAGTGTATCTGTATCACATCAAGTAAAGAGTCTTAACTTATCCAGGACTTCTGACTCTGTGTGTTGCTAATTCTGGACAAGGCAAGGCTCTCTGGTGCAGTGGGAGTTGGGGAACGAGTGGGGGAATTTTGCCTTCCACTTCAGTCTCTGATTGAAGTTTTTTTCCTAGAAGAGAGTTGTTTTCTGAGAACCTTGCATTAATGTTGGGCTGAGATCTCTAGGCAGTGACTTCTCCTTTCTTAGTCAATTCTATTCCAGGACTGGCACATATGTGTAAAGAAAATGTTAACTTTTACTGTGTTACATTTACTGACAAGCTGTGTCAGAGGACGTTTAGGTTGTTCATTTTGGGGTTGTCCTGGCCCTGCACAGGACACCCCAACGGTCTCACCATGGGCCTGAGAGCATTGTCCAAACACTTCTTGAACTCTGCTGAGCTGGTACTGTGACCACTTCCCTGGGGAGCCTGTTCCAGTGCCCAGCCACCCCCTGGGGGAAAAACCTTTTGCTGATACCCAACCTAAACCTCCCCTGACACGACTTGAGGCCCTTCCCTCGGGTCACTGTCACCACAGAACAGAGATCAGTGTCTTCCCCTTTGCTTCCACTTGTGAGGATGTTGAAGGCCACAGTGAGGTCTCCCTCAGTCTCCTCCTGGCTGAACAGACGAAGTTACCTCAGCCACTCCTCACATGGCTTCCCCTCCAGGCTGTTTACCATCCTTATAGCCCTCCTGTGGACACTATCTTACAGGTTAATACCTTTATAATATTGTAGCACCCAAAACTGGCCCCAGAGCTCAAGGAGAGGCCACCCCAGTGCAGAGCAGAGCAGGACAATCCCCTCCCTTGCCCAGCTGGTGATGTCCCCCCAGGACACTGCTGACTCAGTACTGCTAGGCATGCATGCAACACGTAACCCCAACTTACAGTAAAAACAGCACACTGGTGGGCTGTAACACAGCCCTGATATAATTCAGATGCCTAAGTGACCCTCCTTTTTATTCCTCTTTCTCTTCTCACTCCAAACTAGCCCAGCCAGTTGGTTCAGAGCAAGTGGAATATCATATGTTTCCCAAAGGAAAGCAACTGCTCAGAAATCTACATGTCAATCTGCTTCAGAGAGGGCTAGTCCCAAGATGTGTGAACATAAGTGCCTCCAGACCACTTGGCAGAGCCTGTGATTCTTCTCTTGCTTTCAAAGCTGTGCAAAGAGAGAGTTGTCAAAGAGTGCTGAGCACAGGAGTGTAGTTGGGCTGCTCTCTTGGAGTTGCTCTCTTTGCAGCTGTTCTGCAAAAATTAAAATATCCTGTTTCCTTCATCCTTGGACCAGGTGGAGATGGAAGGTACTACAAGAGATTATGCTGTCAGAAGGTCAGGTCTGTAGGCAAGCATAGGACATGTTTTCTTTTAATTATCTCAGACTCAGTATAATGTGGAAGTCACTTTCTGGAAAAGACCTAAAAATGAAGCCCCAACCAATTTTTATAAACTTGGGTTTTCTGCAGCAATGGCTGAACCAGCCCTTGCCTTCTGTTGCCTCCTCAGTTCTGGCATCTGATGTCCTCAGATATGCTGTATTTTGCCATACCAGGTGCTGCATGTGGTGATATGTTTGACCTGGTGCTCATGCAAGGAGCTCTTAATCAACAACAACAAGAGGGGGTGGTTTGGGAGCGAAGGAGGAAAAAGATTTTGTCTTACAATGTCATTGTTGCCAAAAGAAATACATGTCTAACTACCAAACTATATATCTGGTAGCTCTATTTCTTGGTGTATTTGTCTTTAACCCTATGTCCTCACAAATGTTATTACACAAATCTAAATTGCAGGTCATTGTATTCTTATCTTTAAGTCCATTCCTTCAATATGTTAATAAAACAAAAAATCTGTCTGCTTACAGCCCAGTATATTTCCATAACATCAATAACTAAATTAAGGAATAAATCTGTGCTCCAAAGACTGTGCTCCTTGAAACCCCTCTTCTTCCAGTCTCATAAGTCCCTTCTCCCTGGAAATTGGGCAAGAGTTTCTTTGTGCTGGCAGTTACAAGGAGGCAGACCTCCAGGTCAATGCCAGCACCCGAGTGAGGAGAAAGCAGGGCCAAGATTAACTCCTTCAAGTCCAGAGGTCTTGACTTCATTTCCCTTTGCTTTTGAGCTGTGCCCAGCACTGGAGGATTTTTTTATATAAGAATGTAAAACAAAATCCTTTTCACATAGAAATCTGGCATACAGAAGTTCTTTCCTTTGATGGGACTTTACTTCTGTGAGGCTTCCACATGCAATATTTAAGAGATTAGGCAGTACAAAAAGCCAAGTCATCAGCATTTTCCTTCAGTACTCATGGTCTCAACAGCCTTGATACAGTTTGATGTTTTCCAAGTAGAAGCAGTGTTGTCTTTGTGAATATTTACCCATGCTACTTGCTGGGCAAATGCTGAGAGCAGTTTGCCAAAATGTTTTGCTTAGAAAGGAGGTTCTGATTAAGGAGTTTCTTAGAGCACAGTTTGCATCAGTAAACAATCAAAATAGCATCTCTGACATTTACATGTCACCTAATGTTAGAAGATATGTTTATTGTGTAAGCTGAAAACAATAAACCCAAGATATGAAGATCTCTTTAGAAAGAGCAAATAATGGGTCATTGAAATGGGGGTTAATTTCTCCAACAGAAAAACTGAGTCCATAAGAACTTGCCATTTCCACCAGTCCCACAGAAGATTGTATTCCTGAGAAGACTCACTTCTTTGGAATTTCTACTCAGTGTTTCAGCTCAAACTTGTTTGTTAAAAAAATGAAATAAATGCACAATGTGGAGCAACTCATCAGCTGGGGACAGCTCTGACAACAGTGCTTGAGACTGCACATTTCAGGCATCAGTTACATCTTCCAGTCATGCTAGCGGGAGAAAGAAGAGAGTATTAATTCTCGTTTATGCTAGTTTGGGCTGTTTTGAATTATTGATATGTCCCTTGAAACTATCTCTGATCATTTCCCATTGAGCACAGAGGCATGTGGTGGTAAGCAGAGACCTGGCGTAGCTGCTGGACTTTCTCCTGCTGAACTCAGCATCCGAGCTGCTCATTACAGCAACAGATGTTTCTGCTTTTTAAGGTCTGTGGGAACCTCACTTAACATTTTTTTCCCTCCTTCTTGCTTGCAGGAACAAATGCCAATATAGCCGAGATCCAAAAATCTTGACCTCAGCTTTATGTTATTATTGGACATTATTGCAACTGGATATCCTATTGTCCATTCTCAAGTAATAAACTGATAGCTTTTAATGCTGTATTTGCTTTTTCATGCATACTTTCTACGTGTTTGTTATTCAGATGCTTCCTGGCAATAAATGAGGGAACACATAATCACTGTTGCCTTCAATGCAAGTGGGTCTGCAAGATTCATCTTGTTTCAAAAGTGCTAGGCAAGCACAGGAACAAGCCCACCAGCAACTAAAACAAATCATTCCCTTTGCCTTCTTAGTGGTCTAAGCAGTCACCTGGTGCATTATATTGTAGGGATCCATGTCAACACTGTGCATAAGGCCTGACTCAGTCCTGAATACCCAGACACAGATATCTCAGAGTGCTGGGTAATGTGTGTTAAGCTTAAAACTTTCCAAATGAGTGCACATATTTAAAATATTATTATTATTACTTATAAAAAAAGGAGGGGAAAAAAACCCCACTTAAATCCAAGCCTGGCTTAATTTCCTATATGTCAACAATATCTGCTTTTGCCAAGGAGACCCTTGCTAGGCAGGAGATTTGCTTTCAAGAAAAGATGGGCTTTATGCCATATTTCCACAGGTAGCTCCTTTGTGTGAATTAACAGCTTTAATTGCCAGCAGGAAGACCTTAGAGGCATTCTTGGCAGTACTTGATATGGGGATGTGCCAAATTCAAGCATCCCTTGGCCTCCCTACCTGTACCAACATTTTCAAGATGTCAAGGCTCTGCAGAGGGTCTCAGCACTGCCTTTTCTCTGGAAGAGAGCTGGACCTTGGTAAGTGGCTGGACATGAGTCATAGGGCAAAGCTGTGACTGAGCAGTGTATGAAACATGTCCTTGTTTTTTTAGCATAGGCTCTGCCTTCCCTCCTCTTTGCAGTTGCCATCAGGAGCTCAGAAAACGAGCCAACTGGCTACATGTCTTGCACAGGGCTGGGAAATGGGAATGACATCCTGGGATTTTATTGTGCAGTTCCTGGAGGGCAAGAGTGACAAGGAGGCAGTTTTTGGAATCACAGAATTATTTAAAACAGACCTCTGAAATCATTGAGTCCAACTTTTGACTGAACACCACACTGTCAAGTAGACCATGGCACTGACTGCCTCACCGGTGGTTTCTTGAATGCCCCCAGGAATGGTGACTCCGCTACCTCCCTGGGCAGCCCATTCCAACATTTAACAGCCCTTGCTGTGAAGAAATTCTTCCTGATGTCCAGCTTCAAGGTCTAGTGGGTCACCACGCCAGGTAGGCTCACTTACCAGCTGTGTCAGGAAGTTCTCTTTCACACTCTCCAGGAATTTCCTAGATCCTCTCCTGCCCCCTGTAAGTTTCCAGCAGATATCTGGCAAGTCCAAATCTCCCACAAGAAGGAGGGCTGTCAATGGTGAAACATCAGCCAGGCACTTACAGAATAGTTCATCTTCCTCTTCACCCTGGGTGGATGGTCCATAGCAACCCCCCACCATCATATCTGCCTTGCTAGGCTTTCCTTTGATTCGTACCCATCATCACTATTGTTGAGTGCTGTACAGCCAAAACACTCCCTGAAATACAGAGCCATCCCACTGCCTGTCCTTGCTTCTCTGTCCCTTCTGAAGAGCTTGTAGCCACCTACTGCACATCCCACCACATTTCCATGACTATGTCATGGTTTTCCTGCTGCTCAGTGGCCTCTAGCTCCTGTTAGTTACACACATAGTGTAAGGTAACAAGCAGGAGGAGGGCAAGCAGAACCCACCTGCTGTGGTTCCCAGCAAAGGAAAAACAATTATTTCTCCCACAAGCAGTTTTGCCGCTTTTCCTGTTTCATCAGCTGCTGTCACCAGCCCAAACATTAATATAGTTCTTGGTGGTGGTCTTGTGATGGAAAGGTGAGTTCATAATTGATACAATAATGGTTCAAGGTTACATGGACTGCAGGCAGAGTGACAAATTGCTCAGCCAATCTGGGCAATCTCAGAATTAATTGTTTTCCTGTTTGGGTGAAAAAGAAAAGGTGGTTCTTCGTTTCTGTGCATGGGGCTCCCAGCTTTCTGGCTAGTGACATTTCAGCTGATTTGGATGTTTCATGACTCTGCCATGGAAATGTGTGCTCGTGTTGCTCTTCCACCCAGGGCTGGCACAGGGATTAAGGTCTGTCATCCCCACATGTAAAATACTGTGCTGGAAGGAGAGGAGAGAACCTAGCATGGGAAATGCAAATCCCCCTAGCTTCCTCCTATTGCTGTTTGTTTGGAGATGGCTTAAGATGTAAAAATAAGGCTGATCTCTCAGTGATTGCTTTACTGAATTTTTTACATGCTGGTCTGGTACTGTGTGTCCTGCCTGGCACACAGCACCCATGGGGCAGCAGATCACCCCTGTGATTCAGCAGCAGCAGGGCATACAACATAAAACCCTTCTCTGTCCTAGCCATGCTGAGGGTGTAACATAAGGTCAAGTGGTGGGTTGATTCCTCTCAACTTCCTCTGGAGCTAATCCTTCTGCAGGATGAAGCTCAGCGTGGACTAATGGGTGCAATGCTGTCAGCATCTCTTAGGGGCCTCTTGCAGTGGGTTCTGTTCCCCTCATTGTCTGGCACTAGGCACTGCAGCTCTCCTTGCATGAGCTCAAAGGAGAACTCTCAGCTCTCTACAGCCCAGAAACAATGTCACAAAAATTGCATTGAATTTCAAAGGTTTCATAGAACTCAGAAACCCCCTTTCATCAGCTGTTCTTCCCAAACCTCACCCTTTTAATTTTTTTTTTAATCTATTTATCTTTTTATCATCTCTGACACAGTCTCCGCTTAAATCCCTGCCTTCTTGCTTAGCCCCTGAGAGTTTTCACCCTATCCAAGGTTAATTAATGCGGTTAAGTTTAAAATGAGGCACAGTTCCAAGTATGAAAAGATCAAAGAATAAACAGACACCTTGTCTCTATGAAATCTGACTTTCAGTGCATCTACCCCTAGAAGCCAGCTCCAGATGGAGACTTTACTGGCCTTTGCATTGCATTTCAAGATGCTTGTCACATAGCTTTTGCTCAGAGATTCGTGATTTTAAAATGGCAAGGAAATGTTGAATAAAAGGACATGGCAATAAAGTCCCTTACATGGGACCTACATGGATGAATGTGGCTCTGTATGTCATAGTTTTGGAATGACACCAAGTAGATGGGCTTTCCAAAGACTTACTAAAGTAATAGCAAGGGAGTACATTATTAAATGCCTCCTGTATTTTATAGGGGTGATACCTTTACAATAATAGAGATCCTAATACATGTGATACATTGTTTGCTAATGCGTTTTTAGATATAGTCTCAAATGCAAACACTCCCTACATTCTTATAGTAATTAATGCAATAATAAACTACATGGACCTTGTGATTTAGCATATCAATGAAATATTCACGCTGGTATTTTTTTAATATGTGTGAAAGCACACCTATCTACTGTGCATCTGGGGAAGAACCAAAAGGGACAGCTTGTACCAAAAATTTTGCCTTCAGACAGAAACAGTGACTTGGGTCAAGTCCTGTTGCTGGTGGCTGGTTGTGCTGATAAGACATCACTTTGTCAGTTGCCATAGGGAGGTTTTTCAGTCTCCCTTCAGATTAATATAAGTAGAGATATCATAAACAATTGGTAGTCTATAAGAAGATTTAAAAGTGAATAGCTGCTCAGTCTGAATTTAGGATATGGGAGAAGGAAGGCATTTTTAATAAAAGCAGGGATGAGGTTTTCAAGAACTAGGACTCCAATCTCCCACTGAGAAGTATTCTTTCTCTAGCTCAGTGAATTTCAGTAGCTTGTATTTTCAATATTGATACCTAAAGTATTACTTTTTTTTCTTTCTTTCTTTATCTCTGTACATATGAATTTTCTGGCTCAACTGTCAAGTGTAAAATTCAGCTTAAACTTAGGAATAATTTCAGATAAATTAAAACTACAGTTTTCAAGGACAAAACGGCTCATCAAGGAAATGTCTATGTGTATCCTGTTGGAAAGTTGGAGAAAGACCCTGTCCTCTCTCCCATGTCCTTTCCCTCTCTGACATTAGTAGTTTTGCAATTGACCCTAGAGTCAGTGGCACCAGGAACAGACCAAGGGTCTCTTTCTTCTGGATTCTGGGCATCCTAAACCAAATCTACATTTAGCAGTGACTTTTCATAGCCTGGCAGGGTGAGAACATTTTTATGATGATTAGTAACTCCTTAGGGGATTTTTATGGACACAAAATGTGATGAACACCACTGTACATTTTGTAATGGTAGGTTAAGAAGGCAGACTGCTTAACTTGCGGTGACCCCCCACAGAATTATGATAGCACTGTGGTACAAATCTGCCAGTCAAATGTTTCCCCCCTGCAATGCAATAAACATCCTTGCAATTTACATTGGTGTAGCTGGTGATGAAATATGCCTGAAGAACAGATGTGTGCAAGGCAGCGGCCCTGGGGGTTCCCGTGGGAGCAGTGCTGGGATGCTGCCTGCACGGAGACTGGCTCTAGTTGTGGGGCAGGACCTGCTCCTGCTTTCTGGCCCCTTCATCCTGTGCTAGAAAATTCCTTCATGCAATAGGTGTCCTGATATAAAATTGGTTCTCAAAGACTCTGTGGCAACACTAGTAAATATCTCTGACAAGTGGGCTATTCTATATTAATTTGACTTTACCGTGGGGTTTTTTTAAGCTTGGATGTTTTCTACATTCCATTTGAAGGCTGAAGGGCGCAGTTCCTATCATAAACCTGCTTCTGATCAAATTCTTCTTTTTTGCTCTTTCCTTTTTTATGTGGTTGGTTGGTTGGTTGGTTGGTTGGTTGGTTTTTTGGTTTTGGGGTTTTTTGGGGGGGGGTTTTTTGGTTTGGTTTTTTTTTTTTTTGGTTGGTTTTTTAACATTCACATTCTATTTGCTGTTATGTGGACAAATGGTTTCTATGAATCATGCTAAATGTTTGTGATGTTCAAATGACACCATCAACAGATGGTAAATGTATTGTAGCACCACCAAAATACTGTGGCGTGGCTAAGAATAATTTGGAATGTACTGCCATCTAATGGCTTTGCTGACAGTAAGGGAAATCAAGAGTAAGCTTGGCTCCTGTTAGATTCAGAGAGAAGGTAAAAGGTTTTCAGTTACCATGTGGGAAAGTGTATTTAAATTACAATGCTAAAGAGAATATGTGCAGACTTGGCTGGTTTTTGACTATTTGAGGTGGTGCAGTGTTTCATATCCCTGCTCTGGTCTGCCACAGGAGTCAGTAAGTAAGTAGAGGGACACATTTGTATTTTACTGGCATGTAACTTGAAACATTCTTGAGTCTGTGTCATTAAATTTAATGGTACTTCTTAAAAGAGAAGTTCAACAATTTTGCATTCCAGTTTCAGAGAGGTCTTCTTTTGGCTGTAGCTTGACCTCTTGTAGTGGTAAAAGAGAATAGATAAATGCAGCCTGTAGCTCTCTCAAGAAAAGGAATTTGTCAGCATGATCTCTCACCTCTTCTGCTGAGAACCCCCTCCTAAACACTCTTCCTGATGCATTTTGCCATGATTTCTTCTAAGTGCAGAAAAAATGCGTGGTCCCAGCAAGTCTTCAAATATTTCTACTGAGCAAAAGAGATTTCTTTTTGCTGCCAATTATTTAGCCATGTTGAAGCCTGAGCTTCAGGAGCCACAAGCCACTGGCCAGAGTCAGCAAAACAGCTGGTGTTCAAGCTAGTCTTCTGGGATCCTGCCTGGGAAATCCCACAGAAAGGGAGCCAGGGTTCTGCCTGAGCTTTGTACAAGAAAATGATTGTTACTTCCATAGCTGATCAGGAAAAATGGTAAATGGTTAACAGTAAGAAGTACCTTCCCTTGCCTCTGCAGCCCCAGCTCTGGCTCCATTTCTGCACCATCCAGCACTTTGTGGAGATGCCCTGAACACACCTGCACACCCTGTTTCTCTCATTGGACCTGTATTCAGTTCCCCTGACCTCTGTCTCCCTGTCCATGTGTCCCTGGCTCAAGCCATGCTCTGAATGCATCTTGCTGGTGCCTCACTATCGCAGGAGCACACACAGGGTACAGAGGCTACTGTATGTGTGGTTGGCCATGCACAAAGGGAGATCTTGGTAGAAAAAACCCTACAGCATAAATGTTACTACAGTGGGCTTTTTCATCTACTCTGCACCATCCAGGAATTGGTCCCACTTTTTGAATTGTTCCTTGATCAATTTAAAGTGGTGATTATTTGCTAACTTACCCTCTCCTTGGAGCATCACTCAGCAGCCCTGTGGAGTATGAAGTGCATGGCACACTGTCCTACTGTGCAGTCACTTTGCAGCTTCTTAATCCTCTTGTCTTCCTCTGATGACCTCAGAAGAGGTAGAGAATAGTAACTTCTCTTTCCTGCTGCATCTAGTCAGTGGCAGTCATGTGTGCATGTCCGATATCCAGAAAGCATAAATTGAAGACGCTCTTAAAAAAACTGTGCGTATCTCTTCTACTACAGTTCACATCTCAGGCTTAAGTAAAGGGGTGTCGGAAGGGCATAACTGCATAAAAATGCAATATTTGCAGAAATAGGCATGTTTGAAATGGCCCAACTGGGTAAATGGTCTAGCTATGAGATTAACTTTCTTAACTCCCTCAAGATTTGAAAACTTAAATTCACATTCAAACTCTCTGACATAAACAGTTCACATATTTATTCAAATCCTTTTCTTTAAAGAAAACAGACAACATTGTGTTAAAGTTAACTATGCACAGGATGGCCTCTGTGAGTGCAAATGATTCTAATGAAGTAAGGGAAACTCTCAAAGTATTTGAAGATCGCTCTGTCAGTGTTCAATAGACTGCATCCCTGATTAATGCTACAGACTCAGGACTGATCAGTGCTATGGACTTGTTCCTCTGTGGAAACAAAACCCTCACAGCCTTCAAGGAAATAACTGCTGGCAGTAAAAAAGTCACTCTGGAAATATGCACAGGGAAGTTATATATAGCAAAGAAAACTCTTCTCTGGGGAAAGGATGTAAAAAAGGGTTATGGGTCAAAAGGAAGAGTTTTCTTCTCTGCAGTAAGAGGACCAGTGAACAAGAAGCGCAGACTGAAGTTTGTCAGTGTGACCTCTTCCTACCATCCTGCTTGCCTAAACCCTAGGCTGAACCCTAGGACAGGAGGCTTCTGGCAATATTACACATACCTGTTTCTTTCCAGCTTCCTCAAGCTTTCAGTTGGGTAATCTTGGCCAAGGATCACCCCTGGTCCTAATTGATTTGCACCCAAGGTCACTTTGGCTTAGGCTCTGCATGCCCAATGGTCACAGTGTTGTTTTAGGAATGATTTATCCTCCTACATCCAAACAAGCTCTCTGTCCCTCTGTTGGATAGCACGCGCAAAATTGGGAAAGTCAATTTTTCACTTGAGCACCAAAATTCCACTAGGGACAATGTTCAGTTAAATCTCACGTAACTTTGATCATTTTGAAAGAAATGTCAGTTGCCAACAGGAGGTCAGAGGAAGTAATTTAAACTGATTGTTTGTACAGGAAGCTATCAGTTAGGGTTTAATGCATTTGGCCCAAGATGGACTTTAAAGCAGGATCTGGGTTGGTCTTCCTCTGAGCTAATTCCAGCAAGAACAAGTGTGCTGTTCAAATGCAGTAACTGTTTCAGTAATTAGGGTTTTTAAGTCTATCCCGAAGGACTTGTACAGTACAACAGCAGTCAGTTCAGGAGGAAGAGAAAGGGGATTTTTCCAGTACAAAAGGGACAGCAAAAGATGGGAGGAATAGCTTTTCTGTATACATTGCAGTGGTAAGTCAGCAGGAATTATTTTAAAAGTCTTCAGCTCAACTAAATAAAATGTGATGTTACATACCTGCCTGCCCCTTTTCACAGTTTAGCAGCTCATTTGTATGCAGCTTTGGATTGATGGATTTGAACCCAAGTGTAATTTAATGCAATGGATTTGGGAACCCTACATTTTCCTACCTGTGAATGCTCTTATTCCCTTGGTGTAATTTCCTTGCTCTTCCTACCCAACTCTGCCTTTCCTGAGGTGATACAAAAACCTCTCCTGCAATCAGGCTTAGTGTTCCCTTCTGCATAAGTCAATTTTCTCACTCAACAGATGTGTGACGTGTAGGAGTCACTGCAGACAGCAGCAAAATCTCCATTCAACAAAAGTCATCAAAACTTCTGCTTACAACCCAAAAGGCTTAGTTCTCAACAGCCTCTTCTGGATTCATACACAGCTGCTGGCTCTTACCACATCCTGTGTGCTTGGTTCTCGCCCACACACTGCAAAAGTGTCAGCAAAGCTGTGGGCACTTGCTAAGTCTTACAGTACTGATGTCCTGAATTGATTAACAAATTATTAGTAACTGTTTTAGTAGGTTGGTGCCCCAAGCATAGCCTTTGGCTGTTCTTGGCATGGAAGGGTGTCCTTGCTCAAGCAGCTAGGCTAAAGCTAAGCTCACATCAGTTTAACCTCTGTGTCCCTTTCTGAAAGAAATTTGTTCATCTATTTGGGTTCATTTTACCATGATCATGCTTTTCACATTGTCTGAGCTACTCCTGGCTTTGGGACTTGAGTGCCTATAATGGGGTCTTCATGTCTCTTTTCCATGCTCTCTCTCACCATTGCATTTAGAGGCTGGAATGCTGTTCAAATCCACATGAGATGAAATTAGGTAATTGTCTTCCTCTCATCTGCTTGTTTCTGGCAGCTGCTTCTCCACAGCAATGCACCAATGGGGCAGGTCAGTAATAAGCTATGAGTGTAAGGAAAAGATGAAGAGAACTTCTGAAACCTGGGATGCCTCTGGGGGTAAGAAAGTCCCTGTGAGAAAGACCTTGTGGTTTTTGTCATTGGAGCCTTTCTGAAGGAGAGCTAGCCACATCTCACAGCCAGAAAGCAAGCTGGGTCAGAAACTTGGCAGAGCTTTTGGTTCCGTTTTGGTCTTTGAAGCTGATGGGCTGTGAACACTGAAAGCAGAGCTCTGCTTCCCACTGCTGCACTTGGAGGATTGAAGTGTTTATGGTGACAGGTATGGGAGTGAAAAGGGGTTTGGGTGGAAAGATGAGCTACTGGGATACACTGGTGTGGGATGAGCTGTGTGGATAGGAGGCCATCTCTCCTCCCTAGTTACAAGCAACTGCTTTGAAGCAGGGGAAAAGATCCTCTAGAGGAGATGATTTTCCATGTAGTGTTTTCCTCACCATAGGGCTGCAGATGCTCACTTCCTTTGGGGCACCACCTGTACATGAGGTCAGATGCCACCGGCAGCTCATTTGCAACCCCCAGTGGCCGAAGGGGCAAATTAAAGGATAGTATTGCCATAGAGATTTTTCATACTTAGAGTTCTACAGAAGTGGGCAGGATGCTGAGAGAATGTAGCTTAAGAATTCACAGTTGTTAAACTGATATTTTTATAGAGTTATGGAGGGGGAAAATATCCTTCTTGTATTCAGTCCTAATTTATTGCTTTTGTCCCTTATTCCCATTTTTGTTTGCTGGGGAGACAGAAGACACTTTGAAAAAACATTTCCCTTAATTTACATGGCTTGTTGTCCTCAGAAACACTGGAATACAATGAGCAGTTTTCCACTGCCATCGTGCCCAGGATGCATGTTTCATCCTCATGCAGTAATTTTGTCATGCACACGGTTTCTGGTATTTCCCTTTCTCTCCTCTGCTCTGACTTTGCTCTTTGCAGCTCAAACAGATATGTACATCCCAGACACTTGCATGGATCCAAAATACTTTGAATAAGAAAGCTTTGGCTTACATGTTCTTGTAATTTGCTCACAAATGAACACTTAGAAAACTCTGCTGCAATGTCAGTCTGGTTGTTCTTGCAAAGCAGTCCTCACACAAGGGCCGTTTTTATACTCCACATTATTACATAGTTGAACAGGTATCTTGGAAGTCCTCCTTTTGTCTTAGCCCTCCCTTCAGCCTTCTCGGTTTGGCTGTGACCAGGCAGGGGTTTGGGCTCTCACTGTTGTGCTGAGCCCCTGACCCACATCCCATGAGAGCAGGCAGCTTCCCAGAACCTCCAGCAGGCAGCTGATACTACTGAAAATTGTCTTTTTCTGCTTTTCCCTTCCCCTACTCACTTAGAGCTTAGAACTAATTTTTCAAAGCAACAAAATTCTTAAAATTCAACTGGACATTTCCTGTTTATAGTTCTTTTTGCCTTATTTTGACCTTATTCAGCCTTAATGCTTTTCTTTGAAGACAGAAATATAGAGGGAGAAAAAGTGGTGTTGAATCAAGTCTAGTTTATTGATCCTTAGCAATATTTGCTGCCATGCTGCACTAATTATAGCTATTTTGTATGAGATATGATGTATTTCTGTGACATCCACACAACCTTTGGTCTGAAGGTTAGCCTGAACCTTTTACTAAATACCAACTTGCAGGTAACTGTCCATAGAGCAAAGAGAGACCCAATTCTCATGAAAACTCCCGTATGAGACAATCTGGAACATTCAGAGCAGTGATTGTGACTGAGCCGAGAGTAGATAGTGATTGATTGATAGATAGATAGACAGATAGAAAGATAATTCATCACCAGTGTCATGCTTCCTTCATATCAGGAAAGGCATACTTGCTGCATCCACCGATAAACAGGAGGATGCCCAGGCAGCTGTAACCCTCGAGGATTTATTGAAGGCAAGACAAAGGATGAGGGAGGGAGAGGTGCAGGAACACAACCTCTTGAAGGGGGAGCTGAGAGCCCTGAGGGAAGGTGGGGCTAAGCTATATAACTAGGGAGGGATAGGAGTGATAGATGGACCAATGAGGGGAAGGTTCTAGGGACATACATGGAACCAATGAGGAAAAAGGGGACATGAGGGAACCAATGGGGATAACAAGAACAAAGAACTTCCCAGAACAGGGGAATGGAACAACCCTTGACTGACACAAACTGGGGAGGGTACATCATATGATGGAAATGTCTTTCTCTGCATGGAAAAGGTAAAGGTCTCTCACACCTGTGTGATTTCCCATGGCATTCCAGGGACCCCTCCCACAGTCACCCTTGTGGCCTATCACTGAACTCACTTGGCAAGCTGAGCTCTCTGTCCTTTGGGGCAGGGACTCCCATGGTGACATCAACTCTTTCCTCCTTGGTTCTTGTCCAGAGGCCCTGAGCTGTGCCACTGCCAGCTGGGAGCTCCAAACACTGTTATCCTGCTGCTCCCTACAGAGCCTCCCCTCTGTCACTCCTGCCCTGCCCTGCCCTCCTGAGGAGCCTGCAAGTGTCCACCAGGGCACTGCATTCCCAAGACTCATCCCAGCACCTTTGGCTTTCACTCCTGCCAAGGATGTCAGATCTCTGGGACTGGACCAAAGCCTCGAGCTCCTCTCGTTTATTCTTCATGCTGAGTACATGGATGTAGAAACATTTCAGGTGTGGTACACTGTAGCCAACAGCTCCTGAAGCAGATTGAGGGATCCTATTCCTGCTTGTTTGTTCAATTTTTGGCACACCATGCCATTTCTTAGAATCGGCGAGGCTAGTTTGGACCCTTCCCCCCTTCCAAGCCAGCTTAAAGCTCTGTCAATGAGCCCCGCTGGCTCCTGTGCTGGAGCTCTTTTTCCTCTGTGAGAAAGGTGCCTCCCATCAGGTGTGAGAGGATCAGGTGTTGAGTAGATCATTCTGTGGCGAACAAACCCCAAATTTTTCCATTGACATCAACCTCAGAGTCAGGCACTGGCCTGATGGATCTGCCTATTCCTATTGCTATAACTGGGTGTTTTGGGAAGAATTGAGGAAATCACCACCTGGGCTCCTGATTCCCCTGCAATTGTCACAAGTCCCTGAAGTGTCTTTTTATTTCCTGGTGACTTTTTGGTGACCCATTTGTCAAAAAGTGGCTCATTGCGGAGCGGAGCTCTCCACTGCCGAGGGCTGTGGTGCTGTCACCATACACTTGAGACATGGCTAAATTGGTTGGATTGGTAGTTTTGGGTTAATGTTTGGATTTGACACTGATGGTGACTCAGGGCAAGCTTCCACTTGGGGATGTGCAAGGACACGCACGGGCACCCATGGACACGCAAGGACAGGCAGGGACACGCACACCCTGGTGAACATTGCTGGCCTTTATTGGCATCCGCAGCCCCGCGCCGCAGCCGCGCTCTGTGGCTCCTCTTCCTATTAAGGGAAAGCGTTAGTGTCCATGAGCATCAGTCACAGGCAAACAAAGCACTTCACAAAATCAATAAAACTTACATAGAAAGGCTGGAGGAAATGTTTATTCACACACAAGATACAGACAGGACCACACCATCAGACTTGACAGTAGTTTTACAAATACAGTAAAGTCACTTCATAAAACAAGTGAGTGAAAATTACTTAGGTTCTAGAATTCTCTATAATTTAGAAAGTCTGTTTGCAACTGAAGGAGTGCAAACTGCTTATGAATAAAGTATGACTCCGTCAGCTATGCTCCATCAGACTTGTGTTCTAGAGCTTTCACCAGAATGGTTTTGCATGGTGTTTTCTTTTACCTCATGAGGGAAGGGCGTGGGTGGCGATCAACTGTAGCAGCCAAATGCTCCTTATCACACCCAACCCAAGCCACCAACAACTGCATTTGCTTGGAAGACATTCTGAATTTGGGACCTATTTCTGCACCTGCTACCCACAGCAAGGAAAACCTACTCTCCTCTGAGCTTCTCCTCTGAGATCAGTGACACTCATCACATGAAGAAATGTTTCTCTACAAGAGTCAGGCAGGGGGTGTAGAAAGAGCACATGGGAAATTTAACATATCTGGTAAATGCAAAAGCAGGGAAGCAGAGTGAATAAAATAGAAAGAGAATGCTAGTCCTTTAGTAATGTTCCATGCAACACAGTCACAGGACAATTTGCAGTAGGCATCAACTAAGAGGCAATCACAGAATGGTTTGTTCTGGAAAGGACCTTCAGACATCCATAAACACCACCTTGTCCCACCCCCTGCCACGGGCAGGGACACTTTCCACTATCTCCAACCCCTGTCCAGCCTGGCCTTGGACACTGCCAGGGATCCAGGTGCAGCCACAGCTTTTCTGGGCACTCTGCCAGGGCCTCACCACTCTCACAGTCAGGAATTTCTTCCTAATATCTGACCAAAACCAAATTGGAATTCCTTAAATTGGAAGCCATTCCCCATTTCTCTGTCACTCCAGGTCCTTGTAAAAAGACTCTCCCCTTCTTTCCTGTGGGCTCCCTTCTGGCACTGGAAGGTGCAATTATGTCTCTACAGAGCCTTCCCTTCTGCAGGCTGAACAATCCCAACTCTCTCAGCCTTTCCTCATGGTGCTCCGTCCCTCTGACCATCTCTGGGAGACATCTCTGGCTGTCCTTTTGCCTCAAGAGTGTCCACAGGAAATCAGGAAATACCATGTCTCTGTCTAAAGCACTACACTTGGCTATGAGCTGCGGATGCACAGCAGCTGCTGCCCACGCAGCACAGTGTTTACAGCACTTCAACAAAGTTTGCTTTAATCAGCGCTCAGGATCCACACACAGGCAAAAGCACACAAAATGAAACTGCTGAACAGAAAATCCATCCAGATCTTTCCTCCCCCCACCCCAAGTCTGACCTTGAAGCTAGTTGGATTGTATAGCTAAATACAGAATTAGCAAAGGCCTTAGGAAGGGCTACACCAATTCAAACTCTCTTCTGACAATCAGGATAACCTTCCTGTATTATCCCATGCTACCATCCCCATTCATCTCCCCAACTTGATCAGAAATTGTTGAGAAATTTGGAATAGATATGGTGGCATGCATGCTTTCAAACACATTTGCTTGCTATGAAGGGCAAATACAAATTTGGCTCCTGTTCTGCCACGGAAGCTATCTATGTGATAAACACAAGTATGGAGTATCTTTAAAGTAAATTCCACTTGATCTCTGTTTCTGCAAAGGATGCTGAAGAAATAAGTTGCATTTCTGTATTAAAATACAAGTCCTCCGGGCTTCACCCGGGTGCCCAGCCTGTCCGGGGGAAAACCCTGGTCCGCCCTGGTCCGCGGGGAGGATGTGGCGGGATCCGGATAACTCCACCGTAAGGACGAGAGGGCTCCGAAGTGGCTTTATTCCTAGAGGCTTTATTTCAGGAGCGTCGCAGGAACAGGAGGGTGAAACGAGGAACACGAACTCTCCAGAAGGGAGCGAACTCCGGAAGCCCGGAGGAAAGGCGGGGCTGGGTATTAAGGGTAAAAAAGTGGGCGTGGTTAGGGTACAAAACAGCCAACGGGTAAAGGGGGGAGACAGAGTGGGGTGACATACAGAGAACTAATCGGGGTACAGAGGAGGAGTGGTATTCTAACAGGAGCCAATGGGGGTAACAGAATAACTGAACTTTCTGGAACTGGGGAGTATGCTAAACATTGATTGACAGCTCTTCTGGGGTGGAGAGCAGCAGCTGATTTCTAAAGGGAGAGCAGGAACCCCTCCCACACATTTCTACCAAATGCAGGTATCTACCTTTGACAGTATGTTCCAGATATTGAAAGGACAAAGCAGAAAAGCTTGAATAATTGTGAAAAAATATCACTACGAAAAGCACTTTCTTGTGTGCAGGGAATTAGAAGTTTTAGTTAAAACCATGGAAGGCACACACCCCTTCAGGAGACAATTTTATACCTGCCGGGTTGCCTTAGCCCTTGTCACAGCACTTGCAGACACTGTTACACCACTTGGAGGTGACAACAGCATGTCATGGTACTGCATGTCCTGGACAAACAACACCAATACCACAACACCATCCAGCCTCAGAATCAGTCAAGCTGGAAAAACACTTCCCAGATCATCAAGTCCAACCTTTGACCACCCATCTGCACCTTGTCACCCACACCACAGCACTAAGTGCCTCGTCCAGGCCTTCCTTGGGCACCTGCAGGGATGGGGACTCCACCACCTACCTGGGCAACCCCTTCCAATGCTTAACAGCCTTTTCCAGGAAGAAATTGCTGCTGAGAGTAGGTTTGATATTAGGAAGAAATTCCTGACTGTGAGAGTGGTGAGGCCCTGGCACAGGTTTCCCGGAGAAGCTGTGGCTGCCCCTGGATCCCTGGCAGTGTCCAAGATCTGCTGCCCACCCTGAGCCCCCCCTGGCCCAGCCTGAGGCCTTTCCCTCTCCTCCTGTCCTTGTCCCCTGGAGCACAGCCCGACCCCCCCCACCCGGCTGTCCCCTCCTGTCAGGAGTTGTGCAGAGCCACAAGGTGCCCCCTGAGCCTCCTTTTCTCCAGGCTGAGCCCCTTCCCAGCTCCCTCAGCCTCTCCTGGGGCTCCATTCCCTTCCCCAGCTCCGTTCCCTTCTCTGACCACGCTCCAGCCCCTCCATTTCCTGTGTGAGGGGCTCAGAGGTGACACAGCACTCGAGGTGTGGCCTCATCAGGGCGAGCGCAGGGACAGTCCTGCCCTGCTCCTGCTGCCACACCAAGCCCGGAATGCTGCTTCCCGTCGCGGGGCCTGCCCACCCCCGGCAGCCCCGATCCCTACCCTGCCACACCTCCGACTGAGAGTTGCACTTCACGAACACCCCGGCCGTGGTCCGTGTCGTAGCTCTGGCCCTGGCTGATGCAGCCGCCCCCCATGTGCCCGGTCGGCCGCAGCACCGCTGTGCCGAGTGCTCGCTTCTGCGAGTCCTCCATGACAGCGACTGCCGAGGCGGGGACGGGCGGGAAGGGACGGGGCGGATCCGGGCGGGCAAGGGAGGGAAGGGACGGGCCGAGAAGGGCGGGATGGGGCGGAAGGGAGCGGGCAAAGGGCGGCTGAGGTGCCTGAGGCGGCTGAGGCGGCGGAGGGACCCGGGCGCTATTGTCAAAAGATCTTCTCGTTCCTCGGATGCTAGTTCTCCCCTGTGTTCGGTTTTATTATTCCCTTAATCACCGAACAATTCCAAAATTGTTTCACCAATTACAAAATCACGTAATATGTTGAGTTGGAAGGGATCCACAAGGACCATCAAAGTCCAACTAGTGGCCCTGCACATGACATCCTCACTATCCCATGTGCCTGAGAGCATTGTCCTACATTATTTTTCTTACAATCTACACAGCTGCATAGTAAAGGTACTGGATCTCCAGGATCTACTGGTAAATTTATTATTAAGCCCTGAAGAAATTAAAAGACCAGAAAAAAATCAGCTTCAAATATGATAATATTTGAATAACAAATATTATCAACAGAAGTAAGGCAACAACACGAGTAGTTATAATGCTGAAACTTCTTTAATACAGAAGTTTGATGCTAACTTACATCATCTTAAATACATAAGCTACAGTTCAGTAATGACATACATAATCTTAAAGGTATTAACCTAAAGTTTTAAATAAATAAGGTACACTTGATAGACGTGTCCTGGCTGAAGCAGACAGTAGGTGCCAGGGCTCTGCTCGCTGTTGCCAAATTTCTGTATTAGTCTCTTAATGTAAGGCAGATTGTTGTGCGGATACTGGCATCCATTCTTCACTTCACAGTAGCCGGTACTACACTAGGAATGAAAGATAAAAAGAAGATTAAGGCATGTAAACATTTCTGTGGAGTTTAGAATTGCATGTTCTTCGGTTTAAAGCAGCACCAAAGACAGCTCAAATGGGTGGAGTCTGAGGGCTGAACAAATTCTTTGACTTCGTTTTGCAAAAATAAGAGTGAGCACACGTCGAGTCTCCGCATCAGTGGGAATTCCTCATGGTTTCCCTTTGTCTCCTGGCACAGCACGAGGGAGCTGCCGCGGGCACCGAGGCTGAGCGGGACGACGGGGCCGGAGGCAGCGGGGAGCCCGTGAGGAGATGGTGAGACTGAGGAGCACCTGCGGGGGCTGCGGCGGCCGGGAGGGAGCGGCGGCACTGAGGGGTCTGGCGGGGAGCTGAGGGGCACGGCGGGACTGAGGGGATTGAGTGATGGCGGGGGCGGCGGGGGCTGGGACGGTCTCGGGGCTGAGGGCAGTGGCGGCGCTGGGGACGCTGAGGGCAGCGGTGGGACTGAGGGGGGCGAGGGTGAGAGCCATGAGGGCGCTGAGGGCACTGAGGGCAGCAGCATGGAGAGCTGAGAGCGATGGCAGCACTGAGGGCTGGGTGGGTGAGGGCGATGGCGACACTGAGGGTCCTGAGGGCTATGGTGACACAGAGGGCACTGAGGGCAGCATAGAGAGGTGAGGGCAATGGCGGCACTGAGGGCTGGGTGGATGAGGGCGATGGTGGCGCTGGGGGGCTGAGGGCCATGGCAACACTAAGGGTGCTGAGGGCAGCATGGAGAGGTGAGGGCGATGGTGGCGATGGTGGCGGCGCCACTGGTCTGAGGGCAGTGACGGCTCTGGGGACATGAAGGGCAATGGTGCCTCTGCAGATCTGAGGGCAGTGGCGGCACTGAGGCCGATAGCGGTTTGGGAGCACACTGAGAACACTGGGAGCTCTTTGCAGCCACTGCACTGAGGAAGCCAGCTCGACCCACAGCCATCAGCCCGAGCTCAGCACCTATTGAAGTTGTGTCAGATTCTTTGAGGAGAAGCTTTCAACACTCCAGCCTGAAATGGCCTCCTTTTTGGAGGTAAGTCTGCTCGATGGCAGTGCTGGGGTCTGGACTTTCTTGCAGGCCAGAGAAGTAAAGGCTTCTTTCATTCATCTTTTAATGGACAGTGGTGTTTTTTAGCCTACAGATTTTTGCCACATGCTCCTGGAAATGGCCAATTTCAACGTATTTTTGCCTGCAAACAGCCAGAAATGTGTGGTTTGCATTTGGGTTTGCAGCACATGGTCTTGGCAGTGCCTGGAGTGAGATCTGTCCTTGCTCGGCTGGGTTGGGAACAAAGACAGCACCTGGATTTCTGCCACCTCATTTCTTACAGCTCATGGCATAGGCCAGTGTCAGAGTGTGAGGGCGTGAACCCTCATTTGCTGTATTATGGTTTTCTGAGTTCATGTTTCGCCTAGGAGGTCATTTTGTGACAGCTTGAGCTTCTCGTTGGCACCTTTAATTTGGAGTTGAAAACACTTGTCATATGAACCACCAGGGCAGTGCTCCCCTCTTGTTACACATCCCTTGGGAGTGGAGAAGAACAGTTACTGTGTGCACGAAGTGACTCCAAGAAAATACTGAGTGATCTTTGGTTAACTTTTGTTTCTCTTCTAAGGAGGATGTCAGTGTTGCCTCTGAGTGTTAGGAGAGCAGCCTGTAAACAGAGCTGCAGCTGAGACAGCCGTGCCTGGCAACACAAGCAATGGGAACAGTTCCCTGGAGCTCGAGGAGCCTGGTAAAGAGGAGAGTCCACGTTCCTGGAGAGACCTCTGAAAGGGCTGCTCTGAGCTGGGCAGACAGGAAGGGAGATCAGAAGAGTTCAGTCCCTGTCTGCAGCGTTGCTGCCTCCTGTGCCTTTGGTTCAAATCCTGCACTGGCACCACCTCCCCAAGCCCTGCCCCCACGCTCCTGCAGAGGTACCGACACGGCAACAGAGCTGTGAATGAACCCGACCTGTGGGAGTTGTGTCACCAGCCTGACCCGTGGGAGCTGTGTCACCAGCCCTGATGTCCTCATTGCCAGCTGAGGTCCATGGA
The DNA here is from genome assembly GCF_026979565.1 of Vidua chalybeata. Taxonomy (NCBI): domain Eukaryota; kingdom Metazoa; phylum Chordata; class Aves; order Passeriformes; family Viduidae; genus Vidua; species Vidua chalybeata. Next base: position 40,886,523 of record NC_071570.1, read on the forward strand.
TCTATGTCCTGCAGGGTGACAATGCTATGGAGGCAGCACTGAGTGGGGTGACTGTTGTAGCAACAGGAAAAACCCCACCAAAATGATGAAGCCAGTGCAAAAGCCCAAACTTCTTGCCTCAAATCATTACCTAATTTTGGTACCAGTCTGCTGATCCCTATCCTGAGACACAGGAGAAAAACAAGCAGCTGAACATCTGAGGCCAAACAAGTCTCCAGTCCAGTAACTAAAGGAAAAGCCTAAAGGTCCCCAGCTTAGCAAGGCCTCAGAGGAGAGAGGGAGCCCTTTGGGTCTGCATTCCAGATCAAGGCTGGTGCAGCCTGCAACCTTGCAAGGAGCTCTTTCCCTCCCAGCTGCTCCTCCCAGAGCTGGTGGCAGGGCTGGAGGAGCTGTGGCTCACTGCAGAGGGAGTTCCTCTATCCCAGGGAATGGAGCTGGTTCATGACTCAGGTCCCAGCACCCTTCAGCTTCAGCCCTTTCAGTGAGGACTGAGGGCTCTGTCAGCACAGGGAAAGAGCAGGGCTGGCGTTCTTTGTGTGAGCTGGGACTGATTAAAGCTCTCGTGGGTGCCACTTGCACTGGGAATGCTGTGGCTTTATGGGGATACTTCAAAACTTTACAGTCTGGAAAACTCTGGAAGGATTGCTGTTCTCTACAAAGCAGACTCAAATTCCCAAGTGAAAGTATGCCGTTCCGGCCATCTGTCACAGTCCCTGCTAGAAGCACAGTTGCTGTCCCGGGAAATGTGCCCGAGGGCTGCTGCTCCTGTTCCCGGTGCTACCAGGAAGTACCCCGTGTTCCTGGTGCTTCCCAGAGCTCCACCTGGGGTACCTTGCCAGGAGGGCTGCCCTGCACAGGAGGAAGTGCCTGAGCTCCCAGTCTGGGCCGGCCCTCCTGCGTGACGATGGCAGCAGCACTGCGGGGCCACAGCTCCTTGTGCAGAGCCCCGACTGCTGCCCTGAGGTCCCTACAGACACCAAGAGACTGAAGAGGTACCACAAGGAGAACCTGCCAGGCGGCCTGGAGGTGTCCAGCCCTGCTTCCAGCTACTCCCAGCAGCACCTGGACTCATCCCTGGGGCCTGCTGCTGCCACCCTCGAGACAGCTGAGCAGTGAGACCGGGGGGACATGGGGGGTTTGGGAATTTGGGTGGTGTGGGGTTTGAAAATCTTGGGGTCCGTGTGGGGGCAGTCGTGTGCCAGGACACGTGGAACTTCTGTCACTTGTGTGCAGAGGGGAAAGGACCTGGCAGTGAGGCTTCTGGCAGTGCTTTCCTGCCAAAGAATTGCAAGGTAGACTGGCTTTCAGGAGGGGTGAATGGGGAGGTGAGAGCTAAACAGACAAGTTCTTTGCTCTTGGAAAGCCCCAGAACTTGTTGGGATATTTTCTTTCTAAGCCTGCTTGGGAGGATCTGGGATTTTATAGTCCCTGAGAGAAGTACAATTGCTGCTAAGGGAAATGTGCGCACAGCTCATACTGACTCAGTCTCCCCTTTTCTGGCTTTCTCCAGACTCCTCCAGGACAACTGAAGCTGCTTCTGGATTGTTCCCAGGTAAGGAGGCTTCCCCAGCTCTTCCACAGAAAGTGGTCACTACTCCAAGAATTTAGAGATTTTTTACTGTGGCCACAGATCTGTCCTCATGCACAGCCCCGTCTTATATTTGTTTCTTGTCAGTCCTGTTATAATAACCTGAAGAAATTTTTAAACTGAAATTGATATTTGCATATATTAGCAGTCTAATTGTAGCAGTTTCCAATAAATTAAAGTTTTAGTTGAAATGGGTGTTAACCTGTGTTACTCAAAGCAATTAGCAGACATAAACATTATGATGCTGAGGATTTTGGCAGTGAGTGAAGGTGAATGGAGGAAAATATCCAGCAGATCTCTGAGTTCCAGTAAAGCTGCACAATGAAACCACAGATTTTTGATGGCCCAACCCACTGTGTAAATCTTAAAATCCAGAACAAGTTCGCTGTGGGAGAGCTCAAAAGAGGAAGAGCTCCAGGGCACTGCTGGCTGATGGATGTCTCTGAGTCACCCAGCTGTGGATGTGTCAGGCATGTGCTGCTTCCAGCAGATGAATTTACAGGACATATTTCCAAAACAAAAGACCTGAGAATTTGTGTGTGGTCATCATGACCAGGACCTGAAAAACCCAGATTTTCACTGCTCTAAAATCCAGAGGCTTTAGGTGGGGACACAGACTGTCAGAAAATGGCCTGTAGATAGAATTTCCATGAATTATATCCTCTCCCCTTTCCCTTCCCCTCTTTGCTCATTTTGTCTCTTATTTTCACATACAGAGTTTTTTACCATCTGACCCTTCAAAAGTGTTTTACCAGCCCTTCATTACCTCTGTCAGATGCTGTTTGAAGGTGTTCTCTCTGTTCTCTCTACACCTTCCCACCCTCGCAGATGCTCTTGCTTGGTGACAGAGGCTGTCACAGCACTGCCAGCAGTGCCTGTGAAGTCACAGCTGGAGAATTTGTGCTGGCCCAAGGTGCTTCCCTTGGAGGGGAAATACCAGCAGGAGCTCATGCTTTGCCTCCCCATGCTCCTGAATCCCTGGAATCCCTCTGGGCACCCCTAGAGGATACACAGAATGTGGCAAAGCTCCAGGGGCTGGGGGCTGGGGCTCTAGGCAGCAGGACCTTCCCTTGACCCATGGGTATCTCTGTCAAACACTCCCTGCTTTTTGGGGGAAATCTCTTCAGCTTTAGGTGCTTGTGACCCCAAAGGACACCAAAGACTTGGCCCTTTATTCTGATAAAGCAGATGATGGGAAGTTTTTCTGCCCATGGAAAAAAGCCCTGACCAATTCTTTTGACCTAAGCAGCCTCCGTGCATGCTCTTTGCAGGGGATAAGTGCAGGTGTTCCAGGCATGTTCCAGTGCAACTGGAGGTGCAGATCTTACCAAAGAGGTGTCCCTCCTTTGGGAGGAGAGAGAAGCCAGGCTGTCTCTGGTCTGTAAAGTGTTCATATTTTCAATCACTGGTGGATTCCTCACTGAAGGATACAGAACTCAGATATGCTGTGCATGTGATAAAGAAAATATAGTCCAAAATTTCATCCTGATGTAGAGGTTAAAAAAGCTATTCTAATACTTGTCTTTGTTTCCCACTGTCCAAACAAGAAAAAAATTAAATTGATTTTCCTCATGCTGGGACAGTTTTGGAAGAAAATATAATTCCAGCAGAACTACACTACAATACATGACTGATAATCTTATCTATGTGTGGCAAACATCTACAAAACATAACATTTTATTTATGTTAAGGCAATGAATTCTGCTGCTTAATTAATTCAGTAAATATGTCCTGGAAAATTACATGGGTCTTATGGCTGGAAGGATGCTGTTATTTAGAACACGGTTATCAGGACTGAGCCATCCCTTACCCAAGGCTACAGCAGAGCACTTTCTGGTGAGTACACTTTTTTCTGGCAGTTTAGGAACTTAAATCCTCACCTCGTTCTCACATCTGTTAATTACTTCTCCATCTTCTGAAAAAAATACTACTTGTTGTGTCCCTCAAAAATACAGTATTATTTAAAAATAAATCAAAACACAATACAAATTATCCATAACAAACCAAAACAAAAACAACTGTCCAAGACTGAGCACCAAGATGTTTCCTATTACCATCCAAGTAGCAGTTGCATCTGGACACTTTTCCTTATCTCCTGTTAATGGGCCCATCAATGTCTTGCCACATGACTCAGAGATAACACTCTCCAGGAGCCAGTTCTGTTTAACAGGTGATTAAAAACACACCTTGTGACTCAAAATAACATCAGCCCATTGTGAGATGCTCCGCCCAGGGGGAGAAGCTAGGCATTCCACCTGGATAAATCCAGGGATTTCTAGACAGGAAGGGAGCCTTTCCACAGGTTTCCGAGAAGACACAGCAACCACATCTGCCACTCCAGGAGGACTGCAGCCACTCCAATTTGGACTGCTACCAGCACGCTGGCCAAAGGGGTGTCAGGTTGTATTCTGACTTTGCCAGTGGTCTTCCTTTTGTATCATTGCATGTATTTTTGTCTTTTTTTCCCTTTTCCCAATAAATTGTATTTCTGACTTGGAGTCTCTCATTGGTTTTGCTTTCAAACCAGGACATATTTTTGGCGCCCAACGTGGGGCAAGAAGGTACTGAGAGAAGTCAGAATTACAATTTTGTATTGTAGAGGATACCTATTCATTATGATGCTTAACATGCTTTTTTGGGTCTTATACCTAGCTCTCTATATTTTCCGGAACGTGGGGAATTATCTGGCAGTTGTAATGCTCATGTGTAAACCAGGGTATGGTATGAGAATTGCTTTATTGATCTATTATGTCTATTGCATTATAACCTCTGAGGCCATGAACATGATTTGGAATATGTACTCAATTCTGTTTGCTTGTCCTAATCTAGGCTGCTATGTCTGGGGCCTCGGCAACCACACCCATCCCCTGGGGGGAGGGGTAAAGATTGATTTTTTCCACCCTTTCAGGCTTGACACAGCAGTTTTTGAAAATGTTAAGTTCCCTCTGGATGCCAAGGACAGCATAATGTTGTTGTTAGTTCTGCTTTGTCTTCTCTGCACAGTCTGCAACATGCTTAGAAACAAAACACTACATAGTGTGATGCAGCAAAACATACATAGTGCGATGCAGTGTCTTCTTGAGGAAGAAGAAACAAGGAGCAAAGCAGCAGTGTCCGTGTCCGTACAAAATGCCACAACAGCATCCATGTTGATGCAGACTGTCACAGAGGAGGAAGGAAGCAAAAGCAAAACAACAGTGTCCGTGTCTATGCAGACTGTCACGGAGGAGGAAACCGAAAGCAAAGCAAGGGTGTCTATGCCTACACAGACCGACACAGAGGAGGAAGGAACCCAAAGCGCCATCAGCATCTCCACACAAACCATCACCAAACCAGAGCAGCCTGAACCAATAGTAGTTGCCCCCATTCAGAAGAAGAAATCAAGGAGCAAATCAGTCCGCATAGTGACTGATGAGGATTCTGCAGGACCTTCGTACCCAGCAGAAGAGACAGAACCAGAGATCATCACTCGCTCTCTATCCCTGGGTGAGCTGCGTGACCTGCGGAGGGAATTCACCCGCCAGACAAACGAGTCCATCCTGACCTGGCTGCTCCGCATCTGGGATGCTGCAGCCAATGACACCATTCTGGATGGAAGTGAGGCCAGGCAACTGGGATCATTGTCCCGGGATGTGGTCATTGACCAGGGGATCAGGAGAACCCAAGAAACTCTCAGCCTCTGGCGGCGACTGCTTGCAAGTGTGAGGGACAGATACCTTTGTAAAGAAAACCTCCAGGTGCACCAAGGAAAATGGAACACCATGGAACAAGGTATCCGATGCCTGAGGGAATTGGCTGTGTTGGAAATAATTTTCTCAGAAGACGAGAGATTTCCTAAGAGTCCAGACTGCGTCCAGTGCACATCGCAAATGTGGTTGAGATTTGCACAGCTTGGACTAGAGATGTACTCCCGTTACCTGGCAACACTGCAGTGGAGGGAAGGCAAGGACAGGGTGGGCATCTTAGCCAATAAATTAAGAATTTATGAGGATACTGTCACCGCCCCATTTCGAACCCATGTCTCATCTGTGGAAACAAGGTTGGCTGAGCAAGTCCGGGACTTGATTGAAGAAAGTCATCAGAAACTAAAAAAGGAACTTAAGGAAGAAGTCTACCATATTTCACCAGAACCAACAAGAGTCTCTGCCATTAGGAGCCAGCGTTCCCAAGCCAAGGAGAAAGGATACACTCCATGAGGAAACCTCTGGTTTTTTCTTCAGGAGCATGGAGAAGACATGAAGAAGTGGGATGGAAAACCCACCTCTTCTTTAGCAGCCCGAGTACGTGAACTAAAAAGAACACCTAACACAAAAAGCTCATCTAGAGTCAATGCTGCTCCAGTCTCTCACACACAGAATTCCAGACAATATAGGAATGATGATATAACTGACCCTCTTGAAGGAACCTCAAGAACCTATTTACAGGAAGAGAGCAACGTGTACCATGACCAGGAATAGAGGGGCCCTGCCTCTAGCCAGGTAGAGGACAGGGACACTCAGATCTATTAGACTATGTAGATTCGATGGCCTGGCACGTCTGAACCACAAAAATATACAGCTTTGGTTGACACCGGTGCCCAATGTACCCTGATACCATCAAGATATGTAGGAGCAGAATCCATTTCTATTTCTGGGGTAACAGGAGGATCCCAGCAGCTTACTGTATTGGAGGCTGAAGTGAGTTTAACTGGGAATGGGTGGCAGAAACACCCCATCGTGACTGGCCCAGAGGCCCCATGCATCCTTGGCATAGACTATCTCAGAAATGGATATTTCAAAGACCCAAAAGGACATCACTGGGCTTTCGGAATAGCTGCTGTAGAGGCAGAAGACATCAGAAAACTGAATACTTTACCCGGTCTCTCAGACGACCCCTCTGCTGTGGGACTGCTGAAAGCTGAAGAACAACATGTACCAATTGCCACAGCAACAGTACACTGTCAGCAATATCATACCAGCAGAGACTCTGTGATCCCCATCCATGAGATGATTCATAAACTCGAGAGCCAAGGGGTGGTCAGCAAGGCCCATTCACCTTTCAACAGCCCTATATGGCCAGTGTGCAAGTCCAGTGGGGATTGGAGACTGACGGTGGATTACCGTGGCCTGAAAGAGGTCACACCACCACTGAGCGCTGCCGTGTCAGACATGTTGGAACTTCAGTATGAGCTGGAGTCCAAGGCAGCAAAGTGGTATGCGACCATCGATATTGCGAACGCCTTCTTCTCCATTCCTTTGGCAGCAGAATGCAGACCTCAGTTTGCCTTCACCTGGAAGGGAGTGCAGTACACCTGGAACCGACTGCCCCAGGGGTGGAAGTGCAGTCCCACCATCTGCCATGGACTGATCCAGGCTGCACTGGAAAAGAATGAGGCTCCTGAACATCTACAGTATATTGATGACATAATTGTGTGGGGGAGCACAGCAGGGGAAGTCTTCAAAAAAGGAGAAAAAATTATCCAGATTCTACTGAAAGCTGGTTTTGCCATTAAGCGAAGCAAGGTTAAGGGACCAGCTCGAGAAATTCAGTTTCTAGGAGTCAAGTGGCAAGATGGACGTCGTCAGATCCCGACAGAAGTAATCGACAAGATCACCGCTATGTCTCCACCTACCAACAAGAAGGAGACACAAGCTTTCCTAGGTGCCATAGGCTTTTGGAGGATGCACATTCCTGAGTATAGCCAGATTGTGAGCCCTCTCTACCTGGTCACCCGCAAGAAGAATGATTTCCACTGGGGCCCTGAGCAGCAACAAGCTTTCACCCAGATCAAGGAGGAAATCGCTCATGCGGTAGCCCTTGGCCCAGTCAAGCCAGGACCAGAGGTAAAGAACGTGCTCTACTCTGCAGCCGGGAACAATGGTTTGTCCTGGAGCCTTTGGCAGCAAGTGCCTGGAGAGACTCGGGGTCGACCACTGGGATTCTGGAGCCGGAGCTACAAAGGCTCTGAAGCAAACTACACTCGCACAGAGAAGGAAATCTTGGCTGCCTATGAAGGAGTTCAAGCTGCCTCAGAAGTAATTGGCACCGAAACGCAGCTGGCACCCCGGCTACCAGTGCTGTGGTGGATGTTTAAAGGAAAGGTTCCTTCCACACATCATGCCACAGACACCACATGGAGTAAATGGATTGCCCTCATCACTCAGCGTGCCCGTATTGGAAATCCGAATTGCCCCGGGATTCTGGAAATTATAACAAACTGGCCTGAGGAGGAGACTTTTGGATTGTCTTCTGAAGAAGAAGAGCAAGTGGCACGTGCCGAGGAGGCCCCACCATATAATGAGCTACCGGAAACTGAAAGAAAATATGCCCTTTTTACGGATGGTTCCTGCCGAATCATAGGCACTAGTCGGAAATAGAAAGCTGCAGTGTGGAGCCCCACACGACAAGTGGCACAAGCTACTGAGAGACAAGGTGGATCGAGTCAGCTTGCAGAGCTTAAAGTTGTCCAGCTGGCTTTGGATATTGCTGAGTGAGAGAAGTGGCCGAGGCTCTGTCTCTACACCGACTCATGGATAGTAGCTAATGCTCTGTGGGGATGGCTGAGTTGCTGGAAAAAGGCCAATTGGCAGCGCAGAGGGAAACCCATCTGGGCTGCCAAGAGCTGGCAGGACATTGCCACCCGAGTAGAGAAGCTGACCGTGAAGATTCAACACGTGAATGCACACATACCCAAGAGTCGGGCTACTGAAGAGCATCACGACAACGAACAGGTAGACCGAGCTGCCAAGGTGAAAATATCACAAGTAGACCTAGATTGGCAGCATAAGGGAGAATTATTCCTAGCTCATTGGGCCCATGATGCTTCTGGTCATCAGGGGAGAGACGCAACATACCGATGGGCCTGTGACCGAGGGGTGGACCTTACTATGGACAACATCTCAGAGGTCATGCACGACTGCGAGACCTGCGCTGCACGCAAACAGGCCAAGCGGATGAAGCCTCTGTGGTACGGTGGGCGATGGCTGAAATACAAGTATGGGAAAGCCTGGCAAATTGACTATATCATGCTTCCCCAAACCCGCCAAGGCAAGCGCTATGTACTGACCATGGTGGAAGCAACCACAGGATGGTTGGAAACCTACCCTGTGCCTCATGCCACTGCCCAGAACACCATCTTAGGCCTAGAAATGCAGGTCTTGTGGAGACACGGCACCCCTGAGAGAATTGAGTCGGACAATGGGACCCATTTCAAGAACAGCCTTATCAACACCTGGGCCAGAGAACATGGCATTGAGTGGATATATCATATCCCCTATCATGCACCAGCTGCCGGGAAAGTTGAACGATGCAATGGACTGCTTAAGACCACCCTGGAGGCACTTGGTGGGGGAAACTTCAGGAATTGTGAATTGAACTTAGCAAAAGCTACCTGGATGGTCAACACCCGAGGGTCCATCAATCGAGCTGGTCCTGCCCAGTCTGAACCCTTGCACACAGTGGATGGAGATAAAGTCCCTGTGGTACATATGAAAGGTATTTTAGGAAAGACTGTTTGGATTAATCCCACCCCAGGCAAAGACAAACCCATCCGTGGGATTGTTTTTGCTCAAGGACCCGGTTATACTTGGTGGGTAATGCAGAAGGACGGGGAAACCCGTTGTGTACTGTGAAAAATGCATATTTTATGATTGGCTTTTCGCAATAGTTACAATGAATATTATATGTGTAATGTTGGAAAGTTATGCTGTATTAATTCTCTCAAGTAGTGTGTTGAATGTATTTTTAGGTTATAACACAATGTTAAAATAGAAACTATACTATGTAGGATACTTTATAACTAGCTCAAGAAAGAGATGGGATAATCAAGGAATTCTTCGCACAAAGATAGCAATTACAGAAACCTCTAAATTTTCCAGAGGAGAGGAATTTATGGCTTTCCTTATCAACAGAAACGAACTTCTTCAAGCCTGACTTAGACTCGAAGGCGCCTGGGAATTAACAGAAACTTTTTGACAAGTACCAGACGAATTTCTTGTTTTAAATAAAATATATGCATAATCATGAAGTGTTTTGTATATGCAACAGGCTATTGCTTTTAAGGTTATTCCTTTGTTCACAAGGCATGCTTGTTGTGGCTTAAGTGCCCGAGAGCATCCGGACGTCCATAATTCTTTCCTTTTAATTGTCTTTTAATTGTCCTAACTCTAAATTTTTATTACTCTACTTGTATGACTATTTTTATAACCATTTTATTATTATTAAACTTTAAAAATTTTAAAAACCAAGTGATTGGCGTTTTTCACATGTACCACAAGGAAACTTAGTCTTAAGTGAGGACTATGTGTAAGGTTTCATCATGGTGCAGATGGAAATAGGAAAAGGGGTGGATAATGTCCAAGACTGAGCACCAAGACGTTTCCTATTACCATCCAAGTAGCAGTTGCATCTGGACACTTTTCCCCTGTTAATGGGCCCATCAATGTCTTGCCACATGACTCAGAGATAACACTCTCCAGGAGCCAGTTCTGTTTAACAGGTGATTAAGGACACACCTTGTGACTCAGAATAACATCAGCCCATTGTGAGATGCTCCGCCCAGGGGGAGAAGCTAGGCATTCCCACCTGGATAAATCCAGGGATTTCTAGACAGGAAGGGAGCCTTTCCACAGGTTTCCGAGAAGACACAGCAACCACATCTGCCACTCCAGGAGGACTGCAGCCACTCCAATTTGGACTGCTACCAGCACGCTGGCCAAAGGGGTGTCAGGTTGTATTCTGACTTTGCCAGTGGTCTTCCTTTTGTATCATTGCATGTATTTTTGTCTTTTTTTCCCTTTTCCCAATAAATTGTATTTCTGACTTGGAGTCTCTCATTGGTTTTGCTTTCAAACCAAAACAACAACCAAACCAAAAAAACCCCAACTAACCCCTAAACCACAACAAACCTCTGAATGAATTGCAGCATTACATACTTAATTAGATATTACCGTTATCCCCCATACATCTGGTCAATTAAAGATCCCTGCTCTTTCATGCTACACTGGTGTAAATGTTTTATTTTACTGATCTTTAGTAACAATCTGACTCAGACCAGATGAACTAAACCACCCGATCATCTTGTGCCAATTTTGCCCATACTGTATTGGCATAAGCTTCTGCATTTATACAAATTTTCTTGCATGGAAAATTCACAGTTTTTCCTTGCATAACTCCTGCCCCCAGCCCAGCCCATACACACACAGACATAACTCACACACTTTAGGACATTTTTTTAAGAAGAGTTTTTTCTTGATAGACCTCTTGTCACAAGGAGTCAAAAAGTACATTCAAAGGGTTGCATTTTTCCTGTAAACCTGCTACACCTTGAGCTCCTTCAGCTGTTAGAATAACTCACAGCTCAGAGGGTGTGCGGGGCTGCCTTGCCCAGGAGGCAGAGATGTGGAATCTGAACTCAGCAAGGCAAGGTGATGGCTGGAGACCTAAATGCAGAGAAGCTCTGCCAACACTGACTGCTCTCATAGCTATGAGGTGACAGGCAGTGACAGCTTTCCATTTCATTTCTTGCAACCATGCCTGTCAGTGTTTCTGTGTTTGTATTAATGAGAAGGGTAGAAAGCAATTTTGTGGTTTAATGACAGGGTGAAGCAGAGTCTGAGTTCAGCTGATTTCCTTTTTTAGTTTGATGACATTTTTTCTGTCTTAAGTCTCACAACCAAGGCCATAATTTTGGCAGTGCTCAGAATCCAGGATCTGTGGCCTCAGCAGCAGCCAAGTGTCCCCTGTCAACCTGTTTGATTTGAACTGAGTAAGCAAAACTGTGAGTGCTTTTGGCTTCTTTTAGAGACAGAAAAAGTACTCAACTCAAAACTTGTTTGTTGAATTCTCTGGAAGATCTGACTTACTCAAGTAAGATTTTGGGACACTTGTGATGTCAGAATGCAAATTTTCTGTTGATCATTCAGACACTCGGTAAGCCAGACCAATAATGGTCTTCTAAATGTTTTAACACAGCTGATTGAAATAAAATCACTTGAAATTTTGGCTTCAATCTGCAATGATGTTTCAAATACGAGAATATTCATTTGAGGGAGGAACAGAATGTTTTGATTTACATATACCTTTATTAAACTTATACTTTGAAATATATTTTACCAAGCAGACTTTCAGTTCAATTACAGCAATTGCTTTTCAGTCAGCTAGATAAGGGAAGTATTCACACACACATCTGCAATACCCTCCTTGTCTGTTACTCCACCTCTGTGAACTCCTTGAAGTTCCAGAGTTGTGGTGTAATGTAAGAAAATAATGAGGCACAGCATCAGAGTTTAAAAGGTTGGGTGGTCCTGGCAGGGTCTGCACCAAGACAACCAGACCATAGAGACAGAGGCTGCACAGGATGCAGCTCCTTGTCCTCTGCCAGCCACCACCAATCACAGTACAACGGTCCCAAATCCCTTCTTGCCTCGGGCTGTTGTCATCATTTGGAGCCATTAGGACTTCAGGCACTTCTTTCTCCATGACAAGAGCACTCTCTCAGCCTGAGGGCTGGCTGCTGGGAGCCTAGGGTGCTCTGTGCATCCCCACATGGCTCTGCCCAGGAACATCTGCTCAGGTGACAGTCCCTGGTCTCTATTCTTGGGGCTTCTGCTCTGCCTCGCTGGGAGGGGCCATCACCTCCAGGCAGTTCAGTCCAGTCCCTGCACAAGATATTCCCCTTTTTTGTTTTAAAGGCAGAATTTGCTCTCCCTGCAGCCCCACTGCGCTGGGGGCACAGGGGCACTTTGCATCAGTTTTTGGGGCTGTGTGACTTCTGCCTTGCTTGCCCAGTGAAATGGTTCCCCTTGGTGCTGTCCAGCAGAAGTGGGGCACCTAACCCAGGAAAGAATTCCTTTCCAATTTCTTTTGGCATCAGTTTTTTCACTGGCACAATGACAGGCCAGGCATTCACCCTGGGAACCACACAGACACATTTCACATGACAGCATTTTGCTCCATGCTGGGCATTGCCCAGGCAAGGGAGATGCTGGAGCTGTGGCTGGGGGTGTCCATGTGGCCCCTGTGACCTCACTGGTGACATCAGCTCTGGAAGCTCTGGAAGGGCCTTCGCTGGCCAACTGTGACCTCACTCATGATTTTGGTCCTTCCAAACTTTTATGTCACAAAGGACCAATTGTGCTGTAACTGGTGACATCAGCCTGCAAACCTCTGCAATCACAAGGGATTCCATCTTGGCCAACTGTGACCTCACTGGAGATGTTGGTTCTTTGAAGCTCTCGCGTCACAAAGGCCAGCTGTTTGCCTGTGACTGATGCTCATGGACACTAACACTTTCCCTTAATAGGAAGAGGAGCCACAGAGCTCGGCTGCGGCGTGGGGCTGCAGATGCCAATAAAGGCCAGCAATGTTCACCAGGGTGTGCGTGTCCCTGCCTGTCCTTGCGTGTCCATGGGCGCCCGTGCGTGTCCTGGCTGTGCCTGGCTGTCCCTGAGTTTCCGTAGGTGCCCGTTTATCCAGTGTCAAATCTCTCTTGTGCAGGTGGCGGGGTCCTGAATCCCCAAGTGAAGGGAACACAGAGTGAGGTCTGCAGAGAGCTGTGAGGTCATCAAACACAAACATTAACCAAAACTACCAATCCCACCCCTAAGCTATGTCCCAAGAGCCACATTTACATCCTCCACCATGCCCCTGCAGAGCCTTGTGGAATGGGCCACGGAAAAAGTCACCAGGAAATAAGAAGACACTTCAGGGCCTTCAGGGTGAGGGCAATGTCACTTAGTGGGAGCTTTCCCTGAGTCAGTGACAAATCACTCCTGTGGAAGTGATGGGGCCCTGAATCCCTAAATGAAGGGAACACAGAGGGAGGTCTGCAGAGAGATCTCAGGTCGCCAAATCCAAACATTAACCAAAACTACCAATCCCACCCCTAAGTCATGTCTCAAGTGCCAGATTTACCCCCTCTTTAAATCCCTCTAGGAATGGTGACACCACCACAGCCCTGGGCAGTCTGTTCCAATGTTTGACAACATTTTTTGGAGAAAAAACCTTTTCACACAGCCAACTAAACCTTCCCAGATGGATCTCTCAGCACCTTTCTCTCATCCTTTCTCTTTTTCCCTGGGAGAAGAGCCTGGTGCCAGCTGGCTACAGCCCTGTCTACTGCACCTTGGCAGGTGCTGTCCTCAGCTCTTTGGGTCTCTGTTCTGGGCAGTCCATAGGAGTTAGAGGTTTTGATCAGGATGGTAGAACCAAACAGCCTTGGACAAGTAGATAAAAGATATAACTTCGGCAAACAGAAGCCATGCCAAATGCAAGCAGGACACCAGCTCAGCTCTGCAAGTCTGACAAGGCACAAGTTAGGCAAAACAATGATATTGTGCATACTCAAAAGCAGGGGTCGAGGAACAGGTTAAGGAACAGCACCTAAAAAGGACATCAGATGTTGAAGTCAGACCCCGAAGAACCATACAAGGACTTCCAGTAGGGGTGTGACCATGTCAAAGTTAAGGAAGTAGGGATAGCTGATGAATGTGTAATCAATGTGTGAGATAAAATCTCTGTTCACGCAGCACTCAAGGCACTTGAATGGAGGAAGGATGCCTAAATGCCCACTCCTGCAATAAAGAATAGCTGCTTTCTAGTACTCAAATTGTGTTAGAATGTTTCTATCTGGCCAATTTCAGTGTCATTACCCATTCTCAAAATGCTCAGTCGTGGTCTGGTCTTTCTGCAGCAGAAGCAGAAATAAAAGGTCCTTCTGGTAGTCTCTGGTGACTTGATTCCTGTTCTTGCCAAAATGCATGGATGGCATGTGGTCACTTTATAAAAGATGATGGGAAATATCAAAGGGTCATCCCTGGTGTCCTAAACACCAGTTGGAGACACTGCACACAATGGAAAAGAAAATTAAAACATGAAGTTTATGGATGTTGATAGCTCTCCAACACAGACATTTTTAGAAGTTTAATTACAACTTGTATTTTTTCTTCTTTTAAAGTAGTCTGCAAAGAAAATATAATAGAAATGGCCATTTCTTTCCATGCACAGCAAGGACATCACTACTCATTGAGTAACTGGCACCCAGCAGTGTCAGCTCCCTACTGAGCACCATGTTGGTGATGGTACCACACAGGTAATGAAAGGGGCAGCCAAGAGAAGGGATGTGGAGGCTGGAGCCCAGGAGCACCTGAGGATCCACAGGATGCCTGGGGCTCTATTTTTATCACGGGAACCTCACCTTCAGGGCCAGTTCCTCCAAAGCAGAACAGTGAAAACTGCACCAGCTGTGCTGGTTTCGGTGTCTCTGAGCACCAGGCACTGGTGGGTGTTCCTGAGCCAGTTCCACTTGGGATGTGCCATTCCACCTTCCTTCCCAACTGCCGCACTGGATCTCCAGACAATAGTAGTTTGCTTTCCTGTTTCTCGAGTGATCGAGCACATGTTTGCTCCTGAAAGCTGAAGGCACCTGACAAATGAACTTCAGTAGTACCAGAAGATCCCTGTGTAACAAATGACTGCCTTCCATTGCCACAAGCACCATCTCAGCATTTATGCTTGACTTAACCCACCCTGTATAAGACAGATGACAAAACTAAATTATATATGGGTTTTTTTTTCTTCCTCGTTTTGTTTTTTGAAAGGCTGCTGCTATTAGAGAACATCCAAGTAGCACAGGAGTCCTATGTAATTACTGATTTAACTCCAAGGGAATCCATACCAGCCTCACACTGGACCTAATAACAAGGTAAGTTTAAAGAGAATACGAAGTGCAAGTTGAGTTTTCCTCCTCCTGATTTGGCATATGCTATAATCAAGACTGAATCAGCTGAGCTTGATTCCATCCTGGAATGCCCTGAATGCATGCCTTTGGCAACATTCACATCAGTCTGGCCATGGTGCTGCAGCCTGGGCTGGATGTCCAGCAAAGCCTGGAAGGACACAAATGTCAGAGCCATTGCCTGGTGGGAAAAAGGGGGCTCAGCAGGTCTGGGTGGGAGGAAGCAGGGGGCTGGAGACACCCAGCATATCTCCAAAGCCTCTCTGGGCACTGGCACCACAGAAAGCTCTGAGCCCACCTGCCCCACCCTGAAGGCAGCACTGTGCCCTGCCCTGGGTCCCTGCTCTTGATTGGAGTTAGAAACCCCCTGGGCATTTCCTCTGGCGAAAGGGACTTCAGGGAGCCTCTTCACTGCTGTACAGCCCTTCTGCTCCTGCTGATTATATTTGAGATTTCAGTACCAGAGACAAAGATGCAGTATCCAAAAATCTCATGCTGGACAACAGTAGTTTGTCCTGAAAAACATACAGAATATAAATTTTCAGTTACCCTGAAGGTGCTGGATAGAGCTTAAAGACAGAGTGTCAAAACAGATAAAAAAAATGTAAAATTGTGCACACAGGAGAAGTGTAGCTGGAACCAGTGAAGAAGCAGATGAAGAGGACTGTGGTGGTTTGTTGTAGATGCCAGCAAACCCAATGGTAAGAATGATGATGTCTAACTCCAGTTCAGAAGGTTGAATAATTTCTTTATTATAATTTTGCTATAATACATTAATATACTATATAAAGGAGGATACTAAAAACTACATGCTACTTTCTCTAACTACCATATCTAACTACTCCCAACTCATGACCTTGTTCTCCAGAGTCCAGACACAGGTGGATCCAATTGGCCACCAGACTCAAACAATCCTCACCAGAATCCAATCAAGCAATGACCCCAGGTAAACAATTCTCCAAGCACATTCCACATGAGAAAAACAAAGAGCAGAAATAGAAATAGTTTTCTTTTTCTTTCTCTCTGTGTACCTCTATGAAAAATCCTGAAAGAGAGAGAAATGTGCTTGCCACAGTGGGTTTTTTGGCAAGTTGTAATGAATATGTATGACTGTGATCATACACACAGTCCAGGAAAGGTAGGTGTGGTTCAAAGCAGGAGGTCTTGAGGTCACAGGAACAGACTGTCCCTGTGTGCCAAAAGATGAGTTGAAGAGGCAAACGCCAAGCCTGGATAGGCAATGAAGGAACTCAGCAATAAAAGGAGGATATATCATCTTTGGAAGGAGGATCAGGTCTCTCAGGAAGTGTTTAAGGGGGTTGCTAGAGCATGTAGGAAAAACACTGGGAGGCCAAAGCTCAGGTCAAACTTAATTAGGCAACTTTTATAAAGGATAATAAAAATGTTTTTTACAAATATATTAATGGCAAAAGCAAGGGTAAGACCAACCTTTGTTCTCTACTGGATGTCGAAGAGAACTTAGTAATGCAGATGAGGAGAAGGCAGAAGTGCTTAACACCTTCTTTGCCTCAGTCTTTGGTGGAAAGACGGCTTGTGCTCAGGACAGCTGTCTTCCTGGGCTGGTGGATGGTATCAGGGAGCTGAATGACTGCCTGTTCTCCAGGAGGAGGCAGTCAGAGAACTGCTGAGCTGCTTGGATGTTCATAAATCCATGGGACCAGATGGGATCCACCCCAGGGTGATGACAAGCTGGCAGATGAGCTTGTGAAGCCGCTCTCCATCATTTACCAGCAGTCCTGGCTCATTTGTGAGGTTCAGGATGACTGGAATCTGGCCAATGTGACACCCATTCACAACAAGGGAGGGAAGGTGGATCCTGGTAATTACAGGCCAGTCAGCCTGACTTCAGTACCCGGTAAGGTCATGGAACAGTTTATACTGAATGTCATCAAACAGCACTTACAGGATGGCCAGGGTATCAGACCCAGCCAGCAGGGGTTTAGGAGGGGTAGGTCATGCTTGACCAACCTGGTTTCCTTTTATGACCAAGTGACCTGTCTGGTGGATGCAGGAAAGGCTATAGATGTTGTGTACCTGGACTCCAGCAAAGCCTTTGACACTGTCTCCCACAGCACACTCCTGGAAAAGCTGGCAGCCCATGGCTTGGACAGGAGCACTCTGTGCTGGGTTCAGAACTGACTGGATGGCTGGGCCCAGAGAGTGGTGGTGAATGGTGCTGCATCCAGCTGGGGACAGTCACCAGGGGTGTCCCTCAGGGATCTGTGCTGGGCCAGCTCTGTTCAATATTTTTGTTGATGACGTGGATGTGGGGATTGAGTATTTCATCAGTAAATCTGCAGATGACACTGAGCTGGGAGCGTGTGTCCATCTGTTGGAAGGTAGGATGGTTCTGCAGGGAGACCTGGAATGGTTGGATGGATGGGCAGAGTCCAATAAGATGGAGTTTAACAAGTCCAAGTGCCCAGTCCTGCATTTTGGCCACAAGAACCCCTGCAGTGCTACAGGCTAGGGACAGAGTGGCTGGACAGTGCCCAGGCAGAAAGGGACCTAGGGGTACTGGTCGACAGCAGGCTGGACATGAGTCAGCAGCGTGCCCTGATGGCCAAGAAGGCCAATGGCTCCTGGCCAGTATCAGGAATGCTGTGGCCAGCAGGAGCAGAGAGGTCATCCTTCCCCTGTACTCAGCACTGGTGAGGCCACACCTCGAGTGCCGTGTCCAGTTCTGGCCCCTCAGTTTGGGAAGGATGTTGAGGCGCTTGAGCATGTCCAGAGGAGGCAACAAGGCTGGAGAGGGGCTTGGAACACAAATCCTGTGAGGAACGACTGAGGGAGCTGGGGGTGTTTAGCCTGGAGAAAAAGAAACTCAGAGGTGACCTTATCACTCTCTACAATTCCCTGAAAGGTGGCTGTAGCCAGGTGGGGTCAGTCTCTTTCTCCAGGCAGCATTGACAGAACCAGAGGACACAGTCTCAAGCTGCTCCAAGAGAAATATAGGTTGGATATTAGGAAGAAGTTTTTTTACAGAAAGTGTGATGAAATTCTGGAATGGCCTGCCTGGGGAGGTGGTGCAGTCACCATCTCTGGATGTGTTTTAAAAAAGACTGGATGTAGCACTGGGTGCCAGGGTTTAGTTGAGGTGTTGGGGAATGGGCTGGACTTGATGATCTTGAAGGTCTCTTCCAACCTGGTCATTCTGTGAATTCTGTGATTCTGTGATGGAATAAATACCTTGCTGTAAAATTTTACCACATTTTACCAGATTAAAGGAAATATCCTGTGAGTCTGGCACTGGTGAAGAATGCCTGTTTTCTAATGCTTCAAACTGCGTTGGAAAGTTTCTTTTCCAGCTGATTTCGGTATCTGTCAAAATAATGTTTAGATCTCTGGAACCCAGAGTGACCAAATATTAATTGCTGCTTCCACTTACTCAGAGGCTCAACACCATTCAGGGACCTTTGAGAAAGGCATGGCTATCCCTGTCTCCAGAGAGAAAAGAATGCTATTAAAGTGGTGACAGCTATTTTGAATTAATCAGTGGAATACGAGTGAACAGGATAAAGTGGTGGCAAGCATTAATAAAATGTACCACAGTGACAATGTTTACTGGCATTTGGTCGAGCTTTTTATTTGAGACTATCTTGTGGAAAGTGTGTGCTAAGGCTCCACAACAGCCAGACATCAAATAGTGCCCAGGAACACCAGTGGCACCATTTTATCAGACTTAGATCAAGAATAGTGTGACAGCAGAGCCAGGGCCATGCTGCGACACTATGCGTGTGTGGCATTGCCCTTTGTGTCCCCAGAGCCGTCACTGCCCTCAGACCGGTGACGCCGCCATTGGCCTCAGAGCCACCATCGCCCTCACCTCTCCTTACTGCCCTCAGCGCCCTTAGTGCCGCCATCACCACCATTGCCCTCACCTCTCCATGCTGCCCCCAGCGCCCTAAGGTTGCCGTAGCCCTCGCAGTCCAGCCCTCAGTGCCGCCATCGTCCTCACCCACCTCAGCCCTCAGGGCCGCCATCCCCCTAACCTCACTAAACTGCCCTCAGTGCCCTCAGTGCCCTCAGCGCCCTCATGGCTCTCACCCTCGCCCCCCTCAGTCCCACCGCTGCCCTCAGCGTCCCCAGCGCCGCCACTGCCCTCAGCCCCGAGACCGTCCCAGCCCCCGCCGCCCCCGCCATCACTCAATCCCCTCAGTCCCGCCGTGCCCCTCAGCTCCCCGCCAGACCCCTCAGTGCCGCCGCTCCCTCCCGGCCGCCGCAGCCCCCACAGGTGCTCCTCAGCCTCACCATCTCCTCACAGGCTCCCCGCTGCCTCCGGCCCCGTCGTCCCGCTCAGCCTCGGTGCCCGCGGCAGCTCCGGCCGGGGCTGCACCTGCTGCTCGACCCGGCCCGGCCCGGGAGCGGCCACAGCGGCACCTCCGGGGCACTCGGCAGTGAGGGGGTCCCTGGGCTGTATCTGGGAGGCGAAGGGAGGAAATGAGGAGCAGGAAGGGCTGGGTATAACTAAGGGAATGCCATTGCATCCCACAGGGAACACAGCGAGAGGAGGGTGCTGAAGGAGACTGTGATTCCTGCTGATCAGTCTGACTTCAGGCACTTCTGTTATAAATTGAGGCGAATAATTTGTTCAGCCTGTTGAGAGTCAATCAGAAATTTATTGGTTACAGCAAGCAATGGCAAGCAAACAGCGCTGGGTGCAGCCGGGGAGTCAGCGCTCTGCCAACGGCTCACACCGTTTCCCCCTTCCCACAGTCTTTTTATACTCTCTTTCTTCCGTGTCTGCGGTATCTCTGGGTGTACTCTGCGCTTGCGCCCTCTGTTGCTAGGGGGTCTTCTTCTACTCTCTGGTGGCTGTTTGAGGAAGGCTCTTCTCTTTTTCTTTGGTGAAAGTCCATGGCCCTGTAATGGTCTTTTCCATATAAGGTTATATGTTATATGCGCCTAAGTTCTAGTTACACAATCAGCTTAAGTAATCAACATATTAGCTAGTTTCTGTCTTGCGGTTTTCTGTTATCTACACAAGGCTTCTCCTTTGGTTTTCTGTTATCTACACAAGGCTTCTTCTTTCTGTCTTGATGAACAAAGAGTCTTTTCTAACTTATCACAATCCCCCCTTTTTCTTTATTTTGTTCATCAAACCTTTTTAGTTCTTGTAAGCTAAGGGCTAAGGTTTCATTAGTCTCAGGATCTTCCAGTATGGGTTTATATTTGGCCCTTATCAACATGAAGTGAGCAGCCTCCAATCTCCTCTTTACTATGTTTATGATCCTATTAAAAATACACGGGCTAAAGGTTAGTCCTAAAATCAGCAAAATTAGGGGCCCTGCAATTGTGGACAATAGGGTGGTCAGCTACGGGGAACTGTTGAACCAGGTTTCATACCAACTTTGTTTGGCTTCTTTTTCCCTTTTTCGTTTCTCTAATCCTTCCCTTAGTTTTGTTATTGTATCCCTGACTACCCCTGTGTGATCTGCATAGATACAACACTATTCTCTGAGCACTGCAGATAGCCTTCCTTGCTATAGGAACAGGAGGTCTAATCCTCTCCTATTTTGCAAAACTACTTCAGATAGGGCTCTTACTGATTTCTCTAAGGCTGATATCGATTGCTCTATTTGCTCTAAGTCTTCGTTCACTGCTACCCTTAGAGAGTGAAATTCTTTCGTTTGTTTTACTAAGGAAGCCACTCCCGTGCTTACACCCGCTCCCCCCATGAGTATTAAAGCAGCCACTGTAAGTGTAGTAAAAGGTTCTCGTTTTTGTAGATGATGTGCTGAGGTAATTTGTAGGTTATATACATAGTATTGAGGGTGATATATAATTTTTGGGATTATGACTACTTGTATGCAGTAATCTGAGGTCTCATTGAAAATTTCTAGGGAGATGCAGGGTGTGAGTCTTCCTTTTGCACAGATCCACTTTGTGTTTTTAGCAGGGAATAACTACTTGGTTGGCTTATCCTCTCGTTTTGCTGTAGTCATTGTTTCCACAGGGACTCCATGTGCTGGGGCACTAGGCCAATGCATCTCCCCTTCCCTGTTACTGAAGCTAATGTGATTCCTTGCTCCCGCGAATCTTTCTAATTATACAAAGGGGGGTTACTGCCATTTGCATGTCTTGCCTTTTCTGATATTCTAACAGCTTCATAAAATGGGGGTTTAACATCAAAGCAAAGCTAACAATGCTCTGTAAGCCGGGGGTTAGTTACATTCAAGACTTGGTATGCTCCCTCTACCAGCTTCCAAAGGGTGTTAAATCAAGAATCCTCGCTAGGGGGTACTATTGTCTGGGTATCAACAGTTGAATTTTCTATTCTTGAGTTACTTTGATTACTGATTATTTCAACATAACTTGGCTCTCCATCTTTGGCTATTACTGGGTTAGGGCCTACTGGCTGGGTATCTGGTGGGTTAGTCTCTTTCTTTATGGTAGACATGTTACCTCTGTCCTTACCGGGTTCCACGTACCGAAAACCCCATGTTCGTCCTCCTGTCCATCTTGGATCTGATGGTTTAATTACATTCAGATACACAAATTGACAATTCCCCTGATTGACTATGCCGCCCGACCAGTCCTTCTGTGGAGCTTTACAGCCATGGGGTCCCCAAGAAACAGTAAGCCATTGATCTCCTTCTACTGACTAATCTGATGCTATTGTTTCACAGCCCCAGTACTCACAGAAGTATTCCCTGGCGTAATTGCAATATCTCCTGGATTTGATGCTGGACACGTATAGAAACCTATTTTATTTAGACATGGTTTGATGGGGGCTAATGTGCATAATGACGATGTAAAACTAGGAGATCCGGACGATATCCGAGTTTGAATTTCTTTCCCATTTACTCGGGTTAATATCCATTTAAAGGGTTGATGTGAAAATTGAGAATATCCTCCTGGCAATAACATAATCAGAATTACAATAACGATAACTTGCCAAGGAGGATGGAGTCTTGGTTTTGCACTTAACTCATATTTTTTTACTATTCTCCTTTTAGCACGTTGCCCTTTTTGTCTACCCAGGTGGTTGAGTTGGTACCTTTGGGGAGATTATCAATACCCAGTTGGTAATATTTGGAGTATTTCTGCATTATTATACTTGGGATTGGGAAGAGCCTGGTTCTTTCCCCTCTGCCTCGCCCACCAACTCGGGTGCTTCGAGCCGTGGGGATTACCATCTTCTCAGCAGCAGCGGTACTCTCCAGCGCATCCATTCCCTTTTCCCTTTCTAGCCTTATACTGCTCCCAGTTCTTATCCTTGACCAGGGATGAGTCACACGGGATTTCTTTCAGTTCTTTCCGACAACACTGGTTTACAATATGGGCAACAAAGGGGGCAGGTTCATTCAGGTGGAAACAAAAATTTTCAGAGTTAACCCCTTTTCTGTAAACCTCTTACTACTCTTTCGATTTGAACCTTACCCACTTATTCTCCAATTCCCCTAACTCTAATATGATTCTTGTTAATCCTCACTCTAGCTTGTAGCAGCTGGAGCAAATCTCAGTAGGTGGCTTTCCTTTGCAGCAATGGACCCACCACTGTTCTTGGCAAGTTTTACAAACAAAGCACACAAAAGGATAACAATCACAATGTATTTCTTTACACAGTACTCTATAATTATCAGCCAAGGGGTAAGCGTATTTTTTTGTTCCCCTTCTTGGTCTATTTGGATTACCCACACTGAGTCTGTTAGTTCTTTTTCAAGGTGACCTTCAGGTTTCCGGGTTGGCTCGTTACTCTCCAGTGGTCAGCTGTAGTGATCGGTCTTTAAACTTGACTTGCGTGGGTCCATCCCTTCTCGGAGGTCTGAATTGCTGTCTCTGTGGTAAGTAAAACAACGAAGGGGCCTTCCTAACGAGGTGTTAAAGAATTTTCTTTCTACGATTTAATGAGTACTCTATCTCCAGGCTTAATCTTATGTATTGTTAAGTCTAACGGAGGTCTTTGAGTTAACATCCCCTTTTCCTTCAATTCTCTCCTTCTGTTCATAATTTGCACAATGTAGGTATTGATCTGAGAATCTTTTAAACAAGGGTGATCTACAGGGGCTTCCATGTCATAGGGCATTCCGAATAGCATCTCAAAAGGGGATATCCCCACATCAGTTCGGGGTTGAGCGCGGATATTTAATAGAGCCAAGGGCAAACACTTGATCTAAGACATCTTTGTTTCTAGCATTAATTTAGTTAACTGTTTCTTGATTTCCCCATTTATCTGCTCCACTCTCTCAGAACTTTGTGGGTGCTATGGAGTATGATACTTCCACTGGGTCCCCAGGGTGGTGAGAATATCTTTTGCTATTTTGAAGTAAAGTGAAGGCCCCTATCAGAATTTAGGATCTCTATCATCTCATATCTAGGTATGGTTTGTTCTAAAAGTATCTTTAACCACCGCATGAGATGTTGTTCTGGTGGTGGGGAATGCTTCTACATAGTGTGTCAAGTGATCTATTAATACTAACAAGTACTTATATCTCCCTATTTTGGGTAGTTGAGTAAAGTCTACTTGTATATGAGAGAAAGGTCTTTGTGCTAACTCTCTCCTACCCATTGGTCTCTCTCTTTGTTGTTGCTTGTTTGCCTTTTGACAGGTCAGACAGTGTTGGGTTACCTGTTTAGCCAGATTATAGAACCCTATACACATGTATTTGATGGCAAACTGATCGACTAAGGCCTGGGTGCCCCAATGGGTTTTATCATGTATAGCCTGCAGGATTCTCATGGCTACTCCTTTCGGGAGTACTTCTCGACTATCGGGTAATATCTACTTGCCTTCCTCCTTTTCCCGTATTCCCATTTGGTCTAATTTTTCTTTTTTCTTGTACTGTGAATGTTAATAAATATTTCTTTGAGCTATGATACTAGCAATGTTTCTTCTGGGGGTTATCACAAGCACATCTGATGGAATCATCTCCAAACATTTTCTAACATGACCAACACGGTGTTGTTCCTAAATCATCTCCACAAGCAGAGCAATCCTCCCTCCGCGTAACCTCAGGCTTATGTTTTAAAGTCATTAGCACAGCTCTCTTGGCCTCTTGATCAGCTAAATTGTTTCCCCTAATGGAGGCTCCCATTCCTGTCTGATGGCCACAGACATGCACTACTGTTATCCTTTCTGGATATCTGAGAGCTTGTAAAACTCGTTGGATTAATTCCTTGTGTATTAACCCCTTTCCTTGTGAGTTAATTAATCCTCTCTCTTCTCAAATTTTACCAAATGTGTGTACTACCCCATAAGCATATTTAGAGTCAGTGTAGATGGTTCTGGATTTTCCTTTTAACAATTCTAATGCTCTGAGTATTGCATATAGTTCACATGTTTGTGCCGACTAACTAGGGCTAAGGGGGCTAGATTCTATTATCTTGAAGGTTTTTCTATCTACCACAGCGTACTCAGATTTCCGTTTCCCCTCAACAACTTGAGAGGATCCATCCACATATAACTGGGCCCGAGTCTAGTTCTTCTTCTTCTAAATCTGGTAGTATTTTGGTTTGTTCCTTAATTTGTTGGAGGCAATCGTGTGCCAGTTCAGTAGTTGGTTCCCCATATAGGAATTGAGCAGGATTTTGTAAACTGGTAGTTTCTATAGTCAATTTAGGGGATGATATTAGGATTCCTTCATATTTTAGCAGCTTGGCATCCATTATCCATTTTTCAGTTTTTTGTTGCAAAATTCCCCAGATGTTATGAGGGGATAAGACCCGCAGCTCACTTCCAAAGGTTATTTTCCCTGCTTCTTCTACTAAGAGAGAAGCAGCTACTATTACTTGTAAGCAGGTGGGCCACCCTCTACTAACAGGGTCTAAGAGTTTTGAGAGATACGCCACTGGTTTTCTGTTCCTGGCCCAGTCCTGGGCCAGCACCCCATATGCAGTTCCTTCTTCAACATTAATAAATAGGAAGAATGGTCTTTTTAGATCAGGGAGACTGAGGACTGGTGCATTTACCAATTCAGTCTTTAGGGCCTTTAGTTAGTCTTCATCCTCAGGTGTCCACTTGAGTAATCCTTCCTTAGTTAATTTTTCATACAGAAATTTAACTTTCTCACTAAAGTTCACTATCCACTGTCGACAGTATCTAAAAAGTCTTAACAACTGCCGTATCTGTCTTTTATTCTGTGGAGCTTGTAATGAGAGTATACTTTGGACCCTTTCAGCATCTAATTTCTTAGTTCCTTTGGTTAACTTATGTCCTAAGTATTTAACTTCTTCCTCTACAAACTGTAGCTTAGACTTTGAAACCTTAAGTCCCTTCAAACTCAGGAAGTTTAGTAGCTTTATGCTTTCTTTTCTTACTACCTCCTCCTCCTTGCTTGCGATTAGTAAATCATCTACATATTGTACTAAAACTGTTCCTTCACCTAAGGAGTAATCTGCTAATATTTGTTCTAATGCTTGTCTAAATAAATTAGGAGATTTTGTAAATCCCTGAGGGAGGACAGTCCATCTCAGTTGTTGCTTTCGATGGGTGTCCAGGTCTTCCCATTCAAAGGCAAAATAATCTCTGGAGGTTTCTTTAAGAGGGCAGGCCCAAAAAGCATCTTTTAAGTCTATTACACTGTACTATTGATTTTCAGGGCCTAATTGACTTAAAAGTGTATACGGGTGAGCTACTATGGGAAATCTTTCAACAGTTCTTTTGTTGATTTCTCTCAAATCATGAACTAGCTTATAACTACCATTCGGTTTCTTTACGGGTAAGATGGGTGTGTTAAAAGGAGACATGCAAAGTTCGAGGAGACCTTGTTTTAAGAGTCTCTCAATTTCGGGTTTTAACCCTTGCCTCCCTTCTTTAGACAGAGGGTATTGTTTTACTCTCACAGGTATCTCAGGGTTCTGGATGGTTACTTCAAAAGGTTCGATATTCAATCTTCCTACAGTGTCGGAGGTGTACCACACTTCTGGATTGATTTTAGCTTCATCCGTGGTCTGTAGAGGACACAGTTTTACGCTCAATTTCTCCTCTATTACTTCCACTCCTATTCTTAATTCAATCATCAAGTCCTGTCCAAGTAGGTTATAATCTGCCTCGGGAACTAATAAAAAGGATCTCACCCCCAATTTAGAATCAGTCTCTAAAAAGACATCTTTTATCACAGGTACTCTAAAAGGCTCCCCTTTTGCCCCAACTACCTGTACTGTGTCAGATGAAATTTTACATCCCTGGGGAAGGTGATCTTTCCGCCCCCGAGTCCACAAGGAACTCGTATTCTTGCTGCTGGGGACCTATTTTTAGCTTTACCAGGGGCTCCGTTCTTTCTCTCACCCCCAGCAGATAGAGCCCCTGACTTTTTCATCAGCCATCCTTTGTCGGCATTTCCGCTTCGTATGACTCCTCCTCTCACAGTAAAAGCAGGTAATTCCTCTTTCCTCCTTCGTCCCATCAATCCCATCAGTCCGCCTTGGAACTCGCTTATTTCCCCATACGGCTGCCCCTTTCTGTAAAGGGGAGGGGGCAGTTTTCTGTCCTTCCTGAACTGCCGCTACCATTATCCTAACTTGCTTTTTATGAGTTTCATCCTCCCTCCTTACATAAACTTTCTGCACCTCTCGCAATAATTCATCCAATCCTCTTCCTTGCCAATCCTCTAATTTTTCTAGCTTCTTCCAAATGTCCACTCATGAGTTTGCTACAAACTGTGTTTTTAGCAGGGCCTCCCCCACTGGGGTATCAGGGTCTACTCCAGAGTATAACCGAAAGGTTTTTCTCAACCTTTCTAACCATTCTGTGGGGTCTTCATCTTTTTTCTGCTGTTCCCAAAAAGCCCTGTGAATATTCTGTCCTCAAGGGACAGCTCTTCTTATTCCTTGTATTATAATGTTCTGCAAATCTACCCATATGGGCTCTGTGTTGTGGATCCTAGTTGTTCCAGTCAGGGCGTTGCATAGGCTACTTGGTGTCTGCAAGGGGCCCTTGTTGGTGTTCATCATCCCATATTCTCATCCCTACATCTCTAATCACCCTCCTTTCCTCTGAGGTATATACTATGCCTAAAATAGATTGCATCTCATCCTAAATATAAACATTCGGACCCAGAAATTGGTCTAACCTTTCAGCAACTCTAAGGGGGTCCTCTAAGAGGTGTCCCATTTCCTTTTTGAACTCCCTCACATCTCCCGAGTTCAAGGGTACAGACACATATCCAACTCCTAAGATTTGGGCTGATTGCCCCGGTTGTCCTGCATTAGGATTAGGGACTATCCCCATTCCTGCTTCTCGGAGTGGGGGCAATCCCAATTCTTCCTGCCTTTTCCTAGTCTGGCTTCTAGTTACCTGCTGGTTATTCCCCTGGAGCTCAGCATTCAACTCATCCCCCTCCGAGTCATCTTGTACTGGGGCAGAGGGTTCAGGATGTTGTGGTGAATGTGGAGGTAGGGGTGGGTAAAGGTTCCAGGGGGGGAGAACAGGGAGGGGGGCATGGTGGTGGAGGAGGTGGTGGAGGGGGAGGAAGTATGTAGGGTGGAGGGGTGAAATCAGGTAGGTCTGTATCCTCTTTCCATCTTTTCTTCTTCTCCCTAGTACTAAGTGCAAACAACTTAATGCGAGTTTCCCCCACTATCTAGAGGGAGGCATACTCGCTCTCCTCTAAGTTCAAGGGCTCTTTAGAATTCACATAAATATTTAAAGCCTGACATATCCAATCTCAAATGAGCCAAACACTGGCCAGTACAAATGGTCCACTCTTATTTGTTTCCCTCCCCAAACCTCTATGCAGTAGTGCACCATTTTCACCTTGTCCTTTCCTTTCCTGGATGGGAAGGCATCCCAATTTTTAATCATTAGTCCTAATGGGCTATCTGGAGGAATTTGGGGAAGCTTTACAGGGGTTCCCCCACCCATGGGACCAGAGGGCTTGCTTTTCCTCTGTCCCATCTTCCAGAGTGCCTTCTTACACACACCTCTACACTTCCCTCAATTCATGGCCCAGCCCGTCGCCGGGTGTGGGAAATGCACTTCTATGAGGTCAACACTCACATCATCTCACAGAGACATCTCACTCATCACACTCCACGATCCCAACCCCAACCGAGCGGCCCCCGTTCCCTTTAAACGGGGCAACCTCAGTAGCCCCGAAGGACCACTGAAAGGTACTTACACAATCCTGTGTCCTCGCCCAGGACTTAGTGCACAAAGATTATGGGGTTGCCGGCTATTCTTTGCTTGCCACCGAATTTGGGTTCATCGGTAAGGGTCCCAGAGGGGAGACTCCTGAGCGGGGCCCGCTGCCAAGGCAGCGAGGGCGCCTCCCCGTGAGGAGCTTCCAACGGATAGCCCTTATCCAAGCCACGGCACCAGATTGTTATAAATTGAGGCGAATAATTTGTTCAGCCTGTTGAGAGTCAATCAGAAATTTATTGGTTACAGCAAGCAATGGCAAGCAAACAGCGCTGGGTGCAGCCAGGGAGTCAGCACTCCGCCTACGGCTCACACTGTTTCCCCCTTCCCACAGTCTTTTTATACTCTCTTTCTTCCGTGTCTGCGGTATCTCTGGGTGTACTCTGCGCTTGCGCCCTCTGTTGCTAGGGGGTCTTCTTCTACTCTCTGATGGTCATTTCAGGAAGGCTTCTCTCTTCTTCCTCGGTGAAAGTCCACGGCCCTGTAATGGTCTTTTCCATATAAGGTTATATGTTATATACACCTAAGTTCTAGTTACACAATCAGCTTAAGTAATCAACATATTAGCTAGTTTCTGTCTTGAGGTTTGCTGTTACCTACACAAGGCTTCTCCTTTCTGCCTTGATGAACAAAGAGTCTTTTCTAACTTATCACACTTCTGCCAGGGAAAAAGCACAGTACGAGAGAAAAGTGCCTAGAGTTGCACCCAGGAAGGCTTAATTAGAAAGGTTTCTTGTCCAAAAACTGTTGTCAAACATTGGAACAGACTGCCCTGGACTTTGGTGGTGTCACCATTCCTAGAGGGATTTCAAAAAGGAGTAAAAATGGTACTTGGGACGTGACTTAGTGGTAGGATTGGTGGGTTTGGGTTAACGTTTGGATTTGGTGACCTGAGAGGTCTCTGAAGACCTCCCTCTGTGTTCCCTTCACTTGGGGATTCAGGGCCCCATCACTTCCACAGGAGCGATTTGTCACTGACAGGGACTCAGGGAAAACTCCCACTAAGTGACATTGCCCTCACCCAGCCCGTTTGCAGCCCTCAGCAGGCCTGGAACAGGAGACCGCTTTGGAGGTCTTAACGAGCCCCGTTAGTGAGCAGCGCATTCGAGAGCGGAACCTTCTGGCGGGGGACAGCGGGCCTATGGCGCACGGACACCGAGGACACGCAGACGCTTTTAAGTTTTGCTGGCCTTTATTGGCATCTGCAGCCCCGTGCCGCGGCCAAGCCCTGCGCTCAGCTCAGCGCCGGCGGCGGTGTCTGCGGCTGGAGCGGCGGCGCCGGCCGCGGCCGCGGCTCTGGCTGCGGCCGCGGCTCCTGCGGGAGCGCCGGTGGTAACAGGCCATGCTGCGGCAGAGGCGGGGGTGGCGCGCCTGCTTTTATAGCCGAGCGGGGCAGCCTCGCCGTGACTTCAGCGGGGACGTCGCCTCTGCGATGCTCTGGCATCACAAAGGGCTCCGCCTCAGCCTTACTTCCGTGGGAGACATTGATTCCCACAGAATGAAATCCTGAATTACAGAGTTTGTTTTACCTGACTGTTGTATTGTGGTTTTACAGTTTTATAATTGTTCTGAACAGCACAAGTAGCACAGCTGGTGTATCTAACCATTAACCAACGGATGTTTTGCCTTCTGTTCTGACTAAATTGCTGAGGGGGGAAGGTGCTGTTAGTGTTACACATTAATCATATCCACTGTGGACTGGCTGATGCCATCAGTACCTGGAGTGGGAGCTTGACACCTCAGGGGAATTGTCACCCCAGCTCCAAACTGAAATGAACAGGGCTAATGCCTTTATTAACATTCAGCTCTTTATTAAAAAGATCAGCTGGGCAGGGGGCTCGACACAGAGCTCGCCCCCACAGTCGTAGCTTTTCCAGGCAGCCAAAAGGAAGGAGGCATGCAGAGTCTGTCACTGGAGTCCCAAGCAGCAGCTGTCCTTTCTTCTTTCTTTGTGGCACACCAGTGGCCCGAGAACGAGGAGGTGTGGCGTGCAGAGTCTGTTGCTAAAGTCCAGAACAACAGCTGTCCCCACTCCTTCCCTGGTGGCAACACCAGGGCTCTCTATTTCCCTATCTCCCTGCTTCTCAGAGCCTAATATAGTTTGTTCTTTCTTAGGTGATGGCGACGGTTAAAAGTCAATCATGGCGATAGTTAAAAGTCAATCAGGGGATGTGTTTCCCTCTTCCTCAGCTAGGGCATTTGTCTAGACTCCTCTACTGTGTTCAGTATTTGATTTATAGTCCTTTTTATCTCCTAAAAATACTCCCATGATCCTAAGGGGTTTTTATTTGCATGTTAGTCCCAGAATGGCAGCGTGGAGGGGTGGGAGGCCAGTTATCTCCAGGTAGTTTAGAGAAAACAAACAGAGCAATTAGCTAATTAGCATTTCAATATCGGTACTTAGCTAGAGTTAGTAGTTTCTGTTAGTGTTGCCATGGGAACTAGGAAGGCCCTGCCCGGGTCTCTGGGGAACACGTGGAAACTGTTCATTACACAAACCAGTGCTGCTGGGGGCAAGGAGTCACCCATGCCAACTCAGGGAGGGAGTGGGAATTCTGGGATGGATGGGTGTGTGGTAAGACAGAGAGGAAAAATGCTTGGAGGAGAAGGCAGCAAGCCAGCAATGAATAGCATAGAGGCCAGGGTTGTCCTGTCCAGGCCACACATGGGAGTCTTCAGACAGACAATCCTCAAACATTTCTTCTCCTCTGCAGAGGCGCTTGGCTGGTCATAGGGCTGGCCTCAGCCGATGGACACACTGACTAAAATTAGGGCAGGTACTGAATAAACAGGAGGCCTCCTGAGTAGCTCATTGGCTGCTCCTTAGTGCTGGCCTGAAACCCAGGACAGGATCTGGAGGGTTGCCTCAGAAAGAGAGGCAGAAAGCAACAGTGGGGTGAGGCCATGTTAATGCATCCTTCAGCCAGTTTCTGTGCTGTGCCTGCTCTGACACCGCATCTGACAGTCTGATTGCTTGTACGGGCTGCTCAGCTTGGAAAGGTGTTATATTTCATACACATTCTTGTAATTCATTGAAACCCCCTTTGCTCTCATGGCCACTAGCCACCTACATGTATTTGATCCAAAAATAAGTGTTGTAGATTATAAATAGCTCCTGCACACTCTAGGAATGCATTTCAAGGAAATATTTTTACAGGATGCCGGAAAGAAGAGTCAGTTAGGAAAAGCAGCTTGGTTCAGCTAAGTGCCAACGTACGCATTGCTAATTTCCCCTGTTGTTCAGTGGAAATGAGTTACTATCATTATTGTTCCTTTGCTTGCTCTTTTTTTTTTCTGGCCATTATTTTTCAGACAGAAAAATAGATTACCTAACTTTGGTAAGTAATGGCTGCCAGAAGTATAATACAGAAACATCATTTTCTGGAGTATTGAGATCCCCCTCACCTCTTTAAGAAGTCAAACTAAATTAAATATCATTCTGCAATACTTTTTTTTTTTCTCTGTATGTCTGTCTTTTTTTGCATTTTGGGTTTTGTTTTTGTTTTGGTTTTGGTTTTGGTTTTTTTTTTTTTTTTTTTTTTTTTTTTTTTTTTTGACTGAAATACAGACCTGAAAAAAGCTATTGCTTGATATATGGCAAAAAAAGAGAAGCACAATTTTGAAATACAGTATTCTGGCTGCAAAAGAACATGTGGAATTGCAAGAAAAGTGTAACTTAATTGTCCAGTGTTTTGGTCCTTCCAGACCGCTGCTGAGAGATGCTGAACATTATAAAGCACTTTCATAGAGCTGATTGATTTATTTTTTCTTTCACAAGAACTTGGATTGCTGTTATCACAGTGCCCCAAGGCCTTAGAGACCTCACTGTATACTTCCTCAAGGACACCTGGAACATGCACATCAAGAATCACTGGGCACTGCCAGATATTTTGAGTGACCTTCTTGCAAGATGCAGGAGATCAAGCCCTGCCTGCTTGTAGTATTAAAGGACCTGCAAAGGGGCAAATGTAGAAAGAATGTATCTCAGATTCACTGATGTAAAGCAGGCATAATTTTTCCTTGTGGCAGATCAGCCAGCCAGTGACAGGCAAGGATTAGGACTCTTTTAGCCTGAAGTCAAACCAGATGTAAATTGCTTGTTTTGGAGAGAAAGGTCCTTCTCAAGGCAAAATTCTGTATTTATCCTAACAATTAACACCTCAATAAATGGACATCTGAATGTAGATTTTTCCCCTTTTCAAGGAAAATTATCTTTCCCAACATGCTCAGTTTGCTTCCTGCCTATTCTTGACAGACTCTGAAATCTCCCACATCCATCACTGAAAACAGAAATTCAGCATTTTACAAGCTCAAAATAATAGATTTTTACAATTCTTTTACATCATTGATTCTCTTCCCTGCAAGTGTCTCACACCACTGCCTTAAACTTCTTAATCTTTGGCCATAAACTGTAGGGATCAGGCCAGACACAGTACCATTAATCATGAAATAAACACTGAAAGATTTAGATAATTTCGTGTACACTTCACACAGCCATCCACAGAATTAAGAAGCATTCACTGTTACTCATGGAGGGTGCCTGGAGATTAATTTTCCTGCAATGAATGTGCCAGAGCCTATTTCTGAGTAATTTATTGTTGATTTATCAGAGTGGTCCATCCTTATAGAAGACAGTCTTTTATCTCTGACGCAACCAGCACAGCTTTAATGGGAAGGGACTCTTTAACCGAGACAGTTTAAAAACACTTGCCTTTTGACCCCTTTCTTTGAGATGTGATTGAATGTGTGGAGTGTTTTTGCAAGGAGTGCAGAATAAATAAGCAGTGAGTGAGCTGTCACAAGCTGTGGAGTGAAGGTCTTTTTTTTTTTTTTTTTTTTTGCTTGTGTTTTGCCAGATTAACTTCAATGAGATTGGTGACTGGTCTGAATCGAGCCCATTTCTGTGATGAGTTACATGTGTTGCTCCATAGGGCAGAATGAAATTCCTCAGTAGAAGCTGCATTATTTAGAAGGAAATCAGATGGAAAAAAATGTATCAGAACTAATAAGGCAACAAAACCATCATGCAGGAGATGAAAAGCATGAAACATACAACCATTTCCATGTCAGAGAAAACTGCAATGTTAGTGCAAAACTGTTACTTCCATTTCATGTCAGGTTGATTTTCAGTTTAAATAGCCTGCCTGAGTCTGTGAGTGTGAGGGGGTTATATTTGTATAAAGTTCATTTGCCCACTTATAAATTACATGCAAGTGAAAACATTCCTTCCTTGGTAGATTTAAAGGTGAGGGTCGAGGGGTTGAGGGATTGTACCTGCATGTATGTGTGACCCAGCTTTTCCAAGGAGGGCAGGTGCAGCCAGCACCCCAGGAGAGGCAGATTTCAATCTGTGGCATACCAATCTTCTTGCAAGCCTCCCTGCACCTGGCTTTGCCCATAGCTAAAAGAACTGTGGTTCCATAGCCACATGAACAAGGAATTTTTGCTCCCCAAGAGCACTAAAAAACTTTGGGATTTTTATCCCGTTGCACTCTGAAGAGTGCCCACAGCTCCACAGGAGCTTGAGCCTAAAACACATCTGGGGGAAGATGCCACAGCAGGGACACGTGTACAGAGTCTCCAGGCTGCATTTGCTTTGGCACAGGCTCCAAGAATTGCCATGAGTAGAGCAGCATGAGGGCTGCTTTGCTTCCGCCTGTGTCACAGGCTTTCCTCAGCCCCCCTGCATAGCTCCAAGCATGGGAGCACTCTGAAGGAGTGCTGCAGTGAGCTATGGAGAAGCAGCTTTCTCACAGGTGTAGCTGCAGTTACCTGAGCTGCCTGGAGCTGTGTCTGGCCATAGCTGCAAAACAGCTGCACAGCCCATGAGATAATGTTTCCTGCTCTGCAGGTGAGATGGTAAATCTGCAGGAGGCTGCATCTACATGGACCAGATACCTGAGCTGCCTGCAACTTGCCGTGGATGGGCTCATAACGGAAAAATGTTGGTTTAGCAGCCAGGAAGGACAGTGTGCAACACTCCTTGAGGAAATCTGCATTGGGAGCAAGTTAGGAAACTATTGGTACATATTCTAATATTCTACAGTGTGAAACATAACTTCTCTAAATATCCAGTATCTTTTCACTTTTAAAGGTGTCTATTTTATTAACTTGATATTGCCATCAGAACAAATAAATACTTGAGACTTAACATAAGCCACAGGCGTGGCTGTGTTCACACAAAGCCTTAGTCACTGGAACACTTTTCCTAACACTTGCAAACCATTGCAAGAAGCTATTTTCTTCTAGGAGCAGTATTCTCTACTACAAAATAAAGGCTTGTCAGTTAATGATATATAATTAAAAACAAACAAAATACCCCAGCCTTTATTTGTAAACTTTCAATTACCATGGATTTTTCACTAAGGTCTCCTCTTGCTCAAGCCTCTATGTCTGGTCTCTGCATTATATGGCATAGAGTTTGCAAAATAAACCCCAGCACCTTGCTGGAGATCCATCACAATCCTAAATGGGTTGATGGTGTCACAGTCTGGCCATTTACAGGCTGTTTCCATGGCATTACTCAAGACACACAGCAGTCTTGAGTATTGCACTTCCTTTGCAAACAGCTTGCATGCTAGAACAGGGCTCCCACAGCTTCTTTTAGTCAAAGGACACCTTTGGCTTGTGGAAAAGAAGGAACACTTCCCAGGACTATCTTCCTTCATGCTGCTGCCACAATATGCCTCTGCAAATAAAAGAACAAGTGCTCAAATTTTAGTTCAGTTTGTATCATCGGATCTAGTTTCCCACCTACTCGGGTTCTTCTACATACATGTGGGAAATGCCTGTTGTTAAAAAGCAATTTCTGGGTCAGTGACCTTCCTTCTCAACATCCAAGGCTTCTAGAACATGACACTGCCGTGAGATGTTCATCAAAGGAGCAATTTAGGTGGATAACCTTGTAAACTTCAGAAGCACAGTGCCTTCATTTTGACTCTTACAAAGACTGGTAGAAGGGGTCTGTTTATCTTGCTGTCCATGCACTTAGAGCAGTGTGCCAGGCCTTTCAAAGGAGCCCAGACTGAAAAGGAGCACATATGATCTGCAGAGGTCGATGGTGTTTGATAGCTGGGATTCCATGGAAGATTTCACATTCTTCAGCTCTAATCTCTTATAATAAAATGGAATTCAAACCTAACCCCCAAAAAAATAAGTCAGATCTGGTTAGTGTGATGCCATGTCCCATGTATGGGACATGTTGATTAGTGCTCTCATTTACGTGTTTTCTTCTTGGTCAGCAGTGTTATTGTTTTAGCTGATACTTTCAAAAGGTGTTTATTTTTGCTGCTAATCTAAGATGAGCCCTGTAATTATCTGTGAAACAGAAGCAATTCCTTTCCTAGCTGTGATGCTCTCTGGAGGCAGTGCCTGATGGTCAGCATTTCATGTTTTCTGACATGTATTTTTCCATGGCTATTTTCAAAACAGTTGCATCACATTTCAACTGCCTTAGTCCTTTGTTGATGTGTTTTACCAAAAATACCTCCAACAAAAAGCAAAACTTTTTGTCTCCCAGATGGATTAAGTGCCATTCTAGTGTTTGTGATGAGAAGTATCTTTCTCTGCCTCAATATTTTTATTTAATGCAAGTTTTATTGGGTATTTCACATGTTGGGCTGTAGCAGAGAGTAAGTCAGCCCCTTGAACTTACTAGGCAAAATAAATAAAATATTTTAACTTCCACAGTTTCATACATTTTCAAGTGGAAAAAGTACGGCTGGAACAAAGAGGTAAGAAAAATAACAGTCTTTCTCAATTTTTTAGCCCTTCTTCACCTTGTCTTCTGCTCTTTGCCTCCCAAACATAACTTGGAGCTGCTGTCATTATGCCACTGTTTTCCCACCTGTTTCTACATTCTTCCTGCTCTGATAGATGCTTTGCCGGGTGCTCTACCATCATCTTTCAGGATGTAATACCTGTTTACCCTGGGCAGAC
Source organism: Vidua chalybeata (assembly GCF_026979565.1). Classification (NCBI taxonomy): domain Eukaryota; kingdom Metazoa; phylum Chordata; class Aves; order Passeriformes; family Viduidae; genus Vidua; species Vidua chalybeata. Next base: position 40,922,865 of record NC_071570.1, read on the forward strand.
CTTATGGTTCCCTGACATTTCTTCAGACTTTTTTCTTCCCTAGATTTCCTCTTCTTCTTCCTCTCTTTTTCTTCACTTTCTCTCTCTTCCTTCCTGTCCTGGACCTGCGTCTGGGGGATCATTTCTGAGAGCTTTTGCATTAACTCCTAACCTTTGCTCTGCCTGTCTATTCCTTGCTTCATGCAGCCTTTTACAGACTGAGTAACTCTGTTGATCATGTAGAGGTTAGAAGTTTCATGTAGAGGAAGAAGTTTCACCTCTATCTACCTATCTAGAGAGAGATATAATCATTCAGGACCTTTTTTTCCCTCTCTTTGTTATCTGATTCTGGATTTTTTTCTGAGTTGGAACAGTGCTCTAGGTGCCTCCTGGAGTTCCAGTGGTGTGGGAAATCTTTATGCTGCCCAAGCTTGGGTGAGTGTGTAGCAGCTGAGCTTGGATTGTGCAGTATTCCTTGAAAGTGGAAGTCTGGATCTGAATTTCCAGGTTCAGTTTGGGCATTAGCCTGAAAGGGAGCCTAATCCATGAATGACCAACATGAGGCCTTTCAAAGTATCCACTCAAGATGTTCTTGAAAATCTCTGTTTTCTATCTGTTTACATCTTCAGCCTTGCTGTGATGTGCCCGAACATGTCAATCCTGACAGCTGGAGACCTGGCACTTGATGCAAACACAATGCTGTAGTAGGATTAAGACTATTTATGATAACTGGTTACTTGCTTTATGTTTGAAGAAGATGGAAAATACACCAATGAAAACATCATTTGTAAATGGATCAAGAATAATCATAGTGCATACTTCTGAAGATTGCAGTGAAACATCTAAAAAAACCAGCCAACTAACCAAAAAATTCCTGTGCTCCCCTACCCCTACCCTTCCTCCCCAAACATCATAGTCACAGCACTTTTAGCGGTGGGAGTAGAAAGGGAGTAAAAATAGTCTGTTTAGGATCACTATCAAAGTTTCAAATGTCTTCAATGTGTTTGTATTGAGCCTAATACAACTGCCCTGGTGGAGATAATTAATAACTGCTCAAGATCTTCATGCATGCAAACAGCCTCTGTATTTCTAAGGAGTCAGGGGTGCTCTGAACACCCTTCTCCTCAGGTTCAGAGGCTCTGCCTTTCCACTACAGAAAAAGCCACTTGGGAGGAAGTGATCAAGGTTTGCTTCTAGGATATTCCAATTACCAGTAATATCCAGAAAGGAACTTGAATTTGTAATATTAATTCAACAACATTATGAATGAACTACAGGAAACAATGCATCTTCTTCCTATGTAAACAGTGTAAATAAAACTTCTGATAAGCACTTTACTGCATTGAATTCCTCATTCTTTCCTTTGAGAGCATTCCAAAGTTTAGTGTGCAGCTTAATCAACTTCATACGTGCTTGAGTTGGGCAAGTCAAAACTAACATGACCCCACACAAGAAAAAGCATCCCTTGCACGAGAAATCCCATTCTGCTTATTTACTATATATGAAAACAGCCCCAGCCGTTCCTTCCCTGAGGCAACAGGAACTTTTCCATGTTTCCTTAACCACCATCACCCTTCAACACTTTTCAGGACAAAAGCCTTGTTCACAGGATGACCCTCGCTGCGTGGTCATTAAAGCTGAGATGGAGCTGATGAAGAAAAATTACCAAACCTCCAGCTTTAATGTATTCAGCTGCAATATAGTTACCAACTGCAAAATACAGTGCTGTTTAACCTCTCTTTTCTGTCAACTATTGACCACACTGAAATTCTTTTGAATGTAAAACTTTGGGCCCTGCTTTGGCAAAGAGTTGAGTACAGGATTAGCTTCACCTGCAGGTTGCCATCTTTAAATTAGCAAGGCTGTTAGCATGGGTTAAATAAATACATATATAAGTTAATATAATATTTTTTAATTAAAAAGATAGCAGTATGTTGATACAGTGCTATGTGGGTGGCAAGGATTAAATAACAGGCAGGGAGACAAGTTAAGTAGTTTAGGTAGTGAATCAGATCTTCACTGAGTGGCAAAAGTTCTGGAAAAAAGCCCCACCTTTTTGGAATATACTTATGCCAGGCCTATATTCAGGCCTTTTAAAATCAAAGTCCTTTGGCATTCATGACACTTGGGTCTGGGCTGGAAATCATCCAAAGGATTTTGGCTCTGTGCTCTGGGATTCAATCTCTTTTAAAAAAAGGAGCATTTTGGGAGGGTCGGTGACCACTTCTGGAATGTGTTAAATTAAATCCTTTGTTATCTATAGACAGACATCACAGGGGTTACAGCAGTGCAAACCTCTCTTCATTTCCAACCTTGTCACTGGATACTTTCTGCTTGGAGTGGGAGGGTAAGGAACATGATTTGGAGACAGGTGTCTCCTGAGCTCTGGGGCCCAAGCACCCAGGTCCTGCTTTTATTCCTGTTATCTCCAAATCAGGAGAGGCTGCCTGGGAGCAGTGAGGGCTTAACCCTGTAAGAAAGACCCACAGCTTTCTCTGGCTTCAAGACAAGTCCTGTCTTTGCTTACTCAATTATTTGTATAAAGGAAAAAGAAGCAATTATGAGAGAATAAACATCTGAAACATCCTCTTGAGAGCAAAAGCCAGAACAAGTGGGGGAAAAAAAGTCTGCCAGGCAGAACTCCTTTGCTTAACTGAACACAGGAGTAGAGACAATGTGCAGTGCTGCCTAGAGGAGGGAAAGACCTTGAAGCTGGCAGTTCACTGCACAGGCAGCAGACCATGATGACAGTGGATGATGTGCAAGTCAGGAAAAACTTCTGAAAAATCCCGTAATTTCCCAGTTCATCTATAGTTATTTTTTTTTCCCGAGTGCTAGACAAGATACTGAAGGGATTAACAGCTTAATCATAGCTGATTCATATATGGGGATCTGCACTGTTTATTTATTTATTTTGTTATCAGGAACTTCCTCTGAGAGACGTGGGAAACTGAGGCACAGAATGGTGAAATTACTTGTTTAAACAGTGCCTATGGCAGGGGGAAAAAAGAGAAACATGTTGCTCAAATCTTACACCACTTTATTACTCCTGTGCCGGTTTAACAGAGGAATTACAGTTCCTTGTATAACCCTGACTTTTCTGGCTGTAATGACACATGAGTACAATCCGTTGCTCACATTTCCCTGATTTTTCTGACTGCAAAATTAGGTCTTTTACACTGCAGGTAAAAGTACTAGAAAGGCTGATTTGCACCCCGTCATGTCCCCGGAGCTTTTGGTACTTGTGGGAAGCTACGTGGTGATCAAAGCCCATGAATCTGCCCAATGCTTTGCAAAGGCATGGTCGTTCTACAGGTTCGCTCCCCTGATCCCAAGCACTTTAACTGTGAAAACAGCATATAGTAAAATGGGCCGGACCTGATGCGCTGCTTTATCGGAGTCTGCTGTCATTAATCTCCGTCTTTATGAATGGTGGGGAAGCGGCAGCTGTACACAAGGATAAGCAGCCGTCGCAGCAGAGATGCTTTGAACTGCTCTGCTCCTCTGGGGAAGAGATTTGAGATAAACCCGAATCTGGAAGGCATCAGTGATGGTGCATCTTCCCTGTGCTGCCCGCAGCCGGGGGGTCGGGAGTGGAGCGTGGCTTTGCGGGGCTGTCTGTTGATGTCCCCTCACTCCCACCGCACATCTGCCGCGACCCTGCCACATCTGGCTGCCGCCCCGCCGCGGGGCAGCATCTGCCGGCACATCTGGGCGCGCGCGGCCCCTCCCCGCGGGCACATCTGTCGGCGGCGGGGGGCGGCCCCGCGGCGGGGCGGGAGGAGCGCGGGTCGACGCAGCCCCGCCGCCGGCCGGGGCGGGCAGAGCCGGCGCGGCGCGGAGGGGAGCGACGGCCCGATGGGGCGGGCGGCCGACAGCCTGGCCCCGCTCCGGCTGCTGCTACTCCTGGCGCTGGGATACGCCTGGACCTACCGGGAGGAGCCGCAGGACGGCGACAGGCGGGTGTTGCGATAGCGAGGCTGCTTCTGTGCATGTCCTCCCCATCTACCACCTTCTATTTATTTTTCCAACCTTTTCCCCGCCTTGCAGGGAGGTTTGCTCCGAGAACAAAATCGCCACCACCCGGTACCCCTGCCTGAAACCCACGGGAGAGCTCACCACCTGCTTCAGGTGAGCGCCGCAGCTGCGGAGGACGGGGGACAGAGGGGGCGCGGGGCTCACGCGTGTCCGTGGCTGGGGACTCGCTGTCTACGGGGAAGGCGCGGGGGGACACACGCGTGTGGGTGTCAGGCTCAGGGAGGGCAGCTGTGCTAGCTGTTTGTCTCCCCCCTGCTCTGTGCTTGCCCACCCGGGTATTCCCACCACCCCGTGGACCGCGGAGCAGGTAACTTGGTCACATCCCTCTCGCATTCCGCATCTCCCGTAGCAAGTCCTGCAGCTGTCCCAGGGAAGGGTTTCCGTAACTCGCTGCAAACGTCATCTCCAAGACATCGCTGTAGAGGGCACGTGTGGTTCTCATTGCTGTACTGAAGCCACCGATAGTTTTTGATACGGTGAGAGAGGCTTCCTCTGACCTGGGTGTCTGGGACCACATTGGAGCTATAGTTGCATCAGTTACAGGATAATCAGCAAGATCGTCTGGATTTGTGCTACACAAAATATATCCCAAGTTGGGTAGAATTGGTAACTCTCAGAATTGGTAACTTCTTCAGCAACCAGCTCTGGGGAAGAAATTTGGCAGAGGCCTCTCAAATTAAGTAAGATGAATCTAATCACGAGTTTTCAATTTTCAGCTGTGTGTTTGAGAAACATCATCTGTTTTAATGATGACAGCTGTCCAGAGCTGTCAGTGATTGATAGTGGATGTGCTTTTTTGAAGAGCTGTACACAAAGTATGAGCACAAACATACCCCTTCCCTGATGCCCTCAGGTTAGCCTCGTCCCCACAGACAAGATATTTCATGTATGAAAGCTCCTTCTTATGAGAGGCTACTTTGTGGAGGCAACTGTGCTCTGCCTGTGTGTGTATGCTTGCATGTGGCAAGGAGCCACTTCTGTATACCAAAAATACAGTAACAAATGTAAAAAGTGCTACAGAGAGTGTCCACTTTTCAGAGAGTGTCCATCTCTTCTGTTTGGCATTCCAAATAGCTCCAAAGAGTAGACACAACATTGCAGCAGCGTTGTCCCTCTCCCATGCTCTCAGGCTTGTTCATGCCCTCTGGCAGCCACAGTCACTTGGGACAGTGTACTGCCACTGCCCAGTTTTTAGGAGCATTAGCTTCCTCCCAGTCCCTGGGAAGGGCTCTGCAGAGAATGCAGACCACCCTTCCCTGCATCTGTTTTCTTCTCTCTCTCCTCTCCCTGTGAAGGTGAGGCAGAGCCCTCTTACAAGCAGCTCTTGAGGACCCAGTGGCAACACATTTTGGAGAGGTACAGTGTGAAGGTTTCGCAGGGAGGGTTTTGCAGGTTCTTGGCTGAACCTGCAGCATTTATCTGGTTTGGGGGGCAGAGCAGTGGTGTGGACAAGACTGCTCTGAGTGGGGAGTTACTGGATAAAGAAGCCAGAGTGGGAGCTGCTTAAGGCAGCACACAGATGACTATCCTGCTCCTTTGTGCGTGTCCCAAAATCCACCTGAGAAAAGTGATTCTCCTTTGTGTGACGTTGGAGGACTACACAGGCTCCACTGGCCGCTATGGACCGCTGTGCAACGAAAGCAGGACTCTGTCCAGCTGCCAAGTCCCACTTGTGCCTTCTTTAATCCTTCCTGAGGTATTTCTGACCTTTGGGCTCTGGTTGTGCCTCCCTCCCCACCTCTCCCTCTTCACAATCCCAAGCAATATTCACTGCCCCAGATCAGCACAGTCTGTGTGGATGAGAATTTGGAAATTGCTACATTGACCTCTTGGTTGTTTTAGTTCAAACATTTTCTGTATCTATGACTTCCAAGTCTCCCTTGTTTTAAAAGAGAAAAAAATTCCATTTCTGTGTAATCATGTACTTTAAGGTTTAACCTTTAGGCTTGGGTGAGGGCTCCATTCCTCACCCTGCAAGGTCTCTTTCTTGATGTCCATGCACAAGAGCAAGGCAGCAACTCTGAGAAGGAACAACTCTGCTCAGCAGAGCAGCTCTGCACCAAGCACAGACCTGAGCTGCAGTGTGCTGGCAGTCCTGCCCCTCAGAGCTGTGACATGCTCTGGCAAGGACCTGCAGCATCACCCTGGTGAACCCCAGGGGCGGAACAGCACCGCCATTGCTCCTGGTAGCAAGGTGTGTGCCCTTGGCAGAACACATTTTAATATAAGATTCATTAATATTTTGAGGTTGAGGCTGTTAACAAGATGTCAGGAAACTTGCGAGTGTTGACTAATCCTGTGGTGCCTCAAGGCAGATTTTGTTTCATAGAACATTCAGGAGCTTAAGGATTCAGTTTGCATCTCTGGAATGACAACCAACTCTTAAAGAACTTCAGCTTGGTAGGAATTCAGCTGTGGCTTTTAGGAGCTTTCGCTCCAGGTTTCATATAAATTTGATTTTGCTGTTCTACAGTTTATTCTTACAACACTTCATTTTTTAACTTCCTACACATCTTTATCACAGTATTTCATAGTGACAATAGTTATGTAATTTATATACATTGTTAGAGGTAGATAAAGGGATAGTTAATGTCAGCTTCTATTTACTATTAGCAGACACCTAACTTCTTTTCTAGGTCAAAGTACCATTTGTGTAGAAATTATACAAACTGACACAAAATTTATCATAACACATCAGGCATAAGGCAATATGCACCACTACTGATGATCTGTTATGCAATTAGTTAAATAAAATAAGGAATACATATGAAGTTAGATGTCAAAATTCCTCACCAAAATGCTTGATAGAAAGTAATATCATCCTTTTATTCCTCCTGCTGGAATTTGTCATGAAAATCAGCATGTTTTTAGGGAACTTCAATAAAAATAGCATCTTTTCATCACAAAAAGTATTTCTTGATTTTTTTTTTAAACCAGATTTACACATGATTAAAGATGATCCAAGTGGAGGACCAAGCCAGAAGTGGGGCCAAGCACTGAGAATATACTGGCATTTTTCCCTGTGGTCATAGCAACCACATACACAATCAGACATATTTTTTTCTTTTGAATGTGTGCGGTCTGGCCCTTGGTTTAGTTTGATTTCTATTTTTTTTTTATATGTCCTCTGTTTTCATAAGACCACAGAGGAACAGATGCAAAAAGCAGAATATTTTTTGTGGAAATATAATTTAAACTTTTGTATGTAACTGCACAAAGTACCCAGAACTAATGTCCCCATCAGGTAAGTATGGAGAAGAATTTCTGCAGATTTGTTGATAGTGGTATGATCCAATAAGACTTTGTATTCCTACTGTATGCCAAAATTCATCAAATTTTAGGAAATTTGGGCAGCATGAGAGTATGAAGCCCCAGTCTCTTGTTATTGTCTTCTCCAGTTGCTTGGATGTGATATTAACTGAAGTCTGTTTCACTCTCATACAGACTTCCAAACACTTTGTTGGCATGAAAAAATGCACAAATGTTGCATTTTTCTCCAGTACCTGTGACAATTCAGTTTGTGATCCTTGCAGCAGTCTTTTTCATTACAGTCCTTCCTTCATTTCCATTTTAAACAGTGCTCCTGTATGTTGTTGCTCTGGTCCAGAAAGAAAAGCAGCATCTGGGACAGTTATCCCCTTGCTTCATCCTGATTGTGGAGCTGAGTTTCCGTAAGGGAGTGGTAGTGGTTATGTCACTTCGAGTTCAGGAGGATCAACGTCTTATCTGGTACAATTTATTAATTGGGGTTTCTCCCTTTTTAAAAACCAACAAGCTTGATTGCCACAGAAACTGTTGTATATTAGCAGAGCTAAATATTTTACTCAGTTAGAATTCAGAGAGTGTAGTGAATTATTCAGAATTATTCAATAGGCATACTTAGAAACATTTGCTAGTGGGAAGCTGTTAGAAATTATAGGAAGATTCAAGCACGAAATATGGGAAAACAAGAATATTTTTATTGTGTGACTGTGCCTATCTCTTTGCCGACCAGACACTTAAATATTGTTGTGAATTGACATGAAAGAAATAGTCTTGCTCCTCCTCAGAAAATTTTTGTAAAATGTTAAATTAAGGAAACCGGCAAGCATAAATCGAGCAGATGAAAATTTGAACCTGGATCTGCACAGCCAGGAAGAACATTTTAGCCATTACCTTCACAGGTGAAGGGAAGATTTGAGGTTTTTTTCTTTTATTCAGATGAAACTGTTAGTCTAAATTAGTTGACAAAACTGATTATTTTTAAAACAAATAGACTATTGACATGGTAAGAGAAATTATCCATCTTTCTCTGGCATCACCATAAGTAGTCTCCTGCATTTTTTGCTGAAAATGAAGTGCACAAGGACATGTTATACCCTAATTTTGTGTGTATAGTGGTGGAGACTTCTCCTGGTCCTTCCTTCTACAGGACCAGCAAGGAGTAAACAGTTTAGAGTGCTGGAGAGAAAAATTCTAGCTAATGATGGTGAAATCTTTGTAAAGATGAGCCAAGTCTTTACATGTATCTCCAAATAAGCTCCATGTTGTGGAACTTAAATCTTGGCTAAGAACTTAATCTGTAACTTTTTTTTTAGTATTTTGCAAGCAAGACCTTTTAAATAGGACAAACACATTTCAGTCTAAGTTGTCAGCTTCTTCATCTGATAGTTAGCAGCTACAAGTGTTTTGTGTAAGTCCTCCCAGCACTTCAGGTTTCAAACCATGCTTTAAAAAAATTGTTCTACACTTCATAACAAAAAGACAATTCAAATGTATTGTGAAAGAGAATGCATATATATTTATGCCCCACTTTGTTCTGATGCTAAACAGAGATCACAAGCATTTCTTTTTACCCTCTTCAATGCTGATACTGCTGGTGAAGCCTACTATTTTTTATAGACTGTATAATTTTTTCACATTCTTAAAAGATAAAAGTAATTGCAAATAAGCTGGATTGTAGCTGTTTCACAAAGAGCAGCACTTTCACTAATATGCCCTTGGGGACCATATGCAATTCCTGGTTCCCAGATACTCAGCAAGCATGTAGCAGAGCTTTCCAACATGAGAAAAAATTGCTGTATATAGTTTGGGGCTTTCAGCTGGAGTAAGCAGAGATAATCTTTGGTCATCTTATCTTCTGACTGCGCTTTTCATAAATTTCTTTTTTATAGTTGCTTTTGCATTTCCTCTCTGAAATTTTGCTGACTATTCCATACCATTGAAAGAGCCCCAACTGATATAATATAACAGTTAAACAAGAAACGAACCTGATTAAAGCAAACTACTGCCTAATTTCCAGTTATCTTGAAGGGAAATGCAATCCATAGTAGAATTTTGCTGAAAATTTAGAGAGAATATGATTTCAAACTTTGTATTGGTTTCAGAAAACTAAACATACAGAATATACACTTAAAAAAAATCTTCCAGGGAATTGCCATCACAGGTAGAACTTTGTACATATCTATGAATAAAATTTTCTTCAATACAGTACTTTTTTTTACAAAACAATGTATGCTACAATGGTGCAAAGAGATCCTTCCTAGCTTTCCTAGATTTTTTTTTTCTCACTACTGCTTTGGAGGTAGCACCTTCAAGTTCTATGGTTCTGACTGCATTCAGTCCTGAGTTTCATTCATTTTTTCTTTGCTGTGATTGCCAAAGGACTAGATTGCTCATAGCTACTGAGACACAATGTGAATATCTGCTGGTTAAGGTTATCACCAATGCCACACAGTTGTCTTTAGGCTTCCATACTACACTTGGGTGGCCGTGACTTTCTGTGTCACTTTTCTGTCTCAGGTGCTAAAAATAACAAACCTAATTATTTCTGGTTTTTGGTGACATTAGGGACACCTGCGATCTCCGCAGATGTGGATGATACTGGCTGCAGCAGAGACTCTTGCAGCAAAATGTGATGCTCCTGTGGGTTTCCTATGCAGTGTCTCCTCTGTACAGCCAATTCACTACAAAATGAAACAATTTAATTAATGGTCTTAAAGAATGTTACGTAATTACTGTGAGTGGTGCTCTCAGGTACATATGCTAATTAAAGGATGAGGTCAGGCAAGTGGTCGTTCACGTAGTCTGGGAGTTTTTGATATTCACATCAAAGCAGTTTGGAGAATTTTAGAACTGTCAAGCCGAGAGCTTTATGATAAGTGCCCTGCTTGGTGGTTTGATTGATAATGAAACCCAGGTGCTTTACATTATGGTTTTCATCTACAGAATATAGGGTTAAATATGAACTGACTTTCCTGGCCGTGTTGTCCAGCGCAGAGACTCCAGACAAACAAAATAGTAGCCCCAGGGCCTCCTATGCCTGATACAAAATGTTCCCCACCAAAGGGAACATTGTTCATGTTCCCCACCAAAGGGAACATGATGTTTGTAATTATCTTAAGTATTGTGTATGTTCCATAAGGTCAGGCTGTTTTGTCCTTAAAAAAGTGGTTGTAGTCTCTCCTGCTAACAGCGGGATGTTATTAATACTTGTATTACTGTTCCCATTGTGGTAGACACCCATTGAGCTGAGTTGTGCTGTACTGATTGCAGACAAAACAGGCAAGACAGAAAAGGCAGGAATGGAAGGATAAAGATATGGAGCAGCAGTGAAGAGAAAGGACAAAACACCCAGGGGCACAGAGCAAGCAGAAAAAAGAACTGATACAGCTATAAAAAGACAAAAATTCTGTCTTTGTGGTGGTTTGTGTGACAGATACGTGTGTGACAGAAGGGAGGCAATCACTCCCCAAAGAAGTGTAATTTAAATGCTTCCAGGCTTCTATTTAAGTTTAACCCATAAAAACAAAACATCAGCCAAAATCAGACAAAAACCCACACGCATGCGCCCCTGGGAGGATTCCTGTTCTCCCAACTAGACTTGGAGCTAAGTTACAGGCCCTGATGCATCTTCTCTTGACAGCCTCTCCCCTTCCTTCCTTCCTCAGTCTGGAAAATCTCTCTCCCTCTCTGTCTCTCTCCGTAAAGTGTGTGTCTGTGCAGGGGCAGGAGGGACAACTTACAGGCAGATATTTAAATTTCCCTTTCAGTCCTAGATCTGTTCAGATTGCCTGCGTTCCTTGTCATGGCAAAGAGTTTTTGGGAAGTAGTTAAGCATGAAATATTTAAACTACTTGTGGAAAAATAGATCAGGCTTGCTAAAGATCCCAGGTAAGACAGGATTGCCCATATTCTGCTGTGAAAGCCATTGCCCAGTACAAAGAGCAGCAGGCTTTTTGAGACCTCTGCTGTGCAGGCCTGTTTTTCTGTCATTGCATGTGTGGAAGGGAAATTACTGTATGTGGGGAGCAAGGTCACATGAAGGAGGTATGAGGGAGATGCCTGATGTTGATATACAGATAAACAGTTGCCCTGTACCTGGGATAAATTTCATTTCAGGTTGCACTCACTCTTGTGCAGAACTGGTCATGTGGAGCAAACGTGTGATTTTGGGTTTCATTGAGATTGTGCTGAATTCTCACAATCCTGAGGTTTTTTTTTTTTTTTTTGGTTTTGGCTCCACCTCAGTGCCCTGAGTCCTGAGATGACTTTTGTCTCAAAGTGTGAGTGACTGCTGAGTGCTCAGTACCCATGTCACTCCAGCTGGAGCTGTTGGGGATGGCACAGGGCTTTGTCATAAGTCAGTGACAGGGAGATGGGTCTCTCTTCTCTGGAGACCTTGTGTTGCTTACCTCTCATACAGACCACATAGATCACTCCAGGGTTCCTCTTTTTAATTGTGCCCACCACCCCAGACAACCAAAGCTGACTTTGATTTGCAGTCAAAAAAAGCTTTCCCCAAAGTCTGCTCAGATTTTTTTTTTTCTGTGTGTTGTCCATTTTCTGTTTGCTTGATTTCACTTTTCAAACTAATAGGAGCTTATTTTGTAAACTAACAGTAGCAAATGTCACTCTGCTGCTCAACTTTGCCAGTTCTTCTATGTGGTTCCAATTGTAAGCAGAAACAATGGAAAGCAGAATCCATACAGTGCTGATTTGATTTCTTCTTGGCCTAGTAAAAGAAAGCAATTTGTTTGCATCTCCTTGAGACTAGCTCTGTTTAACAGTTGAGGAGAAAAACAATTTCAGTTTTAGATAGTAATCTCAGAGTTTAGTGTTTGGGAAAATCCTTCTCCCTTAAATAGTGTTTTCCATTGTGTTGTGTTGATTTCATTGCTGATCCTGGTTCAAAAAATGAAGTACAAGACTATCAAGCATTTAGCATACATCCAGCTATTGTAGATAATTTCTTCTGAGTTTCTTTGTTAGTTTCAAGTTCTAACCACATTAATTTTAATTGACAATCTGTGCTGTAATTGAAATGACGTGAAATACACAGTGTTTGTACTAACTGTATTAATTTTAGCAGCCACTCAGTAGTAAACACACATTAAATAGAATTCTCCTCCTTCCTTTTCAGATGGACTGGGAGATAAAGTGGTGTAGACACAGTGTTTTAAGTGGGAAAGAGAGACAAAATCTAAGCTATGATCCAAGTTTTTAAGTGGATCATTTTTGGAAAAATGAATAAGCATATTATAGGTCAATGGCAAGTTGTTGTAGAGTGTGAATTTGGAGAAATATAAAACAGTATTCATCTGGGCTAGAAAACACATTATTTCTCTTTCTATGGAAAATTATTGGTGCATAGCTTCCAGTGTAAAGTAGCAGTGTTCATGTTGGCTTCATTATCAACCCTTAAGGAGGAAGGCTGACCACCTAATTCTCTGTAATAAAGTGTGCATGTCCAAGAAGTTGTACTGGACAGTCTTCAAAATGGATGAAGAAATACATAAAGTATTATCATAATATCTTATGAGAAATGGATGAATGCTGAAAATATAGAAATTTATGAAAATACACCCAGAAAAAAGTGTGTTCAGAACTCTGTATAAGAGAGAGAAAATAACTTCATTGGATGCATTTTTTCTTTGTACGTAACTTCCTGTCCAGAGCTCCAGCGTCTCTGTGGAATGTTAATATTTCTGTGAACACATTCAACACGTTTAATGTTTGTTGTAAACCAGACATCTCGCCTACTCAATAAGATGCTATGATCATACTCAATTTTCACTAAAGAGTTTATTATCATAGCTGCACCAAAATAGTGGTGTCATTTCCTAAACACTGTTCTCTGGAATTCTGACAAAACCCCTTAGTTTAGAGATTATTGCCTTGGAGAGTTGAAACAAAAAAAGCCAAAGGGCTTTAATCTTTAAAACAGCATCTGTGGGAAGAGGAAAAAAAAAGGTGAAAATAGGGTTTTTGGTAGTTTTTCGTAGTTCTTAGTGGTTGAGAAGTGAAGAGTGTGAAAGAGACTCGAGGGAGCAGGACTAGAGCTACTGTTTGGTAAACGCTTAATCCTACTGGGAATATATGTTTTTAACTGCTGCTTCCTGAGGCAGGAGTAAGGAGCAGTGGCAGACAGACAATGTTGGTAGCCTGGGCTGACCTTTGGAATTCTGTAGCATGATGAACCCAGCTGCTGGTCTGCACAGTGGCCTGGACAGTCTAAGGGCAAGTAGTGCCTCAGACTGTGACTCTTGTGGTGCCTCAGACATTGATTTGTTGGTATATTACCTAATGGCCTGCTTGTATGCAAAATACTATGTTTGCTTAGGCAGTTGTATGAAGGTTATTTTGATGCATATTTGGATTTTAAAAGCTTATTAGGGTTCTTTTGTTTGTTTTGTTTTCCCTGAGGAAAGTGTATGTCTACAATACTGGACTTGCCTGGAGGCCTGGAGAGATAAGGTGTCTATTGCAAATAGGTCACTGGGGGCTTTGTGGTTTTTTTGATGTTTGGTTTGGGACTTTTTGCTTCTTTGTTTTATTTGTTTCTTTGTTTTGTTTGTTAGTTTGTTCTTTAGTTTATGGAAGTTTGTTTGTTTTTAATTTAGTGGGGTTTGGATTTTTTTTAGAGTTTTCGTGCAAAAGTATTCATTTCAAGCTCTTCTCATTTCAAAATTAAGAAAGATAAAATGGAAGTGGGAATGTAATTAGAAATAGAGAATGTGGGATTCATTTTTATTCTACCTTATCCTGCTGGCCTTCTAGCTTGTCTAGTAGGAAACCACAAGATACTGAACATGCTACTTCAAAGAGGGTTGCCCTGCTCAGTGTCACACTTCAGGTCCCTACATTTCTAACTTCCATCAATGCACAGTGAATTAGGGATAACAGAGGGAACTGGGACAATTTGGCACTTCCCAGTTTTCAGACATTTCTGTTCAGAGTCTGCTTTAGGAGTCCAGGCTCCAGTTCTTTTCACTACATATGGTCAATGAGGAGAAAGGGAAAGCTTGCTTCACAGCAAGCTAACATGGTATTTCCTCTTAGTTTCAAAACTTAAGGAGAAATGGAAATTTTGCTGTCATACCACCTCAACAAAGAGCTTTATCCACAAGGTTTTATAAAGACAGGCCTGCATTCCTGAATCTCCACTGGGTTTGAAGTAAATTCAAAGTGCAGTCAAACCTTCTCCTTGTGTTTGATCTTAAATTAGGCCCTTTTCCTGCAGAAAATTTCTGTGTGGCACAGGAGCTTAAGAATATTTTTTGATTGTGTCTTCAGGACTAGCCTTTTTTCGATTTTTCTTAGAAGCTCACCTCTGTTAAAAGACGTCTCTCTTGGTCCCTGCATGGGTACTAAAGAGGTCATATGAATAGATTCGCAGAGGTTTCCATTTCCATAGCTCTACTGACTTCCCTGGACCTACACCAAAGTGCTTAATAATTATTCTTAGCATTCCATGAAAAAAAAAAAAAAAAAAGAATGTAGATAGATGTTAAAGCAGATTGAACACATCTTACCAACAAAGCAAATTGTCTGCCTGGTTTTCCAAGCTGAGATTCTTGGCCGGACTCTTGTTTTTGCTGTTTGTTGTCCTCATGCTGACCCATACTTGAATTTGTGGTTTTATTGACCGTGCCTGGAAGGGTCCTGGACAGTGCCACTCCAGATTTACATCGGTAGGAGCACTGTGATCCAGGGAGGCAGTGGGGTTTAACCTTAGGAGGGGGTTGCCAGGTGTCCAGTTCTAGGTCCTGGGCTTAATTTCTCTGCTCCTCAAGGAGCTGTATCATGCCAAATTCTGCTTTCAGTTACCCACTAAAGTTTTATATAGGATGTCAGTATTACCTAATTCTCCAGCTATAAAGTGGAGGGGAAAGCCTAATTTATGCCTCACAGGGAAGAAAGAGAACCTGAAAGCTTATGCTGAAGAAGTAGCACTCCTGTTATAGCAAAGAAGATTGCCGTAAATCAAATGTTCAAATAACTTGCTAGACTTTGTTTACATTGGTGATTTGCTGTCATTCCAGTTCAACAAAATACTACTGTTTAAGATAAGAAGAAAAAAGACACATTTTTAAAAGTATATTTTTTCACATCCACCAAGAGACAAATTAGATTTTTGAGATGTTTTCTTATGTTTCAAAAGTATCCAGAATATTTCCACAGTGGGAGTAAGCTAATGGTACATCACTGGAACATTTCCAGTGAAAATAACTGGAGTGGCAGAGTGAAAAGAGTAGTAGAAAGCAAGTAGTCAGGAACAACAATGGCAAAAATACACATATATTTATTTATACATCCTTGTTTGCAGTATAGACCTCTGGATATTTTTAAATACCAGTAAAAGAAGACTTCAAACATTTTCATTGACCTTACAGTCATTGCAGTTATAAGTAGTTCCAATGAAAAGAAAACTCTTCCAAGAAATTTTCCTCAAGGACTTGAAAAAGATTTAATATAGGACAAATATATATTCAGGATGGAATTAGAGGGGAAACTTTCCTGTTCAGATTCCTCTTAATTGTGTATTAGGTCTGAAGACCCTGGCTGTATTCCATATTGTTCCATTTGTTGCTTGCCTCTGTAAGACTTCTCTTTTGGAAGAAAGAACTAAACAAATCTGGCAACCCTTTTATTAATTGCCATCTTGACCCTGCTTCCTGGAAATATAATTGGCCCAAAGGATGAAAAATTACAGCAAGTGTTTATTACTGAAATCCAGTCTCAGTTGTGAGAAGATTAAGTGTTTCAAAAGATTTAATATCCTTTTTAATATCACAGTTGCCTCATGCTTCAGTGGGATGCATGTGGAAAAGAGCTTCAAAGCAGCAGAGAACTGGAAATGGCTGTGTGATGTCTTGCTCTCTAGGCATGTGGTTGATATTTGTGGGAAATGCTTGAGAACATGAGTTTTAGAACTGGTCCTAACCACATCCCAATTTTCCGGTCGACTTGCAGCATGTATCCTTACATCATCCCAAACTATCCAATGGCAATGCAGAGATAAGCAGAGACTCCCAAGATACAGGTTTGGAAGTCGAGTGTCAAACTGGTCTTCTGCAGCTGGATATCAATATCCGAATGAAAAGCTACCCTAATCCTGATTTTTTGGTAGGAAAACTGTAGTTCCTAAGTCTATCTGTATGCATGAAAAAGTCTGTTGATGAGGAAGGTTTATTTGGAGAAACAGAGTCTTAATAAATAGAGAGGTAGATGCTAGCTTCTATTAGAAATAAGTTTTCTTTTTAAACGGACTGAACTGCAGATTTGATATAATTCCAAGTTTTTCCTTTTTCCCGGAGACAAAATGAAACATTCCCGATTTGAAAGACTCCCTGAGACATTTCGTGTATCCTTTATGAAATGTAGCTTAGTTTATTGGGCAGAACATTTCTTTTGCAGCCCTTCCTACTGAAATACAAGTTTTACAGGTACATCCAAGATGTTTTTCATTATTTGGTAGCAGACACATAGAGCACAGCAGATTATCTGCCTGCTTTACTCAGACTAAATGCTCATCTTTGAAAGAGTTTAAGAGGCACAGACACCTGCTGCCTTTGGTTTGCATTTTTTCATACTGATTTTCATACAACTTAATTTTATAAATTTCCTTCTTAAAGACTAATTTTTCCACAATGTATTTTTATGTTAACTGCTCTGAGGTAATTGATAGGCTACATTTGGAGGTTTCATCATTCCCTTTGTAAAGTCAATGTTTAGATGGAGGATTAGCCATCCTGAGTTTTTCCTTTTACAGTATAGGGTTGAAAACCAAAACAAAATGAAATTATTTATAAGCTTACCATCTCAGCTCTTGAAGTTAGAAAGATTCTGACAATCTTTTAGCTGTCTGCAGTGGCAAAGTATGGATTCTCTTGGAAGAAATTTAGGCTGAGATACGACAACATATACACATAAAAATGGTACATAAATTACTCTCTCATCCAAGTTACCATGAATACTTTTTGTTTGGGTTTAATGCCTGAGTACAAAAAAAAACAGCTAGAATCAAAACCTGTATTGCACCACTAGTGCAAACTGGATATAGTTCCATTGGATTTGATTGAACTTCTCTAGATTTATGCTGCTTTAAATAATGGTGAAAATAAGATTTTGTCCCTGAAATTCAACTTTTGTGAGGTCTCCCAATTCCCATCAAGATGATGTAATTTGATTATATTTAACAATGAGTCATCTAATTCAGCAATTGTTGTGTACGAGCAATTAAGTTCTGTTTTTTTAGAACTCTTCTGTCTCACCATAGATCTTTAAAGTTATTTTTGATCGTTGTTTATGCAAGATTAAAGGAAAAAAAAAAAAAAAAACAGCAAGAGAAAAAGCCCCAGTGAAAATCCAGCAAAACCCAGGTTTCTTGCATAATTTGTTTGGCTGGTCAGCACTTCTGGGCTGCTTCTAAGTATGTAAATTAAATATGTGCAATTATTCTAAAAAGTTGGAAATCCTCAATGAACTGATGTATCTTCACAAAAACCAATGAGGCTTTGTATTTTTAGCCCTGTCCTGTCAAGATCAGTGTAAGTTTATTCTCAGTCCTGTGATGCCCTACGAGATGGATGATCAAATAGTTTGGATGCTTCAAACCATTGAATTTGGTAGGACTCCAATGC
Source organism: Vidua chalybeata (assembly GCF_026979565.1). Lineage (NCBI taxonomy): Eukaryota > Metazoa > Chordata > Aves > Passeriformes > Viduidae > Vidua > Vidua chalybeata. The sequence continues at coordinate 40,940,786 of NC_071570.1, forward strand.
CTGTATATCATCTGAGGACCTGTGCTCAAGTAGAGGGTATTTGGAATAAAGGAAGGAATTAGGAGGGAACAGTTAATTCTGATATGTGGTAGAACTTAGCAACTTGCTGATGTGAAAAACAAAACAAACCCAACAGGTCACAAATATCATTTTAGAATGTGATCAAGCCTATGTTCAATATCTTTGTCAGGTCAAATAGGAGGATGCTCTGTATTCCTTCACTTTCACATCACTTTCTCAGTTCTCTGAATTCTACTGCATTTATCAGCATCCCTGAACTGCAGAGAGTAGAAAAGATGCTTAATTTTAAGGTTGAGTCTCCTCCTTCCAGATGCCAAGGCAGAACATACACTCTCTTTTCCCTTGTTAATTATCCAGGAGGTTCAGCAGTGGTTCTTATTACACGTCCGCATTTTTCCTTCCTAGATGTGTCATTTTAATTAATGAAGTTTTGGGTAGATCCCTGCACAGTTGCCTCAAAATTTTCTTATTTATTTGCTTGCAAATACCATAACTTGTATTGTACATATTGTACATAAAACAGTGCTGCAAGTAAGCAGAGATATGGAAAACACTTCAGCCTTATTGGAAGTCTGGGGAGAGTGTGTAAGTCTGCCAAAGAAGGAATTGGATATGCCCAGGAGGGAAGCCCTGCCAGCATCGGAGCATGGCAGGATTACACTGTCCCTGCTCCATGCTGTGTGACATAGTACCATGCAGTGAGCCTGAGAGGAAATTAAAGACATGGATCTGATCACAAATGTAAAACTGCATTAGTGATTTTGATTTTGAACAGAAAATTATTGTGGATAATTTTTCTGGGACACGTAGATTTAGAAATATAGAGATGCAGGACAAGCGTCCCTGAAACCACTAGACTGTCATGGCAGTGACAAGGAAAAAGCCCATTAACTTGAATAAATAAGGGGAGAATTATGTCTTTGAAAACTTTTAACTTCTTGTTAGAATTCAGAGAAAAACAGAGTGCTTTCCCTGGGGTACCCAGAACTGTAAGAAGATGCTCTGAAGTGCTCCTTGTTCTGTCATCTGAGAAGAGCCAAAGGATATGCATCTCAGGGGAGAAAACTGCACATTCTTTCTGCTTTAGAGATGTCACTCCAGTCAGACTTTCTCCAGTGTTTTCTTAGAGGAATATATGCAATTGGTGGAATGTTTGTGCTTTTCTAACACTCTTGCTTAGTGGATCATCACCTCTGGTACTTAAATGTCTGGAAATGAGAGAAAATAAATAGTGGTCTAAACTTGGCAGCAATTGATCCCCAACAGGGATTACCTAAACCGTTTGCTGTTCCGTGTATCCTTTAAAGAGGCAACCTGTTGTAGGTAAAATAAATTTATCTAGTCTAGTGAGAGTGTTGGGGCAATTGTCTCTTTAAGGAGATGGCACTGTAAGTGAGAAGCTTATCAGCTGGGCAAGGCATAGGAGGAAAGGCTTGGTTACTGGACAACCAGGAAGTGGAAAAAGGAAAGTCAAGCATGGTGACACTACAGTCTTCATGGTGAAGTCTTTTCAGTAGTAGTGAGAAATTTTTAATACTACTGAGAAGGCATACCTGGCACTAGGCTTTCAGAAAGAGGGACAGCCTGATGGCAAGAGGGAAGTAGTCTAGAGATGGAAAGAAGCAATAGCCCTCTTGGAAAGGTAGAAGGCAGTCCTAGTTTAAAAATAATGTAGTTATTTGAGTGTCAATGAGTACCAAGCTTTAAGACATAGGTCTTGTTAGATGTAGCATCATATTTGTGTGAAAATCATCTTCTGGATTTGGAACTGGTTTGCACTGGGAATTCTGGACATGGTGATGACACCTTGCAGGCATCTTTATGCAAACATCCAACTTAGAGTTGTCTTCCTTCTACTGCATAGCTCAGATGCTTTCACTAGCCAGCAAAACTGTGACCTTATATGTGTCATGTAGCCAACTGTCTAGTGGCCAAGCTGAGCCAGCATATTCCCAGCTCTCATGGGAAATGCCAGTGCCACCTTCACATGTCAGAAACCAGCAGCCCCCTGTGGTCCTGCTTGCTCCAGCCTGGAGGTGTTTTGTGTCAGCACAAGCAGAGTGTTTGGGACACCAACTCAACCCCTCACACTTGCCCTAGTGCCTGTGGTTCTACCACTGATTACTTCAGCAGGATGGAAATGCTCAGGCTCACACAGTCATCATCTGGTGCCTTAAAATCATGGGCTCCTTCCTTTTTGGTGTTTTAGCCTTGTTATTGAATGTGGTGAATGTGGGAAATCTTATCGCTTGTCCAAATGTCTTCTATGGCTGTGCTCAACATCCTGTGATGGTGCTGTCTCTTTATGAACATCTCCCTTGTCATTGTTAGCATGGAACAAATAACCCTGGAAATAAACAAAACAAGGAAATATAGAAAATACTTGCTATCAACCAGAGCTGTGTTTAAAGTTAAGGTTTTCCCAAGGAGCTTACTAATACACATTTAGAGCAGAGTATTCTTTGTCTAGTCCTGAATGCTGATTTTTCCTTTTGAATCCTAGCAGGATAACATGGGGATTTTGAAATGTCAGGAGTCTCTTTCATGGATCTAAATAATGACAAGTCTTTTGTACAGAATGATTTAAAACCTGAAATGGATTTAGAGCCCTAATGTCATGATCATGTACAGATTCTTGAAAAATTAATTTTTTAATTAGTTTACATTATGGTGTTGCACTACTTTTTGAGGGTGGGGAGAAATGTTTGAGTCTGCTTTTCTCAGTACCTGATCAACAGATTTTAACATCAATTAGACAGTATCTCCAGGGAGACAGCTTTGGGTAGTAGCCATGATGTTGTTCAAAGAACAGAACTTTTGCTCTTTATGTTGTTGTTCCAAGTGGCAGTTTCAGGATAAAATGTCTCAAGACAAATGTAAAAAGAAAACTTTTTGTATGTTTTTGTATGTGTGCTGCCAGCTCAAATCTAGCCTGGAGGCTGCTGGTACACAAGCTGGAATAGTTTGGCTTTGCTATCTTCCCTTAGGAGAGTGAAGAAGTGGGTTGTCTTGTTAAGGTGATTTTCAGAGATTCTTGTTACCAGATAATAAGAGAGAGAAGACTTAATCTGGAGGTTGACTCTCCAGTGACACTTAAAGTTGGAATAACTGAGAAAGCAGCAGTTGCACCAGTAAAAGCTGGAAGTTAGCTGAGGGCTAAGAAAAGGGAGATTGTTGCTGTAAGAAGAACTGAACTGATGCCAGCAGAAAGCTGATACAGCAGTGACATGGGCAATATTATCTCCCCAACAGTCGTGACTGCGTTCCAGAGGCTGCAGGGTCAGACCGCTGGTTTGTTTAAGGCTACATGAAGACAAAATATATCCTTTCTATACGATTGTAAACAGGGATCTGAAACAGGATAATTAACATTATTACAATGAGCTCTCTGCTTTGTTGAACTTCTCAGTGTGTCTCTCATCCAAGAAAGACAGAAGAGTTTTTGAAAACTTAATTTCCACCAAGTTTAAATGACTCAATGGCCAGAAAGAAAGAGGCTATGGCTCTATTTCCATCATTTGTAGAAATTGCTGCATCTAAATGATTTTTCCAGGGGTAGGATTTTAATATGGAATGAGGATTTATAGGATGAAGTCAAGGCAAACCTGTCCCAGCCATCCACTCAATGTCAACTCAACATTTAGAGCTGTTTTCTCTCACAGCCTTCTGTATTTAAGGGTCATTACCACAAATGCCAGCAATTTTGGGGCAGATTCAGCTCTTTTTATTAGTTTTTAGGTCCTTGGGACATGAATGAAGAACAGTGCAATCATGAGTCATGGCAGCAGACCACCATCAAAGGCATTAAGATCACTTAACAGAAAGAAGCCAAATATTGCCAAGCTTGTCAAATATTTGCAAGTTACTAGCACATTTAGTCCTAGACACAGACATGGCTAATTTGTTAGAAATAGCCACCACATGAGCTGGTAACTGGTTGCCAGGAGTGCTCAGGGTGGTGGAAGATACTGGAAGGGTAATACAGCCTCACAGGTGCTTGGTTTTGGCACATGCCACATGGTGACAATCCTGTAACTTCATAAATAAAACAAAGAGAATGAAAAAAATGCAAGTAAATAAACAATACTAAGGGTTTGGTTTTTATCAGATTCTGATGAAATTATTCAGGGAAATTTAATATTCTGTGTCAGTTTAACAATCCTACTAGTCTTAGACCTGGAGGTACAATGAGCTAAATTAAAAAATTTATAGAAAAGCAAAGCAGTTGATTTTAGTTTGTGGGGATATTTTGGTTTTTATGTTTATTTTTCAAGAAAATAAGAATGCTAATGTGATGAAGTTATGTGCTGTGGGTCAATGTGTTCCCAAATGCAATTTTGAAATAAAAAAAATCCCACGCCTAATCTCCCTGAGTTTGGACAGAGCAACTTGTGGGAATACCAGCAAGCTTCACTGACACCCCAGTGCCAGTTGGCTGAGGAGCCAAGCCACCTTTTCAGATAGATCAGGTGGCTGGAAGTGTTTCCCACGACTGTATCCTATCTCATTCTCCATTTTTAATTCTACTGTTTGATTTGTTTGTTGTTTCCCAGTACAGAGATTTTTTTTTTTTTTCTTTTGTGCATGGCACCTAGAAAAGGAAAGCAGAAATAAGCCAAATACTTTTTCTGCCATTAATTGTTACAAGCTAAGAGCAGTTACTGTGTCTAGGTCAGGATCTGAAAATATAGTTCCAGTTCTAAAGGCAATAGCTGTATCTCATGCTGTTATTTTGGCAGGGATTTCCAGAGGGGGTACAGTTTAGCAAAAATGGGTGGAGATCTTAAGAAGCTTAACTTTCTTGGAAAAGTCTAAAATAACCAAACAGTATGGGAGAAAATGGAAGAACATGAATTATCTCCACTCTCTGGAGAGGTATCAGTAATAAGGTTTTCTCAGACAATATATGATCTTTTCTATTTATCAATTGAAATGAAAATCCAAGGGTAAAATCAGGGCTGGAAAGGACTTTGTAGGCTCTGACACCTCCCAGTATCTGTAATTTTTACCTGGGTAATAGGGAAATGTGAACGAGTATTTTCAGCTGTGACAGCTGTAAGCTTGCTATAATGTTTAAGAAAAGGCAAAACTACCAAAGAGCCACAATTTTAATAGATTTTAGGATCTCTGTTCCACTTGTCTTGAATATGATCTCAATTCACACTGCAGAGTGAAATCAGCACAGGAAACACTGGTTTTTAAGTGGAAACTGTGTACATTTTCTTACATCTTCAAACCATGCAGGATTTTGGGGGTAAAAGAGATGACTGTTGCTAACTGATATAAAAATAACTTTCTCCTGCGATATAGATTGCTGTTTACTGTCTTCCATGTAGAAGATTTTCAGACACTCATATGGCATTTGTTCATTTGTTGGGTTGGTTTGTGGTTTGGGCATTTTCTCCCAAACCAGGCTGGTGTTTTTAATTTCTGTTACATAGCACTGATGAGATAAATGAAGCACCACAGGGGCCCTGAGGTTACAACTGGTGTTTCATATTCAGAAAGGAGGCGGAGGAGCTGTAAATTCTCTAGGAAGGGCACTGTGAACACAATGTTCACAGATTATTTGTGAGGAAAATAATCCTCAGCCTTCCTCTCCTCAATGTCCAAGCATCTTTCTGGCTGCCTCCCAAGGGAAGGAGCTGTGGATGTATAGTGGGGATGGGGCACATCCCACTTAGGACACCCTCAAGAAACAAGTCCAAACCTATATCTGTGCCTAAAAAAAGAAGCCAGCTCCTGCCAATATCAGCATCTCCCATCAGCTGGCATCAAAACTAACTGGACGGGGAAGGGGTAGGAGGTTTCTTGAAGTGCCCACAAAGCTCCAACTGTGATCTGTTTTCAGGAACAATATAATGATACTGACTGTGGGATAGAAACCAAAATTGCTTGTGTTTTTGCTGACATTTTGCCAGTGGTGTTTTAGAGCTCAAGACCACACAAGGAAAATGGTGGTTCAGGATATATTGCCTCCTTAAGGAGAGGCTGTGAGACTATGACCTAATGTTTATAATTGTAAGAGTTATTGAGAGTCAATTGAACGTGCAAAATTCCCAAGTGACAGCATTTATCACTTGTGTGATTAGCATGCTTGTAAAGTATAAACAGCTGAACAGATCCAAATGGTTGATGAAGTTCATCAAGAGAAAGAAAATTAAAAATATGTCAGATACTGTTGAAAATATAGGTAAGGCATGATTTTAAACCCTGCTTAGAAAGAGGATGATCAAAGGGTTTTTTAATGGGCTTTACATTATTGCCGGTCCCCATAAATGTTTGGGCAAATAGAGTTTACTTGGAAGATGATAGGAATATTGATAGCATCAGTCTACTTCACAGGATTTTACACATTCAGATATGAAAGCTTGCATTATGAATTACTCCCATGAAAGTTTGGTTTTCACAAAATGCTCCTAAGACGGCTTTACTTTTAGCATACATATATCAAAATATTCTAAAATATATAGCATCATCTTTACTATGTTAATAATAAATTTTCTATAATACATATATAATCTGAAATATTTATGGGTTTGTATATGTATTTATATATATATATATATATATATATATATATATATATATATATATATGTAAATCTCTTCATCTTTCCCTAAGGCATCATTTCTTGCGTTGTATAAGTGTAGCAAAGGTTTCTTTAGGTGAGATTAGAGTTGGAAATCTGCAGCTTTTTAAAAATTACTTTTTAACTAGGTTTTCAGTCTAGGTAGTTGAAATCATCATGTCTTAGATGATAGAAGGTCAGATTTTTAATACTAGTTTGTAAAACCCTGAAGATCTGTTTTGTTGTAGATGAAACTCAATGATTTTTGAATTCTAGTTATTTCTTATTTTTACACTTTTGTTGGCTCAAGATAGACCATGAAATTATTTTTATTTTTGTTGAGCTTCCTTTCAAGAAGATTTATTATTTTGCTTTGGCTTAGGTTGGAGTTAGGGATTTTTATAAGCTTACTCCATTTCAATATGCCTGCATCCTGGAGAGGGATCTGGGAAAAGACAGGACAAACTAAAAATGCAATTATTGAAAGTACAAAAACTGAAAATTGCAGATAAGTTTCATTGACTTTGAAAGAAGTTTTACTTTGTGTTCTTTTGCCCCTTCTTGTTTATAGGGTTTTTTTAAGGCATGACAATGATAATTTAAAAACAAAAATATTTTTTAATTTGTTTTTTCATTTCATTTGGCAAATGGAGACTTTTTTTAAAGTATTCATCTGAAAAAGAATACTTTGAAAGGCACATTATTGGTGGTAACTACTACCAAACTTATTATCCATAATGTTATGACAATATTTCACAAGTAATACCTCCTATATCTTCTATATCTATATCTTCATTCATGAAGGTAAATTCTGCTGACCCAGAAAACTGCAGATGTCTACAAGAAAACCCTGTCTGGAAGGTGTTTGTTGAGGGGACAGCTTCAAAACAGATTTATGTAGCTTTCAGTTTGCATGAGATGGAGTTTGCTGAGAGGTTGGAAACAGTGTTTTTATTGGTTTTGTTCTGCTTTTTCTTTTGGCTGGTTTTGCCTGTCTTTTTTTCCATCAGCCCTGGGAGTGTGCTGTGGTTGGGACCCTGCACTTAACTCACATCAACAGTTTCAGTAAACACTTGGTTAAAAAAAAAAAGTTTTGGAATGCATTTTTATAACAGCTTTTACACCTGTATTACTGACATTTTTAACAAACACTGTATGCCCCCTGACCATAATCCAAGAACAAACATGCATTGATTTTGGAGAAATAAACACTCACAGACCAAAGGGACCTTTTCCATCTGCTCCCTTGTGCTGAGCATCAGATCTGCCCTTTGGCATTGGTTATGTTTTAGATGACTTTGTCATAAAACCCAGGGTGATGTGGAGTCAAATGCTTCATCTGCATGGGGAATGTCAGATTTCCAGAGTTGTGGTGGTCTGAGCTGTGGGGGCTGCCTCTAAAACTAACCTCTTCCACCAGCTAGGTGTCTCAGCTGGGCTCTACAAATGTGGTGGTTTCCTCGGTAAAGCCCATGACTCACATTTTCTCTGCTTAGTTTATGATTTATTTGTCAAAATGGCCATAACACGCATTTCTTGTAAATGGCACGTAGCCTCGTGAGAGAGGCTTGGCTCATCTGCTGTGGCTTTTGAAATCCTAATGACCATTTAATCAAGTAAATGTGAGATAAGCTGTGAACTAGGGCTGGTTTCATGGCTCTGCTTGCATTTAACAGTGTCATGGTCTTCAAACAATACGTATCCTAAAGCATGAAACCACGCCGGGCGTTGATGGCATTAAGCTATTTTCCATACCCACAGTCTAGCTGTGCATCTGCAACTTGGTGTGAATTGCCCCACAGTTGGGGAAGTCACAAATACCCGTGTATGCTGTCTTTCATTACACAGCTTAATGAGATTTCCACATCCCCTGGGAAACCAGCATGTCACGCAGATGGGTGGTATCCGCATTAGCTTTCTCTACAGCCAACACATCCCTGTACTCCTGAGATTCTTTCCAAAGGAAAGACATGATTATGCGTAACAGATTGTAAAAAAAGAGGTTAAAACGAATGTCAGTATTTCAACTCCATATCGTTAGAATGTATTTTAAACAATGGAAGGAAGGAATATATTACAATTTTGGTTCTTTTAGTTTGTTTCTATATGAATCTTCAGGTAATGTTGAGCAGCTGGTTTGTAGCTTTTGTTCTCCTGGCAGATACCCAGCAGGAGATAATTATCTTTCAAGAGTCTCTGGCTTCTATTTTAATAATTTAAAATAACTAGCCAGCAGAGAATAAATTGTTCCAAAGTTTCATGCTTGGAAAGAGATTTCCCAAACTACAAAGTTTTATCAAGAACAAATGAGATAGTAAACGAACATACAGGCAACCACTTAAGATCTGACTAAAGGAAAATTTTGCTCCAAACACAAAACTACAGGAATGTGTTTTGTCAAAGTCACAATTCATTGAATTAAAATTTCTCAGAGCTTACAGCTCTCCCCTTCTCTTAGAGCACAAACACAGAACATATTTTTCCAGTTTCAAACCCTCTGGGTCTGGAGCTGACACAGCCATCAGAGAGAAAGGAGCTTGGTCAAGTAGCTGTGTTGGGGAATATGAAAGTTCAGTTAAAAATTCATGTCAATTTACATGTGCATTGTGAAAAATAGAGTATCAGATTAGATAGAATTGAGAATCAACCAGATCACAGAAATTACAAGTGACTTTTATCTTCATATTTACAAGGAGGTATGAATAGGTCCCTCTACAATCACCAGACTGCAGTCTGTATTTTATCAATCTTAATAGAGCTCTGTTATTACATTTATTACATTAGTACAATTATTACATTAGCATTATTGCTTATAATGCTAATGTAATATTTTATACTTTGTATTTTATATAATCTCTTTTCAGTAATGTTCCAAAAACATTACTGAAAAAACCCTCAAATAAACCTTTATCAAAGTTTCTAAAGAGTTATTAAAAAAACCTCAAGTAAACCATAGAAAGGTAAATGTAATTAAATTCACTAAAGAAAGATGAAAAAAATTGTACTCTTTAATACACTCTTTCTTGTTTGATTGATAAGAAAACACAGACTACTTCACACTAAAATCATAATCTGAAGTTACGTAATTTCCAAGTATTTTAAAATGAAAAAATGTTTGGAGTAATTTCCTGTTTCCATAAGATGCCATACCCAGAAACAAGGGAAAAAATCTGGTTCTCTGCTTGCATTATGCATATCCAAAGGACATCCCCAGCTAGCCAAGCACTGTCCTGGGCTGTAATTAAAGTGAGACTGACATGCAGTACAAGTCTAATATATTGAATGTGTTTCGAGTGCCAATAATGAAACCAGATTTTCTCTAGATCTGGAATGTGTATTGCGATACATGAGATTTTCTATGGAATTGGTGCTCTTTTTAAGGTGGCAGCTCAATACTTTTACAGTCTGCGCGACATTTTGAATATAGGTGTGTAAAGGGTACGTGATTTGATTATTCATTCCTGGCCTAAGCACAGCTGGTGTTCTGTAACACCTGACTTTGGTTTTGTAGTGATAAATGAATGTTGGGCGGACACACGCAATGGGAAATGCGGTCATGTCCCAGACAAGACAGGACACTTTCTCCTTGGACATAAGCACAAGTCTGACCTTTTCTGGTAGTGGTGAATTAATACAGAGAAAGTTCTTAACTAGGAAATTTTTGTATGTACAAGAACTTTGTGGTTTTAAGCGTAGCCACAGGAAATGGAGTAATCATTAATGAATTTAGGGTAGATGAGCTGGCAAACTGAAAAATGAAGAGGACTCCCTGCACTTAAATGTTAGTCAACTCTGGGTGAAAAACCCTGTTTTGTGACATCTTCAGTAATAGTGGGCTCAGCAACATCAATTTTTGGTGGCTTTGTTATTACCAAAGGACTTGCTAATAGCACACAATTAATTAAGGATGAAACTGGATCCATAATCCTCCTGACAGAAGTGCTGCTCTTTAAAATTTTGCGTCCTGTGAATAGTGTTAGCCTTTCCAGTTTTGGACAAGTGTATGTCCATTACACAGGTCATTAATATTTTTCCTGTGACAGGTGAATCTTCACACACCAGTGATCTCCTGCGTGTTATTTCTCATTCAAATTTAGATTGCAAATTTAAAGACATTTTTAGTCTTTAATTCTGATGGTGCTTGGTAAAATTACACTGCAGCAAGGAATACAGCCCATTCTGTGTCTCCCTTAAGACTGCAGAGGCGCCTACAAGTTATTTTCTTACATACTTTCCTTGCCTCTGGCCTCTCTTTGGCCTATGAGTTAATTGATCCAGGATTTTCTGATATAATTATCTTAAGCTGTTGATAAGTCAGTTAAGAAAGCAGTTGATCATGTAAACAAAAAATAAACTCTATATGCTTTCATGACTCTTGCAATTAGGCAGCATTACTGATGGTTGGCTTATCAGGAACAACAGTGGGATTTTTTTCTTTTGTAATTGAGAATGAGGTTGTGCCTTGATGACTGACCACCTGGAACTTCAAAGCTCTAGGAGAGAGACCTCAACTATTATCCATGCTGTGATCATTTGGTGTTTCTCAGTGATGGCCAAAGAAAACAATGGCACCCCCGAATTTAACAAGTTCCTCAAGGCTTTGTGTGATGCTGAGAGAAAGGTTCATTATGAAGTTCAAACCAGAACTTTAACTTGCTTGGTGGGACAGAACAGAATCTTTGGCCTCAGTGATGTTTTCATGTCTTTTTCTTGTTGATTTACCATAGGGCTGCATATTTGACATTGTCAAAGAGGAGGTTGCAATCTGCCTTCAGAAGAGATCTGCAAGTGCAGCATCCTCACTGCTATGGGCTTTTTTGCAATTTCACATTTAATGTAAAGAAAATACATCAAAAGAACAGTTAATCAATAATTGCTATAAGGTAGAAACTACACTTTGGTTATGCTTTAGTATTTGCACCAAAGTCTTTTATCAGCCTGTAGGAGCAGTGGGAATAGCCATCAGAGTATAATTAAACTCCATTTAGAGGGTTTAATTTGTCCTTTGGTGCTGAGAGAGGGATTCCAAAGCTTAGACTTATAAAGGGGATTTAATCACAAAAGATTAAATAAATCCCAGTTGTATTTAACAAGCATTTCACTCTTCAGTAAGTCATATGATCCATAATTATTCTCCTAAAGCCTAATTAACTCTGTTCCTAATTTAAATCATATCTCTTTCACAAGACACTTCTGGCATGGCTTGATCTTGCCTTTTTGATGCATGTTTTACTAATCGGGCTTTTCATCCATCCAGTGAATCAGCCCTTCCCTGCCGTGAAGCCCAGCTGCTCTACTCCCTCCCTGCTCACCAACATGCTTTAGATGTCTCATAACCCAGCCTCAGAAAGCTTGTGTGGCCAAGTGCCCTGGGGCAGATGATAGCAGGAGTCAAAGGCCAGCACGATAGAAAGCAGTGTGATTTAAACCTGTCTGAAGAAACCTCTGAAGAAATTTTTGCTGAAGGCTTTTGTTCCACCTATGACCTCCTCCACCAGGACAGACACTCGCTTTATCCTCTTCATGGAAATTTTTATTCTCTTCATTTGAAACAATACCATTTCTATTTAGCTTTCATGTGCTTTTCCCAAGTGGGGCTTCTTAGCAGGAAGATCTTGCAGCATATTGCCCCAAGATGGATACAGTTTCGGCATCATACTGGACGTGTGTCATTCTGCCAGTGTACATACTTGGCTCAGAAAAAGAAAAATCAAATCTTTTACCTAATCAAAAATTCCTCAGAGTGCATGAACTTTTCCAAATACTTGAAATTATTAATAGAGATGCCTTCTGAAGTGTAATAGCAAACTTGTGTGTTCCTGCAAGCAGATATGTAATCTGTTCACATCTGTATAGTGCCGGATAACTTTTGTCAAGGTTCATTTGGGTACAGTTATCCCTTGTTTTTCCCCTTTAAAACTCAGCTGCAGAATTTCCAAAGTGCTTTCTGTTGAACAAAGAAATGAGGGAGCTCTCATGAATACTAATGTCTTGCATGTTTTGCCTGAAATCTTTAGTGGGTAACTGTGCTGTGCAGATGCTGTTTCCTCTGCACCAAGACCTGGTTTGAACCTGGATGCCAGTCCTCTGGAGAGTGATGTAACACTGCCATATTATCTATGGCTAAATTCCTAAAAAATAGGTTCAAACATGCCCATCTGTGTGTGCTTACTACTGAGCTAAGTGACCAGACTGCCTGGGAGCTCAGGTGTATAAACCCTGACACAGGTATCAGATCAATGCCTTGAAAATATGTCTTGATTCTACTGATCAGTCATGCCATGCTGAATTTTGTTATTTTGTTGTTTAATTTTATTTTATGGTGTTTCAAGTGGATAGCAAAAAATGTAGATGTCTAGAAAACCAACACAAACTCTGCTCTGGGGAGGAGGAGAGCTAAAATGGGGAAGGAATTGATTTGTTGTGCTGATATTGGACATTGTTTTCTCCATTTTGTTCAATAAGATTGCTTACTGAGGCCAAGCAAAAGCCCAGGCAAGGCGTGCATTCCTGTCCATGCTCACACAATGGTGCAGCTGGCCCCTCTGCTGCTGTGTGGGCTCAGAAGGGAATTAATGAGCCATGCTTAAGGGAGGCAGCAGGTCTTGGGTTCAGATTGCACCATCTCCACACTAGAGATTATGAGATATCTGTCTCCAGCAAGCCCTTTGGGTATTGTTACACTACCAGAGCTGGTGCTGATGCAGACACGGGGTTTCTGGCCTGACTGGAGCTCTGTGCAAATTGCCAGGGGTAAGAGTAGGCCCATGAGATGGCAATCACCACAGTTAGGACCAGGGAAGGCAAAGCTTATTAGCAAAGCCTGAGGCAGAAGGACCTCCTGGCAGCAGTGCTTTGGCAATTCAGAGCTGCCATGTGCATGGCCAGCACTCAGCTATCAACTCCTGATGTTTCTGTCCCAGTTTCTTCTAAGTGACATAAACTTTGCCAGCAAAAATCTCATTCAGTATGCACCAAATCATTCAACATGTGAAAGATTCCTTAAAATCAGCCTGTGCTCTCAGATTTATGCACAGAGAGATTTCCCAAGTGGCCAGAGCAGATGTCAGATGTTCTGCTTCTACCATCTTCCCGGTTTCACCCTTCCTTAAAGCAGAGGGGTACACTGAGATATTTCTTAAGTTGTAATCCATAAGAGAGGGGAATTACTTTGCTACATTTCTGCATCCAGAATGTTTTTCTGTGAAGCTATAGGATGAAATCAGTTTTAAATTTAAAGAAAGGTAATACTTTAGAAATGAGAAAGCCTGAGTTCTGAACCTGAAGCAGTCAATGGTGCATGGAGATTTTTATTCTCCTTACTCAGGCTCTCCTTATCTTGTGGGTATCTTATGGATACGGGTCTGAAAACAAGTTGTGTGGCCAGAGCTGAAGATGAGATGTAACACCAAAGAAAAAAGTATCTTGGCTAATTTATATGAGCATAATTTATAAGCTTTTCTAACATCAGCTTTAAACAAATGCGCTAAATTAAAATTAAGAATACAATTTTATTTTTTCAAAGGGATTTTAAAAAAGAAAGGAAAAGAAAAAATTGCCCAAGGAAATATCCTGTGTGTATAAAAAGCCACATTACTGCAAAGTGCACCTCTTGTGCCAGCTCCGCTTCCTTTGGACACTGCTCATCTCCTCATCTGTCCTGGAGGCTGGGACAGTCTGCATTGCTCCTTTTGGGCCCTCTCCCTCTGGCTTTGTGGACCATCTCCTTCCTTCCCCTGCACAATGGGCTCTCAGTAGTACGCAGCAGTGAGAAATTTCTTATCCAGCCTGAATTAATGCACTCTGAGTCAAATGTGTCACACTCAGCCCTGCTCTGCTGCTGCTATTATGTGTGCAAGGACCAAGCAATTCAGGTACAACCTTACAAAGAAAGATGAAGAGAAATAGGGACATAGTGTAAGGAATGAGGACAGCAAAGAGCTTAGGAGACGGAAAACTGGTAGCAAAACATAAAATTCCTACCTCTGAAGAGGCATCCCTTTGAGAGGCACTTTGCTCCTTCACACAGTGTACCTGTGCAGCTGCAGTTTAGTCCAAAATGGTGGATGAAACTGTTAAAAAACTTGAGGCCATTCCAAGATTTCAGAGTGGCTTTGTAAATGCAGTAAAGCCTTTGTTTGACCTTTCCCTGTAATCCCATGAGTGAAGCATTGTTTAATCAAAAATAATCATATCACTGTTCTTTGAATAGTTACAATAATAATAATTGCTATGTGACTTCTTTTTCACAATTTTTATACCAGCAGTCATTTACCAAAAATAGCTGAGGTGTTTACATAATTGAGAGCTTTTAAAAAGATGTTTTCTACATTGTCCTGGTCCATTCAAATTTTGAATAAATCCTGTGCCAGACAAAGCTTTGGGATATTTGAAGTTGTTTATGGTGGTAAAAGGAGATGAATCTCACTGGCCTTAGAGAAGCCAAGACTTTCAAAGGCAAATTAAATCTGCTTACTTATTTTTTTGGGTTAGAAGTCTGCCTCTTCTGGGATGGATTGGGGAATATGTTGAAACTCAAACCAATGGAGCCAGGACACAAAGATGTCTCAGTTCCTCAGCCGAAGTCTTTGCCCAAGAGGTGAAGAGCTGGCCAGGTTCTGGATACTCTGAGCATCATGAGGAACAGACAATTAGTTTATTGGTGGATGTGTGGGTTGACTTTCTGCCAACCATCAGAGCAGTTTAGGGTGCTTTAGGCAGACAAGGATGCAGCTCCCTGGGCAGCAATGTTGGCCCTGAGCACAGCATACAGGGACTGCACCTCGGGCTAGAGCAGAGTCCACTGCAACTCTAAGAGTTTTGCCACCTTAAAACACCTGCGTTTGGCTGGGATCATGCCAAAGCCCCGGCTCTGTTGGTTCTGGCTGTTAGACTCCACATTGTGTGTGCCACTGCATTGGAATGTCAGCTCCTTATTGCTAGGACAGGGATGCAGAAGGAAAACCATGTTGTGCTTGACTATTTCTATTTCAATTTTGATTTCTATTTCTAATACTCTTTAAGCTATTGCTTAAAACAGGGCTGGGATAGATGGGCTTTTGTTCTGACCTACCTATGGCAGTTTTGTGGTCTTATCATCACTGGTTATTTATGCTGCTCTTTTGTATAATAATTTCCAAAATAATCTTGTTTTACGGTGTTTCATCTTTCTGGGTATTTGGAGAACACATGCATGTACGTAGTGAGGTGACAGGCTGATTTAGTTTCTCAGTAACTTGAAAATAGAATATGTCTCTTAAAAAGCCATGAAAGATTTGAAGAGCCAAAATGCTACATTCAAAAATGACAAAACACTCTGAAATTTGTTTTAACGGTTTGGATGCACTAATACATTCCTTTTATCTCTCCTAAACTTCTTGGCTTACTAAAAAGATTCCTATCCAGATTGTCTCTAACAAATTCATCCTACACATAGGTTGCACAACTAAAACTAATTTTAATTGCTCATTGTTAGTCTTTCAATGATATTTTCAAATTCTGGATTGATTGTTGTTTTCTAATCTTAATTACAGTGTCATTTTAAGTGCACAGAGGGGCTTTAAAAATAATTTGAGCTGGTATCATGCCAAAAGCTGCATCTGGATTCCTGGCAGATAAGGGAAGCTTTGAATCAAACATCAGGCAAGTTTGCTGGATAGAGAAAGGCCAGCACAGTACTCTCAACCTGTGCAGTTATCAATGGGAACTCTTGGCTGCTGTGGCAGAGTTGCTCAGCCTTTCAGTTTCATTGGGAATCTTGTGTCCAAGGTCTTGATTAACCTGAACTGATGATTCCTGGCTGTCCTGAGGGAAAAAAAAAAAAAAAAAAAGCAAGCCAAAAGCATCAAGTGAAGGACCCCCAAGGTGTGCAGTATCCAGTATCCCTGTGCCTCCTATAAGCTGCCTTCCTCAACACTTTATACTGGTGGCATCCCACCAGTATGGTACCACATTACTACAGGCCCAGGTCAATCCTCACAGTTTTAGGGTCCAAAGAACAGCTTTGAAGACCACATCCCTCTCTATTGCTCTTATTGTATCTCTTTGATGTGACATACAAAATGGCCTGACTTTGGTGCTAGGAAATACAGTGATGCCAGCATCCTGAGTGTCCCACCGGAAATGCTGTTTTGTTCTGGTGTTTTTCAAGCAGAGCTTCATCCACATTTCTGTGGTGCAGAGTCCTTGCTGGCATTACAAATTCCTTGTGTCTCCCCATCCCCTGGTGCTTGTCCCTGCACTGCTCTGCCTGCACCGCAGCTTCAGGCTGACATCAAGAGTGTTCACAAGCAAACCTGTGCTTCCAAACTCACCCACTGTGAGTTTGCTTGAGTGCTGTTTGCTTGAGTAACCAAAATGTTTGCAGGGAAGAATAGCAAAAAGTCACTGGTTACCACAGAGTCCTGAAGCTCTGTGAATTTTCCCCTAAATGATTCATGTTCGATTCTACCCTTCATATCTCAGTCCTGAAGTGAACACTGTGAGACAACTGAGTTAATTTCAACTATTAGCATAAGGGTGAATATTACCTTGCAGGAGCATTAAGGTTACTTGTGTTTTGTGTGTGTACATTTAGGACATTGTATGCTAATGCCAGAAGGTATCCTGAGTAAACTTGGTGCTCTTCATGTCACCAAACTTAATTCAAAGTATTCTCTTTTAACTCCAAATAGCAGAAGTGTCTATTTAATTCATTCATTTTTATCATCAGAAGCAAATTGAACTTCAAATTTCTGCTTTCTGAAGTAGGATCTGAAATACTTTCCAAGCTTAAGAAATCAAATTGACATCTAGAAATAGGAAGAAAAATAGTTTGTGTCCAACGATGTTTGTTTCTAAAGACTTTAAAAGGGAAGGAAAGAAAAAACAATGTAGTTTTTGTGACCTGAGCCTTTGGCACCCACCCAAACCCATTTCCACGATGAGTTTGTCCATTATACACTTTGTCAAATCTTTCATATAATCCCAGTGTCTCTGCTCTTAATCTTAAATAATAGCCCTTTGTTTTGTGTATTACTCTGGAGGATAAGGAATAGGAGACTGTCTGCAGTGTTGTCAAACCTGGGTGGGCATTTTAATGTGTCTTACGCATTTTTTTTATTGTGTAAGGGCATTTGCTCGGTGTGCACAAGTCCGTTGGGTGTCCATTGTTTATATCCTCTGCTTGTGTTATCTCCAAATTCCTCCCCTTCTCCAAGGGAGTAGATTTCCCCACAACAACTTCTCTTCCAGGCTCAGAAAAGCTGTCTTTGTGGGGCCACTGGAAAGGCAAACAGCTCCTCTGGGCTGTCAGAGGGGTGAGTGCTCCTGCAGGGAGAAAGCCTATATTAAGATTTTTTTTTCTTTCTTTTTTTTTTTGTTTTTGTTTTTGTTTTTTTTTTTTTTTTTTTTTTTTTTTTTTTTTTTTTTTAAGAAATAATAGGAAAATTGCAATACCTCAGGAGGCAGAGGGATGTCTGGCTGCTCTACCAAGGGCAGATCATGCACGCCAGGATGTACAATTGGGAACTGAGTCTCTGAACAAATTGAAATCTGCAGCCTTCACTTCCATTATGATTTTAACCCATACTTTGTGAATTTCCCTGTTTTCTGTAAAGGAGATCTTAGGTCGCAGACACTGCATGCAGCTGTTTATTGCTTTGTGTTGATGCAATAAGTGATGTCAAGTCCCAGTCCATATCTTTGCATGTCTCAGGAGAGCCAGACAAATTCAGCTGTCAAAATATCACATTCCGGTGAGAAGGGAAGGGAAGACAACTTTAAGTCTGAGATTTGTTGAAACAGTGTGTCACCTATCCCCTCCATTTTAGCTCATGGTCTGAACAGCCTGGCTATGCTCCCTGTGTTGCTGAAATGCTGAAAAAAATGCAGGACCTTAGACACTCTGTTATTTTAAGCTCAAATCAACATTAAGCTCACCCACATTATGCAACTAAGAGCTGCATTTCATAGCTTAGTGAGTTTGTATACCATTAACCTTTTTTCATCTAACTACATTCTTCTTGTTTTTGCCTAATATCTGTTGTTCCAGGGTTATGACTGCTGATACTCTATAACATGTCATAGGAAATATTTGGAATTGTGGTTGGATTGTTATGGAAGTGATAAAAGAACAGATTACTCTGTGTCAGCATCTGTCCAGAAAAGCAAAAGGTATCAGTTGGTTGCCTGCAAGTCTCCTGTCAACTCATTATACATTTGTTTTTTACATAATTTATTTTCTGGGTTTTTTCCCCAGTAATGCTGTCGTCATTGTGCCAGCTGAAAATATTTTATATCTGCAGGTGCGGCTGGTCCCTGGGATCATTGTAGGGCCTTTGTTTAACAACCTGCCTGTAACTTGGTCATGCAGTGCCAGCATTTTGGTCCCATGTCCCTGTTTTTTTTCCAGGAATGTCTGTTAGATATGGTTTGCTTTTTACGAGCCACCTGATGGAAAAAAAAAACAGAACTGCAAGCTATTGCCAGAGTATATGTGAATATTGAGATTTAAGCCACAATAAATCCAATCCTTTACAAGCTGCAGCAGTGGAGGCTCTCTGTGTTTCACCCCATGAGGGCAGCTGAGGTGACACCACCAAGAGTGGACAAAGCCTGGTGTGGACATGGGCTTCAGTTCATGGGATTTGTAGGAACATGGTGTTGGGTAAAGGTTTTCATTTGTTTAACTGGTTTAACTTGTTCAGTTCTTTGGTTCCTGTGCACAGAAATTGCCTGTGCCTGTTTTTTGGTGGGTCCTCTCCACTCCTGTGTGATGTGATTACTCAGGGGACTGGGGTGAGCAGGCCGCAGATGCTCCTAATAGGCCTCTGCAATGACAGTACGTAAAAACTCAGCATTTCTGGCACCTCCTGTCCACCAAGCTGTGATGCCACTGCCTAAAGTGCTGCCTAAAACCACCAGTATCCTTGAGTTAAGTAGTGCTGATGGTCCACCAGTCCCAATATGTCACCTTCATGAGTTTCCAGAGTCATTCTTCTCAATACTCTACTGTAGTTTTCTGTAATTTTCCTCCAGTTTTCAACCATTTCTAATTCAGGGACTTAGAGAGCAGGAGACATTTTCTATAAATTCAGTTCTATTTAGTCAAAATAATGGATTATTCTTGTGTGACTTAATTCAATTTCCCCTTTGACTGAAGAAATTTTTATCATCTCTCAGCAAGTAGCTCCACTGTTCAAATAGCCATTGTGTGGGTAAAACTTGTCTTTATTTCATTTGCACCTGATTCTTACTAATTTCATCTGATGCCCCCTCTTTTCTGCAATGAGCCAGTGATTTAACATCAGATAGTACAGTGCAATCACACATTTTGAGACTTTTCAGCCTGGCAGGCTCCAGAATATTTTACAGACATTTATTTGGTAAAAGTTACTCCATCACAAAAGATTCTCCTATAAAGTCTCTGTTTCTAATCCCTTGTATTCCTTAAATCTGACTTCTGGGACAAACACCTCTTAAAACATATTTTCTGTTAAGTAAAATGTTTCTCATTTGTAGTGAATTAGGAAACAAATTATTGAGGGATGTACTTCACTGAGATTTTTGGCAGAAGCGGGGAGGAATTGTGGCCAGATTCAGCATAGGCAGGTCCCTATCTACAAAGCCTGGGGCTGTTTCTGCTGGCACAGGGTTGGTTGACTTCTCATTCGGCTCCCCAAAACCTCCTCACCTGACTGGTATGGCATTGTTATGGGTTTGTGGCTGACCTCTAGCCTTATCCTGGCCACCTTTCACCACTGAGGTGATGCATTTCTGTCCTCCAGCCCTGTTGCTGGTTTCTGTGCAAGGGCTATAACCTGTCCTTGATCTCCAAAGGGCCTCACTTTGGGTTGTGTGTGTGCTTTGGGTTGATACTGGTGGGATGCCACCAGTATAAAGTGAAAAAACACCAGAACAAAACAGCATTTCCGGTGGGACACTCAGGATGCTGGCATCACTGTATTTCCTAGCACCAAAGTCAGGCCATTTTGTATGTCACATCAAGGAGATACAATAAGAGCAATAGAGAGGGATGTGGTCTTCAAAGCTGTTCTTTGGACCCTAAAACTGTGAGGATTGACCTGGGCCTGTAGTAATGTGGTACCATACTGGTGGGATGCCACCAGTATAAAGTGTTGAGGAAGGCAGCTTATAGGAGGCACAGGGATACTGGATACTGTATGAAAGGCTGTACAGTGCCAACAGCCCAGCTCCAGGATTGATCCCCAGCCCTGGGTCAGCACTGCCTTGTGGTCATGACTGGGGCCATTTTCCTGCAGGGGTTTAACCCTGAACATCCTGACCAGGCTCTTTCCAGGGATCCCAGGAAACTGTTTCACCACTCAGCTCATGGAAAAAGTTTATCCTCACCTTTTCTTTTTGCCCAAAGCATGTCCAACAGGTAACAGGCAGGTTGTTTGGTTCTCAGCCCCACTGCTGGGCCTGACATTGCTGAGGCCAAGGAGCAGCTCTTCAGTTACCCATCCTTAGGCTGGTGTATCACCGTGCTGTGGCCAGCAGAGAATGTGGGGGCTTCTTCCCTTTGTCAGCTTCCCAGAGAGGTGGGAACCCATCAAAGCAGCTGCTGGTCCAGCATCTATCTGGGCTGGGTATGCAATGACCATCCCTGGAACAGATGCATATGGAGGTTAGGAAAGAGGAGGTGAGCCTGCTGTTAACTCTCCAGAGATGTGTTCTCTGACACAGGTGTTTTCCACAGGTGGAAGATTTACACAGAACAGAGATCATGGGATTTACTGATAAACTGTAGAAAAAGGGAAGAGCTGGTGAAATGAAGGCATCTTATCTCTGCATGATGTGGCATGCAACCCAGGATATAAATTATGGTTTTCACCAAGTACTACTGGAAAAGCCAGTCCTGAGAAGCAGAAGTAAAGCCCATGAAGCATGCTAAGCAGCTGTGAGCTTTTTAACTAAACTCAGGATAAGTGGCTCCTCAGATAACTGCTTAGCTTGAGTATCTGTCAGCTGTGGATGTCATTTGGGTGGAACATTGGAGGCTGAGAAAAGGGCTTATTTCTGTACTTTCTGGGATGTCCTCAGGGTGGCTGTGAGAGGCTGGATGCTAATGAGTTCAGCAGCTGCTGGGAGTGATGTTTTCCCACTGTCAGCATGGATGCTGTGTTACCAGGCTGGGTGTCTTTAAAATGAAGGATGCCTATGATGGATAGCAAAACTCCTCCAGTCTTCGTGGGCTTTTTCTTTCTTTGTCCCTTCTAAGATTTAAACCATGCTTTTACCATCTCTTTTAATTTTGCATGAGTATTTGACATCACAGACATAAACTGCATCATTTTAAGCTCTTGGAAGCATTCATTAGGTTTTGCTAATGCTCTGTATTGACCTTGCTAGTGGGTTGTTATCCCAAGTGCCATAGACACAGGCTGGTGGGCCAGCAGGAATCTGCAGAGCAAATCTCAGAGTGCCCATGTATCAAAGGTCTGTCTCTCATGTGGCCATACCCTCTTGTGATAACACAGGATAAATGTAGACCAGGTTTTCTGTAGACCTCTGTCGACCAGGTTTTCTGAGAGGTTCAGAGTCAGGTTGAATTATGTTTTCCCCCAAACAAGAGTTAACTTTTATTATTTCTAGAGATTCAAGCCTATTGCTAGAAAATTAATGCTACTAGTTTATCTTTCTTGAGGCAATGTAATATTTTCTTTGCTGTGTAACTTATCTTCCTGTGCAGTGAACAGATGTTCTCACTGGATTCCTCACATCTCTGAGGTCTCTTTCCTGGATGTTTTGCATTCAGTTAGAATTTATGAATGTGTAGAAACTCCTTCTGGGATGTGCTGCATTTCTTCCCAGCAAGTTTCCCAGGGCATTGGGATGTCTGTTGGCTTTCTGGTGTCTCTTGGATTTGTGTGAGTGCAGCTTTCCAGATTGCTTTGCCTGCCAAGGATCTTCCCACCTTATGCAGCTGGTAATTAACTTGCATTAATTATTATTAATAGCAAGGACAGGTCATTATCCTACTATTTCACTTAATGTTGGAAACTGCCAGTATTTTCGTTCTGAATGTTTCTCTCTATTTTTTAACTTCTTTGCCCATAACATAATGTCAGAAATGACAATGAATCATCAATTTTACATCATACTGCATGTGACATAATGAGAGGTGGTGGTTTGCTGGTCCTTAATCTTTCAACTTTGATATGCCAGGGTTTTTTGTAGGCATAAATATATGGCTGTCCCTCTGGATCAGTTTTAAGTTACTGCACTTTACTTGAAGTTGCAGCTTTTTGAAGCTGAGCATCTGCCATCTGTGACAAGCCTCACATGCCTGCAGTGCTCCATGAGCAACAGCAAGTACAGCTAATCCATGCCATTCCTCATACACTTTTCTAGTTGAACATACACAAACAATTTGAGCAGAAACTTCAGCTTGGCAGTGTTTTGGTAATAGCTCTGTGCATGGGACAAAGCAGACTTCTGCTTTGGAATTACCTCATGGGAGAAGTTCTTTGTTTCCTTCCAGTTTGGCCTTAGAAATACATTTTGGTTTAGTTGGTGAATTTCTAAAAATGAAGCTCAGACTAATAGGGCAATGGGTTAGACAAATGAGTTATAACAGTTATAGTTGTTCCATGCAACATCTTCATTATCATAGCTATGGAATAAAAAAAAAAAAACCAAACCAACCATTTGTGTTTGTTTTGTTTTTACTTACAGCACATGCTGAGAACTAATTCTTAAACCTACAAATTTAAAATAAATGTTAAACTCATGTGTTTACGATCAAATTTATAATTTTAGAGTGAAGAAGGGTTGCCTGTCTTCCCTGTCTGTTTTCTCTTTGCCTGCCCTCATGTTATCTAGGGAAGAGTGTAATATGCTTTAAGGAGGTCATTTATCTACTCTAAAATATTAAGAAAACTTGGCAAAGGGAGACATGGGTTGCCTGCACTGACTGCACACAGAGGATGTGCACTGGGCTGTCCCCCATTTCCCATCTTTTATCTCCCCTGGCTTTGCCATGCTGGCCCATATCTATCAGACCATGAGCTTTAAAGCTCATCTTTGGCACCTTTTCAGGCTCAGACTTTGCATTTCAGTTCTCAAAACTTCTCAGCACTTCTAAATCCCAATTTGGAGTCAAGAAGTGATGTGTATTCTCAGTGCTGAGAAGATAGAATGCATCTGTGTCTAGTTCAGGAAAATGCTGCATTACACCTTCTAAAAAGGAGACTATTTGGTTCAGAAGTGGGTCTTTCAATCACATTTGACCAT
This sequence comes from Vidua chalybeata, assembly GCF_026979565.1. Classification (NCBI taxonomy): domain Eukaryota; kingdom Metazoa; phylum Chordata; class Aves; order Passeriformes; family Viduidae; genus Vidua; species Vidua chalybeata. Next base: position 40,964,616 of record NC_071570.1, read on the forward strand.
CTTGAATCCTTCTAGAGTTAACTACAGCTGCTGGGCATCATTAGGCATGTTGCTTTGGGCTAATCCCAAAGGGATTTTGGTATTGCAGTGGCTGACTTCTAGGCGCCCGGCTACCTAATGAATTCCAGATCCCAAAGTCAGACATCCAGAGACATCTAGGGAATACAAAGCACCTGAATGAGGGAGCACCTTGGAAGCCCATGAGATGGAGAGGCTGCCTGAGCAAGCCAGTGGCAAATTTTAAGTTAAGATGTTGCTCAGTGTTGTACTGCCTGCCTTTCCTGCAGCTTTGGGATTCTTCAGGATTGCAGGCACCTTTTTTTAATGGGGAAAATAGAAAGATACTTGTGATGAGCCCATTTTGACAATGAGAGCCTCAACTCAGGCATTGGGCGCATGCCCTTCTGCTGTGTGTCCCTGGGGCCAAACAGCAGAATTGGTGTAGGACTTGCAACCTTAATCCCTAAATGTATCTCACCTTCATTGGGAAGATTTGTCCAACTGTTTTTCAAATGACTAGGCTGAGTTGGAAAAAAAAAGCCTTATGGATGCTGGATATCAGCAAGTCAACATTTAGACACTTGGCCTGTGAAGCTGCTTTAGCGTAGCCATCCCCAGCGCATAATACAGCCCTGTCAGTTCACAAGGCTGAAATACCTCTGCAAATAAAAAGCAGCCATGCTGGCAAACAGTCTTCAAAGGTAGCAAAATAATCCCTAAGGGGAGATCTGCTTTTGTGTGGAATTCCCCAGCAGACGGCTGGGAGATCTTAACAAACAAGGCCTTTTAAACTGCCATGTACTTTGAAGCCTGAGCGAGCATTCATTCCTTCCGCACAAAAAAAAACAGTAGAGAGGGGGGAGCAAGGGGTGGAAGGGCTTAGTCAAGGTGAAAATGAAGTTGGGTCTTTCCCCAAAGCCACTGTGGGTACAAATGAATTGCTTCACTGGAGATAATAAAAGATATGTTATCCCACATTTAATAAAAAGCAACAGTGAAAATACAAAGAGCTCATTTCAAGCTCCAGTTATCTGACCTTTATTGCACACAGGCATTTCTCCAGGTCAGAGACGCAAGGAGTGCATTGCCCTTTGAAGTGTGGGCTATGTGGCCACTTGCCCATTCTCTAGTTTATGGCTAAATCTCCTTGATATGACCCACTTTCATCTTTCCAGTGGTGGCAGGGGCCTCTGCAGAGGGGAGAGGGCAAGTAGCGTTCTGTATGTGCACTGGGGACAGGGCAAACTGGGGAGTGCTTCAGCCTTGGAGTTTAGGTAGAAAGGAGGATGCAGCATGAAGCGGTGGCTGGGCTTGGGGAGATGCAGAGCATCACAGCTTTGAGAAGAAGTCCTACCAGAAGTGGCAGGACTGTGGGGACCATAGGCTTTTTGGTGAAAAGCGCTGAGCAGGACTATTGTGGCATGAGTGTCTGCTCCCTTTGACAAGGAATAACACAAACTGGTCCTAATTTTGCTTACCCTGCTAGAATTTTCAGCTCTTGTTAGAAATCATTGAGTTATCTCTACTGATTAGATCATGGTATTTGGAAAAACAAGTTTCTTGACAGTGCACTTCCTGCTAACTAAGATACTAAACTCTGTGTAAGAATCCCCACTAACATCAACAAGGTTTACACTGGGGCCATAGTCCACTTCCAGGCAGTAATAAGATCTGCACATTTTTTATATCAAAAGCAATTATTTTACAGATGAGATGCAATAAACTGTCTGAGAAATTTACCTTTGTAATGCCATATAGGCAAAAAACATCAGTGGACTTGAATAACCATTATTTTAAAGTTTTCTTGTATGCAACAGTACTTTTAAACCTTATCTTATTTTTCCTTATGCTAAAACTTTTTGCGCCAGACTCATGTTTGCCAGCAATCTCAAAAATTTCCAGCAAATGGAGTGGATTAAGATAGTCTTTTTTCAAGGAACTGTGTTGTGAGCATTCTTAAAATAACATCTTTCTTTCCTCAAAAAGTAGATTGGTGTGTGTGATATCATTGTGCAGTCATGACTTTGAGAAACAAACTTATTTATATTAATAAAAAAATATTTCTGTTGAAAGCGCTGTCAAAACAATCTCCAGGAAAGTCATTGTTGTGGACTGGAAAGAATGCTCCTTCACATGTGTTTAATTATTGGGGGGAAAAAAATGAATCTTGTCTTGCATCACAAAAATCAATCTGCAATAACAGGAAATCCTGAGCCATTTATGCAGAGGTTCCTCTTTCATTGTAACTGGCAATTGGTTCCAGCTTCTAAAACCTGTCTACTTCGTAACTGCTACAAGAATACTGCCTCAGCTGGATTATACACAGCAGTGCTTTGATTGTGAGTCTGTTTAAATGCTGTAAACCAAAACCCCCAGCCAACAATAGAAATAACTTGTTGGTATACAGGGATGGTCTGCTGCTTTTAGCTTATGGACACATATGTGAGTTGAAACAGTGAAAATGTCCAAATCCATGAGCAAGAGGATGATTCTTATCCTTCCTTCCTCAACCTTTACACAAGCAAAGGGAGTAAAAGTGAGGTCTGGATTGTTGTTATTTGTTCCATCACAGCTGTGGTGGAGGATATTTGTACAACACAGAGAAGGAGGAACAGCCCCTTTGCCAAAATGTTGTGACTTTTGGGGTAGAAAGACAGCAAGATGAGGATAAAGATCTTTGGGATAGTGGAAGGGAGCCACTCAGGAGTGTTGGTGGCATGTCACTAGTGAGCCCTTTCAAAGTTTTCCATGCGCATAACAGCAAAGGGATTAGCCAAGGGGCTACACAGCAGCTGCTGCTTCCCAAATGTAAGACACAGGGATTTAAACCAAGACTGTGCAGGGTCTCCCTGATAGTGAGTAGCATCAGCCCTCTCATCAGCCCTCTCATTTCTGTGTCTATATGACATCTTACTTGTTACGAATTCATGCAGTGTCTGTATGACACCTTTTTGCAACCTCCAGAGGTCATTTAAGTAGGAAGTATCTTCACCAGCTCTCATTTGGTGTTCAGTGGTTCTTCAGCATACCACAGAAGTCTAACATTGACGCGTGTATCTTGGCATCAATGCCTTCAATCTTGTCAGTGGATTTACTGTATTCTTTTTGCATTCCTCTGTGTGTTCCTTGGTTTTCTCTTTCTGATCAGTTCTCTATAATGTGTGGGGATTTCTGATCCTCTAGTTTAGTTTTCTACCTGTCACAAATACAGAGACAGAATGCTTGCTTAAAAGAGTTCAAAATACTAAATTACTGGGATTCTGGCATAGAAATATTGCTCAGGTAGTTGAACCTCTCAAACAGAGAGCTTAATTCCTGTCCAAAAGTTGTCAAGAGGCGCCATTGCCCCAATGCCTGCAGTAGGATGAGGTGAGACTCCCCAGTATGCTGTGCTTCTCATTTCACACACTTCTTCTGGCCCTGTGCCACTGCATGATCCATTGCCACCAATTATCTTAAAACTACTTCTTGCTGCCCTAAAAATATCACAAGACTCTCCTTCATGACCATTTCCACATCTTCAAGAGCAATTCCTACTATTTGTCAGTATCTTTCCTGAATTCAGCTTTGGCTGCTTTGGGGAGCCTTTGGGACAACCAGATCCTCCACCCTGATGTTAATCAGCACATTGTAGCACATGAGTTGGGGCTGTCAGCTGGCCTGTGCAGCTTGGGGGAATCTCTAGCTGTCCAAAATCCCCTCCTGGAACCCCTTTGCAGCAGTCGAATAATGTGCTATGAAGCCAGCTAGCAGGTGGGTCAGGCCCCAGATCTCTTTCTGGGCTTTTGCCCTACTGTGCAAAACCATGGTGGGGAGAACATGACTACGCTGGAAATTAATGGTGGGTCTGCAGCCAGTGCTCAGCTGTACCATGGCTGCAGCTACAAGACAAGCTTGAATTTTATCCTTATATCAAAATTATAACTTAAATTCCATAGATCTTAGCCACCTGCTTTGCAGCCTGTGGATTGAAAGGCTGCTTGCCAGAGCTAAGGTAGATGTCTTCTTTATCACTGTTTGGTTGCTAGCTGAAGATTAGAAGAGAGAGTAAAGTCACCACCACAGGTACTCAAAGTGGCTCCAGGGGAAGATGATCTCTGACTATTTTCAGGTTCATTATGAAAGGCTTGCACACTGCAAACCTTGCATTATGAAAGGCTTGCACACTGCTGTGTGCTCTTTTACACTCCCTAAAATTCATGCTCTGTGTCAGCTTGAAGGATTGTTTTCCAGGCTGTTACATGATTCACATATGGTTTCTCCTTCCTTTGCCTGACCCAGTTCCTCAGCCTCAGTGTTTGCTTTTCATTTTCTCTGATGATATTTGTCCTGTATATTTGGAGAAGAGCATGACTGTCTCCTCTGTCTACCTGGGAAGGCATGCTCCTCATGCAAGGATTTAATGAAGTGAGAAGATTTCATTCAATCTTCTGCTTACAGAGACATCTTCTCTTCCTCCCTTTGCCAAGGAGTTAATAGTCTGTGTCCAAATGCTGTCCTGCAGCTGCAGCATCAGAATCCACCACATCTCCAGGCAGATCAAACCACTGACTGGCACAACTTGGAGAGTAAAACTGCAGCTATAATGAGATCACAGCACGGCTTGCCTGATGTCTTTATTCATCATTCAGCTACAGAGCCCCCTTTCTGATATTTGGATTCTGAGCCTGTTTACCCAGGGATCTATTGGTTTATCTGCACTGTGAGTCACTGCCTTCTGTTTGGAAAGCAGATGTGTGATGCTGCCCTGTGGCGTTCTCAGAGCTGGGCAATGGGGTTGAGCTACACCAGCAGCTGGTGGCACTCAGCTGCTTAATGTTTTTTTAATGCAAATGTTCACAAAACTACTTCACCTCACGTCTCAAATTGCACACGTGGCATCTGTCTATATTTACATATCATGTCCAAAGGCATGGGGAGACCTGGACTGTTGCCATACGAAGTTACAAGATGAAATTGTCCTTTCATGAGCTAGATTGAAAGCTGGATACAGGTTTTCAGTGTGACCAGTTACCTAGTTATGTCCCTAATGGGTGGCATTTTTGGAGGGGTTAGCGTTACCATTCTGCCACGTTTGAAAACCAAACCAATAGTATGAGGATGGAGAAAAATGACTGACTGCAGTGTGTAAATGAAGCATTGCTAGGTCAAAAATAACCCATGGAAACAGGACACTGTTGTTTGCAGCGTATGTAAAAGTAAATCACAGCAACCAATCTGGTCAAATCAGTGCTGGAGAATGCATGAATGGTTTCTCTGCTGAAATCAGTGGGCAAGCTCACAGGTAAATTACAGGCACTGAGAGTAGCAGGAAAACAGGCTTAAGTGTTTTGTTTGTAGGGGGAAAAATAAATCTCACCTTATCCAGATTCTTCTGAATAAGATACCCATTTTTAAAAGGAAAGATTTGGCATTCAAGTATAAATTAATCTCTTAGCTACTGCCACCAAAGCTACCTGAGTTATTTGGCAGCACCACAAGCCTGGCTGTAGTTTGGCAGCACTTGTATGTTCTCAGTCCTCTGGAGAGCAAGGCCTGTTGTTCATCCTACTGGGAGCAAACCCAAGGATCTGGGATTGGTTGAGCACAAGTCGGGAGCAGAGGCTAATTGTATTAAGGAGTTGACAAACAAATGTGTCAGAAAACAGGAAATAACAATACTTGGGGCATTCTATCTCCTGATTTAAGGACTAAAATAAGAATTTTAAAATATTTTGTTGCCTGAAACATTTCTGTGTAAGAAAACTTGAAATGTTCTTTAAATTATCTGGGATTTCTTTCTATTGAAAATGTCATCAAGATTGATACAGTCATGGAAAACACTTGAATTGCCATTAATCAGCATTTTTCCTGTCCTGGGTGTGTTGGTCTGGAGTTTCTGTTCAGGTCAGAGATAAGCAACTTAGAAGGGAGCTCATGAGAAATAGTTTTAAAAATGGGATTTCATTTTCAATGGATGTGCATGTATATAGATTTATTTACATGACACTGAGATCAGATTACTTCAAAAATTTGTAGAGCTGAATTAAATTGCTTTATGCTATAACACAGAATAAAATCTCACTTCTTTGTGGAGCACAATTAGAGAAAATACTTCAAGAAACCCCATCCTCTCAGTTATTATCTGTGACATGATTGTATAGTAATCATTTCTTTTGTGAGTAATAACCTTGTTGGGATCAAGTCAGAGATAGCACAGTGGTTAGAGGAGACTATGGAAGATGGCAGGAAGGAATAGTTTGGAATAAAACAAGTTGCACAGCACCACTGCAAAGCTGTTGTGGCAGGAGCCTGTGCATGCACCCTGCCTGCCCTACTGAGCATAATCCAAGATCTCAGCACCAACAAAGTACTAATAATAATTTTCCTGGGAGCCTGTAACACATCATTGTTGTACATAAAGGAAGGAAAAATAAATAAAATAACTCCTATTGTAGCTATTTTTAAATGCTCTGTCTGGAATGCTGCTTTTCAAAAATAATCTCTTTTGGATTTTTGCATGCATGTGAACTGATTCCAGCACTTTTCTAGTCAGTGCTGTTCAATCAAAAAATTGATAAGGTAATAGAGATAATCCCTTTACTTCTGTAATTCTACTGGTAATAATTTAATTATGTCAAGGATAACTGTTTTAATTATTGCATAGTAAATGAGGCATTAATAAGTCCCTGAACATTCCACCAGCTGCTGGATTGTGAACTTCCACTGTGCATGTAAGGGTTTGTTTTTCTTTTTACTCTTGGTTAGTGGTGGTACATGTTTGGAAGTAGTGGTAGTTCTGACACCTGTGTTAAGAATTCTCCAGATGAGATAGGGAGGTACATTAAAAATGCACCCTACAGTCTTTGAAAACAAAGTTTGAAAATGGCATCACTGGCCTGTATCACACTTTTTGAGGTGTATCTGAAACTCTGGATAGGTGGCAGCTAGAGACACAATAAAGTAGCAATTCCGGCAACTTCTGACATGATTGAAACAGTCTGTGTGTTCATGAGAAGCCCAATCCTTTTTTATTTACTATTTTTCCGCTGTTATTTATAAAACATCTCAGCAACATAAATATTCTACAAAAGAAGCTTACTGCATCCTGTTTAAAATAGTTATTTTGCTGTGTATTTTGCTGGATACTCAAAACCAGATTTTGCCGGCCAGTGCTTATAGGAAGATTTACGCTGACAAATGCAGATAAATGCATGTCTCTTGAGTGCCTGTACTGCTTGACCTTGGGCTGTAATGCACCTTTGCTGGGGGTTCCTTCAGGGATGCTGCTAGATCTAATTTATGCTGCTGAATTTTACAAAATTGAAGCATCTCCATCATGAGTGGAGCAGTAAAGCTGCCACGGAACAAGCGGTATTAAATGGATTACCAAAGAGCCTTCCTGCTGGCTGTGGTGCTCGCCTGCCTACCTCCTGGAAACAAGCATAAGAACATTTTTTCGGGAAGGGAAAAGAACGGAGTGTTTCCAGTGAAGTATCATAATTTGTCCCCTAAGGGTTCATTGAAGAATATTCTTTGGAGTAATTATTTTTCATTGGGATAAGAAAGGCTGTAGAATTTTAGATGTTGTGTGGGTTCTGGAAAAACCCCAGCTAGTGAACAAACTTTCTTTTCTCTTTGTGGCAAAAGCTTATTATTCACAGCAAAGAATTCAGCCTGACCAAAAACTCAGATCTGACTTTTATTTTAATAGCCCTCCTCCTCCTCCTGCCCTCTCTTCTAATCTGGCAGACTTTCACGTTTCTTGCAAAGATTTTCATTTTACCACGAGCTTAATTTCAAGATGCAATAACATTGTTCTCTTTTTGGGGTTGTTTTTGGTTGTTGCTTAGCTAGCAACCGAGGCTGGCATTTCTAGTCCCTGATGTGACTCACACTGGAGGAATACCCTGGCTGAAGATTTGCCCCAGGCCAGCAGTGGCTTTCCAGCCTTGCCGGGTCAATGCAAGGTGTATTTGTATCCCTTGCATACCCTCTGCATACTGGCAGTTGGCTTTCATCGATAAAGGACAGCAGGAGAAAAATACTTTCAGTGTTGGAGGAACACTTAACCTTTGAAAGTAAGGTAGAAATGAAGGTGAAAAGAGATCCATTTGTCTTGCATTTCCATGGACGCAGTCTAGGCTGAGGTGAAGTGGGCAACCTGGCAGTGCCAGAATGCTGAGCATCAAAGGGCAAGGTTAGGTGAGTGCCTCTGCCTTTCCACCTGCCCACAGCTCCCCACCACTCCTCTCCCACCAGAGCAGCTTTGGGCTGCCTCCATCCTTGCATAAACACAAGGCCTTGCTGGCATGTCACCCTCAATTATGGCCATGCAGCCCATGGTCTGCACTCATTAATCATTGCAGGGAGGAATGCTGGGGAGGCAGCTGTGCAGTTCTCTCTCTTGTGTCCTTGCTGATACAAGGTCTTCTCACATTCTGGTATTAAAAACATTACTCCCTCTTTATCACTGTCTGCAGACAGGGCACAGCTGCAGCCAGCAGCACCAGTTGTCCTGAGGTTCAAACAGGCACAGCCTTTTACTACCCATTCCACATTTGTGGGTGCAGAGGACAACCCAAGTGGAAATGTGTTTCCTACAGCACAGCAGTCATGGGCATCCCAGCCAGTGGCACAGGCACAGAGAAAGCTGAGGTGAAAGCCTCAAAGAAGATACAGGTTTCTGTGGCTTAATAAAAACAAGTAGAGGTGAGCTCTGTGCAGAACCCCAAAAATGGGTGAACAGCAGTGTGTGCCCTCCACCCCACCAAGGCTCAAGAAACTCAGCTCCCTGCAAGACTGGGCCCTGCAGCTAGTAAACACAGACAGTAAGTCTTGGGTTTTCCCCCTCTTCCTCTAGTGTTTTCACTGCCAAGCCCAAACTTTATGTGCAACAGATGGAGCCAGTCTGCAAACTCATAGAGCCTGCTCATCTCCCAGGCTTGACCTTTGCATGTAGAAAATGGCAGGGAATTCATATGAGCTATTTTAGCAATCTTTGACAGCTTGATTGATTTTTAAGAGCTGAAAAACATGTTTTGCATTTAAAGCAGAGTTCATTAGAATAGCTGGGGTTGCTTAGCATTGCAGTGATGTGTTTAAAAAGAAAACTAGAGAGAAACCTAATAGTATAGCTGGCTTTCTGCATTTGCCAGAGATTTGAGAAATATATTAAATAATACTTCAGCACAGAGTCAAATACAGGAACTTATTAAAACTCACTTTGGAGTAGTGGCCGTGTTACTGAGCTTTTAAAGTAAAAAGAAACAGGGGTAGCTGTGACCTTGAAATATCATCAATGTGAGAGCTTCATGTCCTGTGGTTTATGTTTCCCCTGTTATCCAACAGCATGAAGGGAAAGGAGATGGGGATCAATGCCTGACAATATTGTGTGTGCAAGTGTGTGAAGAAGAGAGGAAAGAAAAGGCACTGCAATGTACCAGGAGGTACCCAGGGCTGCAGACCCCTGACATGATGGTTGCACAGGAAAGGAAGGTCCTTCTTGGAGGTGGTGGATAAATGAGGCCATGCCAGAACATCTCTGGACAAGGCCAGCATCCCTAGAAGTGGGGTCTGCCCAGCAGAAAAGGGGGGGTGGAAGCTGAAATTCTCTTTTGTCTCCCTTCTCTCCTCTCACAGAGAAGATCAAGAGGTGCTTTTCCCTATGACCCTTTGTTTTTTGGAATGCTGGAGAAGAGCATGCGGAAATAAAGCAGGGGCTGCAGAAGGCAAAGCTTGGGGAGAGCTGGAGCTCACCTTCCAGTCCTTTCTGGTGGAAAAAATATTTTAAGCTGTCTTCTCAGTTGATGCCTGGCTTGGGACTTCAGTTTGCATTTACTGTAGTAGGTACCACTCACAGCTAGACCCAGAGTCAGTGGGAACCAGGTTTCAAACACAGAACAGCACAAAAACTGAAAAAGCAGCCTGTTTTGAGCACAAACCACTCCACAGTAAGTGGAGATTTTTGATTGGGTGCTTTTTTGTGTCTTGCTCTCCCTGCATTTCAGCTCACTACCTGGCAAAGAAAGGAGGAAACTCTCTTCAAATTTCACAGAACCTGCTTATTTTTGTGTGTATATAGAAGAGTGTGTGCCTAGCTCAATACATAAAATTTGCGATATAAAATGAAATGTTAGAAAACAGCTCTTGGGCAACACATTCATCTTTTCCAACTGATACAACCCTAATTCTGACTGCGCAGTCATGTTTTGACTTTAGTGCTAATTACAGGGTTTTTAATCCTGTAATCTTTCCTATTGGCTGCAGTTGCTGATCTCCAATCTGAGTCCTATAAAATGGTTTTTGGAAATGTATGCATGCTAGTAAATTTTCTTTATCTCTCATAGCAATAATACTTTCAAAAAATGCCATAGCACAGATAAGCATGTGCTGCACATGAATCTGTCCTTAGCTGACATGTGGGTTTGAAGTGTTTTCTTAGCCCCTTGGTAAGATCACTTCCAGTGTTTCCTTTGCATCTCTTTGTGCTTGCATCAGTCAAGAATTTATTGCAAAAGGTGAAATGTCTCTTTCAAAAATACAAAATCACAGATCTCCAGTCAAATGTTACAGGGAAATCTGCAAGTTCCATGCAGACCATATAACTGAAGAAGTAAATGAATCATTTGAACTCAGTGAACGGATTTTCTGGTCACTCCTGGGGTCCTTCTCATTTCACTGGGTTATTTCTTGTGAGTTCTTCCCACCTCCTGTCTGATGCCATTATTGTCACAAATGTCCAGCACTGAGGCAGCTGCCTGTCTGAGCACCTGGCAGCGACTAGCAGCGCTCTTACCTCCCTCTCTCCTCCTGCTGATCAACCCTGTCTTGTTTGTCCCGGTCCTTTCTGAGCTTTACTTTCATCTTGTGGGGCAGATAGAATAATCATGCAAGATATTTTCAGCTTTGAGAAAAAAACAGCAGTTCCTGTCCTGTGCAGCACTTTCAGCCTGCACTGTGTTATGGATGGCACCATGTCTCCTGCAAGCTGCTGGGATCTCTAAAGATGCTCTAACCCCTTGGAAGAGGAGAAATAATAATCAGCACCTAGAACTAGAAACATGTTGGTTATGGCACTGCTGCTACCTGTGGGGTTAGTATATTTTATCTGGTTTTTTCATCTGCACAAAGGACAGCCTCAGAGCAGCCCTGTTTTCTTTGGCTGCTGTGCTATCGCAGAGCTGTGTTTCTCACCAGCATTCCCCCCAGCCCTGTTCCTCTTTTGGGTCTAATGCTTTTGTCAAATGCTTCTTCACTGCTGATATTTATGTGGGCCAGGATGTGCTTAGGAGAGGCCCACCAAGATTTATATCCTATCATCTAAAGCATGTTTTTGGAATTAATGGCATAATTAACAAGGAAAACAACTCCCTTCTGCAACAAGCCAGCTTGTCATGATGGTTAGCACAGTGATCAGCAGCCACTGGTGAAATTTCAGCTCTTGAAAAATGACTGCAATATTTTTGATGTAGGGAAAGCTTGGCATGTGCCTCCACTCAATCATCAGAAGTATATTGGGGCATAACCAGTGCTTAGCTAGAAAAGGGTGTCAGTACAGCCATTAGCTCTTTGAGTTATTTGGTTTTGGATGGTGCTTTAAGGATTATTTCATGATTTTGGTTTCTGAATGTGATGCTGCTAAAAATATCAGCAGTTTTCTTGGAATTTGCAGCGTGTTGAGTTCTCAAGTGAAAGCTGAAAGTTGCAAATTACTTGGGAAAAACATCAGTATCTTGGGGATCTGAGCTGACTGGGGTCTGGGGTTGGGCAAGCACTGATTGCAGTGGTTTGTCAGTCACTTCAATGTGAGCATTTGCCACAAGAAATGTTGGTCAGAGAGAATGCTGTGAATTGCAGGCACCACAGTGCTCAGCAGCGTGTGGTCACTGATTTGCTGGGCTGTTTTGTTTCCCCACGGACCAAGACCAGCAACTGTGGCTGTCAGGAAGCCATGGCAGTGTTTGAGGTTAAGGACTTCAACAAGCCCCTGCTCTTTTTGTGTGTGGTGATCTGGAGCAGGGAGGTCCCTACTGATGTGAGGGCTTTGCAGTGAGCCTTTTCATCATGCTCACCATGTGGAAACCTGTGAGAATTGTGTTGTAGGGCTGTGCAATTGGGTGCTTAGCTCTGTGGGTACAAGAGTGTCTGTCTCTGAAGTTTTCCTAAGGAGAACAAGGGCTTGCCTGTTTTCTTACACTTTTAACTGTGCCTCTGACTCAATGTCCTGTGTCAGTGCACATTGCTGCCTCCTTTTTAGAGCTGATGATAAAGGCCTTCTGACCCAGACTTTGGTTTTGGTCTTTAGAGGCTGTCTCTTATTCCCTGTTAGCACACTCAATGTGGCAAAGCCACTACCCCATAATGTTTTCTCAGTTGCATTGGAACTCCTGGCTGTTTTTTAGACTTTCTGCCGACCCTACATTTCCACAGGTGCCATGTCAAAGGCAGATGGGGGTTTGGAAGAGCTCAGCCCTGGAGTTGTTCCATGTTCCAATGACCAGAATGGAGGTGCAGAAGCCCCTGGGTGGAATCTCTACTCTGTAGCTCCAGAGCATTAAGATCCAGGCAATTAAGGCTTGTTGCTTGTAGAAGTGCTGGTTCATCCATCTGTATCTGTCCAAGTGCATATATGTAGCATATGCTGGCCCCTGTGGGCCCCCTCTTGCGCAGTCCTTTAGAGCAAATCCAAACCTGACCCATGGTTCAGATGGGATGAAGTACAAACTGAAGTCCAGGCATTGCATGGAACATCTGCTGGTACAATCAACACTGCAACAGCCTCCTCAATCCACACTTACTTAGCACCTCTAGATTGAATTGTGATACGTGGACAATCCCATCACATACTTCACACATTTCCTGTTGACAATGAAGCCGTGGAAGCAGGCTGGTATCTATCCCCACTGGAAACATTCTTGTCAAGTTTTCATTCCAGGAAAATCATTTGGGTTGTTCTGCAAACTTCACTAAGCTGATCTGTAACCTTTTGTCCAGCTGTGCCAGGGACATGTAACACAACTGGGGGGAGGCCTGATCCCCTCCCTGCACTTCAGAACACTCTCCAGATCAGGTATGATCCAGGAATGCAGTTGTAATCCTCATTTGGTTAGAGACCATTTAGCTTGCTGTGTGACACCGTAATTACTGCTCCTTTCACAAGAGAGAGATTATGGCCATGTGGTTTTCCTTTCAGATTTGGGTCTTGGGTTCCATTTACAACTAGTTCTTGTAAACAGAGTCTCCCTGCTTCATTTTGTTGAAAAACTTCTTGTCATAACACTTGGGGGGCTGCTTTATCTTGCTTTCAAACTAGCCCAGGTAGCTGGCTAGGCTGAGAGTAAGCTGCTCTTCCTCAGCATTCCTGCTTGCAGCAAGAGCTTCAAAGCTTAGGACCAAAGGAAATGACCTCAAGTTGCACCAGGGGAGGATTAGTTTGGATAGTAGGAAAAATTTCTGTAACAAAAGGGTTGTCAAGCACTGGAACAGGCTGCCCGGGAAAGTGGTAGAGTCATTGTCCCTGGAGGCATTTAAAAGACAGGTGGATGTGGCACTCTGGGACATGTTTGGTGGTGGATTTGACAGGGCTGTGTTAATAGTTGGACTCAATGACCTGAGAGGGTGTTTTTGCATGAGCTTAGATAAAACGCTGGGAGGTGACAGCACAAAAGCTGCACAAGGCAGGATTAATGCTGTGCCTACCAAACATGCAGCTGGCAGCATCTCTGCCTGTCTGTGACAGTGGGGACAGGCAGGCTCGTACCTGTAGGGCTTACCTCACCCTAGCCCTTCCTCATGGATTTGTCTGAGTCCTGTGTGAACCTCCTTCATCCTCTAGCCTCCAACTCACCCCAAATATTGCAGCTTAGTGTTGCATGAAAAAGTACTTGTTATCTGTTTTCTTTAATTCTGCTGCCTCATCATTTCCTTGGGTTATCTTTGGACTTTATGAAGTGAGACATGGTACAGCAATGCTCCTTATCTGCCTGCTCCCCACCATTCTGGAGTTTCAGCCCACTGTTCCACTTCCCTTTCACTGTCTTTTTAATTATTTTTTTCACTGAAAACGTCTTGCCTTATTTGCAAATTTTCCTTGCAGAGTTCCATGCTTTTGAACATTCCTGTCCTTTTTCTCCAGACATCTGAAGATCTCTCCCCTGCACCAGCATCTGCCTCTATGAGTGTCTTCTGTTGAGCCCTTTGGGAGCTGGGGATGCAACTCACTTTATGTTTACAATTGCCTTCAGGTGTTTTGTCCCAGTCCTGTAGATCCTGGGAGCACCTTTCACCTGCCTGCAAGCTGGTGGGTTACAGACCATCAACCCCATAGACTCTTCAGGGGCTGCAGTGAAGGGAGGACTGCTGGAGCCTCAGTTTCCTGGATGATGCTGTGTGCAGGACATGCAGCAGCCAAGAGGTGAGGAAGGGGTACCTAGGATTAGCCCATCTCTTAGGGTATTCCTGTGCAATGGCTCTCTGTTCTGGCTGGGAGAAAACTGCTGGCTCCAAATGTGTTGGAGCCAAGGGAAGCAGGTTCCTGCAAGGAGGGAGCAGCTCTGGGGTGTCACCCCAGTCACAGGGCTGCCTCATTGTTCTCCTGCTTTCATAAGACAGTGCCGTTCTAGGTACTTTGGAAATGCTAAAGCAAAGGAAGTGGGTTATTGCCTTTTGGGGCCCCTGTACAGTCTTACAGCAGGGAGATGCTGAATTTCCCTACAAATCAAAACCTGCCTTTTCAGGTCATCCTACATGTGTTTTCTGGTTTTCAGTGCAACAGGAAGCTTGCCTTTTTTAAATACTATTTCCCTCACACCAGACCTAATTTCCTCACTTTCCTTTCTGCTTGCTGGCCTGCAGAGACAAATCCAGGTAGGCTGAGGTGGGGAAGGCAGATGGGGCCATGCAGCATCTTCTCATCTTGGTGCAGTTGCAAAGCCCTCCCTGCACGCCCAGAGCACATTGGCTAATCCAGGCTCTGCGAATGCAGTGGAATTCTGGCCGTGATTCCTCATCCATGTAAATAGCCCAGATTTTTGTACGCCGTGCTGCATCCAGGACAGGCAGGTCTCCAGGGCACCGTGTGTACAGTGCAGTCCAGCACCACAGTGATGGTTTTGTTCTTAACCACGCTGACAATCCCATTGTGTTATGTAAGCGTTTTGGCCATGCCTATGTGCTTTCAAGAGAAATGGTGCCATTCTCTCACCTTCCTTCTCTGAACTAGACATGCTTACATCAAAATCTGTTTGCTGAGTGAGAAGTCATTAGCATTTCCAGAGATGATCCTCAGTGCATTGCTGGCTGATGCATTTGTTCTCTCCTCCTGTGTTTCTAAGTAGCAAAGAATGTATAACTAAATAATGATTTGGGGGGGGAGAAATTGGTAATGAAAAAAATAACTTGAACAAGATTTGATAAAAAAAGCACCATTCTCATTCAAACTCATGGGTTACAAGCATTTCCTGCAGGCCAGTGGGAATTGGAAAACTGTCTTTGTGGGTCTTTGAAATCTTAAACATTTCAAAAGTGAGACAATCTCTGTGCCTGTTAGAAAAACATTAGACAGTAATTAAGCTGTATTTTATCAAACTGCTATTTTAGGTAGTACAACTAGCAGAACAAAATCCAGCCCCCAGTTTACAGATAGGCTACAGCACAAGTGTAATTTCTTTTATCCTGCCGTGGTGTTGCATAGGTTAATACATTTTTAACTTGTTGATTTTGAACCCATACAGGGATTACTGTGATCTCTTAATAAGCCATGTTGACTAGAGGAGATTAACCCCTACTATTAGAAGTTGAGCTAAATCTCTGGTGAAGGCAACAAGCTGAACCAAAAATCTGTGCCACTGGCAAAGTCTGTGGCTAACTCTAATTGGCATCTTCCTGTACTTAAAACAGACATGCTCTGAGAAGGAGTGTTTATCAGACCTGTTTTCCCCTCACTGGTTGAATGATGGACTACAGCTGCCAGGTCCAGGACCCCCGATGTGCTGGAATGAGGGGGATGAGTTGGGCAATCCTGAGTATGAGCCCCCAGCCTCAGCAGTTGGGGATGAGGAGGCTGTGAGCATTGCTGGGTGCTCCTACCTGAGCTCCAAGCTCACTGAGCCTGGCTGGACCTGCCATCATGACAGGGGTGAGACTGAACCAGAGACAAACAGGTGCAAAGGTTGAAGTGAACTGCAAAGAAACCCCAAACAATGCAAACTGGGCTTTCTCCAAAACACTAGTGCTTAGGGGCTTGGAGTTTCTTTTTTTGCCTTTGTGAAGCAGTCAGTCAAGTCTGATCTGCAAACATCACTTTTTGGTGAAGAACTGGAACACCTTGGCCCTCA
The DNA here is from genome assembly GCF_026979565.1 of Vidua chalybeata. Classification (NCBI taxonomy): domain Eukaryota; kingdom Metazoa; phylum Chordata; class Aves; order Passeriformes; family Viduidae; genus Vidua; species Vidua chalybeata. Next base: position 40,980,932 of record NC_071570.1, read on the forward strand.
GGTCCAACTTATATTTTTCTTAGAATCAGTCATTTCCTGAAACAGTGCTGTATTTCAGTTTCTCCCCTGCACTCCTCCAGTGAAATGTTTGTCATCCCAATAAAGAAAAAGAAATTACTCAGCTCAAAGCTTAGGCATCCTTGAGGCCAGAGGAAGTGTCGTAAGGTTTGCTGCAGCTCTTCAGCCTGGGGAATGCACTCTCAGATCCGCTGGGTCCAGCCTGGTGCTTCCAGTCATGCTTAGTTGCTAATTAGCTCCTCCAGCCCTTTCTCTGGGAATCACGATAATGAACATAAAGAACTGTTTATTCTAAATGAGGCTTCCCAAGCATAACAGCCTCCTCAGTGGCCGTAGAAATGGAAGGCAGGCCTGAGGAAACATCAGGGTGCTGTGGTTTTTGGCAGCAGTTGATAAACATTTCTTTGTGGATGGAACAGAGCATGTAATTTACTGCCCAGCTCTAATAAGAGCATCTTTGGCCATTTTGCTGTTCTTTTGCATTGCTGTCAAAATGCAACAGCTAAATACCAATGAGAAACTAAGCAGCTGACGTTTTTGTAGGTAGCAGCATAAAACTTACTGGACTCTCTGTGGAAAGTGAATTAATCATTTTTATAAGATCTCATATGTTCTCTTAATTGCTTTATCACTCATGGAGGGGCAGACCAGTCCTGCCCATCCTTCCATAGAGGATAGTTGTTGTGGGATCAGACAACCCCTAAACAGTTGCACAGCTTTCAAGGGCAGGAGGCTTCAGCTGAACTTTGTGCTGGTTTTGCATTGCACAGGTGAAAAAAAAGGAGATGATTTCAAGGCATGAGCTTGCCCCTCAAGCAAAACTATCAGCCATTTTTTCCTTCCTCAGCAGCATTTACTCCAATCATCCCCTGGCAGGAACTAATCAGATGGCTGCTTTACTGTGATTGTGGCGATAACAATAAAAGCAAAATAAAAGTCCTATTGTCCCTGTTTTATCCCCAAAGCCATAGAACAAGGAAATATATCAGCACAGAGGAATGCCTGGGCAGAGTGATGGATTCAGGCAGCTGCCCCACTTCCAGGCCCAAACTAGCATATTCAAAACTGGCTTGGGCACCTTTAAGCACTACTGCACTACAGAGTGTGTGAACAGTGAATTGAATTAATGAAAATTCAGAGATTCTAGCTGTGTGCCAGTGAGGCCAGTACCCATGTCATCAGGTAGTGATGACATCAGAGCAGTGCTTGAAGCTTCCTCACACAAGCTGTTGGAGAAGAATCAGGCTAGTTAGGGTCTGTGCTTTGGGGTGGAGCACCCTCAGCTCAAGGGGTTAATTCATGGACCCTGACATAGGTATTTACACTCCCCACTGGGCTAGAAAAAATCCAGACATAATGACCAGAGAGACATTTCCCACGAGTCTTCACCCCAGCCTGTGTTTTACAGTTGTCCCCCCTTAAACATCCACCAGCACTCTCGGATGGTGCAGAGTCCCATCCCAGGGCTGGCACTGAGCTGCTGTAGCAGCCCATGGTGTCTCGATGTGGTGCTCTGACCCCATCTTCTGCAGGACTGCATCACTAAAACATTCTGGCAGATGAAGTAGTTAAGTTGAACATTGGCTGAAGAAGTACAGGCAGACAAGCATAATTTCTGATGGCTTCAAGCAGCACTGAAAGGGAGTTTGGTGTGCAGGGAACGGTGAGCAAATAAAGTCACCATTGCACATGACAGTGACCTTGTGAACATGCAAAGGGTTTTGGCACTCACAGATGAAGAAAAGTCAGTGTTAACCACAGGCCAGCATATTTTTCACTGGACTTCTGTGGTTCTCTGTTGTGATTCAGCATTTAATTACATGATTGTAGTCTGGGGTTTTTTTCCCAGCTCTATGTCTGGAAGGGTTTCCTGAGAGGTCCAAATACAATGATGTTTTAGTATTGCACTCTCCCTGGCTTATGAAACAGCTGAATCCACAGGCAGAGTCAGAGGAGCTGCACAGCTGAGGGGGCGGCTGCCCTTGTTTCCAGCTCTGCAAACAGAATTCCCCTAAGCGGTCCTTCAAGGCTGACCCCTCTCTGGGGGAGCTCTGGGTTCACAATGCTTGGCTGTCAAAGCACAAGCACATACCCAGCCTCCCACATGGGGTGATGCATCTGTGCACAGGGGTGCTCGGGGTTGAGGAGGTACATCTGTGGGGTCTTCCCACTCCAGAAGGGACATGGCTGGAGACTGTCAGCAGAGTGAGCAAGGAGGCCACCTCCTCCTCTTGGTTGTGGTGCAAATTTCATCATTTCATGGCCTTTGACCACCTTCCCTAGGAGTGAAGCTCTGAAAGAGTTTAAAGAAATAATATAGCTCTGGTGAAAACTGGGGCATTAAAGCCCAGATTTTCTTTGCTTACATGTCTCAAGCAAGGGTTTAGGAGTTTTGCCATGCTACTGCCAAGCTGAGATGCTCTCCAGAAGCACCTGTCCCTCCTGAGGAATACAGAGGCACCTGTACTTGAACACATTTGTCCCTGTGCATGCTGACATGGTGGTTTTGATATGAAATTCAGCTATTTCAGAGGAAATTGTGTACAGTTATAATAAGGAATGTGATGACTTTGATTTTCCTGCACTCCCAATGTGCTACCATGGAGAACTCTGTCCTGGTACTTGCATCCTGTCATAGTTGAAAATATATTCAGTCAGAAATTATTTTTCTGGTCAGGGTTTGCATGAGGATTTGGGATTCTGGTTCGTGACAGGCACATTTTGATGTCAATCTAGTGTAAGCACCAATACTTTTGTTCTGTGAGAGAAAAAGAGTGGTGTTTATTTGGTAGCAATCTAAGGAATTAGAATCATAGAATTATCAAAGTGGGAAGAAAAAAAATCTAAGTGAGGAACTATCAATTTTCTTTATGTTAAACTTAGTTTCTATTTGCAGCATTCATACCCTAGTGGTTAACAGCATGGAAGTAAAAACATATTACTACTACTACCACTACTAATTAAGAGTGTGGAAAGGTCCAGAAATCCAAGTCAGAGCAAAATAAGGGAGACATATTTCTAAATGAATGTGTACATTTTATTTTGTGCCAGCAAACACCACACAAGTTCTGAGTAGAAGCTTCAAGCTCTGTGTGCAAACAGGAGAGTGTGATGCTGTTTTTAGGTTATGAACCCCCTCACAAATGATGGCAATCATTACTGCAGAGCACCAGTGCACTGGGTTTTGCTGGATCCTTAAAAGAATTAACAGAACTATGGCTTGGGGTTACTTAATGTCCTGGCATTGAATTGTTTCTCGGTGTCATGCATTGCTTCAGGATCTCTATGTTACTAAACATTGTGAATTTTTCTTCTGCTTGCAGTAGAATCTGAAACTTCACCTATAATGAACTATTCTGCTTAACTGAGCCTTAACTTTCATTCGATTTTTATTATTGCACTTTGAGAGATTCATCCACAGAAGTGTCTATGTGGGCAACAATAAAAAGCTCAAGTTAAATTCGAGTTATTATCTGCAATTGTGACAGATAAATAGATACTGGATTTCTGTTAGTATTGTGATTCATTTAAATAAAAACCATATGTCTGAAGTCAGTGCCTTGGAGATAAGTCAGACATCTGGCTGAGATTCCACATTTGGGAATGTAAATGATGCAGATGGTGAGATTGTAATGCACACTGTGCCCATCGGGCTGTAACACTGATAAACAAGCACTTCATTAGTAGAAAAGGTGGGAAAAAAATCCAAACCAATTGGGAAATTTCTCAAGGAATGCACTCAATATTGATTTCACTTTGAAGCTTGCACTCTTAGGTTTGAGAGAGTGCTTTGCGCCAGATGCCAAACCTTTATTCCGAATATGTTAGCATGAGCCAGTTATACTATAGTGTTTTCAAACAGCTTTACAGAATCAGATTGATATCTCAGCCGGTAAAAATGTTGGGTTTTCTTCCTTGGAGTGTCTCAGAAACAAAAAAAAACAACTTGTGAATAGAGTAGGAAATAAAATAGCTAGTTTGTTTTATTCTGCATAAAATACTACCTCTACAAAAGTATTCTGGTGCGAACAGTATCAGAGGCAACACACAAATATGACGTAGATAAATTGGTGGTAATGAAGAAGCAGTGCAAAGTGACACAAAATATTATATTATATTATTATATTCTGAGAGGAACAGAAACACAAAATGGATGTTCTGAGGTATGAATCTAGCAATTATAATCTTGTTTTTACTGATACTGATTTAGCTTCAGGTCTAAGTTTAGCATTGTCTTTACAGGCTAGCACAAACAGATTCCTTGGGTGTACAGTGTGTTTACCTGCAAGTCCACTTTTTGGACACAACTTGCACTTTCCAGGAAGAGCTAAATTTAATTCATGGAGAGCCAAAGTGACTGTCACCCACAGTTACGCCAGTCATGATAAGTAGCAGCTGTGTAACTTTTGTGTTAACAACACCAAATTATCAGGCTTATGGTGCCATTCCAGTGAGGGCTGTGCAGGTAGGTTCAGGTCCTACCACAAGGACCATCTTTCCATATATTTCCTAGATATGAACAGGCATTACAGTAGCAAGATATTTATGCTGTAATACCTTAAATGTACTAATGGTAAAGGAAGAACTAGAAGTGTGGCACCGAGCATTGTCAAAAAACAGCAGCCTGACCCAGACCACCAAAATTAGCCATCAAAAAAGTGACATTGTGAGAGAAATACCAAAAGCCGATGGCAGAGTAATGAGGAGAGACAGGTTCCCACAGGCAAACAAGAACATGACCAGCAGCAAGCACATCTTAAAACTGACACCTAGCAGGATGCTTTCACTCATTGTGGGTCACAGAAATAAGGCAGACAAAGCAAAGTCCCATCACTAGAAGAAAATAAACATTTGCAACTGAGTTGAAAAGACCTTGCAGTCACAGACAAAACCACTGAATGTCACAACTGGACTGGTGTGCAGGGCAGTTGTTCAGGATGATCTGCAGGAAGGGGGAACCTGATGAAATGAGACAAACTGAGGGGCCTACTCAATCTTCCTGGGTAAATTGGTTAAGAACCCTGACTCTGTTCTCATTCTGGTGTCGGGCTTTTTTGCTTCTGAGCCCAAATGTTGAGCCCATTTTGATGCTCCAAATGCCAGAGTCACTCCAGCGCTTGCAGCTCTGAATTGCTGCCTGGAACTGGAACTGCTGCACCAGCTCCAGCAGAGTCATCCCCAGTGTGCATTGGTTTTAGGAGAGAGTGAAGTAATACAAATTTGGTGAATGCCTGCAGGCACCAGTATCTGAAAACAAGACCCAGTTTTAATAGGAGGTGTAATTAATACAAGGGCACTTGCAAGTGCTGCAAGCCATCAGGCTTCCTCTCAGAATTCATCGCGCTTGAGGCTCTCCATGCATCCATCACAAGTCACCCTTACCAGCTCAGGACCACATCTTCACTGCCCATCTGAGGATGGGAAGGTCCAGGTTTGGGTTTGTGACCTTTCCTCTCAACTCCCTGGTGCATCCCAAAAGGTTTTGCCTTCATCAAAAGTCTCTGTTCCAGCAGCAAGGTTTTGCCCCACAACAGGTCTACTTCCCTTTGGCTCATTTCTACCTCTTTACTCTCAGTGTTTCATAGCTGAACAGGGCAAAATGTTTCTTTATCCTGCCTCAGGCTGCCTGGGTACCATGTCTGGTAGCAGACCTCATCCTTATTTTTGAAGCAGTGGGTTAGAGGGGACTAGGGAGGAGGAGAGTCTTTCAACTGGAACATGGCTGCATATATCAAGTATAGAATAGGTCAAGAGTGAAATGGGGGTGAGTTGTCTCAATAGCATTTCAGCATCTCATGGAAGTCTTGTGTTCAACTTCAGTAGGTAATTCAGAGCTAAAACCATATTCCAGCAGCAGGATGAGAAAGAAGAGCAGCTGCCAATGCCAGTCCCATTAAATTAGGCAATAAAAACAGGGAGTGGAGCTGTGGTTTGATCAGTTAGGGCATGGTGTGATCACTGCTGCAGTTAGTACATGGCTAACAGGTAATTGGCTTAGGCTGGATTGAAAGCTGAGCTCTGTGTAGGACACAGCATGGTGGGAAAATGCAAGGAAGTTTCTGAAAATAGCTTTGCTTTTTATGTTTAGAACGGTAATAGTGCCACTCATTTGCTTATAAATTAAAGAGTGGGATGCACTGGCTTTGAGGGGGCACCGCACTCCGTGCGAAAATCACTGCAGCCCATGGCTGGATGGCATTCCTGCTCCAGCCACTTTGAAGAGAGGAGCTGAATGCCCCATCAAAAAGCTGTTTTGTGAACTTCCTACTGTCTGCTGGCTGCAGCATAAGTGGAGTAGTCTCAGCTATCCAGGCATCTCCAACACCACTGCCACATCCCAGATACCAGGATTTCCAGTGACACCATATAAACAACTGCTCATTCCAGTAATGCTTCTCTACTTAGGAAATTGTTTAAAGGATTCACTCCATCCACCCCATCCTGCGACAAATAACCAGCAGATGTGTGGCTCCAAAAATAAACCTTGGCACTGGGGCTGTGGTACAGCCTCACTACATAATTCAACAAACTTTCATACTGCATTGTCTTAAAAATTAATTTTTTCAGTATGCTGGAAGTGGTTCATGGAGACAGATTCTGTCCTAAAAGAGACTACTCTGTGCTTAGAGAGTATTTTGCTATTATCTCTGTTGACAATAAACATGACTTGTGAGCATGTTATGTTAAGAATTATTTCTTCTCTTGTCCAATTCATTAAGTCTGTATAATAAATAAGTAGTTTCAGCATTTATAAGGTCCTCTTTAGGAACAATAAAACAGACGGGAAAAAGACAGAAACATCTGGATCAGTGAAATACTCTTGAAATATTATCTTTTGAGTATCTTTATAGATATTTCCAAGGGCTTGCACTAAGAACTTAATTCCATTGCTGCTAGTGATGTTGAAATTATATTAAAAAACAACTTCAAGTTCTTGTTGCTTAAATGGTGATGATAACCATCCAACTCTTCTGTTGACAATACTTTAATGAAAAAAATAGTATTGTTTGTATTTCATTCAAGTTTTACTGCCTTTTTTGTCAGTTTTTCTTCTTTTAAACTTCCATTGTGGAAATGAAGTGGGAAGAGAAAATAATGATAGAGGACCAAAGCTGCCATTTAATTGCAGTTTAGCAGATCACCTTTTTTTTTTCCTCAGCCTTTTTTTTTTTTTTTAGTTCTTTGTTGTATCCAATTTTTTTTTTGTATTTTTAAAGAATACCTGCTAGTGTTACTTTTTGACTTGGTTATGTGAAGTTTCATGCACTCACCAATAAGCTGGAGTTATGTGAAGTTTCATGCACTTACCAATAAGCTGGAGCTAACATGCTCAGCAGCCGGAACACGTTGTTTTCAAGGGGAGCCCAAGGGATCTGTGTTTGCTCAGTCTGCAGAGGAGGGAGTTAATTTAATTGGTGTCTCCCACTAACTAATGAGGAGTTACAGGGAAGACATGCTGGGGGTATGGAGAAGATGAAGCCAGACCTTCATTAGAGGTGCACTGCAAAACAACACAAGATAAGAGCCACAGGTTGCAGCAGGGACATTTTAAGCAGATATAAAGGAGAAAATGGGCAGTGAAGTGGTTAAGCACTCAGAAGAGGGTCCCAGAGAAGTGACGCAATCTCCATCCCTGAAGACATTCAACATGGGTCTGGGCAAGTCTCTGAGCAGCTCTCTGCTGTCAGATGCACTTGGATCACAATCTTTCCAAAGGTCCCTTGCCACTCAAATTATGCTGTGAATCTATTTTCCTAAAATTATGGGAGTTTTGTTTCTGTTGCTTGGCTGAAACCTTGCCTTGAAAAGTCCCCTCAGCTGTGCTGAAGCAGGGTCATGCCCCAGTGACTCTAAGCCAGTTCTGGAAGGATAAAAATCCTTAGGCATAAGGAGTTGTTAAGCACTCTTTTGTGATTCACAATATATAAAATTAGATTGCTTTGTGCCTTTTGCACAGTGTGCTCTGAAAGGAGGAGCCGTCACATGCCCCTTATCTATAGATGGTGTGGAGAGTGACCACTGAGATTTTCACATTGTCCCAGAAATCAGGAACAATCCACATAAACCTCTGTGCCCTGCATGCCTCTTGTCCTTTCACTATGAGTTTTCCACAGAGAGGCAGAGTATCCAAATGCAGATATCATCCTCCTCCTGTCAGTTTCCAGCCAAGTGCTGGAAACCACAATGTTGTCTGGACATCATGGAGAGCCAGTGTGGAGAGTAAGGTGCTCAAAGATGTATTGTTCTTTAAGTGTTTTTCCATGCTATTTGACTTCCTTAAAAGCTGAAGGCTTTGTGTTTGGCTCTCCCCACTTCTAGACTATTTAATTTGGAAGTGTTAGCCTGGTTAGACTTACTTACTTACCTTTTTCCTGGAGTGGAATTTCAAAAACCATTCAAAAACAAATTAAAAGATCTATTAAATATCTGAATTAAATGTCTGGGTCTGTGTCTAGGGTGTAGATGGATGGTTTAAGGTGTAGATGGATGTTGTGCCCAGAGGGGAGTAAAGGAGCAGTATATACTCCTTTAAAACCAAAAAGAGACTTGCAACTGTTTCAAAGACAAATGTCAGCAAGATTTGATCAAATTTATGTCTGAGTGATTTTCTGGAACTGGTTTTCCAAGAAATCCAATTGTAGCACATCCTCAGAGCTGAGCATGTTTTCACCCACCATCCTGAGCCTTGGTCATAGCCTGTTCCCAATCTGACACATGTTCTTGTCAAAGCTGCCAGGGATTGCAGCAGAACCAGGATCAGGCCCTTTAATATCATCAGACCAGTAAGTAAATGTAGATGGAGTGACTGGCTTGTCTCTGAAGGTTAATTGGGATTTATGTCCTGTTTGGAGATCTAGCTTTAGAGATCTGACTTCCTGGCACAGTTTGTGTGATGGTTTTTTTCTGTGCATGCGTGTGTAAAAGGCACTTTCCTTTTGCTGTTTACCGAAAGGAGCTTATTAGACATTGCTTATGCAGCATTTTTGTGATCTTGTTGATGAAAGATGCTATATAAACAGGGCTGCGTTGGACTGGATTCAGTAAGTCTAAGAGCTTGCCAGCAATTTGTTGCTGTTTGACTCCAGCGACCGAGCATCAGCGCAGCAGCCAGCCCATGAGTGCAGCTCCTCACAGCACTGCTCTGGCTCTGCTTTCCCTCATGAAATGGAATTTATTACTCCCTAATCTCACATGGACGCTTGTAGGAAATTGGAGCTACAAAATGAAGAGTCATGGAAGTTTAAAAAATTCAAGAGACAGGACAGATGTACTGTGATTAGTCCTGTACTCTGGCTCACCTTGGGTTAGATAAATAATTGAATGTGTGCCATCAGCAAAACATACTACTTGCAGACTTGGAAGGAAATTTGGCTTGCAGTCCTCTAATTGGAAGTCAGAGATGGTGGAAAAAAGACTTTTGCTCAATTCTTGTGCTTTAGATCTCAAAGCAGTGAGCTCTTTTAAAACTCAAGCTTAATCTTGGATCATTTAAACTGATATTTAGTAGGCTACTTGTTTGTAGAAATGACTATATATTTATGAGGATGCATTATACTTTGCCCGTTCATTAGACCTTTTATTAAATGCAGTGCTATCATTGTATAAAATTCCTTTTTCTCTTCCCCTCAAATTTCATACCTGTCAAACATTGACTTGATTCTGCAGAATCCATACCAACTTCACCTGCAAAACTAAACAAAATAATTTTCTTGATACAATGCCAGAAAATAAAAGAAATTTGCTAGAAAAGAGAGCAGGACAAACCTGACAGCTGAGTCTAAGCAGATGAAAACAGTCAAAAGCCTTTTTTTAATCATTCTGCTATTTTTGATGTGTTAAATCACATAAGTGGTAAACCACATGAGCATTCCCTTGTGTTATGAAAAAACAACTATGAAATAAAAATCCAGGAAAGAGCGGAAGAAAGTACAGTCTAGCACTTGAAGGAATCTCATATGTGATTTCAAAGATGATGTTTACATGCATGTAAAATACCCAACAAATGGCTTTTCCAGTGGCAGCCGAGGTCATTACTTTTTCAAAGTTGCATAATGTTTTCCTGCTGAGAGTTTCCTTCTTTGCTTAGGGGACATTCGCAGGCAGATTTTATTTAGTCATTTTTGGACACTAGTATGCTAAGTGACACACAGGCCTGATGGTTACCAGTGCTGCCAGTTGGGCTGCTCTGCAGAAAAAGATGCTGATTAGCCTGTGCTTGGTCAATACTTTTGCGGCCCCGTGGCTCTGGGTGGGCCAGGAATCAGTCAGGGAAAATGTTGGTTCTGGCCCTGTTGCACAGATTTATGACTTCCCCAAAAGCATAGAACCGTGGTCTCTGTCGCTCATGTTGAAATCCCAAGAGCATCTTTATGTTTCACAACAACAGCATCTTTAAGTTACACATTGAAAGGGAGGTCACAGGAAATGTTTCCAAAGGTCTTTTTCTTCTGCCCAAAATAGATACAGAAAGCTGAGGTTTAGTTGCCAGTTCTTTCTGCAATGAGCAGAAGCTCATGAGAATTTTTTTCTGTTGCGGCTGCCTGCAGGGTTTTCACATCAAGCCCTTTCTCTGCATCCTGAAGCCCTAAGAAAGTCCAAAAAAGATGGTCTCCTGGGAGTGCTGATCTGCTGATGCAGGGAGATGTGTTGGGAGAATGGTCTCCCTGCTTTGTTGTTGTTTGAAACTGCTACTGAACACCTCACCACATCTCATTTACTTAAGTAAAACCACAAACCCCATTGGGAGAGACATCCTGCACTGTGCCCATGGAGAACAGAGGCCTATGGTGTCCTAGAAAAAAAACAGAGTATTTTATTGGTGGCTAAATTTGCCAGACCTGTGAGGTTTTGTTTTTTGTGCATCTTTCAGTTTCACGCAGTTCAGCAACTCCAAGCCCCACTGATACCCATGTGGGGTAGAGAGCTTCTTCCACACCTCAAAGTACTTTTATTCTCTTTTAAAAAGGAATGAGCTTCAAGCATTCACAAATATTGTGCTCTGCAGGGGCTGTAAACGATCATATTGGTTTGGAAGGTCTCTTCCGAGAAGAAGGAACTACAGTTTATGCTCTGCCACCATAAAAATCCCTTTGACCATAAAAAGATGACATGAAACAGCACTTTGAGGAGGGGAAGGGTCAGTTAACAGTAAGAAGCAGCCAAGGAGTGTGTCTGAAAGCTTTCAAGAGCATCAGTCAGGGTCTCCCAGGGTAAGCACTGGCACAGTTCCTTAGAGTCAAGAGAGGTATGTGGCTTTTTCCAGGGGAGGATCTGGTCCCTGGCTTGTGTTCACACAAGAGGAGTCCAGGAACTGTGAATCTTATCAAAACCTTCCCATTAGCAATGACTGGAATGTGATTTCATTTCTGGTATCTGACTTAATAGCCACAGTTGAGCAAAAGAGCAGATAGCAGGGCGCCTTTTTTTTTCCCCTGCTAAGAGAAATAAAACCATTATATGTGGGCAAAATTATTTGACTTTAATAGCTAACAAGAAACAAGACTTAGTCTCAGGCATTACTTTTACCAGAAATCAGCTAGTAAACTGCAGTGACTTGCTCTCAGAGATCTGAGCTCCCCAGGGTTGTTCAGGCAAATCCTGATCAGTCAGTTAAAAGAAATAAAGAAGCACCAGCTACACACAGCAGTCATAGGTGCTGCAATATTGGAAGACTTCACTGTATTTGGGTTATTTGCCCTCAGCTGTGATGATGACAGGAAGAGCTTGGGCCAGCCTTGGATCTTGCATTACACCCAGTGTGAACATAAATTATCTCTTTACAAAACGGTGAAAAAGGACTAAGTCTGGAAATCACGGCAAAGTGTATGCTGAGCAAGTGTCTGCAGGGAGGCCATCCCCTCTTACTCAAGATTTCGGTATGTGTCCTACAGAAAGGCAAACAAAAATAAAGTGCATTGCTTCAGTTTTATACCATGTTGACATAAATCTTCTCTCCATGTGAATTACGGCAAAACTGTGCACAGCTACTGAGCTGCTGCACTTGTGCTGCAGATGGGCTTTGTCTGTGCATGCTTTGGCAGACAAACCTATTGCTCATTTGGATTTCATGTAGGAGAAAAGTGAGTTTTCTGGTTGGTTTTGTTAGGTTTGTTTTTTAGTGTACCTTGCTGGCTTGCATTTATAGATGTCTAATTATTTTTTCTACATTCATTTCTGTATTTTATATTTGCATTTTTGCTACACCATTTATTTCTCAAAGCCAGGGTGATCAAAAAGGAAACACCAGGCAGGAACAATAAGGAGAGGGAACCAACAAAGACCCTTTGTGCAATTAAAAACACTGTGCCAGGTGTAATTGGCAGGTCTTCAGAACACAGCACAAGTTCTTCTAAGTTCAAGTTATGATTTAGGCTGAAGGAGTCTGGTATTGAAAAAAGTCCTCTCCTTTCCCAATAGGAAATAGAGTTTTTATTAAAGACATTTCCTGAGTGTATTATCATTGCTTTCTACCAGCACCAGCTTGAAAGAACAGTGCTGATCTATTTAAATCTGTATGAAATACTAAGCATCTCTTTTGCCCCCTAACTTGCAACTGATCTGACATTCATAGGTCAGAAAGAGTGTTTTGGAGAGGAGGGATGTGAGCTGCCCGACCACCTATGGAGTTGCTGCATCTTCCAGTGGCATGACCTCAGGCCTCAGCTGAGCTCTAGAAACTGTTCATGTGTGCTCTCCTAGCCCAGTGAATGGGAGATAAAGTTCGTCTTCTTGAGCTACCACTGTCTGGGAGGAGTCAGCCTGGAGGCTGACTGCCTGTCAGCATTTTAGGGATAAAGTAAAGGCAATATTTTATCCTAAGAACTCACTTTTGGGCTCAGCACAGAGATTCCTCTGTCTGCTTTGCTCCGAGGAGGCAAATATTTCTTAGAGCAGACTCTTCTCTTTCTACTTTTGACATCTTTAGCAAGCACTTCCTTAACATATTATGTTTAGTCTGAAACCAGTATAAAACTTGTATTTTTCTTCTTCTCTTTGCATTTCCCCTTAGGGTTCCCTTTTTTTCAATCACTAAATGATGATCATGTATCTTTTTCAGCATGACTCATTGCAGAGATTTAGAGCTGCCTCTCCAAAACTTCAATAAATGCACGGAGCAGCTGTTGTTATAACCCAACTCACTGCCATGTTACTGCAAACAGATGCAGGTTAATGACAATTTAAAATGTTTATCCTGTTATTGTTTGCATTTCTGAAGATTTTCAGCAGCTGTAGGACCCTGAGTGACTCCCTCCCCTCTCACACAGTGGATTTATTTTCTGGGTTCAGCATGCCCTCATTGGTGTCTCCAGTGTCACTGTGGTGTCCCGTGCAGAGCAGGATGTGGGCTGGGGTGACGGCAGCTCTGCACCAGGTGGAAGCAATTATGGGGAAAAAAACATGGTTCTTGCTGGATGACTTACTGCTGATAGCTGCCAGATAAGATAACTTAATAAAGCAGTGGCTTAATTAAGCTGCATTCCTCCCATCTTGCCTCTTGTCCAGCCTGTCTGAGGCAATGCTATCAAGCAGCTACTGCTTTGCAGGATGGAGCAGCTGTGCTGAGGCACCCCTGTGTGTTGGGCACTCTGGAGGGCCTACGGGTGATGGGACACAGGGGAGCTCCTGGCAAGTTCAGCTTCTCTCTCAGTTTGCCAGGTAATAGGCCACAAATCCTGAAAAAAAGAGATCTGCCACTTGCCTGGTCATGGATATATTTCTTGGTATCAAAAGTTTGACCCTAAATCCCATCTTCTGGCATTTAGTCTTCCAGAAGCATCTCAAACTCCATAGCAGAGGAGAGAAGCACAATATATCCCTGCTTCTCCACCAGAAAAAATAGGGGGTGACTTGGCTTTGGGGGTGTCCTTATCACTACAGATTTTCTTACAACCACAAAAGCTGGACGTTGCATTAATCAAAATCATGGTACCCCAAACCGTCTGCCAGTTTGAGCTTACTATTCCTGAGTAAAGATTGCATGAAAATCAAAAGTTACTGTGTTTTTAATTGCTGAAGTACCCCATTAAAAGCTGCAACAGATAAAAGTCTGCCAGAAGCTTCATCCTTTTGATCCTAAGCCAGATTTCAGGTTAGGAAATCAACCTAATTTCCCCGGAGCTCCAGGTTTTAGCGGTGAAGCTTCAAACACACAGCTTTGTGTTTGTGTTTCACGCATAGCCATATGTACAGCTGCATAGCAGCCACCTTGCTGAAAGTTATCCAGTAAATGAAATTATCAATAGGAACCCCTTCTTACCTCTCATTATGTACAATGAGATTGCTGCTGTGCAACGTTGATTAGATATGTCAGCCTGGAGCTGGATGTCTGAAAATGAGTGTTGCTATTAAAATGCCTTTGCAAATGCTCATGTGTCCATAATTTTGACAGATTTCACTTTAAGAATGTAGAAAGCTAAAGCATGCAGGAATCCCAGGGTTGCAATGTAATGTTCAGAGAAACAGGTATTGTATTGTATTTCCTTTGCATTAACCCTAAAGTAGCGGTTTCTCTGGCAAAGTCATGCTGATAAGAGTGCTATTGAGTACAGGCTACACTAATGCTGTAACTTTCAACTGGGAAGAGATTATCATGTGGAATGTGGTCTGAAGGCATGGCATCCCTCTTCTAAACACTTCTTTAAGTATAATTTAAAACTTCCACAATGCAGAAAAACCTTCACACATCTAGAGAAAATATTTCAAAATCTCCTTATCAGAAAGGCTTGGGAAAATTCAAACAAAAATTTGAGAGGTATTGAAAACAAGGAAATTGTTTCTCAAAACCATCTTATCCCACTGTAGAACCCATTGCTGCAAGAAGTTGCTAAAGAGAGGGATTTTAGCAAGCACTTGGATATCAACCAGGGGAACATGACTTTCTGGTTGTTTTAAGTGAAAGCTAAAGCACAAGGCTGTGCTTCCTTTGGGGCAATGTCAGGGTGCCAGGGCAGCATTTAATGGCTGTAACCTGGCATGTGATGGGTTCTCAATGTATGGCTATGGGAGAAGGGCTTGATCAGGGCAAGTGGTTTGGCTTTTGGGAGAATCCAGTCAGGCAGATAAAACCTCACTTTAGCCACAAGAAAGCAAATGAATCCAGCCAAAAGCCATGACCAGACAAGCTGAGAGAAGAGAGGCAGCTCCTGCAAGGTTCCCAGCAGGTAACCCCTTACCCAGGAGCAGGTTATCACATCATCTGCTGACACAGGTCTTATTGGTCCTAAACCTGAAAATAAGGAGGGAATTCCATGGAGAAGGGTGCAAATTATGGAAGTTGCTGCTCCCTGTGGCTGGTTAGCTCTGGCTGGCACAACCCCACAGGTCAGCATCTCATGGTAGGGATGTCCTCCTCTCCTTGCTCATCTCAAGCTGGGCTGTATCTTCCTCTGAAGAGCAGCTACAAGGAAGCCTCTTTTGCAGATGGAAAGAGATCAATGTGCACTTAGAAAGCCATCAGCAGGGCTTGCAGCATATGAACAGCCTCCCCAATGCACCTTTGAACTCATTCCTCCTGCATTTGTTTGTCTTGCAGATAAAACTTCACAGCAGTGTTTGGAGAGAAGTCTAATGAGTTTGCATAACAAAGCAAGGCTTCCTCTTCAGATGTTCAACGCTCATTAGGCATAATTTATATTCCAGCTAATCTTAGGAAGAGGGTAAAATATGGAGCCAAAGTTTGTTTTTACATTGTTTGGAGAAATGCATTGTTTATTTTAAGCCATCAGTTGCAACTGATAGAAATTTAAATTCAACATAATGATGATTTGTGATGGCTGCATGTTGTCCAGGGGAATGTTGTGTCACTGACGGACATGGCTTTAGCACTCCTCTGCATTAGTTATTGAATCAAAGGAAAAGACAGAATGGATGGTTTCCCTATTTGGGAGATACTTCAGTATGTCCTCAAAGCATGAAAAAACTATGAATTTGTAAAATACAATTTTTTTTCCCCTCAGATTCATGTATACTTGATGTAATAATGCACTGAACAGCAGGTTTTTTTTTCTTTTTCAGCAGGTAGTCACCAACATGAGACCCTTAGAAAGTCACCAGGCCCTTGCAGTAAGAGACTCTCAGGATGATTACGCACACAGCCATTTGTAAAGGCTCCTGAGGGCTGAATGGAAGCCTGGGTGACTTAATGTGGTTTTCTGCCTAGAGAGAAAACCAGCAGGTTTAGGTGGATACCTAAATGTCATTACAGGCCAGTGTGCCAGAAACATTAATTTCTCAGCATTCAGACTTTGTTCATATCTTAGACACATGAAAAGTGTCTGATCCTATTGATTCTACACCACAGTTTTACCTCAGACTATATAAGATACTCTCCCTTACTCCAGTTGAAATACCCAATATATTGAGTTTACCTCCTCCAGGTTTATTAGAAGACAAGAAATTACTGATAACATTTATCCTCTGTGTGCTCCTCACTGAGACTTACCCCTTCCTGCTGGTTTACAATGTAGTGACAGATATTTGAGAACAGCCTTCACTGTACCATGAAAATGATGACCTGAGTTGTGTACTTGGACAGCACTGAGCTGTCCAGACAACATCCAGACAACACAAGAGGGCAGGATTTTTGGAAATTACTTGGGATGTTGGGTGGGTCAGTGGGGGGGGTACTCTGCCTCAGGCTCCTGAGGTGGCTGGACTTGCTGCCATGTGAAATTCTTCCTGGGCCAGGTGGTGCATTTCCTTGTTGTGTTCTGTAATGCTGAACTCCAGTTGCTCAGGATCTTCATCTTGTTTGGTTCATCACATCCACAATCCACTTATGGCTGTTTCTAAAGGCAGCACCAATCTATAGAGAATACATTTATTTATTCATTTATTTATTTTATTGTTTTTCAGGAAAAAATGCTGTAAGGGTTATAAGTTTGTTCTTGGACAGTGCATCCCTGAAGGTATGTGATTTCACTGTTCTTACACGTCATGTCCCCATGCACTTGTCTTTCCCCATCTGCCGTCTTCTCCACATTGTCTGTTTGGAAGAGCAATCTGACAAAAGCACAGGCTTCACCATATTTCATTCACTGTGGAGAGGAGCTGTTTCCCAGAAATTGTTTGGAAAATAAAAAGATCAACAACTTCCAAAAGTGCTGCTTAGCATGCCATGCCTTGATCCTCCCCTAAGTACACATGGCTGCACAGATCTTGTGCCATGACCTGCTGCCCTGCAGACAGAAGAATATGTTCTGCCATTGGCTAGGTAGCTGGGAGCACTCTGTGCATCTTTCATGGAAGATGGCTTTCCCCTTTTTTCCCTCGGAGCTGGTACAGCTGACTTGTCAGCGCACAGGAAGATGGTGAGTAGGTGAGTTAGTCCTGCCTTTAATTTCCCATGGGCATGGCTTCCTAGTCACCAGGGGCCAAGTAAGATGCAGATTTAATCAGAATAGTTCAGTGTGCAGTAGTAAAAATGGATCTGATTTGGATGAAACTGGCTCTGAATTTGTTGGACCACAGGAACTGCCAGGCAGGAGCAAATGTCCAGAGACAACATGCCAATAAACTTTTTTTTTTTACAACAAGTTAAAAAGTTGATCTATGACAACATATTCTTCTAATTGATGATATATGGAAAGCCTTGATTTGGTCTGAGAATTTTCCTAGTTTGTGACTGTGATGTTTTGGGAAAAAAGTGACAAATCAACATACTGGAGAATCAGCTGGTTTTGAGTTGCAGTGTCTAGCCTAAAGGGATTACAACCCAAACTCTAATCCTTGTGGGTTTGTTGTGGGTTTGTTGCTCTTGTTGTTTTTAATTTGTGTCTTCTTTGCTGCTGCCTAGAAACACTAAAACAATTGGTGGATTGATGGGGATAGGGACAGGGAGAAAAAAAGAGGGGAAACAGCTCATGATGACCCTGTGCCTGGAGGAGCTGTGTAGGGCTTGGGTGAAATTGGTGCTCACACATAGGTCCTCATCCCATGGTTGTCCTGTGAGCTTTGTCTCAGTGTGTGTAATATGGGTGACAGCTCCAGTGTGAGATGGACACTTGGAAGAGGCATTGTGTGTATTGGAGGCAGAATTCCTGAATCCTTTTAGGGTGGAAGGAAGCCAGGACTCTACAGTCTGGCCTCCAGCTTTCCTATGGATTTAAGATGTTAATGTACTGGCTACTCACTGAATATAATGGATACAGCAAGAAAATTAATAGGAGCAAAAATAAAATGAGAGCCATGGCAATTTATTACTTTGGCTTCTAATTCTCATCTCCCAAAATGTTAGGTGATTATGAAAGCACAGCCGACTGACTTTGTCTAATCCTGTCTTTTAACTGCATTTCAGTATGCTGAGAGTTTCTGCCCCTAATTCAATTCTCTGCTGGCTGTGGCTTCTCTCCCTTTGTTTCTCCATTCCCCCTTTTCAGCTTTATCTGTATTTTGCCTGGAACTTCAGAGACTACAGCAGTTACTATAACATTCAAGACAATCTCAGGCCCTTGGTGTAGGGACAAGAAACATGATTCACTGAAGTATTCATTTCACTCTGTTACAAGACATCACTTGGCTCCTCACACATTGTTTTGGCATAATCTTGACAGAGTAGCTGTATGAAATCCATATCTCCAAAGAGACACATAAATGCATTACAGATGTGAGTTTATTAGAGCACATCTGCACCTTTTAATCCAGTACTGGCACATTGAAACTGTGAGAAGTAGTTCCAGCCCCATCTTCTCTATGATTTAGCAGTGGCTGCAGGGAGGAGGGTTGACAGAGGTATAGATCCTCCCTTTTCCAGCCTTTTATAGCTGCCTGGGGAACACACCAATATCCTTCTGGGACAGCTGTTCCTTAAACAGATTCTTTCCCAAAGGTTTGTAGCTTTGTCCACGTCCCTTACTGGTTTTCATCCTGTTATTTTTCATCTGCCCTTGAAAAGGAACAGAAATCAATGTAGTATAGTATGAGTCTATGCCTCCAATTTCTGCATTTCATCTGTTTTGTACTCACCTTCTCACTGTGGCTTTCAGCTGCAGGACCGGGAAGCAATGATCCTCAGGAAACACTGAGTGGAGTTACTTCCATGTCTGATTCTTTCTGTAGCATCTCTTCCTGCTCCACCTGTTCAGCAAAGTGGATTAAAAAACAGCTCCTTGCCTTTTTCTCCTGTGTGATCTCTTTTTTCTTTGCTCTGGGGACTCACTGCTCCAGCCAAATCCAGTCTTGGGTCCTGTCTCATGGTGTCATAGAGTGAAGAAGGGACAGATGCAGTATGAAGCAGTTTATTTTGGAGACCACCCTTCCTACTGCTGGTTTGTTTCCTGAGTTGGCTGTGGAAGAATTCAGAGTAAAATATTCTCTTACAGGTCAACTATAGTCAGACCTGCTCTTTCCTTACTAATGTTGTTTCAAAAATTTCCTTGGTACAACTTTCCATGCTATATTGTCATTTCTGAGTTCATTGAAACTTATTCAGAAACATTTGTTATTCTGCTTTGACTTTTGTATTTTCCTAAAGTCTGGAACAGCCTGATCCTCATTGTATGGTTTTGATTCATCCTCAAACCACATTTCTTAGGCTGGCAAAAAAGGGGTTTGAACACAGGAGGGAAAGTTCACCTCCAGTTCTGCAGAGCACACACAGGTGGTGCAGCAGCTTTTGCCTAGTTTCATCTCAGCTGTGTGAACTGTTTCTAGGGAAGTCATGTTACCTGGGACCAAAGCCCTGGGGATACAGCTCTGGGACCTGAGACCTGCCTACAGCCATTATGTGATCTGGGTTGACTGTGTGGGACCACCAGCAGTGATATTTGTCCTTCCTGGACCCTTCCACAGCTTTGTGTGAAAGTAAATGAGGCAATGGACTTGATGGAGCTGTGCTGAAGTGGATATGTTCAAAGACTGGTTACATTAAATTTGGCGACAAATGGATAAAAAGAACTGGCATTGTTTAGTCTAGAAAAAAAGGAGGTTGAGGGGAGACATGATAAAAGTTTTTAGGTATGTGAAAACTTGCTGCAAGGGGGAAGGTAAACTGTTCTTTATGGCAGAGGAGAAGAGGGAAAAAATAATGGGCCTAAGTGAATGGAAGGGGAGTTTGGATTAGATATGAGTAAAAAGCTTTCTGTCTGCAAGGATATTTCATCTTGGGACTAGACTGCTAGGCAAGCCATATCCATCTCTTAAGGAAAACGAAAACCAGGAGATGTTTATGCAGTTACTCCTGCTTGTGATGGGAGATGACCCCTTCCAGCATTGTTTTTTCTGATTTTGTTAGGGCACATCTATTCATGAAAGCACATGGAGGCCAGAGCTTGTTTTACCTCTGCTCTGAATAGCTGAACATGGCACAGGCCAAGTCCCACACCTCAGTGGGTACACTGGGTAAGGAGCAGCACGTTCACCTCCATGCTGGACATACCATCCTGTTCTCACTCTGATTTTGTTTCAGTGGAAAACAAAGACTGCAACTATGCCTAGGAAAAATACCAGCAACGCTTTAAATTTGGCACTATTTAGTAGCGCCAAATGTAACAGGAGTTTACCACCCAGCATCACCTAAAGAGCCCAAACAACCCCTAGACTGAACAGTTTGAATGCAAGAGTTATGCTTTTGTTTCATGGCTCTGCACTGTTCATCACTGGTTACTGCAGGGGGTCCTAGCATTGCCATTCACCACCACAGCACTGTGGGCAGACTTCAAGTTGTGAAGCAAGAAGGAAAGAAAGGATGCCTGCTATTCAGGAGGTGACAAACAGAATGCTTGTCACTATTACAGTAGTATGTCTATTACAATAGTACATTTTTTTTTCTAAGGAGTTCTGGTGTGAGATACAGCATCTTATTAAGTCTCATTTTGTGCTTTTCTGTATTTTGGCATGTTGTCACTTTCAATCACAGTGCTAGGCATGTGGTCTATATACTTAGTACAGAAAATGTGTTTTCATTTGCTTTACCATCTCTTAGCTTATTTTAATTGTTTGGAGCAATCATCATACCCAGGGGTATCTGCTAGTCATTAGGGTGAGTCAATAATGACTTTTAATTATATGTATTGAAACACAGTGCTTTGCTGGGAACTTGCTTGAACCACTTAGATGTTGTTTGGACAGGTTTGGTCTGGAGCATGGATGAGATATTTCTGCTGTGGCCCCCAGTGCCCACTCACTGTATTGTCACAGCCACCTGGATGCTCTCTGCAGAGTGATGTTCTCTGAAATGGTCACAGAAACTGCCACTTGCTTTGGTGTAAAATCTGATCTTGGGCACACTGTGCCCAAGCTGGTTTTGAGACCAGATGACACTTGAGGTCCTGGTGTCTCCTGGCAGATGTTTCCAATGGTGCTGCAAAACCTTCACACCCATAGCTAGGAGCTGTCCTTCGCCCCCAGCCCTGCCACCAGCACCATGCCAGGTCACATCCAGCCCCAGGTCACATCCAACCCCTGATAGGACAGGGATGTGGGTCAAACCCCACTGTGCTCTGGTGCCCATCCCCGAGGCTTCATTTCTGCTGCTATACAGCAGTAAAAATAGAAACAGATTTTCCTTCCTTTGGGTTTGAAACAGGGAATTCAGTCTTTTGGGATTTCAATGACATACCCCAATCTGCACACTGCAGCTATTAAGAGAGATGATGGGTTTGTAACAATGCACTGTTTGCTAGGAGGGTTATATCTGGCTTTGAATAATTAGCATGTGATGTAATTAACTTTCCCTTGTGGTATATTTTCTGCCTGGCTTTGGCAGTAAACCTCATGGTTTTTCACAGTGTTCTGCATAGGAAATGTTGCTATCAGACTGAAAAATCTGTTGAAGAAAACTAAAAGAATGTTTTAGGCAATTTAATATTTCTGTGAAAAGAACTCCTAAAATCTGCCAAATGCAAAAGGGACCCTTGCTTAAAATACAGCTTTAAGAAATAGTCTAACTACTGTAAAGCTGTGAATAGCAATTACAATTTTAATATACTTCTTTGCTTATGTCTCATGAATGTTTTATATCTAGGTTCCTTCAGTCCTTAAAAACAATGTAACTCAACTTTGTATTAATTAGCAGAGAGGTGAAATGTTTGCAAGTATCATCCATCTACTGACTTTAGTATTTTTCCTAACCATGTTTATCTCTCCCTTAGACTACGATGTCTGTGCCGAAGCTCCCTGTGAACAGCAGTGCACAGATAATTTTGGGAGAGTCTTATGCACTTGCTATCCTGGATACCGCTATGATCGGGAGAGGCACAGGAACAGAGAGAAGCCTTACTGCCTGGGTGGGTAGATGAGTATGTTGAGTGGCTCCCTGGTTAATGATTTACCCTGCTCTCTTGAGTCTTTTAGGAGTCAGTTTGGATCTGAAACCTTTCTTATTCTCAATATTATTACGGAAGAAATGTGGGGGTTAACTGTGTTTCAAATTAAGAGATCTAGATGTCCCTGAAATTATTAGGAGGTATTACCTACAACAAGACTTGCACACCCAAACACTTTGAAGTGTTGCGCTGATGTAATTTTTCCTTTAATTCCTTCTGCTGGTTGTGAGCCATGTATGCTGAATACTGAAGCATTATCACCAGGCCTAATTACTAAAACTAATCCTTGGAGTTTGATTCAGATGGCCAGTATATAGTTTACATGTGGTCCTGCTGTGGCTATTCCTGCCCAGCCCTGCATGGTTTGCCATGCCAGGGAGCCAAGGTTTGCAGGATTAAGCTTTCCTTGTGAGATTTTCAATGCAAGGAGACTTTCAAACAATATTCATTGATAAAATGCCAAGTGTGTTAGTAATAATAATAGTGCAGCTTGCCCAGAGCTCCAGACCAAAGACTCCAGCTTCAATTGCAGTGCTCCAATTACTTGTTCGTTTAATCACAAAATCTCTTTTTACCTCTAAAGGAAGTCTTTTATTGTGTTGGAGGTCTGAAACCTGCAGCTACAGGACATTTTTAATTTCTGCTTCTCTCCAGATATCGATGAGTGTGCCACAAGCAACGGGACTCTGTGCTCTCAGATCTGTGTCAACACCGTGGGCAGCTACAGGTGCGAATGTCATGAAGGCTACATCCGGGAGGAGGATGGCAGGACATGCACCAAAGGAGATAAAGGCAGGTTTTAGTGCAGATTAAATGTCCTGGGACAAATGGATGCCTAAAGGGTTTATCTGTCATGAAGAGGAACTGCTCCCAGTGCTACATTTGGAGCTGGAGGTCCAAAGCTGGGATGTAGCTGATGCTCCTGGGGTATCTGGGCAGTTTGCTGGGCACCTGAGCACCTGTGGAGCAGCTCTGCTACACTCTCTCCTCCATTGCACAAGTACACTGGACAATGTGGAAGACATCTTCTCCTAGGGAGGAAGAATGGCTGAATTATGAAATTTACCACTACAGATTCAGTTAGAGCATTCCTGCTGGACCCAGTTGCTAGAAGCCATAGTTTGCTCCAATACCAGCCTGGATTATAACTTTTTAATGGTCCAGATCTAAGGAGACATAGGAAAAAGTCTTACCAGATGAAGAGCCTTAAAATTTTTCACTGATTTCACCTGTTAATTAAATAGTTTCAGTAACTTTAATTCATATTTACACACTCACATCTGAGATTAGCAAATGGCCCTGGGTTGGATGGCTAGTACGCACTGGCCCTTAGAGGCTCAAAAAATATGTGCTTGGGGGTCCAACACATTTTCCAAGCCTCGCTTAAATCAATTTCTAAACTAAATTGACCAAGACCAAATGCTGCTGACCTGCAACTATGTCAAACTGTGTGTCCTGTGGCTGGGGTCTTTTTTTTCTTTTTTCTTTTTTTTTCTTTTTTTTTTTTTCTTTTTTTTTTTTTTGAAAATGAAATGTAAGGGGAAAGGAGTAAATGTAAGGGCTTGTTCTTGCATCTCACTATTGGTTGAAAGTGTATACATGTGCTGTGTACAAATTAATTTAAAGGTTTTGATCTCATCACAGTTATTAAATTACAGCACTTAGAATACTACAGAATAAACACTGATATGAAAATTTAAAAAGAAAGGAGGAAGAGAACAGTGGTCTGAGAAAAAACCCAAACAACTTTTGATGAAAGGTTACTTACCACAGGTTCATCAATTAATGCTTGAATGTGGTACCACAGTGTGATCCAAATCCCACTGGATGGCCACAGCAATTTATAATTTTGATTTTCATCTGAAAGTGTGTAACTGGAGCCACTCCATTAACTTTAGTGGTTCCTTGTAGTTTTAATTTCTTTTTCCTTATCAGAGTGTGTGTGCGTGTATGTGATAAATAACCTCGATAGTCCCTCTACAAACAGTTTTTTAAAAATATTCCTCTGTGTAGTTCAAATTTCTTTATACAGCAAAGTCCAAAGCATTCAGGATAACCAACCATTCAAAATATTCATGGCTATGGAAATGATTCTGCTGTTTGAAAGCCACCATTTTTACACTGAATGTACACGGTATATAAAAATGTCAGTTCCAGCAGATAATCAGGAATGAAATACCCACCGTCTCTCCAGATATCTCCCAAAACAGCTGTGTGAAGTAAAGAAGGATGCCTTCTGGTCAGTTACCCTGCTGTACTCCACATAAACGTTACGAATTTTCAGACTCTGGTGAAAACGAGGAGCTGTGTCCATAAGTCATTCCTAGCGGTAGGGATGTGTAAGGAACCAGCTGTAGCGACGCTCCACCCCGCGGCCAGCCCCAGCCCTGCGCCGCATCCGTGCCAGAGCAGCTGCCTAATAAACACATCATTCGCTTTTCATCGCAGCCGGAACGTTCACATTATATTTTAAAATTTAGTGTGAGAGCGAAAAACACGTTACGCATCTCCATTTCTAACGAGGGAGCATGTTTTCCGGGAGACACACCACGATTCTCATCGTTCCATGCCTGAAGGATGCAATTCAGACGCTTTTTTGGCTCTGTAAGTGGCTGTAAGGTGGTCACTTTTTTTTGGCTCTGTAAGTATCTTGACAGAGAGCTTTGGGTTGGTTAGTGGATGTGAGAAGAGGGAGCATTTTTTCTGGCATCTACAGTCCTGTTTGATGGAGACAATACAGCTACCCATGCAGAAGTAGCAGATGAAACCATCTCAGCAGGCTGTGCCCAGATAATACAACACAGATGATCAGCTCAAGAGCCTCCCTGTGAAGACCGCCCTCAAAAGAGCTCCTGCAGAGCTCTCCCCTGCCAGCATCTCCTCCTCTTCCAGCATCAGCAAGGCATAGCCTCTGAGCCCATACACAAAGAAAACACAGCACTCCCACAAGCAGATCTCTTAGCAATAGGCGCCACAGGGCTCACCAGCATCTCACCAAGATTAAAGGACTCCCATCACATGTAAGCTAGACTTTGTGTTCTGAGAACCTTTATAAAATAAGGTTGTTTTAAGCCTTCTTCAAAATAATTTCCGTTTCCTTGTGTAGGTCTGTGCAATGGGAACAAGTTATATAAGTGCCTTGCTCAGTGCCGGCCCAGCTGACCCTGATAGGTGACTTCGGTTTCTGCACCATGCATGGGTGGTTTCATCTAATGGTCTTTTGCCTCTGCTGGCCTGTCCTAGGTGACTTCTGGCTTTATCCATACTTTATTCTGACTTTACTCGCAGTTTGGTCCTGATACAGGGTTGGATAGAGGTAGAGCGAATGTTTGATGGATGACTCCTTCCCTGGGCAAATCATCACCTCTGTCTGGTATGAGTTAGGGGGATTCCACCTCCCTCCTGAGACACAGCTCATGCTTGCTCGTACAAGGATCTTGGACTTCTTCCTCCAACAAGTCAATCCAGCTGGCTTTGCAGAAATCTCAGTGGTATGACATCTCCCAAACATTAGTTGATCCCCCCAGCATTCATCTCCATGGATTGTTACAGCCATGTTTTATCTGTACTTGTCAGCCCCATGTGTCACATCCTTCAGGAGGATAAAGTGGGTTTTATAATGAAACACAAAGCCAAATTCACCGCTTCTTAATCTGCATAAAATTCCACAGATTGTGGTGGGATTGCATTAGGTTTCCAATAGCAGAGGCTCTGGCAATTTCTCCATATGACTGTGTGCTGCTTTCAGCAACATTTCCTAACACAATGATAGAACTCATTTGGTGAGATAGCTATTACAAGAAATTTTTTTGCTGAGACTAGTACAAAATCCAGACTTCATTGGTCTTTGAAAAAGAAATTTTAAAAAGTGGATTTTTTTTCTAATGGCTCCATTTACATCCCTCTGTAACTCCTACACAGGTCCAAAAATGGACATGTCAAGACAATGGGGTCTTCTAAAGGAAGATGAAAAATTGGAGAGGGAGGAAGAACTCTGCAATAACTGACTTGTGGTCAAGAGCAAATTTATTTTACAGAAATGTAAAGTGGTGTCTTCATTACAGCACATCAATTCCCTCTTAAGGAAAAAAAATGCCCTGTATGGTGCAGATTATTTCATCTACAAGGGAAAGGTTTATGGTCAAAGAGGTTTTGGAGGGAATCAAAGGCAAAAAATGATTAGCATTAGGAATATAGGAGAGAAGAAGGAAAGCAGCATATACTGTGTATTCTGGTACCTTCACAAAAATGCTGGAGTTCCTCTGGGAGATCTTGTCGCTAAGTAGCCTTGCATCCAGCATAGCTGAAATTTGGTGAAATTCTATTCTGTGCTGTGTAGAGTGCATTGGAGAACACCAAGTAGTGCCATCTGGACTTAAAACTTGGAGCCATCTGAACACTGCACAGAAAGCTGATCAGGTACCAAACCTGTGCTGAGGAAAGAGCTGGGAAGGTCAAACAGCAGTGTGCTTGCTGCCATAAAAATGTCAAATAATATATGTAATATAATAAGGCTGTTGGAGTGCAGCCATGGGAACAGGCAGTTCGTGACTGGGGAAAAAAAACAGGCCCCAATTTTCCAATCAGTTCAGTACTAATAGCTGTCTTAATGTTCCTGGTTATTCCAGCATCTTGCCCTTACATCTCTCTCCTAACTGATTAGCAAATAAGGAGATTAGTTTTTGTCTTCTAAAATCAGTATGTCATTATAGCCAATGGAATAAATATACTTTCCTAAATATGTGCATAGGTGGTCCGTAGACAACCATCAGATAGTTGCAATCTTCTGTACTGGACCCTGCAAATATTTAAAGTCAAGTAGCACGTAATATTTTTAGTATTAGAATCTTCAGGGTTCATTTTAAAAAATGCAGATGTCTCAAAATCAACACATATTTTCGAGAAGACGAAGGGCATTTAAGGGTGTGTCCAAGAGACAAGTGCAACACAGTAACTCAGCACGATGCAGTTGATCCTTTTGAAAGACTTTGAAGATTCCCTGGCTTTAAGAGGAGCACCTGCAGAGTTTTTCCATTGTGGGATATGCTCTGAAAGGTCAGTGTTCAAGCACACTCAGCAACCCTCCCAGGTAACATCATACAAGGCTACATATCATGTGCAAAGCCTCAATAGACCTGATATTTCTCAGCAATGTTGAAGTGAAAACTCACCTAGAGTTTGCCAGTATGTGTCACTCTGTGGTTTGGAAACCAGATTTGTCTTTAAGCAAACATCTGTTACAACAATGCTTGTTTGCTTGCAATGCAGAACTGCTTGACTGTGTATGGTACTGGGAAAAGGACAAAAATAACATTTGCAATATCTCTCACAGTTTGAATAATTTAATGGATTCTTGAAAAGAATGCATAGTATCAACAGATGTGACCCTTCTTCTTGTGTGGATTTAAATCCCTGTCATTAATCTCTATCCCCATCTCTGCTCAGGCTGATTCCATCACATGCAGAATAACCCATGATGATAAAGAGCAGTTTCTGCAAAATGAGCAAAATAAGCATATTCTGAGGGATTTTACTGTAATTTATAGCATATGAAAATTTGCTCTTCAGGGGACTGTAAGTCAGTTCAGATCTATGGGGTTAGTCTACCCTAAACAAAAAGATAAAAGAAGGGGTGTGAACTTTTCCAGGTATTAAACAAATGAATTCTCTGGGGACTGTTAACTGGAAACAGCTGCTTTAAAATTGTGCTCAGAGCTGTTCCTGCAAAGTTTCTCAGCCTTACACAGAAATTCAGGGTCAAATAATTAATAATGGCAGGATTCCCTTCTCTTTTCACAGTCTGGGGAAATATAACAAACTTCAAGTTGCTTTTGCTATCACTTTATGAATTTCTTTCTTTTGGATCTTTACATATATAGTGGAAACTGCTTTCTTTCAGCTGGGCTTCCTGAGAAATCTGAAAATGTGGCGAAACCGGGGACATGTTGTGCCTCTTGTAAGGAATTACATCAAATAAAGCAGACAGTTTTACAGCTGAAGCAAAAGGTATGAACACTGATCACTCATGTCTTTACCAGACCTGCATGTTTTACAACAACTGAGGTTAATTTCTGTGTTTGGAGCTGTCACTGACATGTGGTTCTTGTACATAGAAAGAGAAGGGCAATATATTTTAAAATCATGTAGAAATGATATCTCTCCCTTATGCCCCTGTCCAATTTGTAAGCAGATTGCTCCCCAAGTTCATAGACCTGTGTTACCAAGCTTGTGGTAACAGAGTCTGACAAACACCCATCCCCGGCTTAGCCCAGGTTTCTTGGCAATCTGTGCTGGCCTGAGCTTTTCATTCAGTCTGAATGCACAGAATTTTGGACACGGTCCACCTCTAGAGTAATCACACGCAAGACATATCCTAGATGTGGGAACATGATTTTTCATTAATAGTGTACTGGTACAGGATTCTTGCCAAATAGGTGTGGCGGTAAACAAATATATCACTAGCTTTAAATACAACTTACCCGCTAAAAAAGAAAAACCCTCAGTCACAAACATTTTTATTTTTTCCCTCATCTATTCCCCTGCTAGTAGAGAATAATGCATTTAGAAACTTTTCCTGAGCTTTAATTGCTCACATATGTAGCTTTCTTTAGCATTTTAGTAGTGCAATAATGAAAAGAGTAGTAGTGAGATGATGCAAAGACACAGCCTCAGATTTGGAGAGCCATATGCAGGGATGCAGGTGTAATGCCTTTTCTGGTGACATCTCCTTTGAACACTAAAGTTCTCTCAAACTGAAGCTCTCTGTAGGAACATTCTCACCAGATCATGCTGACAGGCTGTAATTAGTTCTCCTAGGGTACTCAATTAATTTCTTTCCATTTGTCAAATCATGATTTGGTGTATTCACTCATTGTATTTGATGTTACTCATTTAGTATTAGGGAGAAAGAAATCTTCCTCATTAAAGTGAAATTCACTGAGGTTGGAGGTACTCTTTATCTCCAAAATCTCAAAACATCTTGTATTCCTTCTGAATCAGTATGAACACAAACATGGAAGTGACAGAATTTCATATGTGATGGAAATTCTGTTTTTCAAAAAAATGGTAGCACAGAGGTTAAAAAAGGATCCATGCCTTTGAGTGGCTGTTTCTCCAGCTGTTTTCCATGATGCTGAGCAGGCTCACACTGACTTCCAGGGAAGGATCTATGGGTCACATTGTTGGCCACATTGTTTGCTCAATAACTGATTGATGAAATTAATGGCAGTTTTTTGTGTCTAACTTCTGCTGTTAGATGCTAGTGTTCAAAACTCATTCCAGGAAAACTCAGACCATTGATACCTGTCACTGTGGGCATTTGTACAGTAACTGTGGACAAATTAAGCAGCTCACTCTTACTTCATAGCTAAATCCTGTCATAGTCCCTAACTTAATTTTTCCCCCCATATGCCCCTAGTGGGATTTGATCGACTTGGCATCTTCAGAGGGAGCCCACAGGGTTGAGCTCCACAAAGAAGGAGCTGAAAGAGAAGGTTCCCAATTGTCTTGGTTTGAAAAGACAGGAGTCTGTGAAGGAAGGCAAGGGCCTCCCATGAAATGGAAAAGGTAAACCCCCTCCCTCCAAATTACCACACTTTCAAAATAAAAAGGCTTTCAGGCAAAGATATGGGAATGGGAATAACAGTTCTTTACTAGGAAAAAACGAAATTTAAAAACATGTAATTAGTACAAAAAAAACTACTGATAGAGTCAGAAACCTGACACCCTGAGGACTCAGGGTGTTGGTGATAGTCCAGTTAAATGGTGGCTGCTCCCCCTGGAGTGGCAGAAGAAATGCTGCTGAAGCGATGATATAGTAGAAGGGTGTAGTTTTCTCTGAAGGTCTGGTGACAGAGTAGATGGGCCTGGTCTTCCTCTGGGAATCCAGTGAAGAGGCTGAGTTGATGTCCCAAGAAATGCTGATTTTATGCAGGTAGGAATTGGCTTGGCTCCTCCCTCTGGGTGGAGCATCTCACGATGGGATGATGTAACTCTCTCAGTCACGCAGTGAGCCATTCAATGTCCCATTAACAGAAGATATCTCCCCGCAGGGAGACATTGTTCTTGGAAGAGATAAGAAAACTGCCCAACGGATGGCAAATAGAATATATGCTTATTTTACAAGCCAGGACACCAATACCCTCAGCAACTGTTACCCCACAGAAAGGAGAGTTTTTGTCTATGCTGAATGGAGACCTAGCCCCATGGTGCTTCTCTGCCCAGGGAGACATCAATCCTGATGCTTCACAAGCCACTTCCCATGGCCAAGTCCTCCTGGGGAGGACATCTTTCAATAGTTGTGGTCAAAGCTGTTCTGTTTTGCATAGAAAAGTTCATTTCTGTCTGCCCGGGAGATGGTTTATGAAATGAGTCTTCAGTCTTGTGGTTAAGGCTTTCAGATTTTATGAACGTTATTCAAAATTGTGGTTAGCAGAAAAGCCTGCCATGCAATGAGATGCAATATCCTGATAGACTAGAGGTCTGTGAGCAGTCCTAGGTTGATCTGAGGCCTTGATGAAAGAAAGAAAAGTGGAAAGCTGAAAAACTGGGGAAAATATATCTGGCATGCTGACACACAGCCAACAATTAAAAGAAGAAAAAAAAAACGAATAAGCTTGATCCTGTTGCACAGATATGTTTAAACATCTTAATTAGAAAGCCATGTTCCACATCACTCCTGACATAACTGTCCAATTTTCTAAACCACAGACCTCCTAGAAACTATGCAAAACTCCAAATGCAGCAAGCAAAACAGCACATAGAAGACTTGTTTCTTTAGAAGTCTTTCTTTAGAATTTAACCTTGCTAATATTTGTATGCAAATGGGAAAAATAACCAAAACATTATTTTCCAAGGGCCATTAGGATTTGGAGCTGTAGATGGAGAAACCCAAGGTTACCCTGGACTAGGATCCTGGTTCAGTTAAAAGGTAAAACAGAGATTAGGCCAGTGAGTATATCCAATAGCTAAGAGAATGTGAGTCAACAACAGAAACACATGGTTTTGCCCAATGCACGCAACAACCATTTTCTGGCCAGAAGATATCAAAGAGCAATGAGCTAGACCAGAGCCTGGGTGTTTTGGCACTCCTAGTGTGTACTTCAAGTCCAGCTGAATCAGTGGGGAAGCATGCATAGATGCTTTCACTATGATTTCTTTTCTTAGTCAGTTGTTACAACGCCTGGCTGGCAGGAAAAAGTAAATAAGCATCAGAAGAGAATACACTTCCAAATCCACTTCATGATGAGTCTTTGCCACTAAGTGCACCTTTTTACTCCAGTCTGACCATTTGCAGTATAACCTGAAGAGTATTCATGGCCGGTTCTATGTACTAAGTGACATCTATTTATCAACTGATATAGCTGTAGATCCCTAGAATGAGATATTTACATGCAAGCTAAAAAGATGACTTCAATTAATCTGCCACTCAACTGTGGCCACCCCTAAGGAGAAGCAGTCACTGGTGACACTGAAAATATTCTCAAAAAAACTTCTTTAAAAATATAATACTCTCAGGTAGCCACAGGATTTGACTTTTGTCACTGCTTTATCTTGGCAGCATTGGAACCGCAGAGTTCTTGATTGATTTGTGTCATGTAGTGGAAGTTTTGCACCATGGTCCTTGCAAGCCTTTGCTTTGTATCCAGCCAGGAACCTGGTCTGGACAGGACACACCTCTAGGAAACAAAGCTTTGCTGACCAGAGCCAGCCAGTAGATCTTGCCATGCTGATCGCTGGCCAGTGGGGCTGTGAGAGCCCCTAGCTACTGAATTTTTTTCTTCAGCTCCAGGAGTAGGGTGTTGTGTCCCACAGAGTAGCCCACAGTTCAGCAGCCCACAGTTTGGTCTGTGCTGCACTGGCTGGGAAGTTGGCTAAGAAAGATGCAAGGTCACTGGTAAACAAAGCACATGTTTTCCTTTGAAAAAGCAGAGATGACAGCTTACCCCAGAGCTATAGGTGTGCTGAATCCCCATTTTCTGTGTGAAAAGCAAATTCATAGGAGTGAGAATATAAGAAACACCCTGTGGGACTTCTGTGACAATATGATGTCATCCAGCCACTGATTTCTGCAGGGGTGGAGTGAATCTACCAAATTCTTGTTAGACAAACACCATGATACTTTGATTCTTAATGTGCCTATAGCGCAGTCATCTGCTCTTTGGAACTGCAGTTCTCTGCAAAACCTAACTCACAAATGGCTGATAAATCCTTGTGTTCCTGTCATCACATTTTTAGTTCCAAAATCAAACTGGTGTTTCAGAAATGCCACCAAGAATTATATCAGCATTTTCAACTTTTTTTCCTGACATTTTTTTTTCTTCAGAAATGTCCTGTGCATTCAACTCCAAACTAAAAGCAGAACAGTCTGCCTTTAAGTTGTAATCCTTAAGCAATAACTTGTTTGCCAAAGGAAATTTTCCCAGTTCAAGTAGGTACTGCAGGTGCATAACACTGTGTTTTTTCCCTTTGCATTACAAACATTAGGTTTCCAGTAATGGCAGAAGAATGTAAGTCAAATAATTACAGAAACAGGTAGGAGGCTTAAGAACAGCCCAGCTCAGAGAATTCCGGATAGCTGATGAAAAGCTTTGTCAAATAGCAGGAGTCATCATCTATATAATTCAATGCAGCTCTCGCAGGCAAATGTTGCAAAATTCAGCATCAAATTATCCAATGAGCCAAATTCATTCAAAAAAGCAACAAAGCTCACCCAGGGATAGGTCTGCAGTGCTATTGCTGAAATAGTTTTCCAGTTCAGTTTGGCAGTGCAAATTACCTAAGTCTACATGCAGCCACTTACCGCTAATAAACTTCTTTCCTTACTGCACACAAGCCTCCTAGCTCCTCCAGGCATCCTTCAGCTGCCTCTTAAGAGATTAAACATTTGCAGAATATTTCTAAATATGTTACATATTAAATATATTCAACTGGATAGATGAATGTTTCATGGATAACTAAACAGGTAATGGATAATGACTGTTTAAACTGTAGTGTGCAATCCTGCTTGCATTCTCAGTTACTTTATCTTTGTGTCTCTGTGCAGAGCAGATCCAGACATCTGATGGGTTAAACAGTGTGGTTACTTTTAGGGCCAGATTTACAAAGGATTTAGGGTTCTCATTAAAACCTATGGAAAGTTAGTGGCTTGTGCAGCAATTCAGGACTTAAAATATCTGACGAAATGTTGCCCTGAGAAAGGCTTAAATGAATAGTGGAAATTTCAAATAGGGAAGAACAGGTTTCCTGAGAAGCAGTAATGAGACTCAAGTTTTTCAGAACTTTTTGCTGTATCTCTCCTGAATTTCCTGTGTCCTCTCTTGGATTGCCTTGCAGTATTTCCACAGTGACTTGAAAAGTGAACAGACTCACAGAATAAGAATGTTTTTCTGATTATATCAATCAAGGATATGAATAAAATAATTATATTTTCCTGAAATATTTAAATTGCTGTTTGTTCAATGAAAGCTTAAATAAGAATGTAATTTTTCTGGCTGAACAATGAAGGTCTTACATAGATTTTTTTTTTTTTTTTTTTTGTCTTGGCAGGTTGCTTTGCTGCCAAATAATGCTGCTGATCTTAGCAAGCAAATCACTGGTGAAAAAGTGCTTGCTTCTAATGTATATATCCCTGGCCCCCCAGGCCAGCCTGGCCAACCAGGCCCTCCAGGTAATACCAGAGGGGTGGAAATGTGCAGGATTGTTGTGCAAGAATGTTTAGGACTAAAAAAATAAACTTCAGTCTGATAGCATGATTTTATATTTCATTTAATATCACATGATTTCATATATTTCATATTTTGATTGATATGTTTGCATTTGTACTAAATTAAAAAAAAAAAGAAAGAAAAAGAAAAAACCAAACACAAAAACTTTATGGATGTTATGTCAGGCTCTGCTAACTGTCTGACATCATGTGTTTCTCGGCATGCAAGCTGCGTTTGTCCTGTATGTGTTAAATTTCTCCCTCTCCCTGGGATATCTCACCTGCTTCAGTTGTCATTTCCTGTATTTTAACCCTGTCTTAAAACACTCTCCATTTCATTTCAGGAATACCTATTGCTTTAGCTCACTGTGAGTAGTAGAGGAAAAAATGTGCTTTCAGCTCATAGGAGTTTGTGCCAACTCTTTTATTTTTCCTTGCCTGATTTGTGAGGATTCATCTGCTGGTTTTATGTTATATCCTAAATTGAAAGAAATTTGAAAAGAAAAGTATAACTGCACTCACACCTTCTTTGCTAAGTTATAGATTGAAACAATGTGAAAAACAGAGAGATCCTAAAGCCCAAACTTAATCCAGACACCTCACATCTGGTGGCCATCAATACTCAAAATTTTGCAAATTCTGTTGAATGCAGAACTAATTTTGGGTCAGCAATAAATCCAAGCATTTTGCTGGATTTCATAAGGATTCTTACAGAGTACTGGCAAATATTCTTTATGAGGACTGATTTACTCCCTCCTGAACTGAACCCCATCTTCCCATTTATACCCCCTTTTACAGTCTTTCTTTGTTTTCTGAGTCATTATCTCATTTTCCTGGAGGATGGGTATCTTCAGTCTTCAGTTCATCTGAAGTGCAAGGACAATATGTTTAGAGGTTCTGCAACAGACTCTAAAGGGTAGAGTGGGTTGCTTTGCAATTCCTCCAAGGTAGGCCTGACCCTGCAGGTCTCCCATCCACTGGGTTTCCCCTTGACTGAGCTGTCTGAGGTACTGTAGAAATCTGAAAACCACCCCTAAAAAAACCCTTAAAACCACCCTTGCTCACCTCCTTTGCTGCCCCCGCCCAGGGAGAATCCCAGGGAGTTGTCACTGAACTTGAGTTGTCTCCTTTTGAAAATCCTAACTGTGCGTATTCAGTCCTGCTGAATGCTTTTTACTCTCTGTCTTTTATTCTCTATGTTTTTCATGTGCCCTCAGTATGAAGGGAAGTGTTTCCCCCTCTAATCATGAAGTGTTTCAGCTAGTGACATTTTAATGGTCTTTTTTGTCTGCAAATGTTGTTTCAGGTGCCTGATTTTCTGGTTTATATTTCCTACTGTTTCTTTTGAGTTAAACATATGTTTTGTTGCCTGAGTGCTTCCTAAAAAGTAACATGCTCTGCTGAACCAGCAGAAGCTGAAAAGCAAAATGGAAGAACAGAGCCTCCTAACATTGGCTATTGCACTGGTAAAAAGAGAGGTGCAGCCCCCCACTGGAAAGAGCTTGCTTGTGTCAGTCATGTAGATGCCCATGACCCAAAATTCCCATGAGTTTTCTGAGGCTCTCTTTTTATGAGATGCTCCTAAATGTGATTTGTTCTTCTTTGTGTGAAAATGAGGCATTTGTGCTTTTTTCCTCATTCCCAGTCTGTGTCCCTAAGCACCTGGCAGATTCGAATTCTTGTTATACACAAGATATAATTGTTTGGTCTTCATCTCTTGTAGCTACTGTGACAAGGGTTAATGTTGTCTCAGATGGCTGCTGACATGCAGATGCAGATAAATTGGTTGTGTTGTTGTGTATTTGGGTGTGTTAAAGTAACCAGCCCACTGGGTCTTTTAAAAAAAGTCATTCCCCACTTCTTACACTGATGAAGTGTCATAAAGGCTTTCTCTGGCAGGTAACTTTTGCTTTTGATTTCAGGGGCTCCAGGACCTAAAGGGAGTCAAGGAGCTCCTGGATTACCTGGACCTCCTGGACAGCCAGGCCCTCGTGGATCAATGGGACCAATGGGCCCATCTCCAGACATATCGCACATTAAGCAGGGCAGGCGGGGCCCTGTGGTCAGTATTCCTGCTGTGCACTGCACAATTGTCCTTACTCCACAACTTCTCACACCCTTGTGAATACTTTCTTTTCTCTTGCAGGGCCCACCTGGTGCCCCAGGGAGAGATGGTAGCAAGGTGAGGAGAGGTACTAATTTCCATAAAATGGGCACATGCACATGTGAAGTGCAGGCTTGCTACAGAGACTCTACACACTTGTGGACACACCCTTTTACTACCTCATTTCCTTTGTTAAGATGAAAGCATCCTGTTGTCCCACTGCTTCATGTCATCTTTCTGTTATTTTGTGTTTGCCATTCCTAAAGTCTTGCAAATAGTCTGCTAGGCTCTATGCCACACAGAATTCTTTTCTTTCTCTGAAGCTCTTTTGGCTTTTCCATGAAGAAACATTGATGCTTTAGCCCTTTTTATTCATTGTGAATTCTTCCTGTTCATTGATTCATTTATTACTGTCCAAGAGAAATATCAGAAATGCCCCACTCTGCTGCCACTAGAATCAGCAGCAATTTCCTTGCATTCCTCCTTCACTTCCTTTTCTTTTTCCAAACAAGCATCAGCTGATGGTTCTTGATCTGGGGACAGTAAGTTAAGCTGCAGAAGCAAACTTTTTTCGTTCTCTTTAGTCACAGCAAACTAACTGAGGTGGTATTCATTACAGGGGGAGCGAGGAGCACCAGGACCAAAGGGGATACCTGTAAGTATTCCACACAGGAGGAATTTCCACACAGAGTGATGCTGACCACTAACCACAAGTCAGCCAAAGAAAAAGAAAAGAAAATTTTGTGCCAAGATAACAGATAATTTATATACACAGAAAATGTTGTTGGAAACAAAGTAATTACCTGTTTTCATCTAAATGTTTTTGCTTACAAACCTCTTCCTTTGCTGGGTGTGCAACCAAAGGCAGTAGGTGCACCTCTGCCTCACAGTGGTGCTTAGACACCATTAGAAGGCAGAACTATGCAAGGTGCTACTTAGTACAGTTCAACCTCTGCTCCCAGTGTGAATTTGCTCCCTGGAACCTTTTAAAATCCTGCCCTCACCTCTCTCAGATTTGGGAAACTAGACATTTTGAGCTCAGAAGAAGGAATGAATATTGACGATCTGTTTTCAGGTAAACTTGCTTAAAAAATCTCTGGGGTACCCAGCACAGGAAGGACATGGACCTGTTTGAGCAAGTCCAGAGGAGGCCACCAAGTTGATTAGAGGGTTGGAGCACCTCTGCTATGAGGAAAGGCTGACAGAGTTGGGATTTTTCAGCCTGGAAAAGGGAAGGCTTCAGGGTAACCCAATAGCATACCTGAAGGGAATCCACAAGGAAAATGGAGAGGCACTATTCACAAGGGCATGTAGTGACAGGACAAAGGAATGGCTTCAAACTGAAAGAAGGCAGGTTTAAATTAGATATTAGATATTAGGATATTAGGATATTCTTTATTGTAAGGGTGGTGAGACACTGGCACAGGTTGCCAAGAGAAGCTGTGGGTGCCCCATCCCTGCAAGAGCTTAAGGCCAAGCAGGATGGGGCTCTGAGCAATCTGGTCTATTGAAAAGTGTCCCTGCCCATGGCAGATGTGCTGGGACTACATGGTCTTTAAGGTCCCTTCCAACCCAAACCACTCTATGATTCTATTCTCATTGGCGGGTTCTATTTTCTCATTGGTGGAGTTGATTTTTAAGAGTGTGCCCGGCAGAGTGTGCTCAGTATTAGCAGTTTATTTTACAGTGTGAAGTCAGCCAAAAAGAAATAATGATTTTCTAAAATCAGATAGTCTCTGCATTGTAATTACCAATATATCTAGTAAGTGATGGACAGCAGCAAGGTTACATATTGAAAAGACACTTGACAAATAATAGCAGCCTTAAAAGAATTTGTTGATCAATCATTCTAAGAATGTAATTTATGTCAGTTTAATAAGCAAGAAGACAAGAAACCAAGTTTAATCTCCTCTGTTCCCATGAGGTCTGAAGACATTCTTATGAAGCAAAGGAATTGTTAGCTGACAAAAGGGCTGAGCATCTTATAAATGTAAGCTCTGTCTGCAAAAACATTTGATTCTTTCAAAAATTGTTTCCTGATCAAAGGTGATTAAAAAACAGACCATTAGCTTTTGGAAATTGATACAAAGCAGAATTTTACTGAACAACCCCTGCAGGAGTAATTCTATCAGCCACTTTGAAAACTGTAAGAGCAAGGTGGATTGTTATTAATGGCAGTGCCTTGTGACTGCAGGGCCCACCGGGTTCATTTGATTTCCTATTGCTGATGATGGCAGACATCAGAAACGACATCGCTGAGCTGCAAGAGAAAGTGTTTGGACACAGGACTCATTCATCAACAGAAGAGTTTCCATTACCTCAGGAATTCACAAACTATCACGACACAGTAGATTTTGGATCTGGAGAAGACTACAAACCACGGGCAACATCCAGGAGCACCAGGTTACAGAAGGCAGACCACCCTTAGCTATTCCTACTGAAAAAAAAAGCCTCTTTAGAATTTTTCAATATAAAAAAAAATGCACTGACAATGTTATACATACATACATACATATATATATATATATATATGTGTGTGTGTGTGTGTGTGTGTGTGTGTGTGTATATATAATTTCCCATTTTTCTTTCTGCTTTTCCTGAACCATGCTGCCTGTACTGTAGCTTTCCTGGTTCATAGTAGCCTCCTTGCAGAAATTCCATACCGCCAAGCCTGCACTGTGCATTGTACCTAGACTATCAAAAAAAACCTTCTTAGCATATAGCATGATTAAGGCATGCTCTAGCTAATAACACAGACCACAGCATTCCATCTGTCTAATTTGCATTCTATGTCCAAATGACCCAGTACACAAATTTTGCCAGGGACAAAGGGTTAGCTGAATATCATCCTTGAATGATGTTGATAATGAACACCTTGGTCCACAGTTACTTTATTAATGCAAATAAATTATACCACTAAACTCAAGTCTCCAGCTACTGTCCGCAAGCTTAGGAGAGTGTGAGAAGTGGACCCCTGTTTCACAGCAGAGGACATCTGTAAGTGAGACATGTCCTCTATTATGCCTCATCAAGGCAGAAAAAGGCAAAAAAAAAAAAAGTTGAAGGGTTAAACAAGGGTGCTGCTGCTTGATCAGGAAATTATTTGGCTTTTTATTGCTAGAGTATTGTTCAAAGACAGTCAAAAGATGTGTGCATCCTAAACTACTTTAGGACACACACAAACACTACTTTTTCTTTACCATTGTCCTACTGCTTAGTGTGAAGGCCAGTTGGCTTTCTCAACAGATTTGTGTTGGATACATTACACAAAGATAATCAAGATAAAGGGGATGTTTAAAGCAGGAAACCAAATCAAAAGTGAATCAAGCAGGATTATTGGCAAGAACAAAATATATCCCAGCCTTGCAGAAAGAGTCAGGTTCTGACCTCTTGCAGGTGCATGTCTTCCTTGGTGAAATTCTGAAGTCTGAGTGAAATCAAGAGCAGAGAGAGGCCTCATGTTTGCATAGAGCTTCCACCTGTTTTGTTCCTCTGCTGCATGAGACCAACCTAAATGGCTTTCACCAAACTGGAACACAGAGTGGCAGTGTGTTTGGCCGGGTGTATGAGGAGTGTGAGTAGGTGCAGGAGTATACATGACAAAATATTTCAGCTGGTACAAGGACGGCTAAGGTGAGGTACTGCACATGGGATCCTGTACTTGTGCATGAGGATAAAAGGGAGTGCCCTTTATTTACACTGGAAAATTGGATGCACAAATTATACCATACCTCATGGATGATGTATGTTGCCATTTCTTTTGGATTACTACAGCTGCTGAGGACTTTGCCATGCTTAGAATATAATGGAGTATATTAAGCTCAAAATTTCAATGTTGTGTCTGTGTAGCTGCTACTTTTACAGTATGTTTAGTGTTCGGTAGTGTCCATGTCACAAATGCAAAGAGAAAGTTGTTACTTTGCCATGTTTTTCAGGGCTTGCATGTTCTAGTAGAATAAATAGGGGTAAAAATATAAGAAGGGCTTTTTCAGATAACACATAAAGGTTTGCATTCCATTCCACATTCTCTGAGCCAAAAGATAGTTGGTGTAATCCCGACAGCATCAGTACAGGTCATGCTGCATAAACGGCTGGCTATCTAGACTATTCCATAACTTCTTTGTATTGTTTTAAGAGGATGTGTTCATTCCTAAAGCTGTTTCCCAACTTCTTGCTGCCACTAAGCCACAAGACAGGGCATTAGCTTTAAAGAACATGAGTGTTCTGCATTTCTTTTCACATTATATCTGTATCAGTATTTACAAAGCAATGCCTAAGTCATTGGGGATAGCTGAAAAAAAATTATAGCAATCTAACCCTGTGGTCCTTGGGCTTCTCCTCTGTCTGGGAGGAGCTCTGCCAGCAGCTGCAGATCCAAGTAATCTTGTGAATCACATAATAAGGGAGACTTGAGGAAGGTACCTGTGTCCAAAAGAGGGATGGTCTTATATGCAGCAGGCTGGGAAAAAAACTCAAAGATAGCATGAACTGAGGCATTTATTTTCTTAATTTCAAGCAGGCAACCGAGTATAAATTATGTCATTTATGGATATGCGATTTTAATTAAGTTTGTTAAATGTCAAATGTTGTATTTTTAAATCTAGCAAATTATGGAACCCTTGCATATGTTTACCACTGCACCCTGCTGGATCAGGCCGGTTCCCACTAGAGAATTAGTAGCTGCAGGTTTTTGACCATCTGAATGATCTAACTTTTGTTAGATGAGTCACTTCCTACATACAAACTAAATACTATTGCACACTGCCCACAAGGTGATGTATTCTAAAAAAGGCACTTGTTTTAGTTCTAAATTCTGCTTTTCAGAATAGAGGCACAAACCAAATGAGAAGTTCCCACAGTCTGACCATCAAATTCAGGGAGAGTGGACAACTGCCCTGCTGTAAAAGTGCCCAGGAAAGAGCTATTCTGAAACTGGACCAGAAAAGCAGATAAAATACATATTTTGCTGTAAGTACAGCAAGTTGTCCTACAGATTCATGAATATAAATATAGCACATGCTTACATGCCTTTCTGAATGGAAACCTCAATGACTTCCCTTTCTGGAACTAGCATCATTGGCTTTCACAGTACTTAAAAAAAGAAAAGTGACAGAATGTGTTCCTTGGGTTTGCCCTTGTTGTTACCCTCCTCTGCCCAGATTTCCTGCCTCAAAACTGTTTGAGTCCCAGCAGCAAGGAGGGAACACTATGGCAAACATCACCCGACATGACATAGGAATTCCTGCAGCAGGAAGAGCACCTCTGAGCACAGCTGGCTGGGAAGGGTCAGCCTTCAATCTGCATTCAGCTGAGATTTTTGCATGGAACTTCCTAATTTCTGATTACCTGTGTGGTAACTCATAAAACACTGTATCAGCAACATTTCCTTCAGATTTTGGGATAAACACATAAAGATTCAGAAAAGTGTCATTTTCTTCAGCACACCAAATGTTTCATCAAGCCAGAGCAGAGGAATCATTTCCAATCTTCACTTTTGTTACTTGTAGCCAGAGAAGTCACTACCTTGCAAATTATTTATTACTCTGTGGCTCCAAAAAGAAACTTCTACACTCATGGCTAGTCTCATTACCAGGCTCATGCACATGACAACTTTGTTTCATATAAATGGTATGTATAATTTTATTAGAAAGAAATATTATTTCGATGTTAAGATATCACATTATAAGAAGAAGGATAATAAAGAATCTGTTATTAATATTAGAAATATATTTAAAGGGAACATTTGCAAGAGTGTTTAGTGATAAGAAAATTCTAATTGTTAATAGGTTTAACAAAATAATGAATCTTGAAAAATGTTTTTTTTTCAACACTGTGCCAAGTACATAAAGATTTGGTCTTTCTTGCAATGCTATAGTTCTGACACACAAGAATTCCTATATAGTCAGGCTAAATTAGGAAAAGGAGAGTTGTAAATAGAATTAGGGCCATGCCTGGAGTTACTGTTAGCATCACAGCTTGCATAGCCTTCTGCCTAGAAGTATTTCAGAGTTAATGTACCAAGTCCCAGAGCAGCAACAAAAGGTGGGGATGGGGTCCAATTCTCTGTTAATTTTACATTTTAAAAAATCCGTATGTTTGTTCC
Source organism: Vidua chalybeata (assembly GCF_026979565.1). Lineage (NCBI taxonomy): Eukaryota > Metazoa > Chordata > Aves > Passeriformes > Viduidae > Vidua > Vidua chalybeata. The sequence goes on from NC_071570.1 coordinate 41,023,123, forward strand.
TTTTACAAATTCCAATAGCTATACTGTTCACTTTATTTATATATAAAATACTAAAATGTGTATAAGATTACTGTGATTTTATGATGTATTCATAATAACAAAGATATTTTTTCTTACACTGTTGGTAGCTGTATTTATTGCACATTGACCTTTCTCTGAAACACAGTAATGTTGGCTGGAAGAAACAGATGGCAGGAACTCTCCTTATGCTGCCTTCTAGCACTTGTCTTGGAGCTGAACAATACTGTCATAGTTCTTTGACTCTGGGACATGAGCTTTTGCAAGCTGGGGTGGGTTTCAGTCTTTGTGGGAATAAAGCACACAGCCGCCTCTCCTCTGTGGATGGGTGGTGGCTCCTGTGCCACATCAGGGCTACACGAGGCTGGATCCAGCAGCCCCACACCACGCTGCCGGGTGTGCACAGTTTCTGCACAGCCCGGGAATGCAGTACGGGGGTCCGGAGCCTCTGGCATCCCGCCACCAGTAATGGGGAAAAGGGGGAAGAACACAGGCTCCATCAGGCCTTGCCTGGCCCTCGCACGCATCTAGTCGAGCCCCTCCCCGCAGCCCCAGGAACATCCTGCGGGCTGTGTCCGACAGCTGAGGTCAGCGAGGAGCCCATCGTCGCTGCAGAGCCCATGCTGCCTGCGCAGTGCCTCAAGGGCAGACGCTGAGCTGGCACCACGCCGGACGGGCTGTCATCCCTGGCAGGATCCCACTCCACCGCCAGGATCCAAGATCCCCGATATGCGGGTAAATGTGTATACAAACTAAAATGAAAAGTATCTATAAGTCATAGTAAATCATGGGAGTAAAAAAAAAAAAAAAATAAAAAGAAAGACAAAATGAGAAAAAGTTGGAATAGTCATAGTAACAACTGCCTTCGGTTTTAGAAAGTAGATAGTGAATGCAAAGTGTTAAAGACAAAAATCCATGGTTAGCAGATCTAGGAATGAAAAGGTAGACAAAGGAGTTCCCGGTTGTACTGAGGATCCCGCTAGTAGTATTGTTCTGTGACTGTATGAGAGTAACAGAACAGAACTGTCAAAAATTAATGGAAAGCAGGATCTCAAGTTACTTGACGTGTGCATTTGGGGAAAGCAAAATGGTAGTCGTATGACATGATCCTTTTACTTTTAACCAGTTACACAGCAGTGTGTTAAAGTCGGATATTTTTATATCTGCTTGTTTAATTAAATTACATCCGATAGTTTTAAAAAGAACTAACAGAGGACCGCCGGGACACTGGATCGCCGCGGCGCGGCTCCTTCACGTCCGCAAGCATCTCCCCGCTCCGCCGGGTCTGCCCCGGCTCCTTGTCCCGGTAAGACGTCCCAGTACGTGGCTGCGGGCTGAACTCCGTGAGGAAGAGCAGTGCCAGCAGGGCGAGAGAGGTGATCGTGTCCCTTTACTCAGCACGGACCGCTGTGTCCAGTTCTGGGCTCCTGAGCGCGAGAGAGACGTGGAGCTCCTGGAACAGGTCCAGTGAGGGGTGGCAAAAGTAATTAATGGGCTGGAGTGTCTCTTAGAAGAAAAGGCTGCGCGAGGTGGTCGTGTTCAGCCTCCAGAGGAGACTGAGAGAGGACCCCATCAATGTCTGTCAGTGTCTGCAGGGAGGGGTCAGGGGATGGACAAGGCTCTGCTCAGTGGAGCCGAGCAGCAGGACACGCGACAACGGGCCGAAACTGGTGCAGAGGAAGTTCCACTTGAACAGGAGGAACTACTTCTTGACTTGTTCGGGTGACGAAATCTGGGACGGATTTCTCGGAGAGGCTCCGGAGTCTCCCTTATCCGAGATACTCAAGAAGTGCATGAACGCATTGCTCTGCCGTGTGCTTCAGGACGACCCTGTTCAAGCAGGGAGGTGGGACCAGGTGTCCCGCCGTGGTTCCTAAGCAACCTGACCCGTTCCGGGACTGCGGGACTGTGGCTGTGACTACAGCTCCCGGCGTGCTGCGCGGCGCCCGGGGGCTGCCGGGAGGCGGCGGTGGCCGGGCCGTCGGTCGATCGGCGATATGCGGCTGTCGGTGGCGGCCGCCATCTCGCATGGCCGCGTGTACCGGCGGCTCGGGCTCAGCCCGCGGTCGCGCCTGGACCTGCTGCGGAACCTAGTGACAGCACTAGTGCGCTATGAGCGCATCGAGACGCCCTGGGCGCGGGCGGATGAGATGCGCGGCTACGCCGAGCGGGTGAGCGGCGGCACCACGCCGGGCCGGGCCGGGCCAGGGGGCGGCGGGCGGCCGAGGCACCCTGACCCACCGCCTCCTTCCTCACCCGCCGCATCTCTCCTCACTCGCCTCCTCCTTCCTCCCCGCAGCTCATCGACTACGCCAAGCGGGGGGACAAGGACGAGCGTGCCATGCGTATGGCGGATTTCTGGCTGACCGTAAGTACCCCCCAGCCCCACATCCGTCCCGGCCCGCCGCGGAACCCGGGCTGAGCGTGCCGCCCCGCAGGAGAAGGACCTCATCCACAAGCTGTTCAAGGTGCTGGCGCCCCGCTTCCAGCCGCACCCCGGCAGCTACACGCGCCTGCTGCAGATCCCCAACCGGGACGGGCTGGACCGCGCTAAGATGGCGGTGATCGAGCTGAAGGGGAGCCCGCTCCCGCCGCTCGTCCGCCCGCGCCGCGACTCCGACAAGACGCTGCTGAACCAGCTGGTCAAGGGATACCGGCAGGACGCGCGACCTCGGGGCACCGCCGTCTAGGGTACCCTAGGGAAGGGAAGGTGTGGCAGGAGGTCTGGAGGGTGATGGAAGTTGCTATGGCCAGGGCTGAGCTTACTGGCTGCTTCCAGTGGTTTGAATAGAGGCTCAGCAGGAGAAGGAAATCAAGCTAGGAGCCCTGATGATTAACATTTTCTGTGTAAATAAACTTTGTTCAGAAAGTCAGTTTGGTTGTATTTGAGTTGTGTTCAGAGAATCATTTAGGTCAGAAAAGACCTCTGAAGTTATCAAGTCCAGCCTATGATCAAACACCACTGTGTCAACCAGACTATGGTGCTAAGTGCCATATCCAGTCTTAATTTTAATACCTCCAGGTGTGATAGGGACTGTGACTCCACCACATTCTGGGCAGCTCATTTGTGTCTATTCACCCTTTCTGTGAAGAATTTCTTCTTAATGTCCCACATAAACCTCCCCTGACTCAGCATAATTATTATGCTTGTAAGTTAATTGCTTATTCCAGAAAAATGGATTTGCTAACAGTATGTTCTAGGAACCAGTGTTTAGCATTTCAGGGCAGGAAGTTTGGTGAGAAATAAGATACCTCTGCTGTTTAAAAAGCACTGAATGCAAATAGGATGGTAACACTGAGCTAGGTACTATAAAGCGACAACAAAAGAATCTTGTCTTACAAGGTGGTAACAGGTATAAGTCTTAGTAATCTAGCAAGAGCTTGACAGACACCACAGCTTCAGAGGCAGGAGTGCAAGACATCTCTATTACTCTACTGGAACAAAAATGGGGAGTAGCAGAATTTGGATTTCAGAGTGGTATAACTACTGAAAGTAGTACTTCAAAGTCCTAGCTGTAACTTTGAAGTGGAGAAAAGAAAAAAAAAAAAAAAAAAAAAAAAAAACAAAAACAAAAAACAAAAAAAAAAAAAAAAAAAAAAAAAAAAAACAACAACAACAAACAAACAAACAAAAAAAAACCAATACCAACCCAAATGTAAAACCGCAGGATAGAATACCCAGTTGGAAAGGACTTCAAGAACACTTGGCCCAACCCTTCATGGCAAAACACAGTGGAACCAGTGTGGCTTCCTAAACTTTGTTACATTTCTTCCTCCCACGTTTCACAAACTTAAGAGATTTAAACAAGTGGCCCTGTGTAGCAAGCTAATTGTATGGAAAGACAAAGAACCCCCATTATATATTCTCTCTTTGAGGCACTTAGCTCACATAGTACTAGTTCTGTTTTAATAAATGCCAGTGAGAAATTAAAGATGGGTGGTACTGCTTAAGGAAGAAGAAAAAACTGTTGAACTGCTACAAGGTCAGTGTTCAGACATACTTTAATCTTTATGTTTCTAATAACCTTGAAATTGTCCTCTTTGCAGTTGGTCGTATTCAAATAGATGTTTTCTGAACCAAACTGCTGCACAACTTCCACATTATTAAAAGTCCATGCTGAGGCTTTAACAAAATACAAAAATACCTCTTAAAAAACATTTAATGAGGGAAAACAAGTTACACTCCCATCTGCTTGACCTTAAGTTATCTTGAGTTTACTAAAGTGCAAAAAAGCTAGAAGATTCTAAGCTAAATTGGGGGAAATCCTTGATAGAAGGTTTTTTTGTGTACAAATGCATATTTTGCAGTATCTTTATGAACATTAGGGCAGCTAACAAAGCATTCATCATCTCACACAGTGTGTAGTCCTCCTCAATTCAGTGCTACTATACATCCCTGAACATTCTATAAGATTGTGGAAGCTTCTGCCATGAGGGTGGTTGTCCTGCCAGTCTGCTTTGTACTCAGGTGGGTCAGGCTTTCAGCTGCCTGTAGAGGAAAACAAAGGGGAAATTCACAGTTAATATGGGAAATCTGTCCTCATTATACCCTTGTGTCCTGGCTGCCAGGATCAGGCTTCTTCCATCGCCCTTATAACCATACACAGGTCCAATGGTCACTTCTTACATCCTGTCCTCTTCCACCTCTGGAACCTGGATGCCTACCTGACTGCAGCTGTGAGACTCCGGTACCAGTCATTGATCTCTTGTTGGTTGCTGGACATCAACAGCAGTGTCTTGTGTGGGAAGGAAAGCTGAAAGATAAGCAGAATCTGTGGCATTCCTTGCCAAGGCAGCAACTGCAGTAAAAGGAAAATCATCACCACTGAATTCAGTCCCTGCATGCTAATTGTTACGCTTTTTCTTCCCACACAGAAAAATGTAGTCTTAATATTGAGTGAAGCCAGAGACTGTAGAGTACAGAACAAGTGCCAGTCTTGTCTCCTGTTTCCAGTCAAAGTTGACACCTCATTCTAACCTGTTTGGAGATGAGCAATTAGAATTCTCAGCAGCTCATCCAATTTTCTACCATATTCCATGTCCCATGGGGTTCTTTCACTACCATCATCTACAGGTCACAGCTTGCTCAAAGAGTTCTTTGTCATAGCTCACAAGAAAAGAGCTAACACAGCCGCAGGTGCAGCCTTGGAAGAGCTGACTTTGAAACCCCTACAGAAGACTCTAGTCCCTGTCAAGGAATCTGCAGCCCTCAGGAAGTTAGATGCACAACATCTGCTGCAATAACACCCACATTTTTTCCATTCTCTGTTTTTCTACATGTTCATGTACATGTAGACATGTACATTTCTACATGTAATCAGTGTAAATCATTGTCATGTGAGTGTGGGGCTGGCGCCCAAACCTGTGGCTCTGATGAGGGCATGTCAGAGTCCAAGTGGAGCCTCCTTACCTGAGCTAAGTGAAGCAACCAGCAGCCTGTAACCCCAGAGTGTGCAGAAGGCTCCACACCATGAAAAGAAAAGCACCTGCAACACTCAAGAAGGGAAGGGTTGTCCTAACTCAGACTTGCTCGCTGCATTTTGTCACCACTGTCATCATCTCTTGAGGTCCCTCGGCTGCTGAGACAGCTGGAGACCTGCTTATAGGCCTGACTCCACTGGCACTTCTGCTTGGCACAGGTGGGAAGACTTACACTGAGGAGCCCTCCCTGGCTCCATGTGTGGCCGAACACTTTATCCACTGAGCACTGGTGGAGCAGGTAGACAGCCTGGCAGGACAGTTTGTTGGAGTTCAGCAGGTGCAGTGGGTGGCAGGGCTTCGCTGCAATGAGGATATCAGAGAACAGGAAGAACATCCTGCGCTTCAGTTCTTCTCCCTTTGCCGGCACCACCAAAAGCCAGCCTTCCCGGATATACCAGCGCCCTGGGTATGCCAGGGAAACAGAGACAGCTGTGAGATCAGAGGGAGGGCGGGCAGGAATAAAAAGTAAAGGATGTAATGAGACAAACAGGAGTACTGGGTGAGGCACCTTTGTAGGTTGCCGTGTTCTACGTCAATTCCAGCCACTAGAAGGCACTGGATGTCAGCTGGGTCCGGCCCACCACCACGGAGAGTACGCGTTCAGAAGCAGTAACCAGCCCAAAAAGTTCAGTATATGAGGAGCAGCTGAAGTTATTATAAATCTGCTATTTTAACTAAGAGTATATTATCATATGCAAGTCTGTTTAAAGTGATCAGAACAAAAACACTGTTTGAGAACGTTATGCATACCTTTAAATTAACATAAACTTTCAGAAAACACAACATGAACTATCTCAAATTGTGCTGCCCAGTTGTTTGTCATTAGTGGTATAACAGAAACTGGCTTCAGCTTTGAACAGTTTTCATTTTTTTCCTTGTTTTGTTTGTGTGTGCTAATTAAAAACATAAGCTCAACAAACGCCCCAAAAATAAAACCATGTTTCACAGGTCATCTAACTACATACAGACCTCCAGTAGCCAAGAGAGTGCAGATTGCAGATTACAAAAAGAGGGAGTTCTCTCTGTTCTAAAGAGAAGGCATGAAAGTAGATAGAAATGAGGAAGGTCTGAATAGGCAACCTTATCAACCTGTCTTGCAGAATAGAGTCCAGTGTCATCCACATGTGAAATTAATTGTGATAAAACAAGAGCAAAAGAAAGCAGGAGGAAAATAATCAAAACAATTTGATAATCCTAGCTGTGAGCAGCAATTTAAAAAAATAATAATGAAATAAATTAAATAAAGCAGGACTTCTTACTAAGATTATTGTGGAAGATAGCCATCAACTCATGGGAATTATGAGGACCCCTGCCAGTAAGATTGTTTATAAAAGTGTAAAGCCATAACAAGGTATTGCCTCCTTGTTTAGGAAGCATCTGTCAGGGAATTTCAGCCACTCTTTCATGCCTTAGCTTCTGTATGAGCTATAAATACTTTTTAGAATAAAAACACTGTTGTTTTCATTGTGGATTATGTCTTATTAGAATGCTATAGTCACCAAACAAAGAAGTGAGTGAATTCCTGCTTTGCTTATTCCACTGGAACCACTCCTCTTACCTGAATAAGAAACTGAGGAAGAGAAGGGTGAGGTGGAGGAATCAATCCAGGTTTAAAAAAACAAATGGAAGGAAGGTGTCAGAAGCATGGGGCTGGGCTGGGATCTGTTTCCCTCAGGTTATGCTGTGATCAGACTCACAGGCATGCAATCTGACCCAGACTGCACTGGAAGTCTTGGAATATAGATCCATGTCCAGGATTCCTAGGTATACAAGTTCTAGGAAGTTGTTGTGAAAGAAGGGCAAGAAAAATATCCCAGGGGAAGCTCTGGATGACAGAACAATGTGCTCAGTTAAGGAGGCAGTTCTGGCTGATAGAGTATTTGTCCTGAATATGGAAGGCAGCAAGAAAAGCAGGGTCTCCTAACTGGGAGCAGAACATCTCAGAGACACTGGCAAATGTGAGATACCCATCTTCAACACCCCCCTCTGTTCTGAATCTACACCATTTTGTTTTCTCTCCTGTTCCTTCCTGGCAACAGGACACAATCTTAACTGTCCTGCAAAAGCTATCTTGTTTCTGGAAAGCTGACCCAAAACTAGCAAGCCCCAGTTGTCTCTTACATTTGTGCTTCTCATATCCAATGATAACTATGTAACTGCAGCCAATGGAAAACATGACTACAAGAATTCTCTGTCCTATATGATAGAAATGCCTTTACTGACCCTCAACACTCATCCTGCTATTTGGTCTCAGAATTTTCAGAGACCAAAATAATTGGTGGACCAAACACTTTGAAACAATGGCCATGTCTGGTCTAGTTATACTGTTTTGGGGTGTTTGTTTCTTTTCATGGTGTTATCCTATTAGTTCTAACATTAATCAAGATAACTGATTGGCCTTTTTACTTATACACTACCCCAAATGTGCCCAGGCACCCCTACACATGCTCAGTATAAGCAGAGCATACCTGTGTTAGCTCCCTTTCACCTGGCAGCACCAAAAGGATTCTAAGAATAGGAAAGAAAATTGTAAATTAATTTGCCCATTGACAAATTCCCTAAGAGAATAACCTCTGATAAGTAACCTTTGTTCTACCTGTGCTGGTTTGGCTAGGATAGAGTTATTTTTTTCCCATAGTGGCTGTTTTGGATTTGCACTGAAAACACCATTGACAACATGTGTTAATTATTTCTGTGTAGGCACTGCTCAGTATCAAGGTCGTTTCTGCTCCTTCCACTTCAAGCCACAAGTGAGGAGGTTGGGAGTGCACATGAACATGGGAAGGCTCACAGCTGGAACAGCTGATCTGAAATCCCCAAAGGGACATTCTATATCATATGGCATCATGTTCAGCCTGTTATGCAGGAGAAAGAAGGAAAGGGGGGAGTTTTAAAGTGCTGGCTCTTGTCTTTCCAGGTAATCACAATGTGTGGTAAAGCAAGCCCTGGTTAGAGCCCTTTCCTTGGAATAGCTGAACACCTGCCTGCCCATGGCAGGTGGCGGATGAATTCCTTGCATGGCTTTGCTTGCATAAACAGTTTATGCTGTACTTGTTAAACTGTCTTTATCTCAGCCCACAAACTTTGTCAGTTTTACCCTTCTGAGTTTTTCTCCATCCCAGTGGGGAAAGATTTTTTCATTCAAAAATCCACACATGTTAATTACAACCACATTCATGAGTACCTGGAGGTTCTTGCATTAGAGACCTTCACACACAGTGTCTCTAACACTCCTCTCCAGCTGCAGCACTGTGCCTGGATAACCTCTGCAATAGCAGAGTTGAGTGCGGCTACAGGTGAAGCCCCAAAAGACCATTTCATAATTGCCCAGACTGGGCACATTTCTCACAATATTTCCTACATAGCTCAGAGTGTGGTTTGGGCATGGAGAGCACCCAGTCATGTAAGAGACCTAGCAATTGAAATGTTCTTACATGCCAGTGACTGTGGCTTTATCTATCTCAACAATCAACACAAATACAGTGATTTCTGTCTCAGTTTAACCATGCAGACAAAGAAAATTCTTCATATGAAGGGTGTGAGCAGAATGCCATTAATCTTGTAGCTTAATGTAAACAACAACACAGTTCTTGTGCCCTTGAAACTCAGGCATCTGTTGTTCCTGCAATGGAGTAGGGATAATGCCAGTGCTTACACTCTTCCAAAAGAATTTAGTGTCTCTCTCTCATTCCCACCCAGGACTTACACTCCTGCACTCCTGATCTTCTTGGGTTCCTAACTTTCTAACCACATGTCATCAGCTTCTCCTATCTGAATGTCAGGCAATCAAGCTGTTGCTTATCCTTACTCAAAAATTCTTAATTAAAAAAAAAAAAAAAAAGAGTGCTTGCATTAGTAGTCATACTCCTTTACCACCCAGCTGTGGAATTTGGGCAGAAGGGGAAAACTGGTTAATGTGAGTTGAGTCAGAGATGAAGGAGAGCATATGTACAGGTATCTCAGCATGGTAGAAGAAAAACAGAGTTGTCAGTAAGACCCACCTGGAGTCAAAACCTGAGTCTTTTGTCCTTTGAGCAATTTCTGAATCCGAAGAAGCTGCAAGGAGTTCTCTCTCTTATCAAAGATGTCTTGGACCCAGTGAGATACCTCACAAACAGATTTCACAGTCTCTGAAATTATAGCAGCATACTCTGAAGTTATCACAAATGAATGCGTATTTCACCTTATACATCTTGCTGAGAAAAGACAGCATGAAATTAAGAAGAAAAATTTTAAACCAAGTATTAATAACAGCTTTATTTAGAAATTTCTGTGAGAGATTGGACTAGATCACCTCTAGAGGCCTCTTTCCAACTAACAAGTCTGCAGTTCTAGAAAAGATTTGCCAATGAAACATCAGAGAGAGGAATAATTTCCTGGATTTAGAAGCAAAACCAGGAAAATGCCCTACAAGTGGTGTTAACTGCTTATAAAAACCACAGAATCATTTAGATTGGAAAAGACTAGTGAGATCACTGAGTTAACCTATGACTGAACACCACCTTGTCAAGTAGACCACGGCATTGAGTGTCATTTCTTGAACATTTTCAGGGATGGTGACTCTACCACTTCCCTGAGCAGTCCATTCTGTGTTTAACATTTTTTATTAAGAAATGCCTCCCAATGTCCATTCTGAACTTCCCCTAGCACAGCTCAAGGTCATTTTCTATCATCCCATTGCTTGTTACTTGGGAGAAGAGGCCAATCCCCAGCTGGCCACAACTTCCTTTCAGGTACTTGTAGAGCGTGATCAGGTTTTCTCCAGACTAAACACCCCCACAGCCACATTTCACACTTCTTGTGCTCCAGACCCTTCCTCAGCTCCCCTGCCCTTCTCTGGACCCGCTCCAGCACCTCAGTGTCTCTCCTGCAGTGAAGGGCTCAAAACTGGACATGGGATTTCAGGTGTGGCCTCACTCATGCTGAGCACAGAGGAACAATCACTTCCCTGGTCCTGCTGGCCACATTATTACTGATCCATTCAGGATGTCCTTGGCCTTCTTAGCCACCTGGACACACACTGGCCCATGTTCAGCTGCTGTGGATCAGTGCTCCCAGGGCCTTTTCCTCCCAGCAACTTTCCAGCCACTCTGTCCCAGCCTGTGGCACTGCCTGGGGTTGTTGTGACCCAGGGACGGGAGTCCACACTTGGCCTTGTTGAACCTCACCACACAACTGGCCCTGGCCCATGGATCCAGCCTGTGCAGATCCCTCTGCAGAGCCTCCCTGCCCTCCAGCAGATTAGCACTCACACCCAGCTTGGTGCCATCTGCAAACTGGCTTAGGGTGCTCTCGATTCTCTCATCCAGATCATTAATAAAGATATTAAACAGGACTGACCCTGATACTGAGCCCTGGGGGACATCTCTAGTGAGTGGATATAGCATGAAGGACATGAATTATCCTAGAAAATTGAAGCATTTCACATATCTTGTGGCCAAGAGAGTCAGAGAATGGTTTGGGTTGGAAGGGACCTTAAAGATCATCTTGTTCTAACCCGCCTGCCACGGGCAGGGGCACCTTCAAATACATTACATTGCTCAGGACCATATCCAGCCTAGCCTTGAATTCTACCAGGAATGGGGCATCAACAAATTCCTTGAGCTACCTGTTCCAGTGCCTCACAAGCAGCAGAGTTTAAAAAAAAAAAAAAAAAAACAGGCCTGCCATTTCTCCAACCTAAATATTAGGCCATTTTCACAGGCAGTTACTCTGTATTTTTATTCCTAACGTGTTTTCAGGGACATCTTGATCAAGATGGAGAAGGAAAATAGTAATCCACTAGAACTCCAGAGAGAGAGGAAGATTTTTTCCCTTTGGAATCAGGCAGTAGGAGGGAGTCAAAATATTCTTAGGAAGGACTGTATCAAAGTGCCAGCATTTACTTGCAAGTTTCTGGTACTCAGCAGTGTCTGGGCTGGTGTTCTCCAGCAGGTCTCTGAAAAAATGCTTGTACCTGAGGTGGAGAGAGCAGGTTTAATTCACAACAAGATACCAGGAACAGCAGCAGCGCCTCCTGTTAGTAACAGCACAGTGAACAACATTCAGCCAGGAGACAGAGTAAGACTAACCAAGCAGTTTTGGTCACACTTCATTCATTCATTTTATCATCAAATGTCTCAACTAAAATAACTCAAGTATTTTGTACACCTGCAAACCTTTGGTTTTTCCTGGGTATCCAATAGAAGCAGATTCACAAATCACTTAAGATCATGAGGCTGTCTCAGAATTCACATGTATTGTTATTGCCTTCAATAAGCAACGAATTTCTCTTTGAACTATCTATTTTAATAGTGTATGAATGGTGGTATTCATACCATGTTTCCTGCCCACACAGGAAAATAAAGGCATTTCAATAAGAACTAGCACCTGCCTTTTTCTTTTTTCCTTTTCAGTCTTTACTGGAGAGGATAAGATCTCTGCAAATGCTTTCTCCTAGTAAAGTCAAACAGAAAGAATTTAACATATTCACAAAATGGCAGAACTCATATAACCTAGTGCATATGTTAACAGACTTTTAAAGAATTTTGAACATGATAAAACTGATTAATGAAAAGATTAGGCTTTCTATCAAAAAGCTCACAAAAATTAGACTTTGTATCAAAACATTTTTTGAAATAGTTGGATGGCAACAAATATACTGCTATTTTGCAAATTTAAAAGAATTGTCCAAAGAATTACAGTAAAAACCCACAAATCAGTTAATGTTTACTTCTGCCAAGCTCATTAAAAACATTACATAAAGTTATATGAAAGACTGTGATATGATATCTCCAAGTTATTTTCAAAGAAAAGAGGTGCTCAATCTCTCAAATTTGCTTTAGTGTAGATAAGATCATGGTTGAAAAACAGCTACTGCATGTATAGTAGCAGAATCTAGGTTCCCAAAAAACCACCTTTATTACCCACAAACCCTCTCCAAGAAAGGGCTGCCCATGAGTGCATGCAGCACTCTCCTCAGGCAGTCAGTTTGCCTCTTCAAAGGGGAGATGATCATAGAATATCCTGAGCTGGAAGGCATCCACAAGGACCATCAAGTCCAATTCATGCCTCTGCATTTTTAAGACAACCCTAAAAATCACATGTGTCCAATGATGTTGTCTAAACATTTCTTGAAGACTGGAAGGCTTGGTGCCTCAAGGGGGAGATGCAGCGATCCTGAGTGAATCTGTCCAGGCTCAGACAAATGTGATAGGCATCTAATCTGAGGAAAGCATACAGCCTTGATGACCAGAGAGGAAAGAGAAGCTCTCCTTCATTAATCTAATTTCCCTCCAAAAAGAGCCATCTACAATAATCACAATGCTCCAGGTCAGCAATCTGCATAAAAATGGAGCAAAAGCATCACTGGCAGAGACCACCATTTCTGCAGCATTTCAGTCAGCTTGCTTTTATTCAGAGCCAAACTTCAGTAGCTTACTGAGACAGCAGAAAGCCTCCAATTCTACCCAAGAGCTAGAGGAAGGAGCCAGGGCTAAACACAACTGCCTTCCTGCATCATCTCCCATCCATGTACACTGCTTCCACTTTACAAGGCACATCCTTAGGTCTGTTTCATTGCTGTCTCTATGCTCTGATTTTGAGACACAATAGGCAACTCTCCCTTTCATAGCAACAAAGATAGTGATACATTCCTTTTTCCCTTATGCTAATCCCTTGAAGACTCACGATTGCTTACTTACTGGTGCAGCCTCTGCAGGGGCAAAGGAAGCAGATCCTCTAGCTCCCTCCCTTGAAACTGAGGTCGAGTCTCCTGAAGTTTCTTAAACTGCCGGAATGACTTATTGTTCCTCACTTCCTCCTGTGTACAGCAAAAAAGGGATTTAGCTTTGAGATTACAGAAAGAACTATGTGCCCTAGTCTGTACCAGAGCTTTGAACATTTCAACTTAGAGTTTAGGACTCCAGTCTCATGAGTATCAACTTCTTTTGTGACTATGGGCATTCCCTTTCTCCTGATCATTCATTTCAGTGGGTAATGGAAGTGATACCTCCCCTGATATATGAAATTAATGAAAAAGAGAAGGTTGACCCAGTTAGGAAAACAAGGAGTGCACTTGTGGCTTTTTGCCATGCCTTTCAAGAAAAAGCAATGCAGATCTGCATTCTCGTCACCTTAAGAGAAGTATCCAAAATGGCTTTTTCTCTTGGAAAACCAAAAGCATGAATACATGCATGCAAATTCAAGAGGAGGGAAACATCCAAGTACATTCTACATCTGAGAACAAGCACTGACTAAACTGGGAGTTGAGTGGTTTAAATTCCAGATACAGCTGTCAGAACTTCTGAATAAATATATGTTCTGCAGAAATTTCTTGAAAACAGGTTGTATTTGAAGACATAAGTGGGAAGGAAAAAATGGTTTCCAACATAGAAAAAAAACCTGTGAGGGAAAAGGAAATCCCACTACTAGGATACAGTTGGTGGTAGTGGGAAAGACTAGGAGACCTGACAATTCCTATAAAGAGATCACTGTATCATAGTGAAAGCCTGGAAACTCTCTAGACTTGCTAGTTAGGAAGGAGTGGGAGTAAATACAGAACACTGTTTGAGAAAGCAGTGCTCACCATATGCACATACATACACAAACACCTGAAAAGGCATCAGGAAATCAGAAGCTCTAAATAAGTAGAGAAGTTTTCACCACTTTATTGTGGAAGAAAGCCTGAATTTCATCAGGCCAGAAAAAGTAAGAACACTGATCTCTCCAGAAACAGAAGACAAATGGAAAGATGTGGCAGTTTCACAGAATGGAAAAAGAGAAACCATATGAAGACTAAAGTACATATTTACCTTCAATGTTTTATTTGCCTGCTCCAAATTCTCAGCATAGTGGCCATAAAGATCCAGACTCTGACAAAAATTTTCCAGTCCTGGTCCCAGGTTCCCTTTCTCCAGGTGAAGTGACAGAACACTATGCACAAGGAGCAGAGATAGCTTGTGAAGGATATGTTACAGATTGCATTTTTACAGGTCCTTCTGATTCTTTCATTTGCTGGCCTGCCTTTACCATTCTCCACCTCATATCCAGTTTCTATACCAAATATGTGCTTGGAGGTCAGAGAGTAAGCCACAGAAGACCCTGTGGAACAGACTTACTGAGCTTAAACCCCTGTCCAGTAACTGGGTACCCAGATATGTGATACAGATCAGTTTCCTGGGGACACTTCCAAGTGCGACCAAGGCTAGTGGTGCTAGAAGTGAATGCCTGTTTTACAAGGTGTTAGCCTTATTTCCCCAAATCTTACTTTCTCATCAACATAGAGTCTTCCCAATATAATTACAGGAATTGCATCCTGTGTCTACTTACTGGCTGGCTGAATATAAGGACTCCAGGGGTCCAAATATAGTTTCCAACACAGCAGGTTTCAGCGTCCCTTTGGCCTTTAAAATTGTCACAAAGTACTAAGCAGGAAAAAAAAAAAAAAGATTAAAACAGGTAGCATTCACAAATCATCATCAAAGCACTCAATGGTTTGGATTGAAAAGGATCTTAAAGACCATCTAGTTCAAACCTGGACAGAGACACCTTCCAAGCCCCATCCAACCTGGCCAGTCACTTCCAGGGATGGGGCATGCACAGCTTCTCTGGACCACTTGTGCCAATGCCTCACCACCCTCGCAGTAAATAACTTCTCCCTAACATCTAATCTAAACCTACTGTCTTCCCATTTAAAACCATTCCTCCTTGTCCTATCACTATGTGCCTGTGTAAAAAGTCACTCTCCCTCTTTTTTATAAGCCCCCTTCAAGTACTGGAAGGCTGCAAAGGTTATTAACCTCTGAGGTTACTCAAAGGCCACTTGTGGCACACACCAGAAGCCAGAAGGTGCAGCCTGAATCCTTTGGCTTGGAAAGATATCAAATAGTGTGACTGTCTACCTAAGATATCCACCATCAGATGTAAGCCTTACTTGTAGCTCTGACCATAACTGCAAACACATGGAACAGTACTACAGCACTGAGAAGAGTCTGTTTCAGTATCCTCTAATGCATCTGTTTTTCACCATCTTGTTCGTAAATTTTTTATTGTCTGTGTTCCTACAGTTCATACATCTCAGGCATCTTAGGGCGAGCACCCCATTCAATCAAAACTTAAATGATTTATTTCTGTGTACAGACCAAGGCCAAAAAGCCAAACCCATGAGCTATTGAATATTACAGAGGAGGAAAAAGAAAAATAACAAAAAACTCTTTCAGCCACAGCAGGTATCCCAGACATTAGGGATGTACCACAGTCTTGCTCTTGACCCTTCCCCATGGCAACACAAATAAGTATGTGCTGTCTGAAGATACCCACATATCAGAAGGGGCGGAAATACTCACTGTGAGCACCAAATCCAGCTGCTCAAGGTATTTGTGTTCTGTTTCCAGCAGTTCCTTGGCTGTCCTGCTGCGCTTTCTCTCCCAGCGAGCCCGCTGGTCTTCCACAGTGTTTGCTCCAACCACAAATGGCAGGGATGAGACACTCATGGCAGAGTCAGGGTTGATATACAGGAAGGTAAAGGATCCTGGAGAGCCAAGCAAGATGGACACACAACAAAAGAATAACCTGTGTTGCAAGGTAGGATCCTGAGCTAAGAACTCACCACTTTCCTAGGAAATAAGGGCAGTCAGTTGCCAGCAACCATTAACAGTTTCCTTCTGCATTCCCTTCTGTGGGCACAGGGGCCCTGCATTCAAAGAGAGAAACACCATTAGAGAGACCAGGCTGTGAAAGCAATAGTGGTACATGATGATTCATCTGTAAGCAAATTTCAGTGCAAAATCCCACATGCAAACAGCTTCCTGTGCTTTGCCCTCCCCATTCCTTGTGTGAAATTCTTGCTAAACTCTAGCAAGTTTGTGGTGGAAGAGGTACTGTGGATAGGAGTAGAAAATAACTAGATTTGTCTTTCAGGGGGAATGTAGCAAGACTTCCCCGTACGACAGGGAAAAAGAAGAGAGCACTCTCGCTTGTTTTACCATGGAGGTTACTAAGAAGCCAGTGGTTTGTTTTGTCATTTTCTAACTGTATTTTGTGCTCCTGGAGGTGAGACAGGCCCAGCAACTGCTGTGAATCACACCGGCTTTGCTCCTGGTCTGCTCTTCTGCTACAGTATCATGATTTTGTTGCACAGAAAAACATTGTTTATCACACTCAGAGAAACAGGCATGTTTTGGCAGAATACCAGTTAGATATTGGTTTTTTTACGAAAAGGCAGTGCAGGCAGTTGCACACTTGCCCCAGCATCAAATGTGCCATTTTGCTGGAAGCTGAGCTGCCTCTGAAAAGTTCTGTTTCCCACATGGACAAGGTACATTAATACAGAAAGATGTGTCATCATAGAGAAGGAGATTTGTCAAACACCATCTTCCAGAGACATCTCAGATACATAAATCAATGTCTGAAACAAAAGTTTCACATCAAATGAGTACCAGGATGCATTTAATGAGCTGCCAATAGTCCAGAGAGCTGAGGGACATGTGCAGTGTTTTATAGTAGCAGCAGCTTCTCCCGAGCTTGCCCTCATATTCACTTACAGCACAACCACAAGCCTAGCCAAGACCACATCTTGGTCAAACAGGGCAGACCTGGTGTGGATGGAGAGGCAGCGCTGCAGGGAACACCACCTTAAGCTTAGCATTAGTCCAGAAGTGTTCAAGGCCAGGCTGGATGGGGCCCTGAACCACCCTGTCTGTGGGAGGTGTCCTTGGGCTTTGCAGGGCTGTTGGAAGGAGATGGTCTTTAAGGGCCCTTCCAACCCAAACCATTCCATGATTATATTCAAGTGCAGTTGCAAAGTACTCTCCAGTAATGGACTAAAACGCTGCCATTCGCAGAGCACCTCTAGCCTGGGTAGACTGCAGTCAAGGCTTTCATTTTGCAGACTATTTTCTTTTAATCACATAATAATTAAAACAAACAAGTTATACCAGTTTTGACCATCTACTGCTCATATGAAGAAGTTCTAACACTCCCATTATTGCACAATATATTCTGTGTAAGTTCTGCAGCGTGAGAGTTGTCTGCAGCCTGTGGGTACACTAGAAAACACTTTACCTACAAGTGACAGAACTGCTCCAGCTTGCTTCTCCCCAGCTCATGTTCAAAAATCACTGAACACTCTCTATTACTGTTAATTACCTTATAATGCACCATGACCAGCATCCCCTTCACCATTTCTAAATTATTTGAGTACCCTCACAAAGCAGCCTCTCTTGTTGAGAGCACAGCCTCTCTTGATGTCTCAGGAGTGTAAACACATGGTAGGTCAGCTCCAAGGGCAACATTGGCTGCACACCGTGAGGTAAAAGAAAGGGAAAGGGTGAAATTCTGGAGCCCACAGCCAGTCCTCAGCCACCCTGAGGAGTAAAGGAGTAAATGTTGCAGGAGTTAATACTGGAAATAAAACCTGCACCTAGCCTTCCTTCAATTCGCCTGTGCTGCAGGGTACTAAAAGTGTATTTTGGATCAATCAAAACCAAGGGTATTATATTTTTTTCAGCAGATGAAAAAAATTCCATTAAAAGTCTTTCAGGATTGAACAGAAAGCTTTCCTTGACCAAAACTGAAGCATTTTACTCATTATCAGGGTTCTGGTTTTTTTGTTTTGTTTTGTTTTTTAATCAAATGAAATATGTTTTAAATAAATAAATATTTCTAGTAAAAAAAATATTAAAAAACTACATGAGCACACTGCAAAACATTTACTAAACTCTAATCAAATGTTGTTCTCTGACTGTGACATGAATTCAGGAAATACTTGGTGGAATCAGGGACTAATTTAGCCAAAGGGATCTTTATGGGTCATGCAGTTGAGCCTTGTGCCCAAAGCGAGACTACCACCAAAGTCAGGCTGTGCTGCTCAGGCGTTCATCCTGCCCAGGACCTTTCCACGGATAGAGACCGGGACACGACACGGCACCAACACCGGTCCCAGTAGTAGTAGTAGTAGTAGTAGTAGTGGTGGTGGTGGTGGTGGTGGTGGTGGTGGTGGTGGCCCCGGCCCCGGCCCCGGCCCCGGCCCCGGCCCCGGCCCCGGCCCCGGCCCCGGCCCCGGCCCCACCGCCCGTTACCTGCCGGTCCCGCCGCCGCCCGCATTCAAACGGCGGCCCCGCCCCGGCGGGCGGTCCCGGGGCGGGGCGGGGACGGAGCGTGGCGGGGCCGAGCCGAGCCGAGCCGGGCAGGGCAGGACAGGACAGGACAGGACAGGACACGACAGGACAGGACAGCATGGCGATGGTGTCGCCGGGGCAGCGTGGCCACCTGCCCGGAGCGGCCAGGAACCTTGCGTCGCTGGCCGAGCTAGACGAGGCAGCGCTGCTGGCCGGGCTGCGGGAGCGCTTCCTGCAACAGCACATCTACGTGAGTGCCGGGGGCCGGGGGTGGGGGCGGCGGAGTGCACTCGGCTGACCGGCTGTCCCGTCCCCACAGACCGACATCGGAGACATCCTCGTCGCCATGAACCCCTTCCAGCCGCTGCCGCTCTACGGGAGAGAGGTGAGCGCCGCGGCCCCCGCCGCGCCCCGCCGCCCCCCCGGTTGCTCACCCCTCTCCGCTGCCGCTTCCCCGCAGGTCTCCGAGCGTTACCGGCGCTTCCAGAACGACGCGCTGCCTCCCCACATCTTCGCCATGGCCAGCCGCGCCTACCACGCCATGCTGGGCCGCGGGGGTGG